>NC_047055.1:100094034-100737281 GCF_011762595.2 Tursiops truncatus | reverse complement strand
ATGTTGCTCTGCAAGTTTGGTTAATATATATTGATTAACTTAGCATCATTCCATTTTTTCATTGATATTATTCATAGGTAAACCACAAACTAATAAGTAAGGACATGTTCTGATGGAATTTTATAGCAGGGATTTTAAGAAATATACCCATATAAAATAAGGTTCCAATCAAGGTTATCATATATCTTAATTTTGATGTTACCACACATTGAGCATGGTTTCATTAAAAAATAGGGTTAAAAAGTTTAATTACGGAATAATTATTAAAATATTAAAGTACTTTATGAAAAACAGATTGTTGTAAACAATACAGTGAAAAACAGGAAATCACATTACTTAACAAATGTAGAAACTAGAGATTGTTCTGGAGAAAATGAAAAAATGTGGTGAACTTGCTTAAAATATTTAAAATCCTAGGACAGAAGTCATATTTAGCATACTTCAAGATACCACCTACTGAATCCAGTATTTCTACTCTGTGGCCTGAGCTAAACAATTTAACATCTCTGGACTTCAGTTTTGTCACCTATAATACCCTCCATACTACATAATATATAAATTCTTCCCAAATGAATTTGAAATTTCACTTGGGTTGCAAAGCAACTGATTGATCTCCATTGCAGAACTCACTCTGTGGTAATTACGGACAAAAACACTCTCAGACTTCTTAGTTAATCAGGAGCCTGGATATTTGAAGATCTGTACAAGCTTACTTAAACCAAGTACAGTCACAAATAAGTAGAGTACTCATTATTGAACACCTGTTAGGCAGCATGCTAGCTACGTTTCTCAGCTGAGCACTGACTCTCATAAGAATTGTGTAAATTGTGGCAGACTGTATTTTTCAAGATGAATACAACAAGATCTCCCATCCTACCTAACTCCTCTTATACTGTAACAATGACACTTCTCCATCAAGAGTTGGGTTTGTGTTCCCTTCCCTTAAACATGGGTGGATCTATGACCATGGAGCAAATTACACTATGTGACTTCCAAGAATAAGCTACAAAAGGCAATACAGCTTCTGCTTAGTACTCTTTGGATCACTCGCTCTCGGAACCCAGCCAGCATTTTGAGAACACAAATTACATGGAAAGGCCACATGTGGGTGTTCGAGCCAACTACCCTGGCTGAAGTTCCAACAGAACCACCAGACACGTTAGTGAAGGAGTCTTTGAGATGACTCCAGCCTCTGCTACTGTCTTACTGCAACTGCATGAGAAATCTCAAGCCCAGTTAACCCCCAGAAGAATGACAGATAATGACAAAAATGACTGTTACTTTTTTGTAAGCCCTTAAATTTTGAGGTGATTTGCTATGTGGCAATGAAAACTGCAGAACAAGATATGTATGACTATATTACACAGGTGAGCCAAGAGAGAAACACGTGTATCACACAGCAAGTAAGATGAATCAGAATTTTAACACACCTTCTTATGACATCATGTTTCCTCAAATATTTTTTGCATAAAAGGTATTAAAACAAATGTTTGGCTTCAATATTCTTTAAGAGGCCAAAACTAAGCTAAACAAGACATACTACGTCCATTCGTCATGAAGAGTTCTGAAAAATATATTAACAATTACAGATAAGCTCACCTGCCCTTTTAAAAGATTGTTACGTAAACAGCTTAGCTTGGTTCCACCCAATAATTCTTTCAAACTTTATAAAGCCACTAGGCCCACAAAATGTAATGAACATGAAGTAAGTGGGAACTTTCATATACCCTTGTTTTACGGAATTTTTTTTTTTTTTTGATCATCCACAGCTACATCTGGAGCTATCTCTGGTATCAAAAGAGAGATGGGAAAAGTCAGGTTCCAGCATAGGTGGTTAAACTATCTATCGTCTTTCCCAGAAATGCCAACTATCTTTGCCAAAGGTAAAATTGGAATTTTTTTTAAGTTTAAATCATAATTTATAAATATAATATCAAATGCAGCAAAGTTGACCTGCATTATTAGAAACATTTCTTCATCCTTAAACACTTATTTAGAGCCTACTGTGTAGAAGAGTGAGTGAAGGCTTTTTTCATATATGCTATGTGCTAATTATTTTAGCCACCATGTAAAGCAGAAATCATCTCCATTTTAGAGATGAGAAAACAGAGTCATGGATAGAAAATGGTATATCAAGTCCCACAGAGAGTTATTAAAATAGTAGAGCTGGAGTTTGAAGGAGATTAGCTTCCTCTCGCCTTCCAGTTTTCAGCTCAAGAGAAGGTTCAACTGATACTTTCAGCTATAGAATAGTCCTTTAACCTTAACAGTTCCATTATTTTTAAAAATTCCAGCTCTTGTTTCTTTATTTCACAGTGACTGAAATGACTTACAGTCATTTAAAATTGATTCTTTTCTTAACATTTTGGTCTCCTTCCCCATCTATAAATTAAGCTTCATGAAAACATTTCCATGTTGTTCATGGAAAGACTTTCAGGAACTAGAAGAGTTCTAGTATATAGTCTGTGCTCAATACATACTCATTAAGTAAATGAATAAAATCTACACCTCTAACTTTAGGATGTCTGACTCAAAACTCTTGACTGTAAATATAAGGATTTTGTGTACCTGACATTGAAAAATTTGAGAACACTTTAGCTGGTGTAACTTAGCCAGGTGGGTTTCTTTTACCCTTTTTCTATTTTATAGATTAAAAAATGGAAGGGTAAGAGTTTATTTGTTCAAAGTAATATTATTACCTCTATTCTTTCTGATGTTCCGTCCGTTTCAAAATTCTGCTTGGAAATTTTCAGTGCACCAATCTTTAGAGCTGAGCTCAAACCTCACAATACTCTTTCTAGGTCACTTGTTCAGTCACATCAGAAAGTATAAAAGCTTCCATGGAGCAGATCAATGGTGCTTTTAATCTAAGTAGAGCTCCCCACTGGCTGGCTTTGCACCCTCTGTTTGCCAATTCTTCTACACAATCTGCATTCAGTCTGAGGGACAAGTTGTGTTGGGAGGGGCCAATGGCAGACAGAGTAAAGAAATCCCTGCCCCTACCTCCTCCCAACAGGAACACTGGGCCTAAAATCAACTACAAGTGCTTTTTTTCTGCTTTAGAAGGAAGCACCGCTATATTCCACTTTGCAGGGTTCCAAGACTATTTCTCAGCAACCTCAGAACTAAAAAGTACATCCTTTACCTTACAATTTTGTATCTGGTATATTAACTCAGGAAATTGCCAAACTCTACACCGGTTCTGATTCAAAGTTTATTTATAAATCACTTTGGAACCCAAATTCTATTTTCCCATAGAAGAACTGATAAGAATATGATAATGTCCTCAGATCAAACCACAAAATTTCATTTAACACCTGATGTATTTAAAGCAGTAACCATGATATTGGTGCCAGTTTTTGAGAACCTACACTGTGCTTATGCCATGGAAGGTTCCTAGTATAATTCAATTTACTTAATCCTCCTAACAGCTCTATGAGTTAGATATAACTATCATAACACACATGAGGAAACTGAGGTCCGGAAAGGGCAAGAAACTCTGTCAAGGCTACGTAGCTAGAAAGTGGCAAAGCTGGAACGTAAACCTAAGCCTCTCTGATGCCAAACTTTGGGCTCCCTCCTCTTTGCTCAACTAGTGCTTTCCTTCTCAAGAAGTGATGCTCCTGTGGGTAAAAGTGGTTTCATTTGAGGTTTCATAAATGACTGTTTCCCTGCTTTTGGAGTATCAAGTGCATATCTTTATCTCAACTAGCTTCCAGGTAATAGTGCAATTTCTGGACTTGGACAAAAATTCCATCAAGCCCTGGGATACTTTAACATAAACTTCTGACTGCCTACACAACATCCCTTTTCTTCTGTTTGTCCTAATAGAACCTGCTTTGATTCAGGAATCACCCTGTTCCATATGGCTATATGATTCAAGGATGGCTGACTTTTGATTGGTTTAAGCCAGTCATGGTAGTATGTTCTGTTTCCCCTTATTGGTTTAGGCATGAGGATGTGAGGTAATCCTGTCCAATAAAATGCAAGAGAAATATGCTAGGGAGCTTCTTGGAAATGCTTCCTCATTCTTAAAAGAGGCATACATTTAGATTATGATATACATGTATTAATCTATATATATGGTTTCAACAACTGAGTAGCTTCTGGGGAGAAACTTAAAATTGTTCTCAACTTTCCAATTTGCACCAGTTTTAGTAGGATCAAAGTTTTAAAAAGAGAACTAGAAGAAACCATGGGAGAATCTTGTTTAAGCACCCTTTCAATAGCAGTCATTTATAAACATGAACTCCCCTGCCAACAAAAAGTCATTAAAGATTAAAGAATTTCAAACAACATAAAATAACATTCTGAATGGAGAAAAACACCACAAATTAAAAAGACAAGTAGCAAACTGAAAATTATTTGTATTCCATGTCACAAAAAATGGCTAATGCCTTTAATATATAAATAAGTCCCGCAAACTGATAAGAACAGATATTCCAATTGATAAAAATTGGGAAACATGACAATTTCCCAGAAAAAGAAATCCTACTTGTTCTTAAACACATGTAAAGATGCTCAGTCTCTCTCACAGTAAGAAAAACTGCAAATACTTGAAATTTCACTCTCTCTCTCTCTCTCTCTCACACACACACACACACACACACACACATACATAAGGGGTGGCAAGGATAAGAATATTTAATTTTAACTGACTTTTATCCTTTTTATTTTTCAATCATATTCAGGCATATCCTGCAGCAAAAAAAAAAAAAAAAGTTAAATAAAATTGATATATAGAACTTTTGCTGAGACTACTTCCTTCAATTTATCATTCAACTCCTGAAACATGCCACTTAGTGTGAGGTAGAGGATCCTTGTGCAGATGTGAGAGGGTGTGCAGATTGGTATGTATGCATGAAAGAGAGAAAGAGCAAGAGGCAAGAAGGAGGAGGAGGAAGTAAAATAATTGAACAGCATAATTTAAAGACATGCTCTAAGGCAAGATCCGGATGTAAGGGGGATTGTATAAAGGAAGAGGGTCAGAGATAAGATTGACAAGGTTTGCCAGATTAGATAAAGTTGAAAACCACACTAACAGACAGGAAGGAAAAGGTGCTAGAAATAATCCACAGTAGCAATGGGTAGGAATTAAGAACCAATTAGGCATGAGGGAGTTCAGGGAGGAGTCACACATGGCTAGATGGGTTCAAGCCTGGGTGAGAATAAATGTCAGAAGAGACACTTGGCCCCATGGGCCAAGATGAGGTCAGCTTTAAATATGTTGAACTTGAGGTTATGGTAAGACATCTGTGCATGGAAACTACTAGCCAGCAGGCAGATGAAAATTGTTGAATTGGACCATTTCAGGGGTAGGGCCAAAACGCTGAGAAGCATGAATTGTGTCTGAACAGACACAAACATTGAGGGCATGAGCACACTTTGTATAATGGGCACTTCCTTTTGTTCTAGTTTGTGAGCATCTAAATGCCATTTTTAGCTCTACAGTGTTATCCACTGTATCTCCATCTAACCATATACTTTATAAATATTTGTCATCTAAAATATATAAAGATAACTGTTTTCTTAACTTCAACTTTAATTATTTTGAAAAGACCCATAAGTATGTTTTTTTTTTTTCTATTTTTCCCCTTTGTTATTAGAAGAGCCAATTTTATGGTTTGTGTGTAATTACTACTTTCGCAATGTTTTACAGATTTTTATAATATGGAGGCTATTTCTCTGTAGTGTTTCTACATACTTTATGTTTAGTATCTCTATTTTAAATGTTCAATTGCTTATCTCATAAATGCATAAATAATTATTTACCTGTCCTGCTGGTGACGGGCAGATGGTAGACAGCTATTGTTCATCAGGCAAAGAGGAAGAAGAGAAAGATTTTTCTTCCCAAATGCTTTCCAGCATTTATAAGTATTAGAAGACTAAGGATAATGGTGATGAAAAAGGAAGAGAGCCTCTGGCTGATCTGGCTGGGAGTTTCAAATAGCGAAACATCAAAACTCTACTGGAAGTCATGACACCTGCTTTGAGTCCCAGTTCTGCCAGTTACTTGCTGCTTACACAAAACCTTCCCTCCATTAAAATTCCTCCAACGTTAAAATGAGCCTAATAAGATCATTCCACAGGTTTATCGCAGTGGTCAAATGAGATATATACTCAAAAGGCTTTTAAAAACTGCAAATGTTAGATAAAGAAGAGAGGTGCTCCTTTTTTGCTCTGGCAAGATTGAGAGGGATGTGATTCCCTTTTATTCTTGTAAAATTATAAGAGTATAGGCAATGTATGGATAACTTTCCAAAGCCTGATTCCTTTACTTTGTGAGCTTCTTAGAGAGCAGAAGACATTATTTGGGGCTCAAAATGTTTATTAAATGAATGTGGGCATCTGTGCCTTAAGCTGTGCAAGGAACACAAAGATCTGCCTTTATAGGCAGAAATACAGGTATGTCCTTATTTGTTTGTTTATTTTTCTTCCACCTTGTTTCCAGCATAAGGGTAGTTTCCCAATGTCTCTAGAAGAAGGATGAGGCTCGTGTGCAGTTAACACAAGAGGAAGGGAACAATCTGATACTTCAGGGCACCTTGGAAAAGCCATGTGATACCAGTCTTACTGTTAGCTTACAGGAAATGGATGCCCTCCTAGTATCTGCATCCCAAGATATTAGACAGTGGCAGCCAGAAAATCACCCCCTCAAAGATGTTCATGTCCTAATCCCTGGAACATATGAATATGTTACATTATATGGCAATGAAGAATTAAGGTTGCAGATGAAATTAAGTTTGCTGATCAGCTAGCCTTAAGATAGACAGTTTCCTATGTTATCCAGGTAGGCCCTATGTATTCAGGAATCCTTAAAAGTGGAAGAGAGAGGCAGAAGAGTAGGTCAAAGGGATGTGATAAGAAAGACTCAACTTGCTCTTGTTATCTTTGAATATGTCAGGGGTCATGAGCCAGGGAATGTGGACAGCCTTTAAAAGCTGGAAAAGACAAGGAAATGTAATCTCCCTTAGAGCCTCCAGAAGGAAAGCAGGCCTGCTGACACCTTTTTATAGCCCAGTGAGAACCATGATGAACTCCTAAACCATAATAAATGATAATACAGTTGTGTTGTTTTAAGCCACTAAATTTGTGATTATTTGTTACAGCCATAAGAAAACTAATATATCGATTCATAATCAGTTAGAAGAATGGCTTCATCCAAGAGATATAGGCTTTTGTCCACATGAACATAAACGATTCAGTGTAGGTTTATTATGTGTCACAATGCAGTTAGCCCCACACTTTCATTCTCTCGTGAACCCACCCCAATCAGCAACACCTCCAAAAAAACACACTCCACTGAAATTGCTCTTATCAAAGCAAATATCAGCTAGAGTGAGCATATAACTTATTGGCCAAAATGGGACAGAGAGTGAATAGAGGTGTTTAGAGAGTGAACAGAGGTGCTATTAGTAAATCCACTGTGATAAATGCTATATGTCAAGATTTCCCAGGGGGCTTATCCCACTGACATTTCACTGGTTAATTTTCAACACTAATGTTACTTGAACTAATCAGCAATACTTAATGCTGTTAAACACTCTTCTCTCCCTGAAACACGTTCTCCGCCTGGCTTCTACAATACCACACACTCCCCCTTTTCATCTCTCCTTTCTAGCAATCCTTTTTATCTCTTTTGCTGATTCCTTCTCATCTCTAAGTCTTAGGTGATCTCATCCATGTGACTTTTTTTTCTTAGATGATCTCAGCCAGGTCAATGGATTTAAATACTATCTATGCTGTTGATGACTTCCAAATTACTTATCCTCAACTCTGATCTTAGAACCCCAGCTTTATGTATATTCAAGTCTCATAAGCATCTCAAGATTAGTATGTTCAATGTGATACACTGCATTAACAAAATAAAGTTTAAAAATCATATGATCATCTCAGTAGATGCAGAAAAAGAATTTGACAAAATTCAGTATCCACTCATGATAAAAACTCACCACAAAGTGGGTACAGAAGGAACTTACCTCAACATAATAAAGACCGTATATGACAAGCCCAGAGCTAAATATTTTCTCCCATTCTGTAGGCTGCCTTTTCATTTTATTGATGGTTTCCTTTGCTGTACAGAAGCTTTTTAGTTTGATGTAGTCTCACTTCTTTATTTTTGCTTTTGTTGCCTTTGGCTGTGGTGTCAGATCCAAAACATCACTGGCAAGACCGAAGTCAAGGAGCTTACAGACTATGTTCTATTCTGGCAGTTTTATGGTTCCACGTGTTACATGCAAGTCTTTTATCCATTTTGAGTTGATTTTTGTGTGTAGTGTAAGACAGTAGTCTAGTTTCATTCTTTTGCACATTCCTGTCTAGTTTTCCCAGCACCACGTAATGAAGAGACTGTCCTTTCCTCCTCGTATATTCTCAGCTCCTTTGTTGTAAATTAACTGACCATATATATATGGGTTTATTTCTGTTAAAATGTCCATATACCCAAAGCAATCAAGAGATTCAATGAAATCCCTAACAAAATTCCAATCACATTTTTCATGAAAATAGAACAAACAATCCACAAAAGACACCGAATAGCCAAAGCAATCTTGAGAAAGAACAAAACTGGAGACATCAAGCTCCCTGATTTCAATTTATATTACAAAACTATAGTAATCAAAACAGCATGGTATTGGCATAAAAAACAGACACATAGATCAATGAAACAGAATAGTGAGCCTAGAAATAAACCCAATCCCTATCAAAATTCCAATCTCATTTTCACAGATATAGAACAAACAATCCTCAAATTTGTATAGAACCACAAAAGACCCAGAACAGCCAAACCTATTTGCAAGTCATATATCTGATAAAGGATTAATATCCAAAATATATAAACAACTCATATAACTCAACAGCAAAAAACCCAAACAATCCATTTAAAAATGGGTATAGGATCTGAATAGACAGTTTTTCAAAGAAGTCATAGGCAACAGGCACATGAAAAGATGCTCAACATCACTATTCATCAGGAAATGCAAATCAAAAGCACAATGAGATATCACCTCACACCTGTTAGAATGGCTATTATCAAAAAGACAAAAAATAACAAGTGTTGGTGAGGCTATGGAAAAAAGGGAACCCTCGTGCACCGTTATTGTGAATTGAAATTGGTGCAGTCACTATGGAAAAAAGTATGGAGGTTCCTCAAAAAATTAAAAATAGAACTACCATATAATGCAGCAATTCCTCCTTCCAGGTATTTAGCCAAAGAAAACAAAATATTACCTCAAAAAAGAGGTTTGCATCGCCATGTGCACTGCAGCATTATTCACAATAGCCAAGAAATGGAAACAATCTAAGTGTACATCAATGGATGAATGCATAGAGAAAAATGTGACACACAGACACACTCACATACATACATACACACACAATAGAATATTATTCAGCCATAAAAAAGAATGAAATCTTGCTATTTGCAACAACAAGGAGGGACCTTGTGGGCATTCTGCTAAATGAAATAAGTCAACAAGAGAAATACCATGTGATCTCACTGATAAGTGGAATCATAGATACAGAAAACAAATTGGTGGTTGCCAGAGGCAGGGGGTATGGGGTGGGCAAAATGGGTGAAGGGGGTCAAAAGGTACCCACTTCCAGATAAAAACTAAATACGTCATGGGGACGCAATGTACATAATCTACAGCACGGCAACTGTGGTTAATGATACTGTATTGCATACCTGAAAGTTGTTAAGAAGGTAAATTTTAGAAGTTCTCATCTCAAGGAAAAAAAATTCTGTAACTACGTATGGTGATAGAGGTTAACTAGACTTACTATGGTGATCATTTCACAACATATACAAATATAGGATCATTATGTTGTACACCTGAAATTAATATAATATGTCAGTTATACTTCAACTTTAAAAAAAATAAAGTTTAAGAGATTAACATGTTCAAAACTGAGCTTCTAACCTTACTCCCAAACCTGCTCCTCCTATAGTCTATTCTATTTTGGTTGGTGGCAACTCCATTCTTCCTATTGTTTAAACAAAAACCTTGCAGTAATCCTTGGTTTCTCGAATTCTTTCATAACTCACACCCACTATGTCATATGGAGCATGATCTTGATGAAATGGTGGCCTCCAATTCTGCTACTAGGTATGCCATCCCAGAGAGCATGAAACAGAAAGGCTCACCAACGAAATTAATATGTTCAAATCCCAACATTTATTAAATCATTTTAAAGCATATGGAGAGAGGCAAGGTGAAACAGATGGAAGGTGTAATGCAATTAGGATAAGGTCAAACAGAAGAACCACCATGCTATTTAAATCTTGGGTTATACAATATCCGTACGTTTTGCTGTATCAGCCTTCCCTGTTGATGGTGTGGTAGACAGAACCAGAGGTGAGATTTGAGCAAGACACATTCTTAGGACAGAATGTACCTAAGATGACCACATACGCTTGCTCTACTGGAAAGACGCAGGGGCAAGTATAGCTGACCTATAGCTGTAGCTCATCAGTTAGTCTGCTAAACAGTTATAGGATTTATTTGCATTTTTTATTTAGAGCACTTGGGAGGCCATAAGATATACTGAGTATCATTAATCGGTGGCCAATTTAGGAATGATGAAGCTGCCAGCCTAGAGGTGATATCATCATACCTTATAATTTGGTCTTTTCATCTCTTTCCATCCATAAACAATATTCTTGTGTATTTCACTATTTATTCCATCTATTTTTAACATGTGTAATAGGTCAAGTTACTATCTAAAGCTGACACACATTTTGACCTCTGCCTATGTCTCACAAGCTATTTGCTCCTCATCAGCTAAATTTAACACATAGGTTTCACTTATATTTCATAAGCTATTATTGAATAGTTTATTTACACTCTAAGTTTAATGCCTCTTGGAAGTATCATCTATCATCTTTGTTTTCTTATGACACAGTTAAATATTCTCAAAAAATACAGCTAACATGTGTTCCATATTGAATTGGCAAACCCTGTAAGTTATCCAAAACATATCCAGAATTCAATTACTATGCATCATTCTCACTGATAGAACCATTATGAAAAACAATATGGACATTTCTCAAAAATTAAAAAATAGAACTACCATATGATCCAGCAATTCCACTTCTCAGTACACATCCAAAGGAAACTGAAAACAGTATCCCAAAGACACATCTGCACTCCCATGTTCATTGCAGCATTATTCACAATAGCCAAAATATGAAAACAAACCTAAATGTTGGCCAACAGATGAATGAATAAAGAAAATGTGGTGTGTGTGTATACACACAAACACATATATACACACAATAAAATACTATTCAGCCTTAAAAAGGAAGGAAATTCTGGCATTTGAGACAACATGGATGAACCTGGAGGACTTCATGCTAAGTGATATAAGCTAGATACAGAAAGACAAATATTGCATGATCTCATTATCTCATTATATGTTGAATCTTTAAAAAAAAAAAAAAGCCAAACTCATAGAAACAGAGAGTAGAATGGTGGTTCACCAGGAGCTGGAAGGAGGGAGTCATGGGGAGTTATTTTTTTAATGGATACAGAGTTTCCATTTTGCAAGATGAAAAGAATTATGGAGACAGATGTTGGTAATGGTTAGACAATTTTATGAATGTACTGAATACCACTGAACTGTACACTTACAAACTGTTAAAACGTTGACATTTACATTATGCGTATTTGACCACAATAAAAAAAAAATGGGGGGGGGAGAAAAATAATCCAAATCCAAGCCTCTGCCATATCCTGCCTGGATTACTGCAATAACATTCAAACTAGTCTCCTTGTTTCCATCCTTATTCCTTTGGTCTATTCTCCACAAAGCAGCCATGTGGAAATAATGTGAGTTTATGTCATTCCTCCAATAGCTTTCTACCTCATTGGTAATAAAAACCTAAGTCTTCACCATTACTTACAAAACCCTATGTGATCTGGTCCACTACTACAGCTCAGACACCATCTCCTAGCACTGTGCCCCTAACTTGTACCTTTCCTTGAATAGTCCAAATAAATATCCCCACAACTCAGGGCTTTTGTACTATCTGTGTTTCTTCCTCATGGGTTTATCTTCCCAAAGGTACCCATACCTCTTTCCAGTCTTTACTCAATATTTACTTTGTTAATGAATCCTTCTCTGACCACCCAAACTGATATTTTAACTTTTCTCCACCATGTACTACATATTCCACCATCCTCTTTTACTTATTTTTTCTTTTTAGCATTTACTATTGTACTTACTACTAAATTCTACTTTACTTAATGCATGCTATTTTCATATTATTTGAAATGTTATTTTACTTATTTATACTTGTTCATACTATGACTCTCCCATGAACACATGTCCTCAATTAAGGCAGGAATTATTTTGTGTATTTGTTTACTAATGTGTCTTTTGATCCTATAATAATACCTGGCACATAGTAGGTGATTAATAAATAAGTGTAAAATGATTACATAAATTAATATCACTCCATGTGTGAGAATCATAGTAGAGAAAATACAGTGGTAGTTAGTATAATTAACATGGGCTTGGAGTCAGATAAATCTGAACTTAAATTCAGGCTGTGCCACTTATTGGTTAGGCCTTGAAATTTGGATTAAATTGGCCAATTTGAAAAGGAGATATAAGTCATTCTAGGCTGAGAGAACCATAAAAGCTAAGAAAAGAAATTGCTTGGCACTTGTGCAGGAGAGAAAGTGACTTAATTTGGTTGGAGTAAAGAAAACATAAAATAGATTAGTGTGAAATAAGCATGAAAATATAAATTGTTAATAGATCATGGAGCTTACTGATGAAATTTGGGAGAGTGGAGTTATTATAAAGGCCAAAGGAAGTGAAGAAAGTTTTGTGAATTATGTTATTAAAGCTGTTAATAAGAAAATCTAATATGATTTAGAGGGGATTAAGCTAAAAAGAGTGATATTGATTGCAAAGCTATTTCTGTAATCTAGAAGACATGTAGTGAGAGCCTGAATCAGAGGGTATTTATGAATACTGAGGGAACATAACTTAATGGAGAAATGCTGTGAAGAAAGAATTGACAATACATATTTCATTACTCAATAGCAGATCACTACAGAGGCAAAAGAGTTTGTCACATATTTAAATCTCAAAAACTGTTGAATAACATCCCCATTTACATAACAAAAAGGACAACAAACAAGTTTGTGAGCAATGAAACAAGGTTCACTTCAGGATGTAGGAGGTTTGAGAAATCAGTGGACATCAAGGTATAGATACATACCAAAGAGTTGAAAATGAGGCTGTAACTCAAGAGAGATTGGAAGTGGTGAAAACATAAATACAATGATCATGGGCATACAGCTTCAAGTCAAGAGATTAAATCATATTGACAACAGAGAGCGTATACAAAAAAGAAGGTCAAAGGATCTCACATGAGACTCCTATGCTAAGGGAGTTGGAAGAGGAGGAAGAGCCAGATAATGAAAGAGACACAAGACAGTTAGAGGTAGAGAAGGAGCTGGTAAGTCTAGAGGCTATAGGAGAAGTACTTCAGTGACGGTACAAAGCCTGAGAGGTGATGAAAGACATTGGATTTGGTGACCAAGTATAATTATTTGCTGAATAAACAAATGTATAAAGCATAGACTACAAAAAATGGTCAGTGAAAGAAAATGTCACATGATAGTACATTAACAAGATAAAACGGAGTGGTATGTTTGGACAGAGGAGGTGTGCCTACAGGAGTTTTGCCTAGGATGAGGTGCCAGGAGAAAGAGAGAAATGGAAAGTGAAAAAGATACTGGGAATGTTTGATATTAGATTAGGAGTAGAATGAGAGGCATGATCCAAGTCATAAAAATAGGAATTCAGTGTAACTATAAAAAGGATGTCCTCCATTGAAGAATGGGTGGTAGTTAAGTGATACAATGAAGGAAAAGTTAGGGTTCACACCAGAGAATATTGCTTCTTCGTAAATTATGAGAAAAACTGATTTATAGGCAGAGATCCTGAGATAGGTCAGATCACTTCACCTCAACACGTTCACAAACTGCAATGACTATAAATCAGATTTTCTAAGTTGGGACAGATGGGGATACTTAATGTTTCTAAGATACTGGGAACTTTTACAATAATTTAGGCATTTTATGTTTCCCATAGGGAACAGTCTCCCACATGGCTCTCTCTTCTGTTATGGAAAACTGCACCCTTACTTATAGACCACCAAGTAAACACTTGAATGAAACCTTCCAATGGAACCCAATCTGGCCGATCATTGAAAGTGGATCAGATATAACCTGTAGGGGACAGTACAGGCTCAGCCCCTCTGAGAAACTCTTTAGAAAAAATTTTCTCAGTAAATAGTTAAGACACAAATTTATCAAACCTAACTATGTGTAACACCATCTTCTGATGTGCTTCCTTTAGAAACAGGCAGGATATATCATTCCTCACCAACTGTGATTCATGTTTCTTCTTTTCTAAAGGGTAACAATAGGTTTATTTCAATGGCTTATGTTAAGTTAAAACAGATATGTGAACTGCTCAATATTTTATGATATATTACATATTTTGTAATATTTAGACAAAGGGAGAGTGAACAAATACAGTCTAGCAAAATTAAGTCCATTTATAATTACTTCATTAAGGAATCATACCTGAACAATGCCTTAATGAGATGGTAATGAGGTAAAAACGTGCTGCCAGAATAGGCACTGGAGAAAACCTTCTAGAAGAGGCAGCTCAATAAAGTGAAAATAAGGAGGAAAAATACTCCTCTTTTTGTCTTGGCTAAGACTTCTTTATTTTAGGAGGTACAACACCTATTAAGTCTTGGAAGTTTCAATTGGAGGATGGTGATTTAAAAAAAAAAAAAGCCTAAAGAGTCAGGGAGAGTCAGGAGGGTGGGAGGGAGAAGGAGGAGGAGCAAGGAAAGGGTGGGTACGCTTAAACTTAAAATGGAGATAAAAAATAGCACCTCCCACCTCTAAGAGTCATTATAAGGATTTTATTAGTTCATATAATGTATACACATAGCAGTCAGTAATGTGTGGCAGAATTCTTTTTATTTACTGATAATGAAGAAACTGATTAGGTTTTTTGTTCAAGACTATACAACTTTGTGAACATGTGGATGGGAATTTAATTGAAGATGAGGCTGAGTCACATAATCATAACCATTCTCACTCATCTCCTCTGTTCAACTTTGCAAGAAAACTAGCCAAGGATAAAGGGCATAACTATGCCCTGAAATACGTTCCCCTGGGGGAAGCTTTCAGTGTTAAAATTTTTCATGCATCAATTAACTGTGCCAAATAAATCACTAATTAAATACAACCACTATCTTAAAAAAAAATCGATGAGTCTCCAAAAATGTGTACTTTTCTCCAATGGGATCAAGACGATAACTTCTAAATTCCCATTCATTGTGTAGCACTGAGAAAAGTCACTTCCGCAAGAACTCTTCAAATTGCTCTTCTAAACAAAATAAATGAGATTTTCTTTTAAAAGGAAATTTTAGCAAATCCAGCAATTCTAGCACATGCCATTCCCATGCTCTAACATATACAAGGCTATAATTTCTTGTATTTTTAGGTTTTCTACAACACTGCAATAATGATGGAAAATGCTACTGAGAAGATTCATTACGTGGAAAATACTGAATGGTGCATAGAATCTGACCTGGTTTGAGTGTGACTTTCTTGTATAAATACTACAGAGCCTGCTATCAAGTTTAAGTTGGCAAAATTAAAATCTATCACATGAAGAAGCTTACAGCTATATTTTTCTTAAATAGAATATAAGTACATACTTATACAGTGAAAATATAATAAGGGCAATATATAGAGTATATATTTCCTTTAGGTATCAGATATCTAGAAAATCTCCCCAAGTAATGTGACTAGTAAATTTCATCCATTTTCCCATTCTTTTAAATGACCTCTCTTTAATGAGCTTTGTGTTTGGGTTGGTAGCCTTTATAAAAACTAATCTTACAGGTAATTATATAATGAAAGTACAAATCACTATTATAAGAATCCCCATTCATGAAGAATCAACATACGTTAAACTAGAGAGGTCTCAATAACAAAACAGCATCATGTGCAG
The DNA here is from genome assembly GCF_011762595.2 of Tursiops truncatus. NCBI lineage: Eukaryota > Metazoa > Chordata > Mammalia > Artiodactyla > Delphinidae > Tursiops > Tursiops truncatus. Next base: position 100,721,225 of record NC_047055.1, on the reverse strand, counting down.
TATCTAATACAACTGAGAACAATGAAACGGCTCCTGATGGCGGAGAAAAAAAAGGCACTGCAAATTCAAACAAACAAAAACCATGTTAGGTTATCTTGGGTGAAGAAGTTCTTTGGTTTGGAGAACAGAGAGTAAATGTTGACAGACCTGTGAAGGAAATGGGCTCCGTGTGGGGTCAGAGGTGGTGACATAAGCAGCCTGTGTGTAGGCATAGCTCTTGAACCGAGGCTTAGGAGAGGAAGGAGTTCGTTCATAGCCCTGTGCTAGACTGACTGTGATCTGCAGAAGGGTTCGGGGGAGGGGGACAGAGAGGAGGAGGAGACATGGTAAGTAACCCTGGAAGGACTGCTTTCCAACACACTAGAAAAAACGAATGTTAAATGGAAACAGTGAGATGAAAAATTTAATCCTAAATATATATAAGTGATATTAGAAACTGGTACACTCCAAGAATTGTGGTGCTCAATGTCATGTTGGAGAACAGGTAGTCAGGGAAGAGAGGAGGATGGGATTTAACCATAAAGATTCCATCCTGACACACCTCCAGCACTAATATGGGATGCTGCTCTTCAAACTGGCAAAAACAAGCAACCCAAAGCAATCTTCTCTGAACTCAAAGTAAACAAAACCAGAATTCATCACGTCAATACCTTGGAAAGGACTGAAGCTTTCATAAGCTAAATATAGAATTAGTTCAGTAGAGTGAGAAAATTAGGCCTGAGAGCTTTCCATGCCTTCAGCAGAAATTTTGCTAAAGGCTTTTTCATCATTGTTTGTGTCAAAGAAAGTTAAGGAAAAAAACACCCTAAATATACACCGTTGGGAAGAAGAACTAGCAATGTAACAGAAGAATCCCACTGGATTCTGTACAATATCATAAAAGTCTTTATCATATGTATTCTCTATTTAATTTTTATTTAAACTATTTTAAACTAATTTTATCTTATCAAAAATATTACCTTGAGTATGCAAAATTTGTTACTACAACAGCAAGCTGCCACTAAAAATAAGAAAACATTATTAAACAGAGTACTTGCCTCTGCTCTTGGTCTAGTTCTTCGCTTTTTGCTCTAGTTGATGGAAAGTTTAATGTGTATATGAGTCTATCTTTTATTTTATTTCACTTTACACAATGGAAATGCAATGTATTTTGTGTCCCATATTCCTATAACATGGTGCATATCAATAGCAGAGTATTTTAACAATGTGCCTTGAAAACAACATTATTGTCCATTGTATCAGATGAAATTTAGGTTTACAGATTCCGCTCCCTCTCTCTCCCTCTCTCTCTCTCCAAATAGACACACAGACACACACACAAAGCTATATATACATATATTTTTGTACGTGTGTGTGAATATATATACATATATATATACTATGCTATATATACATATATGTGTATCCATCCATAGACAATATAGATATGTGTGTATGATATCTAAAAATCCATATAAAACAGAAAATATCATTGATATTAGCTATTCTTTCGATCTTTTACCTGTTGAGAATAGTGCATTTGATGATGTAACTGAAAATGCTCTTCTCTAGTAACTTTTGATGGCCTTGGCAACATCTCCACCTCCTGGATGGCTTCAATGCTCACTTGTTGAGGCAAAACTTGGAAGAGTGATGTGACGTACATTAAGATGGACTTCTTATCTGGATAAGTGGTGGCAACATCTGTAAGCACATTAACACCACACATCAATTTTTGGTTTCTATATTTGAGTGTCTAAAAGGGGAATGAACAAATCAATGTTACAGGAAGAAGACAGATTAATGAGCACTCGATTGTCCATGAATGTCCTCCAGAGACTAATTAGAACATGATAATCAGGCCTAAAATGTCCTTCCAATTTGGCAGACCAATGAGATGAGCACTAAAGTTAATTTCTTTTCCTTGTTCACATAAAAACTTCATTCGGCAATACTTTTTCCTAAGTCAAATTGCCAAACTAGCCCATCTAAGAGAGTGGTTTTCATTAGATAAGAAACAAAAATAAAAGATTGCATCTTCCTTTCCATGGAAAGTTATAATAGCATGTCAATTAAAATGGTGCACTGGTAATTAAACAATTACACCAAAGAGCTTAATGCCCTGGCTTCCAGTAAAGAAAGCTTGCACCTCCTAATCAAATTTTTGCTGGTGATTAAGCATGTAAAGAGCAAAATAATGTCTCTGTGTTGAAACGAACCGTGTATTTCTACAATCAAAATAAAATAAAACAACTATATACCATAAGAATAATGATTTGTAATAGTCCTTAACTACATTAAAAATATTTCTTTACATTATGGTGCATCTGTTAAAGTCAGATGTCGCTTTCCTTCTTAGACGTTAGAGATAAATTTAAAAGTCCTTCACATAAAGTTGATCTGATGTTATGTCCTTTGCCACATCTAGGGAATGAAAGAAATCCAGCATTTAAAGTCAATAATAATTCGTAATAACACATATAATAAGTGGCAGCTCCTTCAAAAGCTTCTTTTGCTACTTGGCATCACAATTTACCCACTGTGCTCATTCCAGGGAACCAAATGCAAAAACAATCCTTTATGTGAAGAGTACCATTAATCCCAGAAGTGTTAAACATAAATCCTGGCAGGAGGCCAAGACAACTTAGCAGCAATGTGCCAGGCATTTTTCTTGCCATAAATTTATCCTAGCTCAGCTAGCATTAAAAGATCTGTTTTAAGTTAAATATGTATATTTTGGTCAGGTGTTCTGTTTATAAGTTAAAAAGACAACAGTCAAATTTCAAGTTCACAAGCATAAAAGGAGGTTGAACAGGTCACTTAACTCCATTACTTCGCAAGTCACAGGAACATGATTAATCAGAACAATTATTTTTAAAGCATTTTTAAAAAGAGTTACAGAGAAGCAAAAAGTTAGCTAATGTTCCTTGGTCTGCTTCTATCCATGGTATAATACAGTCCTTCTTAATTTTTAATGTGCATATGAATCACCTGGGGATCTTTTTAAAATCAGAATCGGATTCAGTGGGTCTGGGTGGAGCGTGAGGCTCTGCATTTCCAGCAAGCTCCCAGGTGATGCTGAAGCTGCTGACTTGAAGACCATACTTTGAGTAACAAGGGTCGAAAAAAATGACACAGAAGCACGCTCTTACATTACCTTCTGCTTCGTTGTTTTGCTTACTTGTTTTCAAAAGATACTTACTGGACACTTAAATGCATAAGGCTTAAAGGTACAAAGTTATTGATATATAATACATATTCTCTGCTCCCTATTATAATTTAATTATTAGCCAACAGATGGTGAAGATAATTTTTTGCAAATATTTTTTAGGAAAGAACTAAAGAATACCTTGTGTATAAGTACTGCCTTTCTAAAAAAAAAAATCTTACTAACTTAGCTTTGAAATTCTAAAATCTACCTTTCATTTGATAATTGTTTTTCAAGTGTTCATTGTATGGCAGATACTATACTTCTTCACAATATGTTTTTGAAACTCTAGAATGTTTTCTTCCTTCTCACTAGTAACTAGTCAGTTTTATCTGTAATGAGCAAAATTTAGAATTGTTTATTTTTTAGTGCATTAAATAAAACCATGCTGTGAGAAAGGCACTGAATTTTAAAAGACTGTCTGTGTAAATAAAAAGTTCCATGACTATTTACTGCTATATTAGACATGTGCATATGTATGTCTGGCCTCAAATGCAAACCATGATCAAAATAAATAAAGGTAAAAACAGATCTAGCATTATTTCTATTGCCCCAAGCAAATGTCAAAAATTGTAGCATATTTTATCTACATAAAACACCTTTTGGATGAACGTGAATATTCATAAATATCAATCACTACAATCACTATTGGATCAAACCATTGATATTTTTGCCCCAATCTATTACCATCCCACCTCAGAAGCTGTACACGATTCAGCTGTACCAGTAGGTAGAATCCAGTATTTCTTTTTGTTTTTACCAAAAGGAATTTAGATATTCTAAAATATGTTGAATTCCTTCCAAATATATTTACTAAAGACCTATTAAATTTTAAATATTTTTAATAGATTATCCAGGAGATTAACAAGATAGAGAATCCATGGATTCTGCTTACAGTTTGGAATAATAAAATAAATAAGAAGAACAAAATAATTGCACTGCTAAAGAGAATTTAAAATGTGTTCCTCTAATTGGCATAGCCAGTGCTTTAATATGTTCAGAAAAAGGAAGAAAGCATACATTACTGGAGGATCAGAAAATTCTTTATGAATAGAAAACTGAAATAAATTTGTATAGGGTTTCATTAGGGGAAAACCTAATTAAATGGAGAAAGGTATTCTAGGCAGTAGAAAAGCATGAGTAAAAGTGCAGAGGTAGGGACAGATTAGACATATTCTGGGAAGAGAGCCTTTGGGTGTCTTAGCCACAGAGTTGAGAATAGTGATTAACAGGAAAAAATGGGAAGCTTGTATGTGGAACACTAAGGGATCATCAATAGCAAAGTAGTCAATTTGGCCTTAGTTCAATAGGTTAGAAAGTAACTAACTACTTTTGATCAAGACTGTGACACCATTAAAATTCTTGTAAAGTAAAACCATTAAGCGCAGAATGGAATGAAGGAGAAAAACACTAGAGGCAAGTAAGAGGCTGGGACCCAATCCAGATAGGAGGTGTCAGAGAACTAAAATAGGCTATGTAATGAAAACAAGGGGATGCATAATAGAAATTCTAAGACATCCCCAAAATAACTTCATTCAATTTCAGATCATTTACTCCATAGTCTTTGCGAATGCCTATATACAAAATCCTGCCCTAAGTCCTGGGGGTACAAAGATTAATAAACTGAAAATGAAATGGAAGAAGGAGGATTGAAGGAGGAAACTGCTTGTTCTGTAGCTATGGTAACAAGTAGCCACCAATACAGGTTTCAATCTCATTTAATCAATTAGCAATTACCTGCCTACATGGTCTTGATCATGCTTCTGCAAGCTAACCAACATCAACCCGTCCCTTCTGAAACTGCCAATCTGAAGTGGACTTGCTCCAATGAACAAAATTCTGAATGCAAACCAATTAACAGTGGTCTCACCTGAGTAACCAACCATGCTTCTAAAGGTGACATCAACCTACTCCAAGTCTGAATGTTCATAAATCTCTTGACCCCTGGGTTTACCCACCAAACCTAAGAATTTAAGGAAGGTGAGAATGATGGGATGTGATTTCCTTTTTTTTTTATTATAAGACATTAAAATACACAAATTGAAAGAAGTGGGTGAACCCCCAAAATAAGAACTTAAAATTATATAAAAGTTACCTTTGCACTAAAAACCCTATTATATAATGGGTTGATTGCCACAAAAGGTTAAATTAATAATTTCTAATCCAGTCTTTGAAACCAGTTCAGGATGGAGATTTTGACAACTCATAATACTGCCAGAAAATGTTATTTTATGAACAATAACACTGATTCTGATGAGTGTTTCTATAGTCACCAGAATTTTAATACTGAGGGCTATAATGGAACAAATAAACCATTTAGGGAAATTGCATATTTTTCAAAGAAACTGAAGGCCACAGTGGTTTGATGGCAAGTTCAAAAGCTAGTTCAAGTCAGAATTGGAACCCAGTCAGTGCATCATACTTTTCAGTACCTTACCTTCATTTTTTCAGAGAAGGCTATCTTAGTGCATTTGAAAACCAAGTATCTCAAAGTCATTATCTAAATGATGACCCTGTGATCTATGTGGTTCCATTACCAAACATCACCTACACTCTCCATAGTAGTAGTGATTTCTATTTCTAATAAGTGAGGTATAACAAGAGTAAATACACATAAAAATGCAAATTCAGCAGTAATCAAAGAAATGCAAATTAAATAAAGATGGAAGTGTTTAATTATACTCCATTGCCTATCAAATTATCAAAGAATGACAAAAGGATAACAATTAATGTTGCAGAAGTGTCAGTAATTTGGCCAAACTCCTACATTGCTGGAAGAGTATCAGTTGGTTCCAACATTACAAAAAATATTTTGGCTATATCTAAAAACAATCATATTCAATGACCCAGTAATTTTCCTTCTAGGAATCCACCACGAGGAAATAATCAGAAATGTAAAAGAAGATTTATATAAACAATGTGAAATTTAAGCCCTCTTTACAATTATAAAATAAATATTTATCACACAAAAAAGAAAAATATTCAGACCATTCCAAATTGCTTGACATAAAACTAAAATTAGAAATGATCAAATATATAATTGTATGGGGACATACTGGGCCCTGAACCAAGATGGCAGAGTAGAAGGACGTGCTCTCACTCCCTCTTGCGAGAACACCAGAATCACAACTACCTGCTGGACAACGATCGACAGGAAGACACTGGAACTCACCAGAAAAGATGCCCCACATCCAAAGAGAAAGGAGAAGCCACAATGAGAGGGTAGGAGGGGCAAAATTACAGTAAAATCAAATCCCATAACTTCTGGGTGGGTGACTCACAGACTGGAGAACACTTATACCACAGAAGTCCACCCACTGGAGTGAAGGTTCTGAGCCCGTCAGGCTTCCCAACCTGAGGGTCTGGCAACGGGAGGAGGAATTCCTACAGAATCACACTTTGAAGGCTAGTGGGATTTGACTGCAGGACTTCAACAGGAATGGGGGAAACAGAGACTCCACTCTTGGATGGCACACATAAAGCAGTGTGTGCATCGGGATCCAGGGGAAGAACCAGTGGCCCCGGGGGAGACCAAACCAGACACACCTGCTAGAGTTGGAGGGTCTCCTGGAGAGGCAGGGGGTGGCTGTGGCTCACCGTGAGGACAAGGACACTGGCAGCAGAAGTTCTGGGAAGTACTCCTTGGCATGAGTCCTCCCAGAGTCTGCCATTAGCCCCACCAAACAGCCCAGGTAGGCTCCAGTGTTGGGTTGCCTAAGGCCAAACAACCGACATGGAGGGAACCCAGCCCCACCCATCAGCAGTCAAGTGGATTAAAGTTTTACTGACCTCTGCCCACCAGAGAAACAGTCACCTATACCCACCACCAGTCCCTCCCATCAGGAAACTCGCACAAGCCTCTTAGATACCCTCATCCACCAGAAGGCACACATCAGAAGCAAAAAGGACTACAATCCTGCAGCCTGTGGAACAAAAACCATATTCACAGAAAGATAGACAAGATGAAAAGGCAGAGGACTATGTACCATGAAGGAACAAGAGAAAACCCCAGAAAAACAACTAAATGAAGTAGAGATAGGCAACTTTCCAGAAAAAAGGATTCGGAATAATGATAGTGAAGATGATCTATGACCTAGGCAAAAGAATGGAGGCAAAGATTGAGAAGATGCAAGAAATGTTTAACAAAGACCTAGAAGAATTAAAGAACAAACACACACAGATGAACAATACAATAACTGAACTTAAAAATACACTAAAAGGAATCAATAGCAGAAAAAATGAGGCAGAAGAACGGATAAGTGATCTGGAAGACAGAATGGTGGAATTCACTGCTGCAGAACAGAATAAAGAAAAAAGAATGAAAAGAAATGAAGACAGCCTAAGCGACCTCTGGTCAACATTAAACGCAACAACATTTGCATTATAGGGGTCCCAGAAGGAGAACAGAGAGAGAAAGGACCAGGGAAAATATATGAAGGGATTATACTCGAAAACTTCTCTAACATGAGAAAGGAAATAGCCACCCAAGACCAGGAAGTGCAGAGAGTCCCATACATGATAAACCCAAGGAGAAACACGCCGAGACACACAGTAATCAAACTGGCAAAAAGTAAAGACAAAGAAAAATTACTGAAAGAAGAGAGGGAAAAATGACAAATAACACAGAACACCCATAAGGATAACAGCTTATTTCTCATCAGAAACTCTACAAGCCAGAAGGAAGTGGCATGATACACTTAAAGTTATGAAAGGGAAGATCCTACAACCAAGATTGCTCTACCTGGCAATGATCTCATTCAGATTCGATGGAGAAATCAAAAGCTTTACAGACAAGCAAAACCTAAGAGAATGCAGCACCACCAAATCAGGACTACAACAAATGCTAAATAACTTCTCTAAGTGGGAAACACAAGAAAATAAAAGGACCTACAAAAATAAACCCAAGATACTTAAGAAAATGGTCATAGGAATATACATATCAATAATTACCTTAAACGTGAATGCATTAAATGCTCCAACCAAAAGACACAGGTTTGCTGAATGGATACAAAAAAAAAGGCCCATATATATGCTGTCTACAAGAGACCCACTTCAGACCTAGGGACACATACGACTGAAAGTGAGGGGATGGAAAGATATTCCATGCAAATGGAAATCAAAAGAAAGCTAGAGTAGCAATACTCGTATCAGATAAAATAGACTTTAAAATAAAGAATGTTACAAGAGACAAGGAATGACACTACATAATGATCAAGGGATCAATCCAAGAAGAAGATATAACAATTATAAATATATATGCACCTAACATAAGAGCACCTCAATACATAAGGCATCTGCTAACAGGTAAAAAAGAGGAAATCGACAGTAACACAATAATAGTGGGGGACTTTAACACGTCACGTACAGCAATGGACAGATCATCCAAAATGAACATAAATAAGGAAACAGAAGCTTTAAATGACACAATAGACTGGATAGATTTAATTGATATTTATAGGACATTCCAACCAAAAACAGCAGATTACACTTTCTTCTCAAGTGCGCACGGAACATTCTCTAGGATAGATCACGTATTGGGTCACACACCAAGCCTGAGTAAATTTAAGAAAACTGAAATCATATCAAGCATCTTTTCTGACCACAACACTATGAGATTCAAAATCAATTACAGGGGAAAAAAAAACATAAAGAATACAAACACTTGGAGCCTAAACAATATGTTACAAAATAAACAAGAGATCACCGAAGAAATCAAAGAGGAAATCAAAAAATACCTACAGACAAATGACAAGGAAAACATGACGTTCCAAAACCTATGGCATGCAGCAAAAGCAGTTCGAAGAGGCAAGTTTATAGCTATACAAGCCTACCTCAAGAAACAAGAAACACCTCAAATAAACAATCTAACCTTACACCTAATGGAACTAGAGAAAGAAGAACAAACAAAATCTAAAGTTAGCAGAAGGAAAGAAATCATAAAGATCAGATCAGAAATAAATGAAAAAGAAATGAAGGAAACGATAGCAAAGATCAATAAAACTAAAAGCTGGTTCTTTGAGAAGATAAACAAAATTGATAAACCATTAGCAAGACGCATCAAGAAAAAGAGGGAGAGGACTCAAATCAATAAAATTAGAAATGAAAAAGGAGAAGTCACAACAGACACTGCAGAAATACAAAACATCCTAAGAGACTACTACAAGCAACTCTATGCCAATAAAACAGAAAACCTGGAAGAAATGGACAAATTCTTAGAAAGGTATAACCTTCCAAGACTGACCCAGGAAGAAACAGAAAATACGAATAGAGCAAGCACAAGTAATGAAATTGAAACTGTGATTAAAAATCTTCCAACAGGGCTTCCCTGGTGGCACAATGGTTGAGAGTCCGCCTGCCAATGCAAGGGACATGGGTTCATGCCCCGGTCCGGGAAGATCCCACATGCCACGGAGTGGATGGCCCCGTGAGCTACAGCCACTAAGCCTGAGCGTCCAGAGCCTGTGCTCCGCAACGGGAGAGGCCACAACACTGAGAGGCCCGCATACCGCAAACAAACAAACAAACAAACAAAATCTTCCAACAAACAAAAGTCCAGGACCAGATGGCTTCACAGGTGAATTCTATCAAACATTTAGAGAAGAGCTAACACCCATCCTTCTCAAACTCTTCCAAAAAATTGCAGAGGAAGGAACACTCTCAAATTCATTCTATCACCCTGATACCAAAACCAGACAAAGATACTACAAAAAAAGAAAATTACAGACCAATATCACTGATGAATATAGATGCAAAAATCCTCAACAAAATACTAGCAAACAGAACCTAACAACACATTAAAAGGATCATACACCATGATCAAGTGGGATTTATCCCAGGAATGCAAGGATTCTTCAATATACGCAAATCAATCAAGGTGAAAAACTATATGATCATCTCAATAGATGCAGAAAAAGCTTTTGACAAAATTCAACACCCATTTATGATAAAAACTCTCAAGAGAGTCGGCATAGAGGGAACCTACCTCAACATAATAAAGGCCACATATGACAAATCCACAGCCAACATCATTCTCAATGGTGAAAACCTGAAAACATTTCCACTAAGATAAGGAAGAAGACAAGCTTGTCCACTCTCACAACTATTATTCAACACAGTTGTGGAAGTCCTAACCAGAGCAATCAGAGAAGAAAAAGAAATAAAAGGAATACAAATTGGAAAAGAAGAAGTAAAACTGTCACTGTTTGCAGATGACATGATGCTATACATAGAGAATCCTAAAGATGTCATCAGAAAACTACTAGAGCTAATCAATGAATTTGGTTAAGTTGCAGGATACAAAATTAATGCAGAGAAATCTCTTGCGTTCCTATACACTAATGATTAAAAATCTAAAAGAAATTAAGGAAAAACTCCCATTTACCACTGCAACAAAAAGAATAAAATACCTAGGAATAAACCTACCTAGGGAGACAAAAGACCTGTATGCAGAAAACTATAAGACACTGATGAATGAAATTAAAGGTGATACCAACAGATGGAGAGGTATTCCATGTTCTTGGATTGGAAGAATCAATAGTGTGAAAATGACTATATTACCCAAAGCAATCCACAGATTCAGTGCAATCCCTATCAAATTACCAATGGCATTTTTTACGGAAGTAGAACAAAAAATCTTAAAATTTGTATGGAGACACAAAAGACCCCGAATAGCCAAAGCAGTCTTGAGGGAAAAAAACGGAGCTGGAGGAATCAGACTCAGTGACTGCAGACTATACTACAAAGCTACAGTAATCAAGACAATATGGTACTGCCACAAAAACAGAAACACAGATCAATGGAACAAGATAGAAAGCCCAGAGATGAACCCACGCACCTATGGTCAACTAATCTATGACAAAGGAGGCAAGGATATACAATGGAGAAAAGACTGTCTATTCAATAACTGGTGTTGGGAAAACTGGACAGCTGCATGTAAAAGAATGAAATTAGAACACTCCCTAACACCATACACAAAAATAAACTCAAAATGGAATAGAGACCTAAATGTAAGACTGGACACTAGAAACCTCTTAGAGGAAAATATAGGAAGAACACTCTTTGACATAAATCACTGCAACATCTTTTTTTATCCACCTCCTAGAGTAATGGAAATAAAAACAAAAATAAACAAATGGGACCTAATGAAACTTCAAAGCTTTTGCACAACAAAGGAAACCATAAACAAGTCGAAAAGACAGCCCCCAGAATGGGAGAAAATATTTGCAAACGAATCAACGGACAAAGGCTTAATCACCAAAATATATACACAGTTCATGCAGCTCAATATTAAAAAAAACAAGCAACGCAATCCAAAAATGGGCAAAAGACCTAAATAGACATTTCTACAAAGAAGATATACAGATGGCCGAGAAGCACATGAAAAGCTGCTGAATATCACTAATTATTAGGGAAATGCAAATCAAAACTCCAATGAGGTATCACCTCACACCAATTAGAATGGGCATCATCAAAAAATCTACAAACAATAAATGCTGGAGAGGGTGTGGAGAAAAGGGAACCATCTTACACTGTTGGTGGGAATATAAATTGAAAAAGCCACTATGGAGAACAGTATGGAGGTTCCTGAAAATACTAAAAATAGAATTACCATATGATCCAGCAATCCCACTACTGGGCATATACCCAGAGAAAACCATAATTCAAAAAGACACATGTACCTCAATGTTCACTGCAGCACTATTTACAATAGCCAGGTCATGGAAGCAACCTAAATGCCCACTGAAAGATGAACGCTTAAAGAACATGTGGTACATATATACAATGGAATATTACTCAGCCATAAAAAGGAACAAAATTGGGTCATTTGTTGAGACATGCATGGATGTAAAGACTGTCATACAGAGTGAAGTAAGTCAGAAAGAGAAAAACAAATACCGTATATTAACCCATGCATATGGAACCTAGAAAAATGGTACAGATGAACAGGTTTGCAGGGCAGAAGTTGAGACACAGATATAGAGAACAAACGTATGGACACCAAGGGGGGAAAGCTGCAGTGGGGTGGGGATGGTGGTGTGCTGAATTGGGCAATTGGGACTGACATGTGTACACTGATGTGTATAAAACTGATGACTAATAAGAACCTGCTGTATAAAAAAATTAAATTATATTAAATTCAAAAATTCAAAAAAACGACTACATACCGGGGAATTCCCTGGAGGGCCAGTGGTTAGAACTCTGTGCTTCCACTGCAGGGGGCCCGGTTTCAATCACTGGTCAGGGAACTAAGATCACACAATCCTGCTGCACAGCCAAATAAATAAATAAAAGACTACATACTGGATGGGTTTTGTTTGTTTGTTTGTTTGTTTATTTATTTTAATTTTGGCTGTGCTGGGTCTTTTCTGCAGCACACAGGCTCAGTACTTGCCCCATGGCATGTGGAATCTTAGTTCCCCAACCAGGATCGAACCCACGTCCCCTGCATTGGAAGGCGGATTCTTAACCACCTGACCACCAGGGAAGTCCCTGGATGTTTCCATTTATATGACCATCTTGCAAAGGCAAACCTATGGGACCAGAAAACTGTTCACTGGATGCCAGGGGCTGGGAGTGGGGGAAGGGTTGGCTATAAATGAGTATGGGGGAATTTTTTGAACTGATGAAACTGTTCTGTATCCTGGTTGTTGTGGCAATTATACAATTGTATACATTTCTCAAAACTCACAGAACTGCACATTAAAAAAGGATGTATTTTACTCTGTATAAATAATAACTTAATTTTTTAAAAAAATGAGTAAAAAGAGCCCACTGTTTGGGAGAGGGACCTAAAAGCCAAGATGATATAAAAGTCAGCAAAAAAGCAAAACTGATACTTAAAAATTTTTTACAACTGAAGATGTCATTACTCAGATTAAAACATTTACAATGCCAAAAACTAGGATATAACTATACTCGAAGACTAGAGAAAGGTGAAATGTGTGTTGGAGGTGGCAGTAAGTATGCAGCTCTTACGAGAGCTAAATCCTCATCTTTTATTGTAGGAACTCATTGGATAATGTTTAAATCTGAAAAACCAAGAGAAAGCAGGATAAGCTTTCTATTTAGAACCATGGAGGCAAAATCAAAGGCTTCAGCTAGAAAATTGGAAGCTGGAAAGACTCCCACCCTGGGTTGCGGGAATCGTGGGTGAAGAGGGTTGGGACAAAAGACAACTAGTTTTTTGTTTCAAGTCTTAAAACTCTGACTCCTCAAACTATGTATATGCATATCTTTGATGATAATAAAACTTTTTAAAATGAAAAAAAATAATAATAATTGTATGTGAGTACTACAAAGCCATTCAAAATGTTGCTTTTGAAGAATATTTGATAATATATGAAAATAAATTCTTTATAAAGTAACGTCAAAGATAAGGATGAATAATTTACATAGAATATAATAAAAACTTTTATGGAAAAGACTAGGGGAACATACTTTAAGACATTAGTGGGGCTTCCCTGGTGGCGCAGTGGTTGAGAGTCTGCCTGCCGATGCAGGGGACATGGGTTCGTGCCCAGGTCCGGGAAGATCCCACATGCCGCGGAGCGGCTGGGCCCATGAGCCATGGCTGTTGAGCCTGCGTGTCCAGAGCCTGTGCTCCGCAACGGCAGAGGCCACAACAGTGAGAGGTCCGCGTACCACACACACACAAAAAAAGACATTAGTGAAATGGGTATGCTGGTGGGATTGAAAATAATTTACTTTTTCTCTTTCATCCTATCTGTATCTTCCACAATATTCTGCACTCACTAATTTTATAATTAGATACTATATTCTATAATAAAATATCTGTAAAGATCAAACAGAGACAATAAAATCAAAGTTGCACCAAGTTTTCTTTTAGTATGCCGTCATTCCCAAAAAGTCAATATGAATGAGTTTGTTAGGAAACTGGTGTTTTCAACAAAACTGTTCTTATCTTGGACAATCAACCTCCAGAAAGTGTGATTAGCCAGATGCCAGACACAACCTTAAATATCTCTGGGAAATCTAAACGGGAGCCTCCACTGTCTAACCCTTAGGTCAGTTCTCTGCCAGGAGAAAGGCAGGAACTGAAATACTGGATTATAATGTATATCATGTGTAATCAGAAGTAGGATTTCAAAGATAAGAGATTTATAAACATGCACTCACAAAGTTTGGTCAGGCTTTTAAGAGCTTTATAGCAAAATTAAGAAGGATGTCATCTAGAAACCATGATCAGAATAAACCTGGATCAGTTTCTACAGAATTGGTATTAGGAACAAAACAATAAATAAATTTGCTGTAAGAAAAGGGGAACGGGTCAACTGGAAAGAAGAAACTTGTGGTCCCAAACCAGACATGGTGAGATAGCTCTAAGTATGAAAATGTAAACACAGATTTGTAAACACAATAAAAAAAATCCTGTGTTTGCTAAAATAACCAAACACACAGATGTGAAATTCTAAAGAACTTACTGCTTGAAGCAGAGTCGGTTTACACCTGAGGTCTATAAATTAAGAGACAATGTCATAATGTCATCTGATCTCTAAGCACCAGAATTTGTAAATTGTAGGTGATATCACAGCAATGAACTAATTCATTAAAGGGCTAGATTGTTATTTTCAATTTTAATATTTTTCATCCAGCACTACATACATGCATTTTCCATTTACAAGTCATTGTACACAATGGATATACAGTATTCTAGTAAGAAAATAACTCACACAGATCCACTCCAGTTAAATTATTTAATATTCTACAATACATGTTCTGCCCTCACTAAATTAAGTACCCCTTAATTAAGCCGTTCCATAATTTTAGCATTTCACTCACTGATCCAAGTTGCTTTTATCATCTAATAACAATGCTTCTCATTAAAGGGCTAAAAAATAAAGTAATGAAAATAATTTGTATTAATGAAGATGATTCAGTCTCATGCAAAAATTAATGATAAAAACTATAGGCTTTTATTTATACTTGAGAAACACTAAAAAATTTTATCTTTTAAACATCCAATTATTCCTATCAAGGTGCTTATGGTATACCTAGCAGAAAACTATGACTGTAATCCTGGTAGAAGTAGAAAACAGTGCTCAAAATACATAAAGCTGGGCTTCCCTGGTGGCACAGTGGTTGAGAGTCTGTTTGCCGATGTAAAGGACACGGGTCCGTGCCCCAGTCTGGAAAGATCCCACATGCCATGGAGCGGCTAGGCCTGTGAACCATGGCCGCTGAGCCTGGGCGTCCGGAGCCTCTGCTCCGCAGTGGGAGAGGCCACAGCAGTGAGAGCCCCGCATATCGGGAAAAAAAACATGCATAACGCTTACCTAGGGTCTAACGGGAAAAACAAAACCAAAAAATCAGGTGCTTACAGGAGATTTCAGATACACTGAAAACTAGTTCAGCTTTCTGGCCATTGAACAAGCAATGCTAAAGATACCTATGCAAATATACATTGTGTATTCAATCAAATAAATAATGGTAGCTAGAAGTGATGTTACTGATTCTGAAAAGTATCGGACTGACAATATGAGACAGTGAAAAATATTTTTAACAAATGTTTACTGAGTTACTACTTTGTACCAAACTAGTTTTTGAGGACACAGATATAAATCCTAGTCTTTGTGGATACAGTGGTAAATAAATAAGCCCAGAGATCTGTTCTCATGGAACTTTGATCCTAATGGGGAAGCAAAATTAAAAATAAATGATTTCAAAATCCTCAATTTACCCCCTACCAATTTATCCCTATCACTTAGTTTCTACTGCTTCATTGTATAAAAAGAAAAAAAAAATTGCCTTCCACAAATCTGCTACCTTTCCGAGATTTCTGGGGGAATTAAATGGGAGTGGGGACTCTGTGGTGTTAAGACCAAACATTCTGATAGTGCCTGAAAACAAATGCACAGAAGCTGGTGGGTAAAAGTCAATTAAATGTAAATTCTCAACCAATCCTGACTTTACAAGTTTCAGATAAACCAACTTTACACTGAATGCTTTGTAACCAAACATCAAATGTCTTCTGTGTGAGGCTAATCAAAGTGAAGTGTACTGCGTTTAAATTATCAAATCCAAAATGCAACAAATTTCCAAAACTCTGTTCTCCAGCTACTCATTGAGCTTGTACCCCACAGACACCCCAAAACACACCACTAGACGTGGACCTTCCCACCAAAAGGACAAGATCCAGACTCATTCACCAAAACACAGGCACCAGTCCCCTGCACCAGGAAGTCTACACAATCCACTGAACCAAACTTAGCCACTGGAGACAGACACCAAAAACAATGGCAACTATGAACCTGCAGCCTGTGACAAGGAGACTCCAAACACAGTAAGTTAAGCAAAATGAGAAGGCAGAAAAACACACAGCAGATGAAGAAGCAAGGTAAAAACACACCAGACCTAACAAATGAAGAGGAAATAGGCAGTCTACCTGAAAAACAGTAAAGAATAAGGAGAGTAAAGATGATCCAAAATCTTGGAAATAGAGAAAATGCAAGAAACATTTAACAAGGACCTAGAAGAACTAAAGAGGAAACAAGCAACGAAGAACAACATAATAAATGATATTAAAAATACTCTAGAAGGGATCAATAGCAGAATAACTGAGACAGAAGAATGGATAAGTGACCTGGAAGATAAAAGAGTGGAAATAACTAATGCAGAGCAGAATAAAGAAAAAAGAATCAAAAGAACTGAGGACAGTCTCAGAGACCTCCAGCACAACGTTAACCGCATCAACATTCGAATTATAGGGGTCCCAGAAGAAGAAAAGAAAAGGAAAGGGATTGAGAAAATATTTGAAGAGATTATAGTTGAAAACTTCCCTAATATTGGAAAGGAAATAGTTAATCAAGTTCAGGAAGCACAGAGAATTCAATACAGGATAACTCCAAGGAGAAACATGCCAAGACACATATTAATCAAACTATCAAAAAATAAATATAAAGAAATTTATATTTATTATATTTAATATTAATATTAAATATTAAAAGCAGCAAGGGGAAAACAACAAATAACACACAAGGGGATCCCCATAAGGTTAACAGCTGATCTTTCAGCAGAAACTCTGCAAGCCAGAAGGGAGTGGCAGGACATATTTAAAGTGATGAAGGAGGAAAACCTACAACCAAGATTACTCTACCCAGCAAGCATCTCATTCAGATTTGACAGAGAAATTAAAACCTTTACAGTAAGCAAAAGCTGAGAGAGTTCAGCACCACAAAACCAGCTTTACAACAAATGCTAAATGAACTTCTCTAGGCAAGAACATAAGAGAAGGAAAACACCTACAATAACAAACCCAAAACACTTAAAAAAACGGGAACAGGAACATACATATCAATAATAACCGTAAATGTAAATAGAATAAACGCTCCAACCAAAAGACAAAGACTGGCTGAATGGATACAAAAACAAACCCCGTATATATGCTATCTACAAGAGACCCACATCAGACCTAGGGACACATACAGACTGAAACTGAGGGGATGGAAAAAGATATTGCATGAAAATGGAAATCAAAAGAAAGCTGGAGCAGCAATTCTCATATCAGACAAAATAGACATTAAAATAAATCGTATTACAAGAGACAAAGAAGGACACTACATAATGATCAACGGGGATCAATCCAAGAAGAAGATATAATAATTGTAAATATTTATGCACCCAACATAGGAGCACCTCAATACAAAAGGCAAATACTAAGAGTCGTAAAAGGGGAAATTGACAGTAACACAATCATACTAGGGGACTTTAACACCCCACTTACACCACTGCACAGATCATCCAAAATGAAAATAAATAAGGAAACACAAGCTTTAAATGATACATGAAACAAGATGGACTTAATTTATATTTATAGGACATTCCACCCAAAAACAACAGAATACATATTTTTCTCAAGTGCTCATGGAACATTCTCCAGGATAGATCACATCTTGGGTCACAAATCAAGCCTTGGTAAATTTAAGAAAATTGAAATCACATGAAGTATCTTTTCGGACCACAACGCTATGAGACTTGATACCAATTACATCAAAAAAAACTGTAAAAAACACAAACACATGGAGGCTAAACAATACACTATTTAGTAACCAAGTGATCACTGAAGAAATCAAAGGGGAAATAAAAAAAAAAACGTAGAAACAAATGACAATGGAGACACGACGACCCAAAACCTATGGGATACAGCAAAAGCAGTTCTAAGAGGGAAGTTTATAGCAATACAATCCTACCTTAAAAAACAGGAAACATCTCAAATAAACAACCTATCCTTGCACCTAAAACAATTAGAGAAAGAAGAACAAAAAATAAACCCAAAGTTAGCAGAAGGAAAGAAATCATAAATATCAGATCAGAAATAAATGAAAAAGAAATTAAGGAAACAATAGCAAAGATCAATAAAACTAAAAGCTAGTTCTTTGAGAAGAAAAACAAAATTGATAAACCATTAGCCAGACTCACCAAGAAAAAAAGGGAGAAGACTCAAATCAATAGAATTAGAAATGAAAAAGGAGATGTAACAACTGACACTACAGAAATACAAACGATCATGAGAGATTACTACAAGCAACTGTATGCCAATAAAATGGACAACATGGAAGAAATGGACACATTCTTAGAAATGCACAACCTGCTGAGATTGAACCAGGAAGAAATAGAAAATATAAACAGACCAATCACAAGCACTGAAATTGAAACTGTGATTAAAAATCTTCCAACAAACAAAAGCCCAGGACCAGATGGCTTCACAGGCGAATTCTATCAAACATTTAGAGAAGAGCTAACACCTATCCTTCTCAAACTCTCCCAAAATATAGCAGAGGGAGGAACACTCCCAAACTCATTCAATGAGGCCAACAACACCCTGATACCAAAACCAGACAATGATGTCACAAAGAAAGAAAACTACAGGCCAATATCACTGATGAACATAGATGCAAAAATCCTGAACAAAATACTAGCAAACAGAATCCAACAGCATATTAAAAGGATCATACACCGTGATCAAGTGCGGTTTATCCAAGAAATGCAAGGATTCTTCAATATACACAAATCAATCAACGTGATACACCATGATAACAAATGGAAGGAGAAAAACCAGATGATCATCTCAATAGATGCAGAGAAAGCTTCTGACAAAATTCAACACCCATTTATGATAAAAACCCTGCAGAAAGTAGGCATACAGGCAACTTTCCTCAACATAATAAAGGCCATATATGACAAACTCACAGCCAACATCATCCTCAATGGTGAAAAACTGAAAGCATTTCCACTAAGATCAGCAACAAGACAAGGTTGCCCACTCTCACCACTCTTATTCAACATAGTTTTGGAAGTCTTAGCCACAGCAATCAGAGAAGAAAAAGAAATAAAAGGAATCCAAATTGGAAAAGAAGAAGTAAAGCTGTCACTGGTTGCAGATGACATGATACTATACACAGAGAATCCTAAAGATGCTACCAGAAAACTACTAGAGCTAATCAATGAATTTGGTAAAGTAGCAGGATACAAAATTAATGCACAGAAATCTCTGGCATTCCTATATACTACTGATGAAAAATCTGAAAGTGAAATCAAGAAAACACTCCCATTTACCATTGCAACAAAAAGAATAAAATATCTAGGAATAAACCTACCCAAGGAGACAAAAGACCTGTATGCAGAAAATTGTAAGACACTGATGAAAGAAATTAAAGATGATACAAATAGATGGAGAGATATACCATGTTCTTTGATTGGAAGAATCAACATTGTGAAAATGATTCTACTACCCAAAGCAATCTGCAGATTCAATGCAATCCCTATCAAACTACCAATGGCATTTTTCAGAGAACTAGAACAAAAAATTTCACAATTTGTATGGAAACACAAAAGACCCCGAATAGCCAAAGCAATCTTGAGAACGAAAAATGGAGCTGGAGGAATCAGGCTCCCTGACTTCAGACTATACTACAAAGCTACAGTAATCAGGACAGTATGGTACTGGCACAAAAACAGAAATATAGATCAATGGAACAGGATAGAAAGCCCAGAGACAAACCCACGCACATATGGTCACGTTATCTTTGATAAAGGAGGCACAAATATACAGTGGAGAAAAGACAGCCTCTTCAATAAGTGGTGCTAGGAAAACTGGACAGGTACATGTAAAAGAATGAAATTAGTTCACTCCCTAACAGCATACAGAAAAATAAGCTCAAAATGGATTAAAGACCTAAATGTAAGGCCAGAAACTATCAAACTCTTAGAGGAAAACATAGGCAGAACACTCTATGAGATAAATCACAGCAAGATCCTTTTTGACCCACCTCCTAGAGAAATGGAAGTAAAAACAAAAATAAACAAATGGGACCTAATGAAACTCGAAAGCTTTTGCACAGCAAAGGAAACCATAAACAAGACCAAAAGACAACCCTCAGAATGGGAGAAAATATTTGCAAATGAAGCAACTGACAAAGGATTAACCTCCAAAATTTACATGCAGCTCACGCAGCTCAATAACAAAAAACAACAAACAACCCAATTCAAAAATGGGTAGAAGACCTAAACAGACATTTCTCCAAAGAAGATATACAGATTGCCAATAAACGCATGAAAGAATGCTCAACATCATTAATCATTAGGGAAATGCAAATCAAAACTACAATGAGATATCATCTCACACCAGTCAGAATGGCCATCCTCAAAAAATCTAGAATCAATAAATGTTGGAGAGGGTGTGCAGAAAAGGGGACAGTCTTGCACTGTTGGTGGGAATGTAAATTGATACAGCCACTATGGAGAACAGTATGGAGGTTCCTTCAAAAACTACAAATAGAACTACCATATGACCCAGCAATCCCACTACTGGGCATATACCCTGAGAAAACCATAATTCAAAGAGTCATGTACCAAAATGTTCATTGCATCTCTATTTACAATCGCCAGGACATGGAAGCAACCTAAGTGTCCCTTATCGGATGAATGGATAAAGATGTGGCATATATATACAATGGAATATTACTCAGCCATAAAAGGAAAAGAAATTGAGTTATTTGTAATGAGGTGGATGGACCTAGAGTCTGTCATACAGAGTGAAGTAAGTCAGAAAGAGAAAAACAAATACAGTATGCTAACACATATATATGGAATCTAAGAAAAAAAAAATGTCATGAACAGCCTAGGAGTAAGACGGGAATAAAGACACAGACCTACTAGAGAACGGACTTGAGGATATGGGGGGGGGAAGGGTGAGCTGTGACAAAGTGAGAGAGTGGCATTGACATACATACACTACCAAAGGTAAAACAGATAGCTAGTGGGAAGCAGCCGCATAGCACAGGGAGATCAGCTGGGTGCTTTGTGACCACCTAGAGGGGTGGGATGGGGGGACGGGAGGGAGGGGGACGCAAGAGGGAAGAGATATGGAAACATATGTATATGTATAACTGATTCACTTTTTTATAAAGCAGAAACTAACACACCATTGTAAAGCAATTACAGTCCAATAAAGATGTTAAAAAGTGAAAAATAAAAAACCCTGACCATTTAAATCCTGAACAACTTTTCAGTACCTGTCCTCTAAACCAGGAGAATAGAAGCTAGCTTGACCTAACAAATGGAAATTAATCAGTCAGTGTGGGAGTCTACTGATGGAAAAACATTTGTACCTTCTTACAATTCTCACTACCTGCCTATTGTGGGAAGAACTACTGGAGTTTCCATTTGAGAAGGAAGTATTTCGGCTCGGTGACATTTAACTCTGCTTCCTTAATTGTCACCTGCTGCTTCTGTACTTTGCTTTTGATCTAACCAAATTGACTTTTTTCCCTACTGCTAGAAAAAGTACAGTAAGTTTCATAAGTAACCCCACATAATATCTTTACTAACACAAAATATTCTATTTCTACCCCCTCATTCTCTACAGAGCTAGAAATGGTATTTGATCAATAATGAAACCAGAATGAAGATGCTCGTTTCATTTGACACAAATTTCATTGGTTATTATGGTGTTTTCTGGTATGATTTGGGATTTGGAAATATGCCTGATGGTGTAAGGGCAGTTCCAAGGCAAGTCCCTCAATGATAACTAGCTTAAGGCACAAACTGTATATATGATCAATCTTTTTTGTAACAAATATTATACAAAATTTATCCATTTCATATCAAATAGCTTAGCCTGTTGAATTAAACATACCTCATCAAATCATGGTTCTGCCCCTTATAAGTAAGAGATTGTGGTAAAGTTAACTAATTCCCCATATATCGCAGTTTTTATCTGTAAAATTAGTCATATTATCCCACAAATGGCTAGTTATGATGCTTCTGAGAGAAAATGAATGTACAGAGTAAATACTCAATACACTTTATCCATTATTTGTCATGACTTGTTCCAATTGGAACATAATTATAATTTCTGAGTTTGCCTGCATTTATACATTCAGCAAATATTTGTGGGGTTCTTACCATGTGTAATCCATGACATCAACTCACTTGGGAATGAATCACTTTTATAATTAGAATGGCTCTATCTCCTAACTCCGAGGGTAGAAATTGGTGCATTATGGGACAAGCCAAAGACAACCCAGAGGCAAAATTCTCAGACAGAAAAGATTTATTATGGAGGAGTGAGGTCTGCATCATAACGAATATGATGCACTGTATCATGGCAGCACCAGGTACCATATGCAACATCAGAAGAAGCGGCACAGCGTTTAGTAAGACACCATCACTAACAAACTTCATAAACAAATGGCAAGATAACGGACGGCAAAAGAAGTTTTCTTGAACTAATCCCCAGCTTTGTATAATTCAAACTGAAAATTGGACCCAGTGGGCAAACAGCATGCATTTGTGTAGTTCCTAAGCACTAGCACAAGTATGCTAAAGAAACACAAAATAAATAAGGGGCAAACTGTTATACATTTTCAAATTACAGAGACACACTCTGCTTTTGACAGTAATAATAAAGTTTTATTTGAGTATAAGTTTGGGGTTCCTAACTTCCACCTATATAATCAGGGTTCCTGATTATACACACAATAATATGCATGGATGATAAATAACTTTTAACATGAAAAAAATGTGAATTAGAACTTCATAAAAGTTAGGATAATCAGATGTGAAACGATGGAGAAAGGTACAAGTGAAAAAGTGAATAAGCATCAGAAAGCATATAATAAGCAAATATCAAGACAATGATAAGAGGTAACATTTTATCCAAGGGAATATAATCAATGGTGTTAAAAGAGGCATAAAACATAACTCAGGTGATTGGTTTTCATGGAAACTACACATATACTCAATAAGAATAGAGTATATAATTTTGAATATTGCATAGAATCGTGTGTGTGTGTTGAAAAATACTGCATAAATGGAGGTATAAGGTGGAATAAAGGACCACGGTAACTAGTAAGAGAGAGCTAGGTTATTTTCTATGATCCTATAAACAATGTTTGGATTTTAACTCTCAGAAAAAAGCTCCCTCATCTTTCCACCACAAATCACAGATACTGACAACTATGCCCGCTCACTTGTTCTTTCCTCTCCTTACAATTAAAGTGTTCCCATTTCAATTAAGGCAAATCTCTCTACTTGTACTTTTCACTTGTTTTCTACTGAATCCTCAATTCCTCCTCAGCCTACACACATGCTTTCTTACCACTTGAAAGACAAAGCAGATTAAAAAAACAAAAAACAAAAACTTTGGTATGCTGGTAAACATTTTCAAAACAAACAAAAACAAACAAAAAACAAGCACAATAACAACGAAATCCCTGATATGTAGTGTTCACCAATCTCCCTGGCCTAAGTCCTCCTACCATGACTGAGTTCACGTTTAACAACCTGCTGGCATAATTCCTGAATTTAACTATCTGCTCGCATCAGCCTATCTGGCTCCTCTTTCATTTCTCTGTTCCCCTTCACAAAAAAAACTTTTCAAATCTTTCAGCTATATTCTTTATATACCTACTTTCTTACCACTGCTCCCCGTTTCATTCAACTCATTTACCTAACATCTTATATATGCCAAGAATGAATGAATACAGCAGTGAACAAAGCAACGACTCTGCCCTCATGAAGCCTAGATTTTAGTTGAGATGCAGACAATACATAAAAACAAATCTACAGCCTCTCAGATTGCAAATGCTATAGAGAACAATAAAATGGGTAGGGAATGGGTACGGTCACTATTTTAAGGAGGATGGGCTCAGAAGGCATCTTGAGGTAAGAAGGGATCAGACAACTGCCTTCTGTTCCTCTACCCCTCTAATGGCTACAATGTTGCCAAGGCTTATCGATGTTTCTCTATCTCCATCTGATTCTGTAGCTCCCAGTTGTACTCTTTCATTCTTCAACTGCTTTGTTTTCCTTGGATTCTTTGACACTACATTTTTCAGGTTTTCTAAAGATCTAGCCACACTTTCTCAGGCCTTCTTTCTGGTGTAACCTATTTAAATGAGATGAAATTTTGGAGAGACTTATAGGTTGGATCTGGATCTTCATTAGCTATACTCACTCTTCCCTAGGTGATGTCATCCAATTTTCCCTTCCTCTTCCTCTCCCTCCTCCCTCTTTTTCTCCTCCTCTCCCTCTCTCTTAAATATTGCCTATATGTTAATGATTCCCACATATCTATCTCCAGCTTAGACCTCTCTTTCCTCAGGAGATACCTCAAATTCGTTATACACAAAATAAGGCTCCCAATTCTCTTCAAAACCATTAGTCTCCCCCATTAATCACCACCTCCAAATGTGGCTACAATATTCATACATTATATCAGGCTGTAAACTTAGGTATTGCCCTTGATTTTTTTTTTCCTGTATTCCCTCATTTGATCCATTATCAAGCTTTGCCTTTTCTGCCTCTAAAAGGAATACATGCATGCACTCATCTTCATGTCCTCTATTACTATTTCACCCAAGCCATGATCCTTGCCTTCTGGGTCCAATACATTCACATCCTAACTCTCCTCATGCCTTTCAGTTCATTCTGTTTGAAACAGCTGGAATTATCTTTTTAAAAACACAAATTAAAGTGCAACATTCTCATACTTAAAACCCTTCAAAACTTCTCATTTGTTTAGAATAAATCCAAACTGCTTCCCTAACCAACAAGGTTCTACATGACCCAATCCTGAACTCTTAGCTAATAGAAATCTAATGGCCTCTTTCTTTCTCGCCCACTACCTTTCAGATATAATAGCCTTGTTTTCACATCTGAAGTAACACAGGCCCTTGTATACCTCTTGGTTTTTACACCTGCTGTTCTCATTACCTAAAATATGTTCCCCACCTTTTTGCATTTTTGATTCATTCTTATCCATTAGGTTTTAGCTCATATGGCACCTCCTCAGAGATGCATTTGTTAATCACCCTGTTTTAAGAAGCCCTCTCCCTTTCCCTTTACTTTATTTCACATTGACTCATTTCCCTTATGTCATTTGGCACAAATTGTAATTTTTATGCTTATGTACTCATTCCCTCTCACTATTATTTGTCTCTCTACAATAATATAAGCCCTACAAGGGCAGGAAATTTCTCTGATTTTTTTTTTTTTTTTTTTTTACCACTTACTGACAAATAGTGGGTAGTCCATATTTTTTAAATTAGTAAATGAATGAATTAACAGGTAATTATGGCTGCTGGGAATGAAGTTTCACTTCAGTGAAGTGAACATAGAATAAGACTCACATTGAAAATTGAAAACTCATTGAAGGGGAAGAAGGCACTATAACAAAAAGGGGCAGGCAGTATTTACCTTCCTCCAAAATTATGTTAAAAAGATTCAGTATGATATTTAATCACTCTTCATTGAGAATCAATTATGTACAAGGGATTTTATTATGTTTTCTCACTTACCTTCAACACTCTCTAATGAGTTAAGAATACTGTACAAGGTCATATAACCAGTAAATGATAGGCCGATTAAAGCAGGAAAAAAAAGAGACTCTTGGGTCCACATCCTAGTTCTCTCATTTTGTAACACTGGACAAGCTTAAACAGACTGAGCTTCAGCTTCGTATTGTATCACAAAAGTTTTTCTTAAGTTATTGATCACATTCTCAAAAAATGATACTTGATTTGCATAACATCTCATGTGAGGAAAAGGATATTCTTTTAAGTAATAGGGAAAGAAGCATTCATTTCTAAATTAGAGAGCATTAGCAGGTTAATCAAGAAACCTATGAGTGATGATCATAAGTTAGCACATTTTTAACTCAAATTGCAAATACTCAAGCTAATACTCAAGGCACAGGAAAACTAATGTTTTATTCATTGTTTCTAAGCTTTGACATAGACTCTACAAAATAACACAGTGCTTTGCACAGAACAGATGTTCAAAAATTATTCACTGATATCTACAGAAAACTGTGTTCAAGTACTCTCTGACCCAGGGTAGGAAAAGATAACTCCTGAGAACATGGATAAAGCAGATGTCTCAGAAATTTTGTACTAAGTGTCTGAATACAAGTGAAAACATTGCCATCTCACTAAAACTATGACCTAGTGGTAGGTAAGATCTTACTGAATAATTATGATTATAAAGGCAGTTCTTTAAGCTGAGATATAAGAATGAGAAAGGGGTCCAGTTAAGAAACAAAGAAAATGAGGTATGATACACACATATTTATAAACAATATTGTCATTTATATAACTACTGTATGTATGCATGAATGTGTGAGGTTAGATAGATAGGTAGACAGACAGATAGGCATGGATATGTAGATGGATATGTAGATAGATATGTAGATAGATAGATATGTCTTATTTGAAAAGCAAACCCTTTTAACCAGAAATTAGTAACATCAAAGAATGGGTAGAAAGAAGGAAAGGCTTTAATGTAGCTTCTCATTCCTATTTTAACTGCTGGATGTTCATTTTACCCGTTTGCAATTTTTTAATTTCTTCTCTCTTTTCCAATGGCTGAACAAGAGTTAAAATGGATATGCTAAATACTACATAGCTAAGTTTCTTGACACAGCTTCTCATTCTTGATTCTGAAATTTCAGCTTCTCTCAAATCTCTCTCCTTCAAGTTGAATGCTACCGATATGGGTCTGGCTCCCCCAGATGACTGCAAGCCTCACAGCTTGGTACAACTAGCTCCATCACTATACCCTGCAAAGCCTGTTTCACAACCCACAATGTCAGACCCTATTCAGGTTCTGGTCTCAGACTGACCAAATGGGCTCCATTTCTACTCTCATCATGAGAGTAGAGTCAGCCCGTCCCTTGAAAAGAAACCTCTTTCTCAGAAGGAACAGGTCAGATTGATGTTTTTAGCTCCAATAGTTAGTCTTTTAGTTCTCCCTAATTTTTCTGTTTCATTAGTTTGGATTTAAATTCTTACTTTAAAACATTTTTTATTATAAAATCAATATATGCTGTTGTAATGGAAAATTAAAATAGTACAGAAGTATATTAAGTGAATAGTGAAAGTACCTCACATCTGTACAACACTCCAGCCCCACTGTCTAGACATAATATTTCTCAGCAGAAGCTATGCTACCTGTATAATCATTCATTCATCTATCCGTCTGTCCTTTTAGCCCCCCATTTATCTATTCATCTCCTTGTCTACCTAAGGAGATCAAACTCCATACACACAACCTATATACCTACTTTGCTACATAAAATAAATTAAATAAATTCTTGTTCTAAAACTCATTGGCTTTATATAATTTACGATAACTACCTTAATTTCTTCCTGTCTCCATGCCCTCATCGATAAAATGGGGCTAACGCTTTTGAAAGAATTAAGATAAATATAAGTACTTAGAAAAATGCCTTTCAAAAAGTAAGTTTTCAGCAAAATGCAGCTTAAAAATGTATATACATATACATGCATATACACAATTTGGACCTTAAAAATTAATTTTAGTAATGCATAGATTCATCCACTCATTTATTTATCCTGCAACTGTTTATTGGGCACCTATCATATGTAAGTCAAGGATTATGTTAGGCACTACAGTTTTAATAGCAAGCAAAAGTTAAAACAAATATAAACAAACCTGAACTCTGATTTTATGGAACCTATAGTCCAATGGTAGAACTGCACCTGCCTAGCATTCAATAGTATGGAATAATACTGGAACAATTATAAGCAATGCTGGAGTGTGCATCCTTATATATGTGTCTTACATATGTATGAGCATTCCTATATACCTAACTCCTAAAATGTGAAATCTCAGCATCAAAGATATGTACAATTCCAAACTCTGAAATTCCAAATTTTCTATATATAATTTTCAAGTGGGTCTTCCACCAAAGGAAACATGAGTCCTATTTCCATGAACCCTCATCATCACAGGATATTATACTTTTCATTTCGTTAATTATTAGCAGTGTTCAGCTTACTTTTGTTTTCACTGGTTATTTGTAATTTTCTCAAGTGGACGTCAACATCATATTTAGCCACTATTCAAACAATGGTGCAAAATATTCCTTCATATTCATTGTAGTTTTATCACAGTGAAGTTATAAATACTTACTCTCAGTATGATTCCCCAGTCTGTGATATGCTTTGTTACTTTTTAATGGTGTCTTTCTTATTTGAAAATATTTTATTTTGTATTGTTAAATCTATCAATTTTATTTTATAGCTCCTGAGTTTTATGTCACCTTAATATTATTAACATATTTTTATATATTTAAACATACATTTTAAGTTTCATGTATGCACATTAAATGATTATTATCTGAAAATTATTTAGTATTTATTGTGGAATTAGGTTATCACTGTATCTTTCTTTCCAAACAATGTCAAAGATTTTAATTTAATTTACTGGCTAACCTACCTTTTCTCTACAGAGAGGAAATGCCATTCTTAAATATAAAATTTACCTAAATAAAAGGAACTTTTGTGAAAATGTCTATTCTGTATCATTAAACGACATCTCTATATTATGCCACACTCTGTAAGTATGTTATGAAATATACTAAAGCGAGACCTTCAAGATGGCAGAGGAGTAAGACGTAGAGATCACCTTCCTCCCCACAAATACATCAGAAATACATCTACATGTGGAATGACTCCTACAGAACACCTACTGAACGCTGGCAGAAGACCTCAGACCTCCCAAAAGGCAAGAAACTCCCCACGTACCTGGGTAGGGGAAAAGAAAACACAGAGACAAAAGAATAGGGACAGGACCTGCACCAGTGGGAGGGAGCCGTGAAAGAGGAAAGGTTTCCACACACTAGCAAGCACCTTTGCAGGCAGAGACGAGGGGTGGTGGAGTGGAAAGCTTCAGAGCCACAAAGGAGACTGCAGCAGAAGGAGTGCAGAGGGCAAAGTGGAGAGATTCCTGCACAGAGGATCGGTGCCAACCAGCACTCACCAGCCCGAGAGGCTTGTCTGCTCACCCACCGGGACGGGTGGGGGCTGGAGCTAAGGCTCGGGCTTTGGAGGTTGGATCCCAGGGAGAGGACTGGGGTTGGCTGCGTGAACACAGCCTGCATGGGGCTAGTGCACCACAGCTAGCTGGGAGGGAGTCCGGGAAAAGGTCTGGAACTGCCTAAGAGTTAAGAGACCACTGTTTTGGGGTGAGTGAGAAGGGATTCAGAGCACCGCCTAAACAAGCTCCAGAGATGGGCATGGTCGCGGCTAACAGCGCGGACCCCAGAGACGGGCATGAGACGCTAAGGCTGCTGCTGCCACCACCAAGAAGCCTGTGTGCGAGCACAGGTCACTATCCACACCTCCCCTCCTGGGAGCCTGTGCAGCCCGCCACTGCCAGGGTCCCGTGATCCAGGGACAACTTAACCAGGAGAACACACTGCACACCTCAGGCTGGTGGAATGCCATGCCGGCCTCTGCCGCCACAGGCTCGCCCCGCACTCCGTACCCCTCCCTCCTCCCGGCCTGAGTGAGCCAGAGCTCCATAATCAGCTGCTCCTTTAACCCCGTCCTGACTGAGCGGGAAACGGATGCCTTCAGGTGACCTGCACGCCGAGGCGGGGTGAATCCAAAGCTGAACCCCAGGAGCTGTGTGAACAAAGAAGGGAAAGGGAAATCTCTCCCAGCAGCCTCAGGAGCAGCGGATTAAATCTCCACAATCAACTTTATGTACCCTGCTACGTGGAATGCCTGAATACACAACGAATCATCCAAAAATTGAGGTGGTTGACTATGGGAGCAACTGTAGCCTTGGGGTTTGCTGTGTGCGACTAACTGGTTTCTGGTGTTATGTTTATCTTAGTTTAGTATTTAGAGTTTATCATCATTGGTACATTTGTTTATTGATTTGGATGCACTCTTCCTTTTTTTTACATATACATTTTTTTTTATTTTTCTCTTTTTTGTGAGTGTGTATGTGTATGCTGCTTTGTGTAATTTTGTCTGAATAACCTTGCTTTTACCAATTGTCCTAGGGTTCTGTCGGTCCGTTGTTTTTTTCTTTTTTAATATAGTTTAACACTTGTTATCATTGGTGAAATTGTTTTTTATTACTTTTTTTTCCTAAAATTCTTTATTTTAATATCTCTCTTATAATTTTTTTTTTCTTCCTTCTTTCTTTCTTTCTTTCTTTTTCTCCTCCTCTTCCTCTGAGCCATGTGGCTGACAGGGTTTTGGTGCTCTGACCAGGTGTCAGGCCTGTGCCACTGAAGTGGGAGAGCCAAGTTCAGGACATTGCTCCACCAGAGACCTCCCAGCTCCACGTAGTATCAACGGCGAAAGCTCTCCAAGAGATCTCCATCTCAGTGCTAAGACCCAGCTCCAATCAACAACCAGCAAGCTACAGTGCTGGACACCCTATGACACACAACTAGCAAGACAGGAACACAACCACACCAATTAGGAAACAGGCTGCCTAAAATCATAATAAAGTCAGACACACCAAAAAACACCACCAGACACAGTCCTGCACACAAGAAAGACAAGATCCAGCCTCATCCACCAGAACACAGGCACTAGTCCCCTCCATCAGGAAGCCTACACAATCTACTGAAGCAACCTTAGCCACTGGGGACAGACACCAAAAACAACAGGAACCTGCAGCCTGTGAAAAGGAGACCCTGAACACAGTAAGTTAAGCAAAATGAGAAGACAAAGAAACACACAGCAGATGAAGGAGCAAGGTAAAAACCCACCAGACCTAACAAATGAAGAGGAAAGAGGCAGTCTACCTGAAAAAGAATTCAGAGGAATAATACTAAAGATGATCGAAAATCTTGGAAATAGAACAGAGACAATACAAGAAACGTTTAACAAGGACCTACAAGAACGAAAGAACAAACGATGAGCAACACAATAAATGAGATTAAAAATTCTCTAGAAGGAACCAATAGCCGAATAACTGAGGCAGGAGAACGGATAGTGACTTGGAAGATAAAACAGTGGAAATAACTGCCACAGAGCAGAATAAAGAAAAAAGAATGGAAAGAATTGAGGATCGTCTCACAGACCTCTGGGACATTAAATGCACCAACATTCGAATTATAGGGGTCCCAGAAGAAGAAGAGAAAAAGAAAGGGACTGAGAAAATATTTGAAGAGATTATAGTTGAAAACTTCCCTAATATGGTAAAGAAAATACTTAATCAAGTCCAGGAAGCACAGACAGTCCCATACAGGATAAATCCAAGGAGAAATACGCCAAGACACATATTAATCAAATGGTCAAAAATTAAATACAAAGAAAAAATATTAAAAGCAGCAAGGGAAAAACAACAAATAACATATGAGGGAATCCCCATAATGTTAACAGCTGATCTTTCAGCAGAAATTTTGCAAGCCAGAAGGGAGTGGCAAGACGTATTTAAAGTGATGAAAGGGAAAAACCTAAAATCAAGATTACTCTACCCAGCAATGATCTTATGCAGATTTGACAGAGAAATTAAAACCTTTACAGACAAGCAAAAGCTAAGAGAAGTCGGCACCACCAAACCAGCTTTACAACAAGTGCTAAAGGAACTTCTCTAGGTAGGAAACAAAGGGAAGGAAAAGACCTACAATAACAAACCCAAAACAATTAAGAAAATGGGAATAGGAACATACATATCCATAATTACCTTAAATGTAAATGGATTAAATGCTCCCACCAAAAGAAACAGACTGGCTGAATGGATATAAAAACAAAACCCGTATATATATGCTGGGCACAAAAGACCCACTTCGGACCTAGGGACACATACAGACTGAAAGTGAGGGAACGCAAAAAGATATTCCATGCAAATGGAAACAAAAAGAAAGCTGGAATAGCAATTCTCATATCAGACAAAATAGACTTTAAAATAAAGAATATTACAAGAGACACAGAAGGACACTACATAATGATCAAGAGATCATTGCAAGAAGAAGACATAACATTTGTAAATATTTATGCACCCAACATAGGAGCACCTCAATACATAAGGTAAATGCTAACAGCCATCAAAAAGGAAATCGACAGTAACAAAATCATAGTAGGGGACTTAACACCCCACTTTCACCAATAGACAGGTCCTCCAAAATGAAAATAAATAAGGAAACTCAACCTTTAAATGGCACATTAAACAAGATAGACTTAATTTATATTTATAGGACATTCCAACCAAAAACAACAGAATACACTTTCTACTCAAGGGCTCATGGAACATTCTCCAGGACAGATCATATCTTGGGTCACAAATCAAGACTTGGTAGATTTAAGAAAATTAAAATAGCATCAAGTATCTTTTCTGACCACAACGCTATGAGGCTAGATATCAATTACAGGAAAAAATCTGCAAAAAATACTAACACATGGAGGCTAAACAATACACTACTTAATAACCAACAGATCACTGAAAACATCAAAGAGGAAATCAAACAATACCTAGAAACAAATGGCAATGAAAACACGATGACCCAAAACCTATGGAATGCAGCAAAAGCAGTTCTAAGAGGGAAGTTTATACAATCCTACCTCAAGAAACAAGAAACATCTCAAATAAGCAACCTAACCTTACACCTATAGCAATTAGAGAAAGAGGAACAAAAACACCCCAAAGTTAGCAGAAGGAAAGAAATCATAAAGATCAGATCGGAAATAAATATTAAAAAAATGAAGGAAATGATAGCAAATATCAAAAAACTAAAAGAGGGTTCTTAGAGAAGATAAACAAAATTGATAAACCATTGGCCAGACTCAACAAGAAACACAGAGAGAAGACTCAAATCAGTAGAATTAGAGAAGAAAAATGAAGAGTAACAACTGACACTGCAGAAATAGAAAGAATCATGAGAGATTACTACAAGCAACTATTTGCCAATAAAATGGACAACCTGGAAGAAATGGAGAGATTCTTAGAAAAGCACAAC
Organism: Tursiops truncatus; assembly: GCF_011762595.2. NCBI lineage: Eukaryota > Metazoa > Chordata > Mammalia > Artiodactyla > Delphinidae > Tursiops > Tursiops truncatus. The sequence continues at coordinate 100,687,794 of NC_047055.1, read as the reverse complement.
CTTCCGAGACTGAACCAGGAAGAAACAGAAAATATAAACAGACCAATCACAAGCACTGAGATTGAGACTGTGATTAAAAATCTTCAAACAAACAAAAGCCCAGGACCAGATGACTTCACAGGAGAATTCTATCAAACATTTAGAGAAGAGCTAACACCTATCCTTCTCAAACTCTTCCAAAGTATAGCAGAGGGAGGAACACTCCCAAATTCATTCTACGAGGCCACCATCACCCTGATACCAAAACCAGACAGAGATGTTACAAAGAAAACAAACTACAGGCCAATCTCATTGATGAACATAGATGCAAAAAACCTCAACAAACTACTACCAAACAGAATCCAACAGCACATTAAAAGGATCATAAACCATGATCCAGTGGGGTATATCCTAGGAAGGCAAGGATTCTGCAATATATGCAAATCAATCAACGTTGATACACCATATTAACAAATAGAAGGAGAAAAACCATATGATCATTTCAATAGATGCAGAAAAAGCTTTTGACAAAATTCAACACCCATTTATGATTTAAAAAAACCCTCCAGAATGTAAGTATATAGGGAACTTCCCTCAACATAATAAAGGCCATTTATGACAAACCTACAGCCAACATGATTCTCAATGGTAAAAAACTGAAACCATTTCCTCTAAGATCAGGAACAAGACAAGGTTGTCCACTCTCAGCACTATTATTCAACACAGTTTTGGAAGTTTTAGCCACAGAAATCAGAGAAGAAAAAGAAATAAAAGGAATCCAAATCGGAAAAGAAGAAGTAAAGCTATCACTGTTTGCAGATGACATGATCCTGTACATAGAGAATCCTAAAGATGCCACCAGAAAACTACTAGAGCTAATCAATGAATTTGGTAAAGTAGCAGGATACAAAATCAATGCACAGAAATATCTTGCATTCGTATTCGTATACACTAATGATGGAAACTTTGAAAGAGAAATTAAGTAAACACTCCCATTTACCACTGCAACTAAAAGAATATAATACCTAGGAATGAACCTACCTAAGGAGACAAAGACCTGTATGCAAAAAAGTATAAGACAGTGAAGAAAGAAATTAACGATGATACAAATAGATGGTGAGATATACCATGTTCTTGGATTGGAAGAATCAACATTGCGAAAATGACTATACTACCCAAAGCAATCTACAGATTCAACGCAATCCCTATCAAACTACCACTGGCATTTTTCAGAGAACTAGAACAAAAAATTTCACAATTTGTATGGAAACACAAAAGACCCCGAATAGCCAAAGCAATCTTTAGAAAGAAAAATGGAGCTGGAGGAATCAGGCTCCCAAACTTCAGAATATACTACAAAGCTACAGTAATCAAGACAATATAGTAATGGCAAAAAAACAGAAATACAGATCAATGGAACAGGACAGGAAGCCCAGAGATAAACACACGCACATATCATCACTTTATTTTTGATAAAGGAAGAAAGAATATACAATGGAGAAAAGACAGCCTCTTCAATAAGTGGTGCTGGGAAAACTGGACAGCTACATGTAAAAGAATGAAATTAGAACACTCCCTAACACCACACACAAAATTAAACTCAAAATGGATTAAATACTTAAATGTAAGGGCAGACACTATAAAATTCTTAGAAGAAAACATAGGCAGAACACTCTATGACATAAATCACAGCAAGATGCTTTTGACCCACCTCCTAGAGAAATGGAAATAAAAACAGAAATAAACAAATGGGACCTAAAGAAACTTAAAAGCTTTTGCACAGCAAAGGAAACCATATACCAGACAAAAAGACAACTCTCAGAATGGGAGAAAATATTTGCAAATGAAGCAACTGACAAAGGATTAATCTCCAAAATTTACAAGCAGCTCATGTAGCTCAATATCAAAAAAACAAACAACCTAATCTAAAAATGGGCAGAAGACCTAAATAGACATTCCCCCAAAGAAGATACACAGATGGCCAACAAACACATGAAAGGATGCTCAACATCACTAATCATTAGAGAAATGTAAATCAAAACTACAATGAGGTATCACCTCACACCAGTAAGAATGGCTGTCATCAAAATATCTATGAACAATAAATGCTGGAGAGGGTTTGTAGTAAAGGGAACACTCTTGCACTCTTGGTGGGAATGTAAATTGATACAGCCACTATGGAGAACAGTATGGAGGTTCCTTAAAAACTGAATATAGAACTACGATATGACCCAGCAATCCCACTACTGGGCATATACCCTGAGAAACCATAATTCAAAAAGACTCATGGACCACGATGTTCACTGCAGCTCTAAGTACAGTAGCCAGGACATGGAAGCAACCTAAGTGTCCATCAACAGATGAATGGATAAAGAAGATGTGGCACATATATAAAATGGAATATTACTCAGCCATAAACGGAAATGAAATTGAGTTATTTGTAGTGAGGTGGATGGACCTAGGGTCTGTCATACAGAGTGAAGTAGGTCAGAAAGAGAAAAACAAATACCGTATGCTAACACATACACATGGAATCTAAAAATAAATAAATGGTTCTGAAACACCTAGGGGCAGGACAGGAATAAAAATGCAGACATAGAGAATGGACTTGAGGCCATGGGGTGGGGGAAGGGTAAACTGGACGAAGTGAGAGACGGGCATGGACATATATACACTACCAAATGTAAAACAGATAGCTAGTGGGAAGCAGCCGCATAGCACAGGGAGATCAGCTCGGTGCTTTGTGACCACCTAGAGGGGTGGGATAGGGAGGGTGGGAAGGAGACGCAAGAGGGAGGAGATATGGTGATATATGTATAGGTATAGCTGATTCACTTTGTTATACAGCAGAAACTAACACACCATTGTAAAGCAATTATACTCCAATTAAGATGTTAAAAAAAATAAAAATAAAATGGATAAACAATGAGGTCCTACTGTACAGCACAGGGAACTATATATAATATACTGTGATAAACCATAATGGAAAACAATATAAATAAGAATGTATATATGTGTATAACTGAGTTACTTTGCTGAAGAACAGAGATTGGCACAGCATTGTAAATTAACTATACTTCAATTAAATTTTTTTTTAAAAAGAAAAAAAGAGACTAGCTTTAGAAGTATCTCAACAACTACATCTGCCTTCCCTTTTGTGTGATTTACTTATAGTGTGTTCACCTGCACACATTTCTACCCTTCCTTCTCTGCTTGTGTCCCTAGGTGGCTGACCCTTTCACATTGCATCTCTTAGACTCATATGCTGGCTGCATTCCAGGTGCATAAATGCAATGGAAAGGACCATCTGGAGATTCAAAGATAAGGTAAGAGAAGGCCAGAGAAATTTTTCCTCCACAATTTCTCTGCTCCAGAGCTGCATCTTTTAGTAGATGATTCCTTCCAACAACTACATTTCCCAATATGTGTTTTTTTCCTCCAGTAGTGCAGCTTTCACCAGACTACATTAACCTCCATTCTCTCTGTTTTTTCCCCTCTCCCACAAGCCCTAGGGACAGTAACTGCTTCCCACCGTTGCTCCTCTCTGGGTGACTCATTGTCACCTGTTTGTTAATATATTATACCTCTATAAGTAAACTTTAAAAAATTATCTTCAACTATTTAAGGTAAATTCTATTTCTTGCTGGGATTCTGTTATAACTTATGAAATAATACAGAGAAAGATAATTAGATAGATACAGAGATTGACATATATGTGTATTTTTATATAACTATACCTTGACTGAAATTATTTTGAATGTACAGATTAACTTACAGAAAACTAGCATTTTCATCATATATGTATGTCTCTTCCTTTCCTCATGTCTTTATATACTTATAATTCAAACTTAAACTTTCTCTGAACAATCTTTACGCTTTCCTGTGTAACTAATTCCAAGAAATATATAGATTTTATAGCTATTCTAAATAGGATTTTAACATTTCTTTACATTTTTAATGGTTACTGTGCTTTTAATAAAGGAGAAAAATCACACGGTTTTCAAATGATGATACTTTAGTCCATCTTTTCATATATATATATATATACACACACACACACATATATATGTATCAGATTTTTTCTTGTCATATGACATTTGCTAGGTTTTCTAGAACAACACTGAAGACCAATAAGAAATGCCTTTGAATTGTTTATTATTTTAATAAGAATTCTTCTAGCATATCAAGATAAAAAGTTTCCTTCTATTCCTAAATTTGTAAGACAGTTTTTTGAGACTTGATAATGAATTTTAGCAAACGCCACTGGATTTACACAGAAACACACACACACATACATACACATATACATAATCTTTTTTTACCGAGAGAACTGACTAGTTATGGTTTCCTGACCTTCTTTAAGAATAAAGATTAAATGTTACTTGCTTACTGTTTTGTACTTCATTTTGAATTTCATTATTAATATAAATGTTATTTTAAATTAACTTAACAAGTGAAATCTCTTAAGTTTCAGGTCTTTAAAAGCTGTGCCTTATCCCTCTTTAAGATATATGGCAAATATGGATGGAATTTCACTTTTAGCAAATAATTTTTCTAGCTAAAAATGTTTGTATTCTAATTTATACTGAAGTATAAATAGCTAATAACTTTCCATGTTTAAAGTGCTTCATTTAAACAAAATTAATCTTCATTTGATGTATATCTTTAGATGGGGGAGGAGGCTATATATCTGATAGAATAACAGCTTGATTCATTTACTTACATAAATGGTCACTCAACTGGAGAAGGTCAGAGAGGAGCTGATTCATAATCCCTATCCTGGACATAGCAGGAAACAAGGTGAAACACCATGCTTCGTCTGTCATGATTACCATAGCAATGACCCAGAAATTATATCCACACTCATCATTTCTGTTTTCATCCACGTATTCTTAGGAATGAAAAAATAATTAACCTAAAATAGGTTTGGGCATGTATGAGCAGATAAAATAGCTTGAAATAGAAAATGCTACAAAGATTCAGATAATCTTGATAGGTCTAAGCTTCTAGAGGCTTATATGAATCAAATGCAAATTAGCCCTAAACTTTGAGATTCTTTTTCAGTTTCTCATTATAAATTAGTTACTCTATGTGAGTGACTATTGTACAATGAAGAATGAAGTAGATGAAATTTTCAGTAAAGAGTACATACATTGCTAAGAAATCAGAGTCAACTATTTCTATAACTCTGGGTCTTTGCACTAAATGAATTAAGAGAAAAAAAACTGAGTTTCAAAATTTAAATTAATTATAGTAATACACATTTACCTCCAAATATTAAACTAGAATAATGGAAACACAAAATTTTATTTTGGCAGAAATTAACCTTTTGAATTTTGTACAGATGTACATTATACTTTAAGCATACTACATGTAGACTTAACTTTTGTGCTTTTATTTAAGCTATTTTCACTGTCAGGAATGCCTGGTCCTATTTCTTTTCATTTATTTAACTGAATAAATGTTATGAATCCGTTCATTTTCAGGTGCTGTGCAACTGTTTCCCTGAACACTGTAAGAGCTCAGTAGATAATGACATTTTCCAAACTCTGAACTTTTATAGCCAGGTGGATTCTATCCTATACTACCTTGAAATTCGAGTTGATACACACAAACAAAATGGAGGTATTAGAAGACTATTTTTGAGGGACCTGAGATTCTTCTAAAAATATTTTAATATTGAATTACATTGTGATTATCAAATCAATGTTTTTCTTAAAGATAACGGATCCAGAATGGATTGGAAGCTACAGAATGCCAGGCTCTGGTGCTGTTTGCTGAAGATAAATACTGGACAAGACAAACATAGCCCCTGACCTCACAGCACTTAGGTGCACATGACAAAAAATAACTAAGAGGCCATATGGTGTAGGTTTTTCTAAATTTTTATATATTGGAATGTTTTAATATTAAAGAGTGCTAAATTAAATACATTAATACAATACCTATGTATGATAATTTACAAGGAAAGTAATGAAACAAGAAGATAAAGGTATCAGCATTACTTTGACTTTTTATGTCTGAACAAGCAACTCAATAGTCATCACACCTATTTTAGGGATTAAATCAAACCATATAAAAGATTATTTGTCTACCAAGTTCCTTTAATATTACTACTTTTTCTATTTTTCTTTTTTTTAGGATTGAAGGAAGAACGATATGAACTTTTAAAAGATAATGCATTTTCAAGACTGGCTCAATTCGTACTTATTAAATACTTACGAAAATAAAAATTTTTTAATGGTCATATGCAGACATCCAGTTCTCTGCTCTTCTGTCAGATAATTTGAATTAGTTACATGCTCTTTTTCTGTTATTTGTTTCATAGCCCACACTTAATTCAACAATTTAACCCATGTGGGAATGTCATTCGATTCACGTATTTGCCCTCATATGGATTTTCTGTGCCTTTCTGCAAACAATTAGGTCCTAAATTCACTTTCTTGAAACATGGATGTCAAATGAGCAAACAGAGAAAACGGTTTTAACAAAGGCTAACACTAGTATATATAAATGATATAACAGTTTTCAAAACTGGTTACACATATCGGGATCAGATTTTAGACACAAATTAAAAGCATATTACTATATTTGAAATGAAAAAATTACATTCAACACTTGGCAAGTAAAATTTAGTGCACAGCTTAAGATGATATAAAAATTTACTTCTTGAGGAAGTCCTTTAGAAAAATTGATCATATTTAAAACGATAAATATACACTTAAGAATAGTGCATGTTAATAATAACAACAACATACTCCAAATTAAATTAGACATTTTTTTTTCCTCCTGCAGAAACTAAGTGAGGTTAATACAGCTGGTGACGTGAATCTAATTTACAGGGCCATTAGAGCTGAAATGTTTCAAATACATTACTGTTCAGTTCTTACCCTTTGCATAAAGTTGATTTATGAAGAAATATGCAAGTCTAGAGTAGTCCACTAACGTATGCTTTTTTTATACGATTATTTCACACAAAATGGTTATTGACCATATATATTTTGTCTAGGTCTTTACACAGGAGAGTTTTAACATAATTCATTTACAATTCAGTTAGCAAGAAAACGTGTTAAATTGAATTTTATTCTGAAACAATAAATCAAACCAATGTGAAATATATTACATCCCATAAAATGAACAAACACTGATCAAATTATACAGCTGAACTATGTAGCTCACATATCCCAAGACATTTAACATATCATCTCCACAGAGTCATTAAATAATTCTCAAGATTCAAAGGGTTTACATAGGCACTAATTAATAACTTTGCATCATATTATCAGCTTATTCTAGAAGTTTATGATGGTGAATTTAGTTCTTATAGTTTACATCAATAATCATTCAAGGCTTTTTTTAATCATAAAAGTGTAAGTTTTCAATGCCATTTAGATGAAAATATATGTTTATCTTATGTTAATTATCAGTATGATCTTTAGCATCTTCAAGTAGTTGGAAGAAAAGAGACCTATCCAAATCCGAATCCATTCTTGGGATCAGAAAGATCTAGTAAACATCAAATAAATTTTATCATAATCTATAGATAATACAGCATGAAGAATAATGCCTTAGGCAGAGATGGTGCTTAATGAATAGTTGTTGCTTTGTTGTATCAATGTAACACAATACGTCAAATAAAGAATAAAATCTTGGTCCTTGCTTTACTCTCTAAACTTCTTCTTAGCTATTTCTGCAATGGTAGTTGACAGGAAGCTTCCCTCTATTCATGATGAGGCCCCTAATATGCAAGCTTCTTCTTGGAATCCCAATATATTAGATTTGATAGTATGTCCTGAAAGTCGGTTCCCACCACTGACTGCTCTATCGCTCTATTTATCTACTTATCTATCACCTATGTATTAATCAGTCACATTCACTTATAATCTCATTATATCTATAATATTTCAGACTAGGGGTATGTATCTGTGTGTTCATATGTGTGTTGCAATTCTAAAAATAAAATGCTATGCCATATTTAATGACAAGTTTTCCCCTAGAATATATGCTATTCTTTTAAGAGATGTTATCTCTTATTCTAAATTAATATTTTTAAGATAGTCTCATGTATTTTTTGCCCCATATATACACTATACAACTATTACAGCTAAATAATCTATGCAATTAGACATGTATATGGAATAAATGACACTGCTAGAAACTATGACATTGTGGGGCTAACAAGTCAACAAATGAACAAAAGTCATTTTCTTTTTTGACCATATCATTAGTTGAATAGATAAGAAAATGTCATATTCAGTTTAGTTTGTCAACATCTCCCATAATAAGTTCACATACTAAGTTCACATAATAAGTTCATACAGTATAGTACTGAATCTGTACTAGAATATAGTATTTTAAAAACACAGAGGTGCACAACACTACATACAAAGAGTGATAAAAAAAAAAAAAAAAAACTTGTGTCAATGTCAAGTAATATCTAGTTGATGGTCACATGACTCTCAGGTGGGCTGTTTCTACGAAATACATCTTGCTAGTGATTTGGATGTTAAGGCATAAATATACAGCTATTATAATAAAAGAGGTTACTATCCTGGAAAGAACAGCTCCTACTGTTTATACTAAAATGTTCCTATGAATGTGTTAAATAATACTGAAACCAATAAGATAAGTTTAATAGACATCAACTTAACATTTGGAATTAATATTAGAAAGAAAAGTTATAAGGACTGCATGGATTCAGAAAATAATTGACTCAGAATCAGGCAATTCAAATTCTATTCCCAGCCCTAAATCTTACTAGATGTAGGAGGTTATGATTACCATGATGGTAAAGGGTTCTAAAAGCAAGCCACATGAGTAAATGTTTTAGACGTTCATCTTGAAGATGATGCAGACATAGTGACCTCTTCAAATAGTGAAAGGCAATCATGGTTCCTCTAAATATAAGTAAAATCAATGTGTAAATGTTACAAAGATACATATTCTTGTTCGATATAAGAAAGAACTTTTAGGTAATATAACTTTTAATAATAATTGAGTAGAACAGGACAGGATCTGCTTCAGGAACAATTCGGACTGGCAGAGTGATTCAGTAAGAAAATGCTGTGATATCTGTCATTTGCACTAGAGAAGGCATTCTGCACTACTTAGCTTAGACTATGCATTATCTCTTACTTTCAAATACATTATTTCATTTGCTCCTTTTTTAAAAAAAAATCTGTGAAGTAGGTGGAAGAACTATGTAAAGATGAACTCAGTGAGACTTCGAGAATAAAAATGGATTCCCAAGACCACTGAGATTGTAAGGAGCAGAGCAGAACTACTTCCATCTCTAAATTCTGATTAATGCTCTAACAATTAACAAGACCACTTGGCAAATTCATTTACTAGAGTCCTGTTTACACCTCTACAATCACCTTAATTAAGTTTTTCTTTTTATGTCAGGACTTTGCCTTCATTGACATGATCGGTCCCGGTAAGTGAATAATAAAATACTTGACTTTCCCATGCTGCATTTTTTTTAAATCAATATTTCTACAGGACACCTACAAACATGCCTTCTCTAACTTAGGATACATGCTAACCTTCGTTACAGAAATAAAAATTGTGTTGAAATTCACACATTCATTGGGGACTTTCTCTTGAACATTTTACAGATTTTTATTACATATGCATATTATACACGATATAATATACATACACACACATATACATATTAACCTTTAAAACATACTCCAATTCACTTTTACTTGCCAAATTAGGCTACTATAAAACACGAACAAAGTATTAGAAAATACACTACATAGGACTCTGATCATACTTTTGTTTTCAATTTAAATAACTTCTTTTGTAATAAGATCTCCATAGTTTATAAAGGGCATTACTGCCTGTCAGGAAGGAATAATGAGCTTGTATCTCTGTGTGTAAACTGCATGCATTTTATATTTCTAAGGAGAGGCCTCTATCAATCAATATTTTTAGAAAATGACAGTCCTCAGTTAAGCAGGGATTACTACTGAAGCTGATAAATGTTTACCCTTCATTGAAGACTGACAAATAGCATATGACACAGACTGCTTTTGTGTTTTTTATGCCATTTACATTAAAACCTGTCTAGGGGGCTTCCCTGGTGGCGCAGTGGTTGAGGGTCCGCCTGCCGTTGCAGGGGACACGGGTTCGTGCCCCGGTCCGGGAAGATCCCACATGGCCGCAGAGCGGCTGCGCCAGTGAGCCATGGCTGCTGAGCCTGCGCGTCCGGAGCCTGTTGCTCCGCAACGGGAGAGGCTACAACAGTGAGAGGTCCGCGTACCGCAAAAAGAAAAACAAAAAAACAAACAAACCTGTCTAGGAATATGAAAATTCAAAAAACGTGATTTTAATGTAAAACAGCTTTCAAATTTCTTCTTAGAAAGCTTGCCAGACATACCAGAGGACCATTTTGGGAAGCAAATAGGTATTGCATGTATAAGATAAATAAGTAGTGATGAAAGCAAATATAAGACACTGTAGTGACATGGATAAAATATAATAAAATACTGTTATATGATCACATTGCAAGGTCTATATTCAAGTGCCTTTTCATAAATGGAGTCCCAGCAACCTTTGTAGTTTGTTTGGGGCAGGTTTAACAGCAGTAGTTTCCCCAATGCAGGCTAAAGTCATTTAATCCATGACTGCTTTTTTACAGAGCAGATTTATTTGAACTTAGAGAACAGTAGACCACATAAATGTCATGTTAATATTCTAAAGTGAGCTAAATTGTGTTAGCAACAAAACTTTTCTTATCATGCATTTCACCATGGGCTATGAGAGAATGTGATAATTATGCTATTAATTGACAATTAGTCAATCAGTAAAGCAGTTCTTTCTCAAAATACATAATGTATGGAAAATAGCATTTTCCTGCTCCTCATCTGCCTGTATTTTTTTAATCCTTTGGCTTAAGTGGGAACTTCCTGTTGGAATGGTTTATTCTTCTTAGCTCTCTTTCAACATTTTTTAATCGTCTTTCCCTTTCCCCAGTTCTTAAACTGAAGAAGACCCAAACTTCACCCTAACTACCAAAATATTTTGACAGTCTTTCTACTTTAATTTACCAAACAGAAATCCTTTTATTTATCCATTCATTCATCAAATATTTATTAAATGTCTACCATTTTCCAGGGACTGAGGTAGGTGCTAGGGCATAACTGTGAACAAAAGAGTCAATGGATACTTTTTTCATGGAGCTTAGATTCTACCAGAGACACACATGTAAGCAGGTAAACTCAGTACTTTGCGCTATTATACGGGAAGCTAAAAATGTCAAATATTTAGTCTTCTGGCACAAGGTTAACCATTAATCTAGCACTTCAACTTCAGGACCATTTCATGTTAATAAATATTTTGGCTCACTTATCTATATATTTATATTCTGCCTCATGTCAAACACTGATTTGTGGTAGCTTGGCATGTTGAATGATTCTCTAAGAACAGTATGGTATCCTTCCATCTGTTATCTTAACCTCCCCAAAAAATCTATCTTTAACACTTCTACAGCTTCATAGATCATCTCAGCAGACCGTCTTTCTTTCAATTTCTGCTAAAAAGAAATACACCAAGTTTAACAGAGGATCATAATTATTAAGATAAAGAGTTGTATATTTGTATAGTTATTTCTCATAAAGTGCTTTTCATACTAAGAAGCTCAAAAACTATATTTTCTGGTTCTCTCTTTAGTAATTAAATATATATGATATTCCCTTAATTTTTTAATATAGCATAAGCAAGTCATTTCAGCAAACCATTAACATTTCTTAAACATTCACTGCAGTACCTACTATGTATTAATTTTCTAAGCACGATGGCAAAACTAAAACGTGTATACCACAGCCTCTGCTCTATAAAAGCATAATCCTGGACCTATACGTAACATTTAGCTAAAAAAGTTATAGCTGATTAAATCACATATTTGGCTTTGGGAAACTGCAGTCATCAGGTCTACATGCTAAAATGTACGATGACTTTAAATAAATCTATAAATATGTTATCCAACTCATGACAGTTAAAATATATCAGACAAGACCAAAGTAGGCCCTCCAAATATTTTAAGGTTTCATGGTAAAGTTAGAGTACTTGAACAGGAACTAGATTTAGAGGGTTATAGGATAGAATAAAGGCTTTCCAGGCAAAAGGAGCAAGGGTGAATTGCATTAAGCAATTAGTTCTTATCACAAGAAAAAAAATTTGTAACTATGTGTGGTGATGGGTGTTAACTAGATTTTACTGCAGTGATCACTTCACAGTGTATACAAATATTGAATTACCATGTTGTACACCAAAAATTCTAAAGATTCCTACATTTGGGAAATGGTGAAAAGCCTGCCCTGTGAACACAGCTGAAGAGTAGTAAGAGGTAAGACTAAAAGAAAAGTTACAGGCTAGAAATACTATGAAAAATATTGATAACTACTGAGTTCAGAATTTTTAATATAGGTAATGGGGAGCCACTAAATATTTTTGAATAGAGAGCCACACGATTAAACTAGCATTCCAGTAAAAGTTCAGAAACAATGTTTTGAATAGATATGAATACAGGAAATACTGAAATTTTTCAGCCATGACCAGAAAACGAGTAGGAATAAGGTCCAGCAGTGGGAAAATCAGAAGTCAAAATTTTTGATCAGGAATGTGATATGATGTAACTGAACTTTTAGGAAAATTAAATCATTAGGTAGGAGATTCAGTGAAGGCATCATATGGAGTTGATACTGCTTAAATTGAGCCTAGAGAAGCAAAACCGTGGAGACATTTCAGGCAATTATAATTAAGCCAATTTAATTTGAGCTCAAGCAAAATATGGGCAAAACTGAGAAATAAACCTGATTAAGCCAACACCATAAAAGGTTTTCAACGAATTGGTTAGAAGTTTGAACTTTTTCCAGGTATCTGATTATTTTATTCATACTCATGGGAATAAAGATGAGCTTGGTTTTGGGTGATGGATTTTATCTCAGACAAGCTTTCCTGCCCTTAAAATCAACATTCATTTAGGAAGGGTAAGCATTCATTCAGATGTTCTAAAATAAGAGTTAAAAAGCATTCTGGCTCTGAAACCAAACACTTCCATATTCAAATACAGTTTCCACCTCCTAAGAGTTATCTGTGTGAAATGGGAAAATCCCACAAAGTCTTCAAGACTTCGTTTCTGCATTATAAATGTAGAGGTAACAGCACCCAGTCGTTAAAGTGGTTGTAAGGCTTAAATAAGAAACTGCAGGTATGAGGTATCACCTCACACAAGTTAGAATGGGTATCATCAGAAAACCTACAAACAACAAATGCCGGAGAGGATGTGGAGAAAAGGGAACCCTCTTGCACCGTTGGTGGGAATCTAAATTGATACAGCCACTATGGAGAACAGTATGGAGGTTCCTTAAAACAACTATAGAACTAACACATGACCCAGCAATCCCACTACTGGGCATATACCCAGAGAAAACCATAAATTAAAAATACACTTGAACCCCAATGTTCACTGCAGCACTATTTACAATAGCCATGTCAAGGAAGCAACCTAAATGTCCATGAACAGACGAATAGATAAAGATGTGGTACATATATACAATGGAATATTACTCAGGCATAAAAAAGACCTGTATGCAGAAAATAAGACACTGATGAAAGAAATTAAAGATGATACAAATAGATAGAGATATATATATATACCATGTTCTTGGATTGGAAGAATCAACATTGTGAAAATGACTCTACTACCCAAAGCAATCTACAGATTCAATGCAATCCCTATCAAACTACCACTGGCATTTTTCACAGAACTAGAACAAAAAATTTCACAATTTGTATGGAAACACAAAAGACCCCAAAGAGCCAAAGCAATCTTGAGAACGAAAAATGGAGCTGGATGAATCAGGCTCCCTGACTTCAGAGTATACTAGAAAGCTACAGTAATCAAGACAGTATGGTACTGGCATAAAAACAGAAATATAGATAAATGGAGCAGGATAGAAAGCCCAGAGAAAAACCCACACACATATGGTCACCTTGTCTTTGATAAAGGAGGCAAGAATATAGAGTGGAGAAAAGACAGCCTCTTCAATAAGTGGTGCTGGGAAAACTGGACAGGTACATGTAAAAGTATGAAATTAGAACACTCCCTAACACCATACAGAAAATAAACTCAAAATGGATTAAAGACCTAAATGTAAGGCCAGAAACTATCAATGTCTTAGAGGAAAACATAGGCAGAACACTCTAGGACATAAATCACAGCAAGATCCTTTTTGACCCACCTCCTAGAGGAATGGAAATAAAAACAAAAATAAACAAATGGGACCTAATGAAACTTCAAAGCTTTTGCACAGCAAAGGAAACCATAAACAAGACCAAAAGACAACACTCAGATTGGGAGAAAATATTTGCAAATGAAGCAACTGACAAAGGATTAATCTCCAAGATTTACAAACAGCTCATGCAGCTCAATAACAAAAACAAACAACCCAATCCAAAAATGGGCAGAAGACCTAAATAGACATTTCTCCAAAGACGATATACAGATCACCAACAAACACATGAAAGAATGCTCAACATCATTAATCATTAGAGAAATGCAAATCAAAACTACAATGAGATATCATCTCACACTGGTCAGAATGGCCATCATCAAAAAATCTAGAAACAATAAATGCTGGAGAGGGTGTGGAGAAAAGGGAACACTCTTGCACTATTGGTGGGAATCTAAATTGATACAGCCACTATGGAGAGCAGTATGGAGGTTCCTTCAAAAACTAAAAATAGAATTACTATACAACCCAGCAATCCCACTACTGAGCATATACCCTGAGAATACCATAATTCAAAAAGAGTCATGTACCAAAATGTTCACTGCAGCTCTATTTACAATAGCCAGGACATGGAAGCAATCTAAGTGTCCATCATCAGATGAATGGATAAAGAAGATGTGACACATATATACAATGGAATATTACTCAGCCATAAAAAGAAACGAAATTGAGTTATTTGTAGTGAGGTGGATGGACCTAGAGTCTGCAATACAGAGTGAAGTCAGAAAGGGAAAAACAAATACCGTATGCTAACACATATATATGGAATCTAAGGGAAAAAAAAAGGTCATGAAGAACCAAGGGTAAGACAGGAATAAAGACACAGACCTAATAGAGAATGGACTTGAGGATATAGGGAGGGGGAAGGGTAAGCTGTGACAAAGTGAGGGAGTGGCATGGACATATATACACTACCAAACGTAAAATAGATAGCTAGTGGGAAGCAGCTGCATAGCACAGGGAGATCAGCTAGGTGGTTTGTGACCTCCACCTGGAGGGGTGGGATAGGGAGGGTGGAAGGGAGGGAGATGCAAGAGGGAAGAGATATGGGGACATATGTATATGTATAACTGATTCACTTTGTTATAAAGCAGAAACTAACACACCATTGTAAAGCAATTATACTCCAATAAAGATGTTAAAAACAAAAAAAGATAGACTAAGATATCTATGAAAGAGGTAAGAATCAATAATTATGCACAGACAGAAAATGAACATATATCTTACATGAATATATGAAAGAGAGAAGAGTAAATTATTAATAAAATATTAATATTAAAATATTTATCTCTGGGTATAAGGATTTGAGGTGAAGTTTTACTTAGTCTATTGTTATTATTATTGTTATACCTAAAGCATTGTATATTCACAAAAAAGAAACAAATATCAGAAAAGCATAAAATCAATGGCACAGAATTTGCCTCAAATCTCATCTTCTCCAGGGGATAAAATCTTAGAGGACTTTTTGACTAGAAAATTGCGTGTGTGCCTTCACTACCTCTTGATCTCTTACCATGTACAGGACACTTTTAAGTTCTAACCACACATTATTTCTGATCCTTCTCATAGTCTTGCTGGTGATACTTATGATCCCAAGGTTAGAAATGAATTCCCAAGAGTTTATATAACATGCTTCAGATCACACAGTGAGTAAATAGATGCTGTGAGATTCAAACCAAGTTCTGGTGATTTTGAAACAGGCTTTTTTAAAAAAATTAGATTATGCTGTTGCATGAGGGTTTGTATAAGCATTTGCATGTGTGTGCACATGTGTTTGTGTGTACATGTGTGTGTAGAGACACCTTAGTATATTTGATAGCCTTAATAAAACAAAAATAAGTGGTTCTTGTATGTGTTGTAAAAGAGACTGGTGCTTTATGTGTAATGCCCTAGTATAATAGCAGAATTGGTAATAATTATAATTAACTAAGAAAAAATTTTGGTTACTCATTCCAACTCACCGTGCTGATATTGCTACTATATGTATTTCCTTTTTTAAGATAAAATGATGCAAGAAAGAATCATAACTCTTTGTAAGGGCAACTGCACTGACATTTCTAGGTCAAAATAAGCCTTTGTGCGATAATAAATGTAGTACCTAAATATCTACAATTGGCCTCCAGGGTTTCAAGTGTTTCACAAATCTCAATGTATTTTTTCAAATCCTTGTCACCATTCTAAAGATACTAAAGCTTTTTTTTTCCCCCTCTTCAAAACAGTAAAGCCAGAAATATTAGGAGCCAGGCTCATTACATACATTGTTTTCAATATTGGGATACCATCACTCAAGTTGATTACCACGAGTCCACAGGGTTGTCAACAACTTTACATGCCAACTGGATTGTAAAACCAGAAAGAAGGGCTTCTTTAATACAGGTAAAGTTTGGCTGACAGGGTAATACTCCTGGGTACATGAATGAGTTTTAAAGGGGTCCATAAATTCTCTGGGACTGTATCTAAACTATTTTATATTTGTATAGATGTGCTTGAAAGCAAGTCCATATATTTTATTATATTTCCAATAGATAAACACCCACAAAAGATTTGGCTGAATAGTCCTGTGAATATACTAAAAAGCAGTAAATTGTATACTTTAAATAGGTGAATTGTATGGTATGTAAACTGTCTCAATAAAGCTTTAAACAAATGACTAGTCTAGAACTTTCAAAATAAACTTGTCAAGCCAAAGTTGAAATCCCTTCAATTTTATGTGACCATATTTTCAGACCTTGTGTTCCATGTCAAGTAATCCATCTCTTAATCTGACTCAACCTCAACTAATGACCTTGGCTAAACTGAAGCCATTCAGTTCAATGCTCCTGTCTGTGATGCTCTAGCTAAGCCTACCGTGCCTGGCCAATCTCAGGCCAGCAGGATGACCTGGTTGCCTGGCTACCATCTGTTCCCTTTAGTAACAAACAGAACTCTCCATTCTGGCATATTCACTACTTCTTCTGGCTCACATCGTACCACAGTTATGACACAATCCAACAATCTAAAATTCTTTGACTTTTTTAGGAGAAAATAATGATATGTTTATTCAGTTACAAGAGAAAGCCAATATTTTATTAAAGATTGTGCCCATTAGAATGTGGACACTAATGGGAAAAACATAGGTCAGAGAAGCCTAAAGATTCCCTTAGAACAAGGAGTCATACAAGCAATGAGGTGCCACAGGCAAGATTATGGAGGAAGTACAAATATTATTGGTTAATATGTCTCATAGATAAGGAGAAACGCTGGGAGGCAGGGATGACTGGGAGGTAGGTAATAATATAATTTTAAGCAGCGGGCAAGACCAGAGTCTGAAATATTGGAAAAGGATGTACAGACACCCAAGTGAGAAGCTTGTCAACAAAGTCCCAAGGGTTTAGGAAAAGAATGGGTAGAAGGATTCAGGAATTATACCCAAGCACTGATAAGGTAGGGAGTAAGTTATAAGGCCACCAGCAAGAAAGACATTGAGTAATAGCTATGAGAAACAGGTTGAGGGAAACAAAGCTTGGAGAAAAGTTTGGCTGCTTCCCATATGTGTGACACTGGATAAGTAATTTTTTTTGAGCTTTCATTTTTTCATCTGTAAAACTGATATGTTTAATAATTCATTTAATCCTCATTATTACCCTATGACATAGACAATATTATTATCCTCATTTTACAGATGAAGAACCTGAGGCCCAGAGAAGATAAATAAATTGCCCAAGGTCACACCACTAATAAATGGCAAAATGGAGGTTCAAACCCTATTAGGAAGGTGCTGATGGTACCCTGCCTGCCCTCCTTTGGTCTTTTGCGTTTCAGTGCATGCTAGGCCAACTTCCACCTGCCAGCTCCTGCATTTCTTGGCCCACTGAAGTCTGTTCTTCCTAAGTGCACATGACAGATCAAAGATGCCAAGAACTGAGTGCACCCCCCCTCGCAGAATCCCTCAACCAATGACCAGAAAGAATATGTGTATAAATTCCCAAGCTTCCTCATTCCTTTGTAGGATAAACTCTGAGATGTGTGTTCCATACCATTTTCCACTATTCCCAAGTGGGATTGAGTCCCAGTTGCCCACAGTGGTAACTCTTGAAATATACCCTTTATTGGCTTCCTTCCCATCCTTGTGCCATTTCCTCACTCCCCTACTCATGTTTCCTAGGGTTATCTCCCAAATAAACCATGAGCACTAGGTAATCTGAAAATCACAAAGAGGTGTACATTTAAACTACTATTATTTTATTATAATGATTAGTAACATTGATATTTAACCAAAATACAGAAGCAACCCTTATTATTATTCTTTCTAGTTAGGAGTCTCCTCATGAGGGTTGGAATGCTGTTGGCCCTGAACTCATGGTTATGAGCTCCAGTACTCCTAAATGCCAGAGAAGTGTCCATGAGGCAAAAGCAGGGAGTTGTAAAAGATTCCGTTGAATGTGTTTAGTGAGTGAGGAATGGGAGAAAGTTCTATTTCGACCTCAGTAGTAAAGGAAGATGATACATTGAACATCACTTCCTCTGTAAAACTTTCCATGCTTCCCCAAGATGAGGGCAAGTTCTGTGATAAGCTGTCACAGCACTTCATACTTCTCTTTGGTAGTACCAATCACAACTGAATCAAATAATTAGCTAGTGTTTAGGTGGTGAGTCTCTCCACTCCACATTGTTCAGTGAGAATAAGCACGGTGTTTCCTCCATCGCCTCACACCATGCCTGGTATAGACTAAGCAATAAAATATGTGTCCGGTACTGTGCTTGGCACAGAGCAAAGAGAAGTGAATAAGAAAGACGATTCATCCTGCCTTCATGAACATGCAAAATAGATTTAAGTCACATATATCCATCTTGGAACCCTCTCCCAGAGCTTGTAAATGTGCTCAGAGCTATTCAGTTCCCCACTACCTACACCTACAACCCATTTCTCAAACTTTTTAGCAATAATCTTCGAGAAAAGGACAGTCCATTCTCACAATTTTTCACTGTTATAATGAAGTTACTCTTTGGACTATCACCAAAACTTCTAATTTGCAAAATCCAGCAAATTACTTTAATCTATATCTTACTCAATTTTGGGTGGCATTTAGTACTTAGGTCCTCCTCTCATGATCAACCTCCTGCCTTCCTGTCTCTTCCTTCTTGGTCTCCCTGTGGCTGTATGATCTTCATATCACCTTCTTCTCAAGTGACACATTCTCCCATGGATTCAACTGCTAAACATATACAGTGGCATTTTATCATAGGCATATTAAGTGAACCCCTCCCCTTTACCTGCTCCCCAAACCCTGTCATTCCTAGTGGATTTCCTGTTCTCTTGCCTAATACATTAGCATAGAAATTCATCCTAGCATACTTCACCTCCCTACTCTGTCATATTTAAGCATTCATTAAGTTCCATCTATCAATCCTCTCCTTCCCAGTCTTCTCCATCTATCTTGTCACTACCCTGGTTTAGGATATTATCATCTCTTATCTGGACTAATATTACCAGTCTCCAAATGGGTATTTTTTTCCCTCAAATATGTCAAAATTTAGAAGATATTCCCATCCAGAGCACTAGCTCAATCTCTGCAAGCGTGATAGTGGGTCAAGTTTTCCAGATTACTGGGGACACAATCCTATGCATGGCTGATTCATGCAGTGATGGAACCTTGCATGCCCCCTGTACATCTGCAAGTTTGAGATGTCTAGTGTACATTAACAATCACCCTTTGTTAGCTTTATTTTACAACATATTAGAGGGGGCAATGTCAGTCATCTTTGGTACAAAATGTAGTTGGCAAGAAAGAAAAAGAAGTGTTCATTCAGCCCATGAATGTGTAACCTTACAATGCTTTTTATACCTTTAAACATCCACCCTCATGAAAACTCTTTATAAAACCACTGTCATTATGATCAACCAACATTTTAAGTTGAAACATATATATATATATATACATATATACAAGTTTCTGATCTTGCTCTGTACCAACATAGCACTTATGGAACTAAGGAAATCCCTATAGCCACCCTAGCTTCCATCTTTTTCTTGTCTTTTGAAATGCCTTAAAGTACAAAGAAATGTTTTCAGGCAAAGGTAAAAATAATTGTCAGGATGATGGTTCTGTAGACAGGGAGTGTTCAATGACAGTGCAGTTCCTATGGTGAGATACTATAATGAGTTCAAAGTGTTTACAACTTCAATACTGCTTGCCAAAGTCTCCCTTCAATGAAGTGGATTCTTGGCTACAAGCCACAAATGTGCTTTCAGAAATAAAAAGCATGTGCATATACTGGTGTCTCTATTATTGGCCCAGGTGAGGCAGTTACTTTTTTATTCTCAAAAAGTTTTCTCAAGATATTCATAATTTCACAAAAGTGTTCACAGTTATAAATCATATAGTTATTTACAGAAAAATCAGAGTCTCACTGTGATCATGATTTGTATAAGCAATATAGTCATGTAGTCTATGTAATATAGTAAAGATTTTCAAGGTTGTTTTCTGTTTAATAGGCTGTATAATTCTGCAGCCTATTAATTTTATTAATAAAAATATTTTTCCCTCAGAAGAAAGAGACAGCAGTTTGCACTAAAGAGTAAAACTAAGAGACACAACCAGTAGACAACATAAACATGAAATTATAAAGTTTTTAAGTTATTAAAAATATTTTTGGAATTAACCATTATTTTCACCAAATCTACAAATTGTATTCTATCAAATTATAAAAATTAATCTCCATTTTTAGATTTAAAAGTATTTCTCTTTATACAGCTACTAACAAGGTTTTGTCCCGGCATATGGAAAATGGGGTAAAAAGTCTTTCACATACTGACATGTTTAGACACAGCTGCAAATAGCTCCAAAGGATTGCATTTCTAACCTGGGCTTCATTACTCAAAGGTGTTCTGTTTGGAAACAAGATTCCACATAAGGATCATGAATGGGCTTCAGAGGCTACAGGAACACTGGAAAATGTATGCAAACTATGTTCAAGGTTTTTCTGTTTGTTTGTTTGTTTTTAAGACGATCAACAACATTCAGCAGAATCTCAAACAGATCCGATTCAAAAATGAGTTAAGAAGCATTAATCTAGGGCAGGCTATATTTCTCAGGGTGTGGTCCAGAGCAGCATCAAATTTTTCCACAAATTCTGATTCAGAATGTTTGGAAAATTTATAGATATTCAGAAACTTCCCAGGAAGAGTCTGATGATTAGTTAATTTTCCACTGATGCTCTAGGGCAAATTGTGGCTGGAAAACACCTTATCTGCAGCCTTATCTGCATGCTTGTTGAAAAGACAGAATCTTGACCCCACCCCCAGACCTACCAAATCAAAATCTCTGAGGGCGAGACCCAGGAATCTGTGTTTTAACAACCTCTCCAAATGATTCTAATGCAGGCTGAAGTATGAGAGCAGAGCACTGGCCCAGTGAAAAAAAAAAAGAATAGGTGACTGCTTAGATGACACAAAAGCATACAGCTCTTCCTGCGCTTAAGCCCTGAATAGCTTTTAATAATAGAAAAAGCTATTATTTACTGAGAACTTATTATGTGCCAAGCACAATAGTAAATATAACACTTTTTATTTTTAAAGGAAAATTCTGAGGGTGGTATTGTTATTAATCCTGTTACGCAGATAAGCACACTGAGGACCAAAGAGTTGAACTAGTAGTTTACATAAAACAGCAGGACCAGACAGGAATTAAATCCAGGTTCAATGGCTGTGATTTTAACAATTATATCTATACAACTTCAGAAAGTACACATTGAAAGAGTCTTAGGGCTAGGAAAAGCCATGCATTATATGTATTATTTAAGGGAAATTAAGATTGATGAGTCAAACCATGAAAGGTGATATTGAGTATATCAAGTAGCATACCAATCCATGGTTAAAAACAGACTATCAATGGGCGTGGATTGACCAAGTGTAATATGGCGACCAAATTTTTAGTCAAAAATTGTTCCCTTAAAGTAATGGCGCTTATAAATGTGAATACATTTTACATATTCTATGATGCAGAAAGACTACTAAGTCAGACATTACAGAGACCAAACAGCCAGTCACCTCCTTAAAATAGTTCACAGTGCTCTGATTAGCTACTTTGCCTGAAGCACGTCACACAAGTGCTTTCTTTATCCTCCTATGGGTGCTAACTAAACTTTTTGATGTAATGAAGTGATTAGCAGAAAATTTTCTCCCATTTGGGGCCTATATAGCAAATGCCCCACTAGGTCCTAAGTGCCTCTAAGACCCAAACACAAGGGGTCAATGCAGGGAAGGAATATGCTTGTTATTTCATGTACTATGGGCATGACTTATTTTCCAAATTAACTAGGCTGATTAGTAAATGTAAGACGAGGTCTAAGGTGTGACTGAATCACCATGATATCCATCCTTTGAGAACTGTGACTCAGCAGGTGGGAAAAGAGAAAAGAAATGTCCAACATCTTGATTGTCACTGACACTTGTGAAATTATCATTTGACAAACCGTGATGAAATAATTTGGTGGGAATCCAATACAACTAATGAGTCATTTAATTAAATAAAATTCTGTCTCCCCAACTAAATGGTATGCAATGATAAGAGCTCCACTCCAATACTTATCTAGGAAATAGATGTCTAGATTTCTTTCCTTTATGACTGTTTAACAGCCAGCCTAGGTATAATATTATCTAGAATTTATATGGTCAACTCTTAATTGTTCACATGGTTCTTAAACAGTTTGTAGAGTATCCTGTTTTCCCCCCCTGCTTTCTGCCTATAATCCAAAGATTACATTTCTCATTGGCATTTCCTTAAAGAAAATGGAAAGAGAATGAAAGGAAATGAAATGCAAATAGCCAATATTTCAAGTTCTTAACACCTTTAGCACAGTATTTGAACATCCTAGCTAAACTGAAGCCTTTGAGTTTCCAGTTGATTTCATCTATCCAAGGCTGTGATAACTGAGGTAGACACTATAAGAAAAATAACTAAAAAAATATTTTGTCTATTAAAAAAAAACAATGAAATGGCAATTGATTAACAGCAAAAAACCTCATTATTGACTAAATAACAATAATTTATGAATATCCATGGTTGATCATAAAGACAAATTTGCAATGTTAACTTAAAAATGTGTGTCTAGCAGCACACATACCAAAAAGATTTGACATTAGGAATTAGGTGTTATAACTGTTATTTGAATCAACAAATCAGTTTGCTCAAATTAAAACATAGGTATTTACATACAGTTCACTAATCATTTTATTTATTTATTTATTTATTATTTTTTTTGCAGTATGTGGGCCTCTCACTGCCGTGGCCTCTCCCGTTGTGGAGCACAGGCTCCGGACGCGCAGGCTCAGCAGCCATGGCTCACGGGCCCAGCTGCTCCGCGGCACGTGGGATCTTCCCGGACCAGGGCACGAACCCGCGTCCCCTGCATCGGCAGGAGGACTCTCAACCACTGCGCCACCAGGGAAGCCCCACTGATCATTTTTTAATATGACTGTTGGCCCTTTCCATGAGATTAAAGACAGAGGCTCTGCCTTATTTTCCACTTTTGCTCCATGAAACCTATTACAGTTCTACACACACAGAGACACTCATAAATGTTTATTGCTCTAGTTGTGATTTACAACATTAAAAACAGTTACAGATTTTTCTTCCCACCAGAGGAAAAGAAAGTTATGTATATTGCTACTTCATAGACCCGATGAAAAGGAACATGTCATTAGATGCAAGAAGATACTATCAATCCATCAATTTAACTTCTATCCACCCTCGAGATAGTTTCTTCTGATTAAAATAGAAATTTAATTAAATATAAGAATTAAAATATAATTCTCACTAAAGTGAGAAAAATGGCCCATATCTTAGTAGGAAGTTTTAGCAGGAAGTTTAGTAGGAAGTAGCAAAATTTGATTTTTGGAAAGAAGAGAAACCTACTTATTTTAGAAATAAATCAAGAAATGTATGCAATACCTATCTGGTATGGTCTTTAGAAACACGATATTTTATATGATAATTTATAGCACAGTACTATAAATCAGATACCTTCATTATGTTTCTTCCATATGTCAGGTTTTGGAAACATAGAGAAGGGTATGGGCATGCTCATATGAAAGTGGGGAAGGGAGGAAAGGAGGAATAGAAGGAGAAAGTGGTTATGAACACAGCACTGAGAAGGGAACATGAGAAACTAAGGTGCTGTTAATATATACAGAGGTATTCCGGATTAAACGAGGCTAATTCCAAGAGCTCTCCAATTTTCACTAATACACTTTGCCTTCTTAAATATATGGCAAACCATTTAATAATTAGAATGCAAATAAATTCATTCATATTAAAAACACTTAAAATATATAATAGAACATTCTCTTCTGTTTTGCTTACTAAATCACATCTTGATTTTCCTTATTGTTAAAGTAGACCAAAACTTAGTGTGACTTGCTCTGGACCCCATGGACCTCAGCACCCCAATCCCATGCCATTGCTCCCCTAGCTGTCGGCATTCCAGTCACCCAAGCCTTCCTTTAATTTCCTAACATCCCAGGATCAGGGCCCTCCCCTCAGACTCGGGCTTCTCTCTGCCCGAACACCTTTCCAGCCCCACCTTTTTTCTCTTCCTTTATGGAGCCACGCTCTGCTTCTACACAACAAGCTAGTTCCAACTCATCCTTCAGATCTCCGTTTCAATACCACTTCCTCAGAGAAGACTGTCTTGATATCTTATTCCCGCCAGTAGAATCATGCTCCCTATTTTCTAGTTTTATAGTACCCTGAATTTGCAATCGTATTATACATCAAATTAAACTATTATGCAACCCTAATTTTGCTGGTACTCCTCAAAGGAAAGTAAATACTAACACATAAACCTTTTCTGATTTCTTCATTAAATTCATCAAAGCCCAACAAAGAAATTCTGCCAGTAGCAGGTAGTCAGTAAACATTTGTAGACTTTGTACTTCTTCCAGATCTTGTCCCATTTTGCACTGAGCCCACCTTAGAAATTTGGGTTTTATGCTGACATAGTTCTTCTAAATAAAAGCTCACCACGGGGCTTCCCTGGTGGCGCAGTGGTTGAGAATCCACCTGCCGATGCAGGGGACACGGGTTCGTGCCCTGGTCCGGGAAGATCCCACATGTCCCAGAGCGGCTAGGCCCGTGAGCCATGGCCGCTGAGCCTGTGCGTCTGGAGCCTGTGGCCCGCAACAGGAGAGGCCACGGCAGTGAGGGGCCCATGTACCGCAAAAAAAAAAAAAAAAAAAAAAAAAGCTCACCACAAACCCTGCCCCTGGCATGTCTTCATCCTAAGGCCGGCATAAAGCGTACTCCAATGACACCTTCAATTAAATGTTCAGATTCTTCACTGAGCTGTGAATGTTCTACAGTCTATCAGTGCCTTTCTTAAAATCTGATGCAAGGAACGAAACATAAGACACTTGAATATCCCTGGCCAGTGTAAAGGAGATGGAAAATATTACTTCCTTCAGTCTAGATACAGTACTATACTGCATACACTGTAATACACTACACCACACTATACTACACGGTGCATCATTTCTGTTGATTTGGCATTTTTAGAATATTTGTCACACAGTAGGTTAATTTTGCTTTCTGTTCTTGACTCTGTATGTTAATATATTCTGGAGGGACGGAAAAAAGACTTACTCATCTTTATATCACCTAGAATGCTGAGCATACAGACAACATTAAATAACAAACCATTTAAAAAAAAGACATATATAAAATAGATAATCAACAAGGACCTACTGTATAGCACAGGGAACTCTACTCAATATTCTATAATAACCTATATGGGAAAAGAATCTGAAAAAGAATGGATATATGCATAACTGAATCATTTTGCTGTATACCTGAAACTAATCCAGCATTATAAATCAACTATACTCCAATATAAAATAAAAATTAAATTTAAAAAAATTTAAAATAAAAATAATCAGGAAAAAAAACAAAGACAGCAATTAAGAGGGTACAAGCCCTGAAACGTATGGACACCAAGGTGGGAAAGTGGCAGGGGGCGGGTGGTGGTGGTGGGATGAATTGGGAGATAGGGATTGACATATATACACTAATATGTATAAAATGGATAACTAATAAGAACGTGCTGTATAAAAAAAATAAATATTTTTTTTTTAAAACAGAGGGTACAAGTCCTGTTAAATTCTATTTTGTGGGTTTTGACCCAGTGATTTACCCTATCGTGAAAATTTCTCATCCTGATTTTATCCTCCCTCTAGATGTGTGTCATATACAGAACTGGAAATCAGTCCTTTGCTGATGTTATTCAAGTTACTGACCAATTATTCAGCAAAAGAAAGCCTGTGATAGCTTACTAACGATAATAAAAATCGTTAAGAGTTGCAGAGCACTTAGTATCTACCAGACAGGTACTCTCCTGAATGATTTTATATCTATCACGTCATTTAATCCTCAATATAATCGTAGCAGATGGATACTATAACCATCGCCATTTCACAAGTGAGGAAACTGAAGCACAGTGTAACTTGCTCAAGGTCACAAAGCTTCTTAGTGGTACAGCTAGGATTCAAACCTAGGCAGTATGTCTCAAGAGCCCTTGTTACTAAAGAGCTATTCTATCTACGGAGCTCACTGTCACAGCAAATCAGTACGGTATCAATTCTCCTGCCAACTCTGTCATAAAGATGACATTACACCTTCTTATCTCCTGATACCCCAGAGCCTGGGTCACTGTTTTATGCAAACAGAAATAAAGCCTTTCCCAAAGAAGTAGGTCCCACAGTAAAAGAATGCTATCTTGAATCATATGAGACACTCACAACCAGTCACAAATATGCCTTGCTGTTGAACAAGCTGTTAATTTAGGTCAACGGTTCAATAAACAGCTCACTGCAGATACAAACATACAGAAAATTTCAAGGCAAATCTATATGGTAGGTCAATGAGTGTCTAATTTACACTTGGTATCATGTGTACTGTTACTTATTTTTTTTAAGTTATAGGAACTACACATTCGATTTAGAAGACAAATAACCAATTATAAGACTGTTGAGTAACCATGAAATCACTGGGTAGATGGTTCCCACTACCACTGTGGCTTCTTCTGTGCATTCTTCCCCATAACTGTTTTCCCAGAAGTAATCTGATATTTTCTTTCCTTCCGGCCTCCATACACTATGTCTTTTCTGCCTGAAACATCCTATTTGTCTGCTCCTTTAAATGTCAGCTAAGTTACCACTACCCCTGCAAAATTTCTGACAGTACAAATCTCGGTTCAATGCATGATCTGCCGGCAAAGCACTCTTGATCTCCCACAGCATATATGTTTTTCTTTACTCATTGCAATGATGAAGCATTCTCTGTGTATCTATTTTGTTCCCATGAGTATAAGAACAGTGTCTTTTTTCTTTGTATACTAGTTAGTTTGAACAGCTCAATAATAAAAACTCAATTATTATGTCACATCCGTGAATGAATATTTATCTGTAAGTAAATCCCAATCAATTCACAATCTCGTTGTACAGAATACACGTTCACATAGTATTTTACCAATGGCCGATACTATTAGCATCTACCTGCAACGAAGGACATTTTAGGGTATAGGTCTCCTTATATTTCCTGCAGAAACGTCTGCCCAGATTAACCCACAAGTTTAAATTTAAAACTCATCTAGCTGGTATGACAAAACAGTGGGATGTATGTAGATAAAGAACAATATTATACAGTTCATATTAATTTGGAAATCATCTGGCCAATATCATTTCTTTTAAAGCTGAGAAATCTAGAGTGCAGGGAAGTTTAGCAAATTGTATGATATATAAACAATCAGTAATTTAAAAAAAACTAGGACTAGATCATGGAATTCTGACTCCTTCTATGACAGTGACCTCTCAGTACTATACACAAATACAACGTAGGTATCACAGGAGGTACAATGTCATATTATTTTTGACATGAGTAACCAATCTAATTCTTTCATTATTTTGATATGAGCAACTGAAGGTGTGCTTTTTTTTATTCTACAGGATTACTATATAAGACCTGTCCTTCTCAGATATTTGTCTTTCTGGGACTCAATAATTTCTAGCTAAAACAAAATCTAGTTGGTATTGACCATGAAATTGTGAGTTGTAGTGAAAAGGGTTCAGTCCCTGTAGGTTCAAGTAGGCAGAACAGTTTTCACAGGAGGAAGGGAACTGGGTAGGAAAGTCTTCCTTTACTAAGTAACCAATGGGTATGGTAAACCAAGGGATGAATTAGAGAGCAATGCTCTCTTGTAAAAACTTCATCTTCAGGGGCTTCCCTGGTGGCGCAGTGGTTGGGAGTCTGACTGATGATGCGGGGGACGCGGGTTTGTGCCCAGGTCCGGGAGGATCCCGCGTGCTGTGGAGCGGCTGGGCCCGTGAGCTGTGGCCGCTGGGCTTGCGTGTCCGGGGCCTGTGCTCCGCAGCGGGAGAGGCTGCGGCGGTGAGAGGCCTGCGTACCAGAAAAAAAAAAAAAAAGCTTCGCCTTCAGACAATGATTATTAAAGAAGATGAAAAAAATTTTAAATGCAACATGAGTAAAACTTTCTTTTAAAGGAGGATTTGGAAGTCAGCACATATTGCTTTAAAATAAAAAGGCTTCCAGTAATTCACACAGCTGCACTCTAAATCTTTTCAGTTCAGATTCTTTGAAATGTCTTAATTCTAATAGATAGAAGCTCCCAGAGGGCAGATAATATGCTTACTTAAACTAAAACCCATAGCACCTAAGCACAGTAATATATGGATGAGCAATCAATGTTTTATAACACAATGATACTTGCATTCTTCCAGTGAATTCCCTTTTTTCAATTAATCAATTAATTTATTTATTTTTTGATTGCATTGGGTCTTCGTTGCTGTGCAGGCTTTTCTCTAGTTGCAATGAGCAGGGGCTACTCTTTGTTGCAATGCATGGGTTTCACACTGCGGTGGCTTCATTTGTTGCGGAGCATGGGGTCTAGGTGTGCGGGCTTCAGTAGTTGTGACACACAGGCTCAGTAGTTGTGGCTCACGAGCTCTAGAGCACAGGCTCAGTAGTTGTGGCACACAGGCTTAGTAGCTCTGCAGCATGTGGAATCTTCCTGGACCAGGGCTCAAACCCATGTCCTCTGCATTGGCAGGCGGATTCTTAACCACTGTGCCACTAGGGAAGTCCCAGTTAATTCTTAATTGCAAAAAATCTTAAATAATATGCAATCTTTTGATTAATGAGTATAACATAGGAGTTAAATGTAAATAGCCATAAAAATAACTTCAGTTTGGATTTAATACTGCATTTTTGTCCTTAGCATTATATCTTCAAAGTAGTATTAACTACTTAATAAAACATTTTTCTAAGTTGGGAAGTGACCAAGAAAATGTTGTGTACTTAAAGGCAGAGGGAGTACAAATAAGATGGATACAGAGGGAAACAGGGTATGGGTTACACTCGTGCTACATTAACTGCTCCACTGGAGCAAACTAATTAATTTTTCTTCATGCAATGTAATCAGCAAGCTTAATCTCAGGAAAAGAAGAATGCAATTGTTACTGCAAATATTAAACATCATACTACCTATCATTTAATTGCAGTAACTAAAGAAACTCCAAAAGTTTATTAATGTTCTATGCATAATGGCTCTTTTTTGCATTGAATATATTTTTTAAGCAGTACTAACTACATAAACTAAATCTTAGTAACGTTTTCATATTAAGGAACTTATTAAAATCCATTTGTTCCACAAAAGGAATAATTATCTCACTATACCAGCTAGACAAGAAATTCAATTCGAGCAGAAAGAAAAGTTTTAAAATATTTCATAAACAGTAAGCTAGACTTCTCAGAGTAGACATAAAGCTGAAAACATCGTATTTCAGCAGCTTCAATGCCTGTTTTCTTATTAAATCATAAATTTCATTACTTTATATTTTCTTCTACAATAACAAAGTACAGAAAGCTAACTGTGAATGTCTAGTAGGTCAGAAGGAGAAAAATGTACAGCTAATTATGATTTTTATGACAGTGAAGTCATTAAAAACCAGAAGCATGCAAAACTTATAAACCAACAAAAATCTTCAACTATTCAAATAACACTCTGGGAAAGTTGATGTGATTCCAATATCATATGTTTTATCCATTTAGTTTTAAAAAGTCGTCAGGAGAAGACTGCCCGGCAGGGGGATGGTGGGGAGCCAGTCGGAAACATTCGCCTCTAGACAATTAAAATGGAGAAATTTAATAATCCATAAGAGGGAGCTTCAAGATGGTGGAAGAGTAAGATGCGGAGATCACCTTCCTCCCCACAGATACATCAGAAATACATCTACACGTGGAACAACTCCTACAGAACACCTACTGAACGCTGGCAGAAGACCTCAGACCTCCCAAAAGGCAAGAAACCCCCCACGTACCTGGGTAGGGCAAAAGAAAAAAGAATAAACAGAGACAAAAGGATACGGACGGGACCTGCACCAGTGGGAGGGAGCCGTGAAAGAGGAAAGGTTTTCACACACTAGAAGCCCCTTCGCGGGCAGAGACGGCGGGTGGCAGAGGGGGAAAGCTTCGGAGCCACGGAGGAGAGCGCAGCAACAGGGGTGCGGAGGGCAAAGCGGAGAGATTCCGGCACAGAGGACGGGTGCCTACCAGCACTCCCCAGAGCTAGAGGCTTGTCTGCTTACCCGCCGGGGAGGGCGGGGCTGGGAGCTGAGGCTCCGGCTTCAGCCGGATCCCAGGGAGAGGACTGGGGTTGGCTGCGTGAACACAGCCTGAAGGGGGCTAGTGCACCACAGCCAGCCAGGAGGGAGTCCGGGAAAAGGTCTGGACCTGCCGAAGAGGCAACAGACATTTTCTTGCCTCTGTTTCCTGGTACGCGAGGAGAGGGGATTAAGAGTGCTGCTTAAAGGACCTCCAGAGATGGGCACGAGCCACGGCTAACAGCGCGGACCCCAGACACGGGCATGAGACGCTAAGGCTGCTGCTGCCGCCACCAAGAAGCCTATGTGCAAACACAGGTCACTATCCACACCTCCCCTCCCAGGAGCCTGTGCAGCATGCCACTGCCAGGGTCCCATGATCCAGGGATAACTGCCCCAGGAGAATGCATGGCGCGCCTCAGGCTGGTGCAACGTCACACTGGCCTCTGCCGCCGCAGGCTCGCCCCATATCCACACCCCTCTCTCCCCCTGTCCTGAGTGAGCCAGATCCCCCAAATCAGATGCTCTTTTAACACCTTCCTGTCTGAAAGAAGAAGAAACGCCCTCAGGCGACCTACACGCAGAGGCGGGACGAAATCCAAAGCTGAAACCCGGGGGCTGTGCAAACAAAGAAGAGAAAGGGAAATCTCTCCCAGCAGCCTCAGGAACAACAGATTAAATCTCCACAATCAACTTGATATATCCTACATCTGTGGAATACCTGAATAGACAACCAAATCATCCCAAATTGAGGAGGTGGATTTCGGGAGCAAAGATATATACTTTTTCCCTTCTTCTCTTTTTATGAGTGTGTATGTGTATGCTTCTGTGTGTGATTTTGTCTGTATAGCTCTGCTTTTACCATTTATCCTAGGGTTCTCTCCATTTTGTTTGTTTGTTTGTTTGTTTTAGTATACTTTTTAGCATTTGTTATCATTGGTTGATTTGATTTTTGGTTTGGTTGCTCTCTCTCTTTCCTTTTCTTATTACCTAAAAAAATATTTTAATAATTCTTTTTTATTTTAATTATTTTATTTCATTTTATTTTATTTTATCTTCCTCTTTCTTCCTTTCTTTCTTTTTCTCACTTTTATTCTGAGCCGTGTGGATGACAGGCTCTTCGTGCTCCAGCCAGGTGTCAGGGCTGTGCCTCTGAGGTGGGAGAGGCAAATTCAGGTCATTCGTCCACAAGAGACCTCCCAGCTCCACGTAATTATCAAACGGCGAAAATCTCCCAGAGATCACCAACTCAATGCCAAGCCCAGCTCCACTCAACGACCAGCAAGCTACAGAGCTGGACACCCTATGCCAAACAATTAGCAAGAGAGGAACACAACCCCATCGATTAGCAGAGAGGCTGCCTAAAATCATAATAAAGCCGCAGACACCCCAAAACAAACCACCATGTGGACCTGGCCACCAGAAAGACAAGATCCAGCCTCATCCACCAGAACACGGGCACTAGTCCCCTCCACC
This sequence comes from Tursiops truncatus, assembly GCF_011762595.2. Taxonomy (NCBI): domain Eukaryota; kingdom Metazoa; phylum Chordata; class Mammalia; order Artiodactyla; family Delphinidae; genus Tursiops; species Tursiops truncatus. Next base: position 100,655,385 of record NC_047055.1, on the reverse strand, counting down.
AGGAAGCCAACACAATCCACTGAACCAACCTTAGCTACTGGGGAAAGAAGCCAAAAACAACGGGAACTACGAACGTGCAGCCTGCGAAAAGGAGACCCCAAACACAGTAAGATAAGCAAAATGAGAAGACAGAAAAACACACAGCACATGAAGGAGCAAGGCAAAAACCCACCAGATCTAACAAATGAATTGGAAATAGGCAGTCTACCTGAAAAATAATTCAGAATAATGATAGTAAAGATGATCCAAAAACCTGGAAATAGAAGAGTGAAAATACAAGAAACGTTTAACGAGGACCTAGAAGAACTAAAGAGCAAACAAAAAATGATAAACAACAAAATAAATGAAATTAAAAATTCTCTAGAAGGGATCAATAGCAGAATAACTGAGGCAGAAGAACGGATAACTGACCTGGAAGATAAAACAGGGCAAATAACTACTGCAGAGCAGAATAAAGAAAAAAGAATGAAAAGAATTGAGGACAGTCTCAGAGACCTCTGGGACAACATTAAACACACCAACATTCGAATTATAGGGGTCCCAGAAGAAGAAAAGAAAAAGAAAGGGACTGAGAAAATATTTGAAGCAATTAGAGCTGAAAACTTCCCTAATATGGGAAAGGAAATAGTTAATCAAGTCCAGGAAGCACAGAGTCCCATACAGGATAAATCCAAGGAAAAACATGCCACAACATGTATTAAGCAAACTATCAAAAATTAAATACAAAGAAAAAATATTAAAAGCAGTAAGGGAAAAACAACAAATAACACACAAGGAAATCCCCATAAGGTTAAGAGCTGATCTTTCAGCAGAAACTCTGCAAGCCAGAAAGGAGTGGCAGGACATATTTAAAGTGATGAAGGAGTAAAAGCTACAACCAAGATTACTCTACCAGCAAGGATCTCATTCAGATTTGACAGAGAAATTAAAACCATTAAAGATAAGCAAAAGCTAAGAGAATTCAGCACCACCAAACCAGCTTTACAACAAATGCTAAAGAACTTCTCTAGGCAGCAGACACAAGAGAAGGAAAACACCTACAATAACAAGCCCAAAACAAGTAAGAAAATGGTAAAAGGAACATACATATCGATAATTACCTTGAATGTAAATGGATTAAATTCTCCAACCAAAAGACAAAGACTGGCTGAATGGATACAAAAACAAGACTCATATATGTGCTGTCTACAAGAGACCCACCTCAGACCTAGGGACATATAGAGACTGAAAGTGAGGGGATGGAAAAACATATCCCATGCAAATGGAAATCTAAAAAAAGCTGGAGTAGCAATTTGCATATCAGACAAAATAGACTTTAAAACAAAGACTATTACAACAGACAAAGAAGGACACTACCATCATCAAGGACACTACATGATGACCAAGGGATCCAAGAAGATATAACAATTGTAAATATTTATGCACCCAACATAGGAGCACCTCAATACATAAGGCAAATACTAACAGCCATAAAAGGGGAAATCGACAGTAACACATTCATAGTAAGGGACTTTAACACCCCACTTTCACCCATGGACAGATCATCCAAAATGAAAATCAATAAGGAAACACAAGCCTTAAATGATACATTAAACAAGATGGACTTGATATTTATAGGACATTCCATCCAAAAACAACAGAATACACATTCTTCTCAAGTGCTCATGGAACATTCTTTAGGATAGATCATATCTTGGGTCACAAATCAAGCCCTGGTAAATTTAAGAAAACTGAAATTGTATCAACTATCTTTTCCGACTACAACGCTATGAAACTAGATATCAATTGCAGGAACAGATATGTAAAAAATACAAACATATGGAGGCTAAACAATACACTCCTTAATAACAAAGAGATCACTGAAGAAATCAAAGAGGAAATAAAAAAATACCTAGAAACAAATGACAATGAAAACACGACGACCCAAAACCTATGGGATGCAGCAAAAGCAGTTCTAAAAGGGAAGTTTACAGCAATACAATCCTACCTTAAGAAAGAAGAAGCATATCAAATAAATAACCTAACCCTACACCTAAAGCAATTAGAGAAAGAAGAAGAGAAAACCCCCAAAGTTAGGAGAGGGAAAGACATCATAAAGATCAGATCAGAAATAAATGAAAAAGAAACAAAGGAAACAATAGCAAAGATCAATAAAACTAAAAGCTGGTTCTTTGAGACGATAAACAAAATTGACAAACCATTAGCCAGACTCATTAAGGAAAAAAGGGAGAAGACTGAAATCAATGGATTAGAAATGAAAAAGGAGAAGCAAGAACTGACACTGCAGAAATACAAAGGTTCACAAGAGAATACTACAAGCAACTCTATGACAATAAAATAGGCAACCTGGAAGAAACAGGCAAATTCTTAGAAATGCACAACCTTCCAAGACTGAACCAGGAAGAAATAGAAAATATAAACAGACCAATCACAAGCACTGAAATTGAAACTCTGATTAAAAATCTTCCAAAAAAGAAAGGCCCAGGACCAGATGGCTTCACAGGTGAATTCTATCAAACATTTAGAGAAGAGCTAACACCTACCCTTCTCAAATTCCTCCAAAATATATCAGAGGGAGGAACACTCCCAAACTCATTCTACGAGGCCAACATCACCCTGATACCAAAATCAGATAAAGACATCACAAAGAAAGAAAACTACAGGCCAGTATCACTGATGAACATACATGCAAAAATCCTCAACAAAATACTAGCAAACAGAATCCAACAGCACATTAAAAGGATCATACACCATGATCAAGTGGGGTTTATCCCAGGAATGCAAGGATTCTTCAATATACACAAATCAATGAATGTGATACACCATTTTTCACAGAACCAGAACAAAATATTTCACAATTTCTATGGAAACAGAAAAGACCCTGAATAGCCAAAACAATCTTGAGAAAGAAAAATGGAGCTGGAGGAATCAGGCTCCCTGACTTCAGACTATACTACAAAGCTACAGTAATCACGACACTATGGTATTGACACAAAAACAGAAATATAGATCAATGCAACAGGATAGAAATCCCAGAGATAAACACACACACATATGGTCACCTTATCTTTGATAAAGGAGGCAAGAATATACAGCGGAGAGAAGACAGCCTCTTTAATAAGTGGTGCTGGGAAAACTGGACAGGTACATATAAAATAATGAAATTAGAACACTCCGTAACACCATACAGAAAAATAAACTCAAAATGGATTAAAGACATAAATGTAAGGCCAGATACTATCAAACTCGTAGAGGAAAACATAGGCAGAACACTCTATGACATAAATCACAGCAAGATCCTTTTTGACCCACCTCCTAGAGAAATGGAAATAAAAACAAAAATAAACAAATGGGACCTAATGAAACTTAAAAGCTTTTACACAGCAAAGGAAACCATAAACAAGACCAAAAGACAACCCTCAGCATGGGAGAAAATATTTGTAAAGAAAGCAACCGACAAATGATTAATCTCCAAAATATACAAGCAGCTCATGCAGCTCAATATTAAGAAAACAGACTATCCAATCCAAAAATGGGCAGAAGACCTAAATAGACACTTCTCCAAAGAAGATATACAGATTGCCAACAAACACATGAAAGAATGCTCAACATCATTAATCATTAGAGAAATGCAAATCAAAACTACAATGAGATATCATCTCACACCAGTCAGAATGGCCATCATCAAAAAATCTAGAAACAATAAATGCTGGAGAGGGTGTGGAGAAAAGGGAACACTATTGCACTGCTGGTGGGAATGTGAATTGGTGTACAGCCGATATGGAGAACAGTATGGAGGTTCCTTAAAAAACTAAAAATGGAACTACCATACAACCCAGCAGTGCCACTACTGGGCATATACCCTGAGAAATCCACAATTCAAAAAGAGTCCTGTACCAAAATGTTCACTGCAGCTTTATTTACAATAGCCAGGACATGGAAGCAACTTAAGTGTCTATCAACAGATGAATGGGTAAAGAAGATGTGGCACATATATACAATGGAATATTACTCAGCCATAAAAAGAAACAAAATTGAGTTATTTGTAGTGAGGTGGATGGACCTAGAGGCAGTCATACAGAGTGAAGTAAGTCTGAAAGAGAAAAACAAATAGCGTATGCTAACACATGTATATGGAATCTAAAAAAAAAAAAAAAAAAAAAAATGGTCATGAAGAACCTAGGGACAAGACGGGAATAAAGATGCAGACCTACTAGAGAATGGACTTGAGGATATGGGGGGGGAAGGGTAAGCTGTGACAAAGTGAGAAAGTGGCATGGACATATATACACTACCAAACATAAAACAGATAGCTAGTAGGAAGCAGCCACATAGCACAGCGAGATCAGCTCGGTGCTTTGTGACTGCCTGGAGGGGTGTGATAGGGAGGGTGGGAGGGAGGGAGACACAAGAGGGAAGAGATATGGGAACATATGTATATGTATGAATGATTCACTTTGTTATAAAGCAGAAACTAACACACCATTGTAAAGCAATTATACTCCAATAAAGATGTTTAAAAGAAAATAAAATGATATCATGGAGATAAGCAATAAAAAAAAAGTCATCAGGAAAAATATATGTAATAGTAATCCCCTTGTGGATTAAGTTGGGAAATAAATGAATAAATCCATTGAGCTATAGATGAATAGATGTTCAAGGACAATAACTAACTGAGCATTTAATCTTCTGGATAACTGAAGAAAGCCTTGACAGAAAGTACTCTATGGCACCTATAAAAAGGCAACGGCTGTGCCTACAGATACAATCAGGCATGTATCAGAACATGTATTGTTCCCTGCACCATCTACATTTCTCCAACTTTATAATTATGATTAAGCAACCCAAAGACAGCATGGGAGAGAATGTCATGGAAAGCACCTACCCTATGTCTCTACACAGATGTTCACTGAGTTTGAAATCAGGCAATTAATTCTTGGTTACATGGGGCCGTCTTCAGGACCAAACCAGTTATTATTAACAGGAAACTCGCTACAATTCACAATTTGTTTTTTGCTTTTGTTGAGGTATAACTTTTGTACAATATTATATTAAGTTACAGGTGTACAATATAGTGATACACAACTTTTAAAGGTTATGCTCTATTCATAGTTATAAAATATTGGCTATATTCCCTGTGTTATACAATATAGCTTATTTTAAAATAAGCTTGTAGCTTTTTTAATACACAATAGTTTGTATTTCTTAATCCCCTCCCCTCTCACCACTGGCAACCACTAGTTTGTTCTCTATATGTGAGAGGTAAACCACATTCTTAACAAGTCATATGATTCAGGAAAGGAAGGAGAAAACACTGAAACATACACATTCCACACCTTTTTAGCCCAGCTTTCAAGGCCTACTTTCTTATCTTCTGCCTTTTGATTCTTTTTTTATGTTTATTTTGAGTAGCAGATGGTTTGTACCTTGCACCACCTCCCCTCAATCCATCTCTAATTCAGCTACACCTCCTGTTTTCTGCTTCAGGGCCAGGAAGCCAGAAGTTTAATGCCCAGGAAATGACTCTCAGCTGATAGGATGAGGAGGGAGAAAGAGGAACTGCCCTTCAGAGGCACAGTTTTGAAGGGAATTCTACAAGGTTCCTCAGTGGGTCCCAGGTAGGGCTGAGGTCCAGTTAATGGTAATCAGCTTAAAAATGTTCTCTTTATTCACTTTTCCTCCTTCCTTGTCTCGTTAGCAGCTAGCTCATATTCCTGAGTTTGCCTTCAAATAAATTTCCAGCAATCGACGCCTTGCATCAGGCTTTGTTTTTGAGGAATCCCAAACAGAGACTCTCAGCAACCTCTATAACCTACACTGTGAGCTTTTACAGGGCAGTGGCTGTAAATCTTTAGCTTTAGGGGCTAGTGCAGTGTCTGATGCAAAAATGAGGTATGTAGGTCCTATAATTATACCTATATAAGTGATGTAAGTTGGGTAGGTCCTCTAATTATATTGCTGATGCAGAAGAGGAAAGTAGTGTGCAGAAAGGTGAGGTGACATGGCTTCCCCATGCTCCAGACAGGAGAGGGAGCATTTAAACTCAGGTCTTCCTGCTCCTTGTAGGTTACTACATACCATTCCCTTCAGGTTCCATTCTACTCTCTAAAGGCTCGTCTTCCATGGCCTTTGAGGATTCATCTTTCTCCCACTCTTATAGAGAAGTTATGTTATATCCTGTACTCTTGACAAAATAAATTCTCACATAGTGGCACCTGACTCATTATTATACAATGGCCCAGCACCTTGACTTCCTGTAATTATATAACAAGCTGCTTAAAGGTCAGTGACATAAAGATTGGGATCTCAAACTTGGGAATCAGACAAACTCCCCATTTACTATTCCGCATCCTGGCCTCAGACAGGTATTCCGATGATTACAAGAGATAATAAGTAAAAATCTCAGCACAGTGCCTGAAACAAGTATGGTCTCAATAAAGGGTGGCTCTTATTTTCAGCGGGAGCAAAACTGTATCTCCCAGTTTATCAAGTCCAAAGCAATGGGCTCAAACAGGTGTCTATAAATAAAAGACATAAAGAAAAGCTGAAAAAAATTGCCCTCTTTTACTCAATCTGTGTTTTGCCTCTGCCCATCTCTGTTCCCTACTTCTAAATATGCCCTCACCTTGTTCTGCAGACAGGAATGCTCTCCATCTCCCTTTTTATCTCATCGTATTCTAAACATCTTTAAGTTTCAGCAGCTCAACACCTACCTGTGGATTAGTGTCCTATTTTCCATTGCAGCCTTGCTGATTTCTCTCACAGATTTCAACAGCACTCATACAGGATAAAATGAAATTTACTATTTCATATACAGCTTTCTTTCAGACCAATTGCTCCATCTTGGTTAGTCCTGACTCCCAAGTTACACTGAGATGCTTGAAGACAAAGATCATTTCTAATTTTTTTCTGGGTTCCCCTGGCACAATACTAAACAGGCATTGAATACTTAATCTTTTGTACAGAATGTGAAGCTAAGAAAAAAAGAACTTAAGAAGATTCGTTGTTCTCTTTCTCATTCCCCCACAGGTTCCATACGTTTTTTACATTCAGTGTTTATTCTGATTTCATGTAGCACTTCCCCCTTTTCCTCCTCTCTTAATCCTTACACTGGCAACCAGTGCAGGACATACCTGGCAGCATGGGCGAAACGAGTTAGTTACTGCAGAACTGCTGGTTCTGTTCGTGCCTTACATTAATTACTTTACAACAAGCAGGCTACCATCTGCATTAGTGGAATTCAACTGAACAGACGCATCATTACACAAACCGATTCTTTAGAAATTTATTTATTTTTTATCCATTTGTAGGTTACATAGCTAATGCTACTTGGGAAATTCAGATTTATAAAGTTTCAAATGCCTTTTCCAAAGTTTCAGAGAGCCACAACTGCAGAAAATATAAGCTTGAGCTTTGATGAGTTTCAGGCTGATTACTGAATCTTATGCTTAAGTCAGATGCCTGGGTATTTGCAATAAAAAAGACTCAGGTAGGCCAATGTGACATATTTCTTAAGTATTCTAATAGTTTGCCACTCAGAAAGCAGTCCATGGGAAGCTATAGATTGGCAAATAAGAAATAGACTATGAAAAAAATTCTGAAATAGGAAAATATATGTAAAGAAGCTGAGTAACACTGAATTTTAAAAAGGTATATTTGTATTTTCTGTTTGTACCATATTTTTTTACTCTACTGATATTCTTCCTAATTCTTACAAAAATCCCTCAAGGTAACTATTCCCATCCCCTTCATATATTTATATGTGAAGATATAAATACCTAGATATTAGATAACTTACCTAAGATCAATTAGGTAATAAGTAAAAGAAACATTACTGTAACCCAGGATTTCTTGCTCCTAAAAATACCTTCTATTAAAAAGAAGGGACATGCTCTACTTAGTAATGAATGAAATGAAATGAATATGCCATATAGTGCTTAACAGGATTAATTAACTGTCAGATTTGTTAATATCACACTATCCTCAGGAAAAATCTGAGATGCAGAAAGCCTTCTCTCCCCGTCTTCACCTCTGAGTGCAAACATTTTCCCTACTGAGTTGCCACAGACAGTAAATATCCCATGACTGCAAGTTGTAGGAAAGATAGAAGACAGATGGAAAGGTCCAGATTTTAAAGGAACTGGGTATCTGTCCCATTATCCTACACATTCCTTGAGATGAGTCAGTCTATTTGGTTCCCCAGTACCAATCAGAGGCTTCATACATAGTAAATACTCAATAAATACTTGGTGAATGATTTGGTGAAAATAACTTATAAATTATGGTTAGAAGAATAAGGAACAGAGTAGTATGCTGGCAAATATATTCAAGATTATTTGCAAGGGATGGGAACTGGATATTTCATTTACTGATGTAGGGAACAGGAATCATTACAATCATTTTGGAAAATAATTTGGCAGAATCTACTGTACTTTTAAGTGCATACTTTTGATCTAGATATTCTCAGTTCCTAGCACGATACCTCATACATAAATGCAACTTGATATTACTGTTTTTGGACCTCCCCAAATTTGATTATTGGCTATACTTTGAATATACCTTGTTTTTGTTTCTTCCCTTACTGGTGCTTTGCTCTGCTATTTTACCTGGAATGCCATTCTTCCCTATTTCTGCCCACAAAGCCCTTCTCTAAAATGTAGTGCAAATGTCATGCTCTCTAGGCATTATTTCTGTCACCCAACTGATTGCAATGTCTTTTTCTTTTAACTCTTTCTTTGGACTACACTTATGGCATCAATTTATATCAGGGTTATTTGCAAGTCTCGTTTCTCCCTGTGACTTTCACAATGTTGCCTTCATTTTTTGCAGGTCTGTTCAGTTCCCTCTCTTACCATAAATCTACTTGGTCTCTTTGGAGATTTCTTGAGGAAACACAGCTGCTGAATGGCAGACTCTGGGCTAAAACCCTAGTGTGTGTGTGTGTGTGGGTGTGTGTGTGTATATATATATATATATAAAATTTTCTCATCCAGGAATATATCCATTACACTCTTCATAGAAGTTTGAAGAAAAGAGAGACACTCAGAAGTCTAAGAATTGTAGACTTCTGGAATAGAAATAAATTCTACAATCATCTAGTCTGAGGACTTTTAATCTTTACTATTGTCACGGATTCCTTTGAGAAACTGACAGATTCACTTCTCAGAAAAATGCCCAAGGTCATTTACACACAATGTTTAAATGTGGCTGGTTCACCCAGCAGAGTGAAGCGTAGATACATTTCAATTTGGGATCACAAAGTCTGATTCCATATATGAATGGAGTGACAAGGTCTGGAAGTGGAGTTACATAAATTGTGTGAATCATGAGGACGGCTACAAACTGGAGAATGTGTGCCCTCTTACTATTCAGCACTAGCAGGATGACACCACTGCAGAATGTGGCCACAGGGAAGCCCAATCTACTGAGAAAGGACACAAATCCAGATCTGTAATGAAGTGTGGGCCATATGAAACGTATCTCTGGGCTCTTTCCAGACTTCACATCAAAAGTTTGTAATGTGTTATACTACCTGCTCACATGCCCAATCTGGTTAGCTGTCCTGTAAGAGTTTGTCATTGGCTTAACCAGGCAGGAGGAATGAGACTCTCACCATCAATCTATCATCATGTACTGACAAATAAAATACTTATGTATCTCTACAATTACTCTTCATTGATTTTTCAGTTCCACAAATATTTATAGCTGACCATGTGCCAGGCACTGTCCGAGTTACTGGCTATACACTAGCGAACCAGATAGACAAAGTTCCTGATGAAGTTCTACTGGGAGAAGAAGAAAACAACAAAAAAATTAAACAACAGGATAATTTCAGAAAATACTGATGACTGTGAAGAAAACAAGAAAAGTGAATGGGATTAGAAAATGATTGAGAGGAATAGTCAGGAGAACTGCTTTAGTTAGAGTAATCTGGGAAGGATTCATCTGAAGAAGAGACCTTGCAGCAGAGACTGAATGGCAGGAAGGAATCAGCGATATAAAGAGAGAGAAGAAGAATGTTCCAGCAAAAAGGAATAATAAGTGAAGAGGACTGACTCAGGAACAAGCAACACTGGTATGTAGTAAAGGAGGGGGACTGGCATGAGTGAGGTCAAAAAGTAGGCAGGGACCAGATCACACAGGGCTGTGTTCAATGTTTGGACTTTTTCCTAACTAAAAAGAAGAGTCTTCAGAAGGTGGTAAGTAGGGAAGACATGACCCAATTAATGTGGTAAAAAGATCGCTTTATATAATGTGGAGAAATCAGAGATGGGTTAGGCAGCCACTGCAATATTAGGAGACTATGGAATATAATGGAATGTCAGCAGTGCTCCCTTTGAATAAAAGCAGCTTTTATTTTTCCACTAAACTGTAACACCATTGACTTCAGTAAAACTGTCCCTCTCGACCTTATTTCTCTTGTGTTAATGGGGTCATTTATATGATATGCCAGGAGAGCTACCTCTGTATACAATGAACAGCTTTCATTTTTCAATTAAAATGTAGCATAATTGACTTGAACCAGAAATGACCTCTTGATATTATTTCCCTTGTATTAATAGGACCATTTATATAATGATCATGCAAATTAATCTTATTCATTCAAAAAATTGTTTATTTTAAATAAAAACAATGCAATAATAATTTTTATATTTTTGAAATCTTCACTTTAAGATTTAACTTATTAAATATGATCTTAATATCTTGAACATAAAATCCATAGGATTATGACACTGATTTAAAGGGATGCAAAAATATTTACAATTATGTTTTAATTTGAAGCAGTGATTAAATGTAATTTGCCTGTGACCTTGCAGGCCAAAATAATATATCACAATAAACTGCAGAGAGTTGCAGAGATGAAAATAATGTTTGGCTGCTTCAGTGGATACATATGTGAGGATGAATTTTGGCAGCTGTCAGCCTATGATAAATTACTACTAGACTAATACTTGTCAGTACAGTAATAACTGATCATGCTCTAAAAAGCACTAAGGGAGAAAGGTGATGAACAACCTACAAAGTAAAAAAAATTCACAATCACAATAATGACTGTAGTTCAAAGCACAGTAATTATCTACCAACCACCTTATTGTCAAATCTATATTTCAAGTGACTACCTTGATGTCTCTCAGAATCAATTTTTACCTCAAATTCTAATTAACAACACAGAAGACAAGCAATAGTGATAAAAAACATGTCTCTATTGAGTATCCCTAAATCTTTATTGGAAGAAGAATCTAGGCAGCTATACATTCCCACTTTTTCCATAACATTGGAAATCCTCTCCAACACCCTCCCCCCAACTTTCACTTTTACTAAAGCAAGGCAAAATACTGTTATGTGGCATAAGGAAAATAACAGCTGTTGCTGAAATTTTTTTAAAAATGACCCAAAGTTCAAAAGACTCCGAACAGTATTGAATACTGCCTATACACAACATCTGTACACTATGTAATTAGAACGTTATCAAATTCATAAACTAATATTTTTAAAATGTTTATCCACTGTTTGTTTGTTACTAGTACATTTTACAGTAAGCAATGAAAAAGCTATATAATGGGGGGGGGTAAATTAAGCACTTGCTTTTAACCAAATGGCTAAAAATCTTACAAATATATTAGACGGTAATCTTGGAAATATACACACAATGACAATAAATATAATTGACAAATGAAAACAACTGCATTAATTTACGTTCACATTATAAAACTGCTGTTTCCAACATTCATAACTCCAAACATTTTCTAAAACTTTACATGGAAGCTTCTTGAATTTTTTATTATGGTAAAACACATAAACAGAATTGACCATTTTAATGAATTTTAAGTGTATAATTCACTGGTATCAAGAACATTCACATTGTTGTGCAACCACATCTCCATCAATCGCCAGAAATTTTAATCTTCCCAAATTGAAACTCTGTACCCATAAAACAATAACTTCCCACTCCCTTCTCCCCCAGCCCCTGGAAACCACTGTTCTACCTTCTGTCTCTGAGTTCAACTGCTCATATAAGTCATATAAGTCTCTGAGTTCAAGTAACTCATATAAGTGGAATCATACAACATTTGTCCTTTTGTGTCTGGCATATTTCACTTAGCATAATGTCTGCAAGGTTCGTCAATGTGTTAGAATTTCACTCCCTTTTAAGTGTGAATAACAGTCCATTGTATGTATATACTGTATTTTGTTTATCTATTCATCCACAGATGACTATTTGAGATGCTTCTACCTTTTGCTAGCGTGAATAATGCTGGTATGAACATGAGTGTACTAATATCTGTTGGAGTTCCTTCTTTTAATTCTTTTGGATATATACCAAATGAAATTGCTGGATCAGATGGTAATTCTATGCTTAATATTTTGATGAATTGCCATGCTTCTTCCACAGAGCCTGCACCATTTTACATTCCCACCAACAATGCATAAATATTCCAATTTTTCCACATCCTCGCCAATACTTACATCTCTTTCCTTTTGTTTTGTTTTTTTAAATAATAGCTAACCTAAAGGTGTGAAGTGGTAGCTCATTTGTATTTTATTTGCATTTCCCTAATGATTAATGATATTGAGCATCTTATCATGGGCTTACTGGCCATCTGTATATCTTCTTTGCAGAAATGTCTCTTCAAAGTCTTCTCTGATTTTTGAATTGGGTTGTTTGTTTTTTTGGTGTTGACTTGTTGGAGTTACTCACATATCCTGGATATAAATCCCTTATCTGATGTAAGATTTACAAAGAGTTTCTCCTATTCTCTGGGTTGTCTTTGTACTCTTTCAGTGTCCTTTCATGCACAGAAGTTTTTTGTTTTGTTTTTTTTTAAATTTTGATGTAGTCCTACTGACCCAATTTTTCTTTTGCTTACTATGCTTTTGGTGTCATATCCAAGAAATTTCATTGCTAAATCCAACCTCATGAAGTCTTCTATGTTATGAAGAACATATCCCTCTGTTTTCTTCTAAGAGTTTTATAGCTTTGGCTTTTAAGTTTAGCTTTTAATCCATTTTAAGTTAATATTTGTGTATGTTGTAATGTAAGGTCTAACTTGTTTTGCATGTGGATACCCAGTTTCCCCAACACCATTTGTTGAAGACTATCACATCTCCACGGAATGATCTTGGCAGCCTTGTCGAAAATTATTGACCATATATGCTAGAGTTTACTTCCATGCTCTTTACTGTATTTTGTTTGTTTATATGTCTGTCTTTATGTCAGTGTCACACTGGTTGATCACTATAGCTTTGTAGTAAATTTTGCAATCAGGAAGTGTGATTTCCTCCAATTCTGTTCTTCTTTTTCAAGATTATTTGGGCTATTCTGAGTCCCTTGAGATTTCACAGGAATTTTAGGATAGATTTTTTTTTTTTTTTTTTACATTTCTTCAAAAAATGTCATCTGGATTTTCATACAAATTGCACTGAATCTGCAGATCACTTCGAGTAGGATTGACATCTTAACAATATTAAGTCTTCCAATTCATGAACAGAGGATGCCTTCCCATTTACTTATGTCTTCTTTAATTTCTTTCAGCAGTGCTTTGTATTTTCAGCATACAAATATTTCACTTGTTTTGTTAATTCCCAAGTACTTTATTCTTTTTAATGATATTTGAAATGGAACTTTTTCTTAATTTCCTTTCTATATCGTTCATTGTTAGTGTACAGAAACAAAACTTATTTTTGCATATTGATTTTATACCCTGCAAATTTCCTGAATTTGTTATCTAACAGGGTTTTTTGGTTAAATATTTAGGATTTTCTATATATAAGACTATGTCACCTGTGAAGATTATAGGATTTTTGCATACATTCTTTAAATGATCTTCCTGAAGATTATTTGGAATGCTAGTTAAGAAGGCACATAAAAGTTTGAATTCTCTAAGTCTTTAGTGTTTGCCAACAGCCATTTCTCTGACTCCATTCAAGCTGTCCACTGATGCATTAGTACACATCATTAAACAGAACTACTCCTCATTGTAGCCATAGTAATAGGATTAAATTCACCTGGCTCCCAACCAAAAACAACACCACTAACATTAAAATAAAATATCTTCATCGTGAATTAGTAGTGCCATATTAATGGAAGCTAAAGGCTTCTAGAAGTTTTTTGCCTCATTTGCATATACGTACATAATCACAATTCTCTTCCACAAAAATATAGCCATTTAAAGGAAACCCCAGTGCACAACTTAGAAGAGATGTAGAAAAGTAGTAAAATATCCAACTTGCAGCCAGTTGCCAACACATTTTTCCATGCTACCTCATTTATGTTATATTTTTAGTCTACCTAATTTTATGACTTTAATTCTTCACACACACACACACACACACACACACAAACACAGGATGATTCTCCACGTTATAGAGGATCATATTCTGAACTTTGGTTGATCAAAAACTTCAGTTTATTCAGACTCTAAACTCTATTACATGTCATTAAACATATTGACTTTTACTAGGCTCATATTCCCAATTTTGATGTTCATATTCAATTCAGAGTATCAGAGTCTTTCTTATCTCCTATTTTTTTTAGAGGCAGCCAGATATAGTACAGCAAAAACAGTCTGCAGAAGCTGGGTTTGACTCCACAGAAACAAAGTATTTAATTACTTGGAGCCCAAGTTTTCTCATCTGGAATATGAAGCTAATGCTATTTTACCAATAAGATTTTTGTGAGGATACAATAAGTACTTTATAGGGTATTTTGCAAATATTAGTCATTATTGTTACAGGAAGATATGCCATTTAAAAACAAATAAATTCAGACACTGACACATATAATGTACACATACATACATATATATATATTATGACATTATATATATGTTATACAATTAGATATATACATATATATGTGTATATGTGTGTGCATGTGTGTACATACATACATATATATATATATATAAATAATTCTCATAGATACACACACAGAACTATGTGTCTAGCAATCTTTCAGAGTATGTTTCATGGTGCTTACAAAATGGTGCTTACAAAATGCCATGCTAAAGAATGAATTATTTTTATACATGCTTAAATATTGACAAAAGACATAGATATACTGTTATTTGAGTATCTAATACATACAAAAATAATTCTATTCTATTTCTAACAATGAACCAATAGCTTCTAAAATATTACATTTTTACATACTACCTAAAGCAATCTACAGATATAATGTGCTACCTACCAAAATACCCATGGCATTTTCCATAGAAATAGAACAAATAATCTTCAAATTTATATGGAACCACAAAAGAACATGAACTGCCAAAGCAATCTTGAGAAAAAAGAACAAAGCTAAAGGCATCACCCTCCCAGACTTTAGACTATACTACAAAGATACAGTAATCAAATTAGCATGGCACTGGCATAAAAGCAGACACATAGATCAATGGAACAGAATAGAGAGCCCAGAAATAAACCCACCCACCTATGGTCAATTATCTATGACAAAGGAGACAAGAATATACAGTGGAGAAGACAGCCTCTTCAATAAGTGGTGCTGGGAATACTGAACAGCTACATGTAAAAAAAAAATGAGGTTAAGAACATTTTCTCAAACCACATACAAAAATAAACTCAAAATGGATTAAAGACCTAAATGTAAGATGTGAAACCATAAAACTCCAAGATGAGAATATAGGCAGAACACTCTTAGCCATAAATCATAGCAATATTTTTTTGGATCTGTCTCCTAAGGCAAAAGAAACAAAAGCAAAAATAAACAAATGGGACCTAATTAACCTTAAAAGCTTCTGCACAGCAAAGGAAACCATCAACAAAAGGAAAAGACAACCTACTGAATGGGAGAAAATATTTGCAAATGATAGGACTGATAAAGGATTAATATCCAAAGTATATAAAGAGCTCACACACTCAATATCAAAAAAAAAACAACACAATTAAAAAACGGGCAGAAGACGTGAATACATATTTTTCCAAAGAAGATATACAGATGGGCAACAGGCAAATGAAAAGATGTTCAATATTGCTAATCATCAGAGAAAAGCAAATGAAAACCACAATGAGATAACACCTCAGACCAGTCAGAATCTCTACCATCAAAAACTCTACAAAAGGGGACGAGGGGAAGATGGCGGAAGAGTAAGATGCAGAGATCACCTTCCTCCCCATAGATACACCAGAAATAACATCTACAAGTGGAACAACTACAGAACACCTACTGAACACTGGCAGAAGACCTCAGACCGCCCAAAAGGCAAGAAAGTCCCCACGTACCTGGGTAGGGCAAAAGAAAAAAGAATAAACACAGACAAAAGGATAGGGACTGGACCTGCACCAGTGGGAGGGGGCTGTGAAGGAGGAAAGGTTTCCACACACTAGGAAGCCCCTTCTCGGGCAGACACTGCAGGTGGCAGAGGGGGAAAGCTTCGGAGCCGTGGAGGAGAGCACAGCAACAGGGGTGCGGAGGGCAAAGTAGAGAGATTCCCGCACAGAGGATCGGTGCCGGCTGGCACTCACCAGCCCGAGAGCCATGTCTGCTCACCCGCCAGGATGGGAGGGGCCTGGGAGCTGAGGCTCAGGCTTCGGTCAGATCCCAGGGAGAGGACTGGGGTTGGTGGCATGAACACAGCCTGCAGGGGGTTAGTGCGCCACGGCTAGCCGGGAGGGAGTCCAGGGAAAAGTCTGCACCTGCCGAACAGGCAAGAGACTTTTTTTTCCCTCTGTTTCCTGGTGCACAAGGAGAGGGGATTAAGAGCACCGCTTAAAGGAGCTCCAGAAACGGGCGCTAGCCGCGGCTAAAAGCACGGACCCCACAGACGGGCATGAGACGCTAAGGCTGCTGCTGCTGCCACCAAGAAGCCTGTGTGCAAGCACAGGTCACTTTCCACACCCCCCTTCTGGGGAGCCTGTGCAGCCAGCCACTGCCAGGGTCCCGGTATCCAGGGACAACTTCCCCAGGAGAACGCACGGCGCGCCTCAGGCTGGTGCAATGTCACGCTGGCCTCTGCCGCCGCAGGCTCGCCCCGCACTGCGTGCCCCTCCCTCCCCCCAACCTGAAAGAGCCAGAGTCCCCGAAGCAGCGGCTCCTTTAACCCCGTCATGTCTGAGCGAAGAACACACGCCCTCCAGTGACCTACAGGAAAAGGCGGGGCCAAATCTAAAGCTAAGCCCTGGGAGCTGTGAGAACAAAGAAGAGAAAGGGAAATCCCTCCCAGCAGCCTCAGAAGCAGCGGATTAAATACCGTATGCTAACACATATATATGGAATTTAAGAAAAAAAAATGTCATGAAGAACCCAGGTGTAAGACACAGACCTACTAGAGAATGGACTTGAGGATACGGGGAGGGGGAAGGGTAAGCTGGGACAAAGTGAGAGAGTGGCACGGACATATATACACTACCAAGCATAAAACTGATAGCTAGTGGGAAGCAGCCGCATAGCACAAGAGATCAGCTCAGTGCTTTGTGACCGCCTGGAGGGGTGGGATAGAGAGTGTGGGTGGGAGGGAGTGAGACGACAGAGAGAAGAGATATGGGAACATATGTATATGTATAACTGATTCACTTTGTTATAAAGCAGAAACTAACACACCATTGTAAAGCAATTATACTCCAATAAAGATGTAAAAAAAAACACAAGACAAAAAGAGCTCCACAATCAACCTGATGTAGCTGGCATCTGTGGAATACATGAATAGACAACATATCATCCCAAATTGAGGAGGTGGACTTTGAGAGCAAGATTTATGATTTTTTCCCCTTTTCCCCTTTTTTGAGTGTGTATGTGTCTGCTTCTGTGTGAGATTTTGTCTGTATAGCTTTGCTTCCACCATTTGTCCTAGGGTTCTATTTGTCCGTTTTTTTCTCTTTCTTTTAAAAAGAAAATATTTTTAGTAATTATTTTTTATTTAAATAACTTTATCTTACTTTATTTTTCCTTCCTTCCTTCCTTTCCTTCCTTCCTTCCTTCCTTCCTTCCTACCTACCTACCTACTTTTTCTCTCTTTTATTCTGAGCTGCGTGGATGAAAGGCTCTTGGTGCTGCAGTCAGGAGTCACTGCTCTGCCTCTGAGGTGGAAGAGCCAATTTCAGGACACTGGTCCACAAGAGACATCCCAGCTCCACATAATATCAAATGGCGAAAATCTCCCAGAGATCTCCATCTCAACACAAGCACCCAGCTTCACTCAATGACCAGCAAGCTACAGTGCTGGACACCCTATGCCAAACAACTAGCAAAACAGGAACACAAACCCACCCATTAGCAGAGAGGCTGCCTAAAATCATAATAACTCCACAGACACCCCAAAACACACCACCAGACGTGGACCTGCCCACCAGAAAGACAAGATCCAGCCTCATCCATCAGAACACAGGCACTAGCGCCCTCCACCACGAAGCATACACAACACACTGAACCAACTTTAGCCACTGGGGAAAGACACCAAAAACAATGGGAACTACGAACCTGCAGCCTGCAAAAAGGAGACCCCAAACACAGTAAGATAAGCAAAATGAGAAGACAGAAAAACACACAGCAGATGAAGGAGCAAGATAAAAACCCACCAGACCTAACAAATGAAGAGGAATTGGGCAGTCTACCTGGAAAATAATTCAAAATAATGACAGTAAAGATGATCCAAAATCTTGGAAACAGAATAGACAAAATGCAAGAAACATTTAACAAGGACCCAGAAGAACTAAAGATGAAACAAGCAACGATGAAAACACAATAAATGAAATTAAAACTACTCTAGATGGGATCAATAGCAGAATAACTGAGGCAGAAGAACGGATAAGTGACCTGGAAGATAAAATAGTGGAAATAACTACTGCAGAGCAGAATTAAAAAAAAGGATGAAAAGAACTAAGGACAGTCTCAGAGACCTCTGGGACAATATTAAACGCACCAACATTCGAATTATAGGGGTTCCATAAAAAGAAGAGGAAAAAAAAGTGACTGAGAAAATATTTGAAGAGATTATAGTTGAAAACTTTCCTAATATGGGAAAGGAAAAAGTTAAGTCCAAGAAGCACAGAGTGTCCCATACAGGATAACTCCAAGGAGAAACATGCCAAGACACATATTAATAAAACTGTCAAAAATTAAATACAAAGAAAACATGTTAAAAGCAGCAAGGGAAAAACAACAAATAACACACAAGGGAATCCCCATAAGGTTAACAGCTGATCTTTCAGCAGAAACTCTGCAAGCCAGAAGGGAGTAGCAGGATATATTTAAAGTGATGAAGGAGAAAAATCTGCAATCCTGATTACTCTACCCAGCAAGGATCTCATTCATATTTGATGGAGAAATTAAAACCTTTACAGACAAGCAAAAGCTGAGAGACTTCAGCACCAGCTTTACAACAGCTTTACAACAAATGCTAAAGGAACATCTCTAGGCAAGAAACACAAGAGAAGGAAAACACCTACAATAACGAACCCAAAACAATTAAGAAAATGGGAACAGGAACATACATATCGATAATTACCTTAAATGCAAATGGATTAACTGATCCCACCAAAAGACGCAGACTGGCTGAATGGATACAGAAACAAGACCATATATATGCTGTCTACAAGAGACCCACTTCAGACCTAGAGACACATACAGACTGAAAGTAAAGGGATAGAAAAAGATATTCCATGCAAATGGAAACAAAAAGAAAGATGGAGTAGCAATTCTCATTTCAGACAAAACAGACTTTAAAATAGACTATTAGGAGAGACAAAGAAGGACACTACATAATGATCAAGAGATTGATCCAAGAAGAAGATATAACAATTGTAAATATTTATGCACCCAACATAGGAGCACCTCAATACATAAGGCAAATACTAACAGCCATAAGAGAGATTACTGGAAGCAACTCTACGCCAATAAAATGGACAACCTGGAAGAAATGGACAAATTCTTAGAAATGCACAACCTACCGAGACTGAATCAGGAAGAAATAGAAAATATGAAC
The DNA here is from genome assembly GCF_011762595.2 of Tursiops truncatus. Lineage (NCBI taxonomy): Eukaryota > Metazoa > Chordata > Mammalia > Artiodactyla > Delphinidae > Tursiops > Tursiops truncatus. The sequence continues at coordinate 100,635,445 of NC_047055.1, read as the reverse complement.
AGACCAATCACAAGCAATGAAATTGAAACTCTGATTAAAAATCTTGCAACAAACAAAGGCCCAGGACCAGATGGCTTCACAGGCGAATTCTATCAAACATTTAGAGAAGAGCTAACACCTATCCTTCTCAAACTCTCCCAAAATATAGCAGAGGGAGGAACACTCCCAAACTCATTCTATGAGGCCACCATCACCTTGATACCAAAACCAAACAAGGATGTCACAAAGAAAGAAAACTACAGGCCAATATCACTGATGAACATACATGCAAAAATCCTCAACAAAATACTACCAAACAGAATCCAACAGCACATTAAAAGGATCATACACCATGATCAAGTGGGGTTTATTCCAAGAATGCACAGATTCTTCAATATACGCAAATCAATCGACGTGATACACCACATTAACAAATTGAGGAGAAAAACCATATGATCATCTCAATAGATGCAGAGAAAGCTTTTGACAAAATTCAACACCCATTTATGATAAAAACCCTGCAGAAAGTAGGCATAGAGGTAACTTTACTCAACATAATAAAAGCCATATATGACAAACCCACAGCCAACATCGTCCTCAATGGTGGAAATCTGAAACCATTTCCACTAAGATCAGGAACAAGACAAGGTTGCCCACTCTCACCACTCAATTTCAAAATAGTTTTGGAAGTTTTAGCCACAGCAATCAGAGGTGAAAAGGAAATAAAAGGATACCAAATTGGAAGAGAAGAAGTAAAGCTGTCACTGTTTGCAGATGGCATGATACTATACATAGAGAAGCCTAAAGATGCTACCAGAAAACTACTAGAGCTAATCAATGAATTTGGTAAAGTAGCAGAATACAAAATTAATGCACAGAAATCTCTGGCATTCCTATATACTAATGATGAAAAATGTGAAAGAGAAATTAAGGAAACACTCCCATTTACCACTGTAACAAAAAGAATAGAATACCTAGGATTAAACCTACCTAAGGAGACAAAAGACCTGTATGCAGAAAATGATAAGACACTGAAGAAAGAAATTAAAGACAGTACAAACAGATGGAGAGATATACCATGTTCTTGGATTGGAAGAATCAACATTTTGAAAATGACTATACTACCCAAAGCAATCTACAGATTCAACGCAATCCCTATCAAACTACCACTGGCATTTTTCAGAGAACTAGAACAAAAAATTTCACAATTTGTATGGAAACACAAAAGACCCCGAAGAGCCAAAGCAATCTTGAGAATGAAAAACGGATCTGGAGGAATCAGACTCCCTGACTTCAGACTATACTACAAAGCTACAGTAATCAAGACAGTATGGTACTGGCACAAAACAAAGATAGATCAATGGAACAGGTGAGAAAGCTCAGAGATAAACCCACACACATATGGTCACCTTATCTTTGATAAAGGAGGCAGGAATGTACAGTGGAGAAAGGACAGCCTCTTCAATAAGTGATGCTGGGAAAACTGGACAGGTACATGTAAAAGTATGAGATTAGACCAGTCCCTAACACCATACACAAAACTAAGCTCAAAATGGATTAAAGACCTAAATGTAAGGCCAGAAACTATCAAACTCTTAGAGGAAAACATAGGCAGAACACTCTGTGACATAAATCACAGCAAGATCCTTTTTGACCCACCTCCTAGAGAAATGGAAATAAAAACAAAAATAAACAAATGGGACCTAATGAAACTTCAAAGCTTTTGCACAGCAAAGGAAACCATAAACAAGACCAAAAGACAACCCTCAGAATGGGAGAAAATATTTGCAAGTGAAGCAACTGACAAAGGATTAACCTCCAAAATTTATAAGCAGCTCATGCAGCTCAATACCAAAAAAACAAACAACCCAATGCAAAAATGGGCCGAAGACCTAAACAGACATTTCTCCAAAGAAGATATACAGACTGCCAACAAACACATGAAAGAATGCTCAACATCATTAGTCATTAGAGAAATGCAAATCAAAACTACAATGAGATATCATCTCACACCAGTCAGAATGGCCATCCTCAAAAAATCTAGAAACAATAAATGCTGGAGAGGGTGTGAAGAAAAGGGAACACTCTTGCACTGCTGGTGGGAATGTGAATTGGTATAGCCACTATGGAGAACAGTATGGAGGTTCCTTAAAAAACTGCCAATCGAACTACCATATGACCCAGCAATCCCACTACTGGGTACATACCCTGAGAAAACCATAATTCAAAAAGAGTCATGTAACAAAATGTTCATTGCAGCTCTATTTACAATAGCCCGGAGTTGAAAATAACCTAAGTGTCCATCATCGGATGAATGGATAAAGAAGATGCGGCACATATATACAATGGAATATTACTCAGCCATAAAAAGAAACGAAATTGAGCTATTTGTAATGAGGTGGATGGACCTAGAGTCTGTCATACAGAGGGAAGTAAGACAGAAAGAGAAAGCCAAATACCATATGCTAATACATATATATGGAATCTAAGGAAAAAAGAAAAAAATGTCATGAAGAAACTGGGGGTAGGTGGGGAATGGAACGCGGACCTGCTGGGGAATGGACTTGGGGATATGGGGAGAGGGAAGCTGTGACAGGGCGGGAGGGTGGTATGGATATATATACACTACCAAGCATGGAAGGGATAGCTAGTGGTAAGCAGCCACATAGCACAGGGAGATCAGCTCGGTGCTTTGTGACTACCTAGAGGGGTGGGATGGTGGGGGTGGGGGGGGAGGGAGATGCAAAAGGGAAGAGATATGGGAACATATGTATAACTGATTCACTTTGTTGTGAAGCAGAAACTGGCACACCACTGTAAAGCAGTTATACTCCAATAAAGATATAAAAAAATACATACACAAAATAAGTTCAAAAAATAAATAAAAATAAATTTATAAAAAAAATACATACACAAAATAAATAAGTTCAAAAAATAAATAAATAAAAAGTTTATAAAAAAGAAAAATGTAAAGCTGGTGTCAGTGTTTGCTTTGGATATTTTCACCTATATATGTTTTTCTGTCTTTAATAAAGTAGTATGCATATTTTATTTCAAAAAGAAAAAGTCTACAAAAAACAAATGTTGGAGAGGATGTGGAAAAAAGAGAACCCTAGTATATTGTTGGTGGGAATGTAATTTGGTGCAGTCACTATGGAAAACACCATGGAGGTTCCTGAAAAACTAAAAATAAAACTACCATATGACCCAGCAATTCCACTACTGGATACATATCCAAAGAAAACAAAAACACCAATTCTAAAAGATAGACGTACCCCAGTGTTCACAGCAGCATTATTTACAATATCCAAGATATGGAAGCAACTCAAGTGTCCATCAACGGATGAACAGATAAAGAAGATGTGGTCTGTATACACAATGTAATATTACTCGGCCATAAAGAAATGAAATTTTGCCATTTGCAAAAACACGGATGGACTTAGAGGGTATTATGCTTAGTGTAATAAGTTATACTGAAAAGGAAAAGTACTCTATGTTATCACTTATATGTGGAATCAAAAAAATAAAACGAATGAATATAACAAAACGGAAACAGACTCCCATATATAGAGAACAAACTAGTGTTTACCAGTGAGGGGGGGGGGATCAAGACAGGAGTAGGGGATTAAGAGATACAAACTACTATGTATATAGTAAATAAGCAACAAGGATATACTATATAGCACAGAGAAATGTAGGTATTATTTCATAATAACTTTAAATGAGGCATAATCTATAAAAATAATGAATCACTATGTTGTACACCTGAAACTAACATAATATTGTAAATCAACTATACTTCAATTTTAAAATATTAAGAATAATATAGTGAAAATATCATATTAATATAGTGGTGATGTTAAAATAAAACTAAGAGGAAAGTCAAAACACACTAATAGAACATTTTTTCATGACTATATTAATTTTATTTGTAGCATACGAAAGAAAAATAAGTTTTAAAAATGAATATTCTACCTTGCAAATAATTCCTATTATGGCAGGCATTCAGAAAACTTGTTCAATAACAAGAATACTGATTAGATTTCCTGCAGGTTCTGCCTTTAGAAGTTTGGAAATAGAGCTAGTCATCCCTGGAGGTGTTTTGGGACAAGTATCAATATCATGAAAATGAATAACAAAGTTGACTTATACCACTACATATTTTTGATCTGATCTTTGATTACTCTTGGGCTGCATTAAGTTTTATGCTTATCTTGTCACCAAGACAAGTATATTTTATCTCTCTGACTCAAACTGAACACTTGTCAGCAAAACATTATTAGCATTTAATTCCCCATTCATACGTTGTGAAAGGAACCAGCATGGCTATCACAATAATTTAAAAATGAATAAAAATCAACATAAGAATTTATTCCATTTTGTACTTAAGGCTCAATGAAATTTACTGGCCTTGATTCATCTCTGGAATTAGAACCCCATTATGACCAAAGTTTTCTTAATATAGAATTGACATTGATACACATTTTCCTCATATGTATTCAGGTAATTAAGCTTTATCTCCCTATTTGTAAGACCGCTAGACAGTTTTGCCTTTTAAGCTGATAATTGCAAACTATGGCAAAAACAGGAAGTCAGACAACCAAACTCACTCTATACCTTTCAGAATGTGGAGTTTTTACTGAGAATCAGCCACTCAGCCAGGCACTACATTTTCCTTGGAGTTAGGTGCGGCCATATACCTGTTTTATCCAGTGAAAAGTGCAGAGAACTGACGGGCATCACTTCTATAATGTGACTTTTCAGAAGCTACTGTGGCTTTTCTATCTTCTCTTCCCCTATTCAGTGGCTAGATGCAGAAGAAAATGATGACCTGGACTTTAGAGAAGGCGGAGCTATGGCCTTTGATGATCCCTGGAAAATTATTAGTTGCCAACAAGGAACACCTGCATTGGACTTACACATGGACTACAAATAAATTATTGTTTTAAGTCATTGATATATCCCCACATGTGTTTACATGGTACAGTAGCCGTATTGTCCTAGCTTATAAAATAACATGCAATCATGCTTTGTGTCTGTTGAGCTAAATAAAATTATTAAAATCTGGTTGTATCAGGTCATCCAGTATAAAGTATGTTCTTTGGGAGAGAAAGAACAGATGAATAGTTAAACAGTTTGTGTCACCTCAAAGTCTGTGGGACTATAGCATGTCAGCCAAGTGATATATTCTCATTTTACTAATAAATTGAGAAAATATTACTACCCAATCAAAACTAGAAAACAAATTAGGAGGTTTATGATAAATGTGGCATTTTGCATTTGAAATATAATCCAGTTTCATGGAGAGGTCATCTTTAAAGTCTAGAACAGTGGCAAAACCGAAAAAAAAATAGCTAAACATACAGTTACTACCAATAAACTCTTAGTACAAACTAGGTATAAAGTACCAAGCTAAGTGAATTTTGTGGTATACAAAAATGGAGTAAAACCTTTTGTGATTCAGGAATATGTGCTCCAAAGGTTGGTATAACTGGAAGTTAGATTGATAATGTGTAGAGAACACATTTTGGAAAGCAGTAAAGGCTAGGCATAGAAAGCTAGATTTTATTTAGTAGGAAAATGGGATTTTATGAGAAGAATAACATGCTAAGATCTGTCATTTTCAAACACTAATTATGGTAGCATATGGACAATGGTTTGAAGCAGAAGGAAATTACAGACTGAGAGACTAGCTAACATACTACTGCAATAGTCCAGGCAGCAATTTTCCTGGGTTATCTAGCAAAGAGTGTAGAATTTAAAGCCACGTGCTCTAATACTGCTATTTGGAATGGGAAACTTTATATTTACAATGATCTAACACTCATAAAATTAATATCAAAAGTATAATAAATTCTTAGGTATAAAAAGGAGTTTTACTTCTTGGAATTTGTTCTCTCTGCTTGTATTATTTTTACTTTTTCTAACCTAACTATATTCAAGGTAGCCAGTTTCTAAAGCAATATAAAGATATCAATTAGATAATGAATTGCATGAAATTGAATGTGTTTGCACAATACAAAATATACATTTGAGAGAGTACACTAACTCTAATATTAATTCATTTATGCACTTATTTACTGTTCATTAAATATTTATTGATTTCCTACTGTTTTAGGCCCTGGAAATACAACAGTGAAGAAAATGTACAATATTCTCGCCTTATGAAGCTTAAATTTGGGGACTAGGGGTAAAAATAAGGATAGATAAATAAATAAACAAAATCAGGTTACAGCAAGTGCTATGAAGAAAAACAGAACAGGCTAAAGAGACAGAGAATGAAAGGGATGGAGGAGTTATTTCGGTTTAGCGAGGATCTACAGGGAAGGCCTTTCAAAAGAAGTGACATTTAAAAATAAAGTTGGATGAAAACAACAGTTGAGTCCAGTGATGACTCTCTGAAGAAAAGTAATTTCCATACTAAAGGATCAGCAAGTGCAAAGGCACCAAGGCAGGACCTCTTCTGGCACATGGCTCCCAGTGAGGCTGGATCTGAGTGTGAAGTCAAGTCATAGAGAGCGTATCATTAGCTCATGCAATATTCACTTGGATTAAAAATCGCTTTAATGTAAACTGAATTAGGTTTATCTCCAGTGAAATGCTTTTCAGAGACCACAAATCCTTTGGCCTACATCTAAGCATTCTTTGGAGGGATTCATATTCCTGTAATTGTGAAGCCATGTGCAAAGGCAGATGGAGCCATTCCTATTTAGTGACTGTGCCAGCCTTAGAAAGACTAAAACAGATTAGGTAAATGAGAGTTTGTCACACATAAGGTCTGACTGCTACAGACGGAATAAAAAAATAGCCACTACAAACCCACCAATTTAAGTAGATTTCTAAAGGTTTTAGCTAATGACACCATAAATGTCATCTCGTCTATGAAGAATTCCCTAATTCTCATCCCCCAACACACAGACACGCACAGATCTTCACACACTCACATACATACAGCCCTAAACCAACACCCTCGCTTGCATTCTCACAGGGCTTTGTTCATATTACCATCATATCTAGGGTTGCAGTCGTGTCTTCCTAATATTTTCAAAATATCTGGATCCTAGAAGATGCATAACAGCTTGTTAAATGGAACCAAATAAGATTCCCTGCGATGACCATCTAATCGCTATGGGTCTCTGTGTTACATTTGTTATTCTAGTGGTTGACTATTTTAGCACTACAGAGAGAGAAAATAATCCAAGCAACCAACTCATATTAAAAGCACTAGTTAGGTTATCAAGAATGAGAGGGTTTCATTTCATCTCTAAGGTACATTATTCTTAAGGATTAGTTCAAGACCTAAAAATAGCCTAGAAGTTAAATGAAACAATTCCAGGTCTAATGGATAAGAGGACACCAATGTATTTATTAAAAGTCCTAGTAAACCCTAGCTAAGTCAGCAATTCTCTGATACTCACACTGATTATATCATACCCAGTGTTGGGGTTAATAGGAGGAAAAACTCTGAAACCAGCCTAGAAGAAGACAGACCTCAAAGAGAGGTATAGAAGAGCAGACTGTCAGAGTCTAAATGATGAGGGCTTTGGTTTGCCACTCATAATTTACTATGGTAAATCACCAGCTCTTCCCCAAAGGAGATAACTGCTGCAAAACATTTCTGATTCCTCCCTGAGGTCATTTAAATAGGTCTTTGCTTCATTCTTTAATGCCATTATTAATTGATGGCATATTCTACTACATGCACTTCTTACATCCCACAAGACAGATTTCCTTTTTATGGCCTATTGGCCCAACTACTAATTTAATATGTCATTAATAATAGAAATAAATTATACACCTCCATTTCCTAACCTTTTCTCTCTGTTTTTACAAGGGGGAAAACAGCAATTTAATTAAAAGAAATATAAACATCATGTTACAAATCAGTAATAGCATGAATGATAACAGGCCTTACTGAGCACCATACTACTTTAAGTACTTCACATACATTAGCCCATTTATTATTACTGGCCATATTTGCAAATGAGGAAACCGAGGCACAAATTGATTATGTAAATTGTTCAAGGTCACACAGCTGGTAACTAGCAGAGCCAGGATACAAAGGAAGACAATATGGCTTTACAGCCCATGCTCTTAACTCCTACGTGTACAGTGCTCCTGTAATAGGTGTTTGAAATAAATATGAATTGTCTGAGAAGTGAGGAGAAATTTTCACTGTATGTGAACTAAGTTATCACTCTCTAATCCACCTCTGTATCCTAAAGAGCTAATACAGAATGATCTAAGAACTCAGACCCAATCAAGTCCCCTATGTCAACGGTACTGGGGCCTAGCATAATCTCCCATGATGGCAAGCATAACCACCTTGGGAAGGGACCCTTCACACTTGGAACACAACCTAATTGTTCAAGTTCAAATGGCTTCATGGCAACTCATTTAGACCCACATGTTCCGAGACAACACCACCGAGTGCCACAACAACTCATCTAGTTAACAAATTCTGACCAATCCTGGTTCAAAATAGTCCTAGAACCATTCAGTGAAGCCCATAAAATTCTGTAAGTACCCTTCCCTGCTGTTCCTCTCTTGAGGCTATGAAGAGTCTGTGGAAGTCCTGCTTTCCCTTGTGCAGTAAGTTTAACAAGATCAGCTTTCTTGATAATAACATTTCCCTGGAGGATTCGGTGGCTGTTTCTACAGTACTCATTCATAAACCAACACCAGAATTGAAAGTTTGGAGTTTGTCCTAAGCAAGAGAAATGTCCAGTTACTAGATGTGGCCCATTTTCTTCTTCCATCTAACCTATCCCATAACACAGGAAATATATGATTCTCAGTAGGAAAACACATGAAGTGGCGAACAACATAACAAGGTCAACTTAAGATGAAGTGGCTGGGGGGACCTTCAAGATGGCGGAGGAGTAAGACGTGGAGATCACCTTCCTCTCCACAAATACATGAAAAATACATCTACATGTGGAACAACTCCTACAGAACACCTACTGAATGCTAGCAAAAGACCTCAGACTTCCCAAAAGGCAAGAAAATCCCCAAGTAACTGGGTGGGGCAAAAGAAAAAAGAAAAAACAGAGACAGAAGAATAGGGATGGGACCTGCACCTCTGGGAGGGAGCTGTGAAGGAGGAAAGGTTTCCACACACTAGGAAGCCCCTTCATGGGCGGAGACCACAGGTGGGCGGGCAGAAAGCTTCAGAGCTATGGAATAGAGCGCAGCAACAGGGGTGAAGAGGGCAAAGTGCAGAGATTCCCTCACAGAGGATCGGTGCCAACCAGCACTCACCAGCCTGAGTGGCTTATCTGCTCACCTGCTGTGGGGGGGGGGTGGCTGGGAGCTGAGGCTCGGGCTTCGGAGGTCAGACCCCAAGGAGAGGACTGGGGTTGGCTGCGTGAACACAGCCTGAAGGGGGCTAGTGCACCACAGCTAGCCGGGAGGGACTCCAGGAAAAAGTCTGGACCTGCCTAAGAGGCAAGAGACCATTGTTTCGGGGTGCGAGAGGAGAGGGGAATCTTTCCCCATGTGCCCAGAGAAGGCAGAGCACCGCCTAAGCGAGCTCCAAACATGGGCGCAAGCGCCGCTATCAGCTCAGACCCCAAAGATGGGCATGAGACACTAACGCTCCAGCTGCAGCCACCAAGAAGCCTGTGTGCAAGCGCAGGTCACTATCCACACACACACACACCCCCCCCACCTGGGAGCCTGTGCAGGCTGCCACTGCCAAGGTCCCGTGATCTAGGGACAACTTACCCGGGAGAACACACGGTGTGCCTCACACTGTTGCAATGTCATGCTGGCCTCTGCCATGGCAGGCTCTCCTTGCATTCCAGTTATGACTACCGTACCACTGCCTCCCCACAGCCTGAGTGAGCCAGACCCCCTAATCAAGTGCTGCTTTAACCTCCTCCTGTCTGGGCAGGGAACAGATGCCTGAGGGCGACCTACATGCAGAGGCAGGTCCAAATCCAAAGCTGAACCCCAGGAGCTGTGCGAACATAGAAGAGAAAGGGAAATCTCTCCCAGCAGCTCCAGGAGCAGCAGATTAAATCCCTACAGTCAACTTGATGTACCCAGCATCTATGGAATACCTGCATAGACAACAAATCATCCCAAAATTGAGGTGGTGGACTTTGGGAGCAACTATAGAGCTGGGGTTTGCCATCTGCGACTGATTTGTTTCTGATTTTTATGTTTATCTTAGTTTAGTTTTTAGCACTTATTATCACTGGTGGATTTGTTTATTGGTTTGCTTGCTCTCTTCTTTTTTAATTTATTATTTTTCTTTCATTTTTTTCTCCCTTTTCTGCTGAGCCGTGCGGCTGACAGGGTACAGGTGCTCCAGCCTGGGGCCAGGCCTGAGCCTCCAAGGTGGGAGAGCTGAATTCTGGACACTGGAACACCAGAGACCTCCCAGCCCCACGAAACAACAATCGACAAGAGCTCTCCCAGGGATCTCCGTCTCAACACTAAGACCCAGCCCCACCCAATGGCCAGCAAGCTCCAGTGCTGGACACCCCATGCCAAATAACTAGCAAGACAGGAACACAACCACACCCATTAGCAGAGAGGCTGCCTAAAATCACAGTAAGTTCACAGACACCACAAAACACCCAACCAGACGCAGCCCTGACCACCAGAAGGACAAAATCCAACCCCAGCCACCAGAACAAGGGCACCAGTCCCCTCCACCAGGAAGCCTACCCAACCCACTGAACCAACCTCACCCACTGGGGGCAGACACCAAAAACAATGGGAACTACAAACGTGCAGCCTGCAAAAAGGAGACATCTAAACACAGTAAGTTAAGCAAAATGAGAAGACAGAGAAACACAGCACATGAAGGAGCAAGGAAAAAACCCACCAGACTAAACAAATGAAGAGGAAACAGGCAGTCTATCTGAAAAAGAATTCAGAGTGATGATAGTAAAGATGATCCAAAATCTGGGAAATAGAATGGAGAAAACACAAGAAACGATTAACAAGGACCTAGAAGAACTAAAGAGCAAACAACAATGATGAACAACACAATAAATGAAATTTAAAATTCTCTAGAAGGAAGCAATAACAGAATAACTGAGGCAGAAAAACAGATAACTGGAAGATAAAACAGTGAAAATAACTACTTCAGTGCAGAATAAAGAAAAAAGAAATGAAAAATTTGAAGAGAGTCTCAGAGACCTCTCAGACAACATTAAACACACCAACGTTCGAATTATAGGGGTCCAAGAAGAAGAAGAGAAAAAGAAATGGTCTGAGAAAATATTTGGAGATACTAGAGTTGAAAACTTCCCTAACATGGGAAAGGAAATAGTCAATCAAGTACAGGAAGCGCAGAGAGTCCCATACAGGATAAATCCAAAGAAACACATGCCAAGACACATATTAATCAAACTATCAAAAATTAAATACCAAACTGGGAGACTGGGATTGACATATATATACTAATATGTATTTAAAAATTAAATACAAAGGGGACTTCCCTGGTGGTCTAGTGGCTAAGACTTCAAGCTCCCAATGCTTGGGGGTGCCCGGGTTCGGTCCCTGGTCAGGGAACTAGATCCCACATGCCGCAACTAAAAAAAGAGCCCGCATGCCGCAACTAAGACGTGGCACCGCCAAATAAATAAATAAATAAATATTTTAAAAAAATTAAATACAAAGAAAAAATATTAAAATCAGCAAGGGAAAAGCAACAAATAACATACAAGGGAATCCCCATAAGATTAACAACTGATCTTTCAGCAGAAACTCTGCAGGCCAGAAGGGAGTGGCGGGACATATTTAAAGTGATGAAAGGGAAGAACCTACAATCAAGATTACTCTACCCAGCAAGGATCTTATTCAGAATCCACAGAGAAATTAAAACATTTACAGACTAACAAAGTTAAGAGACTTCAGCACCACCAAACCAGCTTTACAACAAATGCTAAAGGAACTTCTCTAGACAGGAAACACAAGAGAAGGAGAGACCTACAATAACAAACCCAAAACAATTAAGAAAATGGTAATAGGAACACACACATCAATAATTACCTTAAATGTAAATGGATTAAATGCTCCAACCAAAAGACACAGACTGGCTGAATGGATACAAAAACAACACCCATATATATGCTGTCGACAAGAGACTCACTTCAGACCTAGGGACACATACAGACTGAAAGTAAGCGGATGGAAAAAGATATTCCATGCAAATAGAAATCAAAAGAAAGCTGGAGTAGCAATTCTCATATCAGACAAAATGGACATGAAAATAAAGACTATTACAAGAGACAAAGTAGGACACTACATAATGATCAAGGGATCAATCCAAGAAGAAGATATAACAACTGTAAATATCCACCCAACATAGGAGCACCTCAACGCATAAAACAAATGTTAACAGCCATAAAAAGGGAACTCGACAGTAACACAATCATAATAAGGGACTTTAACACTCCACTTTCACCACTGGACAGATCATCCAAAATGAAAATGAATAAGGAAACACAAGCTTTAAATGTCACATGAGAAAAGACGGACTTAATTGATATTTATAGGACATTCCACCCCAAAACAACAGAATGCACTTTCTTCTCAAGTGCTCATGGAATATTCTCCTGGACAGATCATGTCTTGGGTCACAAATCAAGCCTCGGTAAATTTAAGAAAATTGAAATTGTATCAAGTATCTTTTCTGACCACGACGCTATGAGACTAGATAGCAACTCCAGTAAAAAATTATAAAAATTTAAAACACATGGAGGCTAAACAATACGCTACTAAATAACCAAGAGATCACTGAAGAAATCAAAGAGGAAATAAAAAAATACCTAGAAACAAATGACAATGAAAACACGATGACCCAAAACCTATGGGATGCAGCAAAAGCAGTTCTAAGAGGGAAGTTCATAGCAATACAATCCTACCTCAAGAAACAAGAAAAATCTCAAATAAACAACCTAATCCTACACATAAAGCAATTAAAGAAAGAACAAAAGACACAAAGTTAGCAGAAGAAAAGACATCAATAAGATCAGATCAGAAATAAATGAAAAAGAAATGAAGGAAACAAAAGCAAAGATCAATAAAACCAAAGAATGGTTCTATGAGAAGATTTTAAAAATTGATAAACCATTAGCCAGACTCACAAAGAAAAAAAGTGAGAAGACTCAAATCAACAGAATTAGAAATGAAAAAGAAGAAGTAACAAATGACACTGCAGAAATACAAAGATCACGAGAGATTACTACAAGTAACTGTATGCCAATAAAATGGACAACCTGCAAGAAACGGACACATTCTTAGAAAAGCACAACCTTCCAAGACTGAACAAGGAAGAAATAGAAAATATAAACAGACCAATCACAAGCACTGAAATTGAAAGTGTGATTGAAAATATTCCAACAAACAAAAGCCCAGTTCCAGATGGCTTCACAGGAGAATTCTATCAAACATTTACAGAACAGCTATCACCTATTCTTCTAACACACTTCCAAAATATAGCAGAGGGAGGAACTGTCCCAAACTCATTCTATGAGGCCACCATCACCCTGATACCAAAACCAGACAAAGATGTCACCAAAAAAGAAAACTACAGGCCAATATCACTGATGAACATAGATGCAAAAATCCTCAACAAAATACTAGCAAACAGAATCCAACAGCACACTGAAAGAATCATACACCATGATCAAGTGGGGTTTATCCCAGGAACACAAGGATTCTTCAATACATGCAAATCAATCAATGTGATACACCATATTAACAACCTGAAGGATAAAAACCATATGATCATCTCAATAGATGCAGAAAGAGCTTTCAACAAAATTCAACACCCATTTATGATAAAAACTCTCCAGAAAGCAGGCATAGAAGGAAACTACCTCAACATAATAAAAGCCATATATGACAAACCCACAGCCAACATCGTCCTCAATGGTGAAAAACTGAAAGCATTTCCACTAAGATCAGGAACAAGACAAGGTTGCCCACTCTCACCACTATTATTCAACATAGTTTTGGAAGTTTTAGCCACACCAGAGAAGAAACAGAAATAAAAGGAATCCAAATTTGAAAAGAAGAAGTAAAACTGTCACTGTTTGCAGATGACATGATACTATACATAGAGAATCCTAAAGATGCCACCAGAAAACTACGAGAGCTAATCAATGAATTTGGGAAAGTTGCAGAATACAAAATTAATGTACAGAAATCTCTTGCATTTCTATACACTAATGATGAAAAATCTGAAAGAGAAATTAAGGAAACACTCCCATTTACCACTGTAACAAAAATAGAATACCTAGGATTAAACCTACCTAAGGAGACAAAAGACCTGTATGCAGAAAACGGTAAGACACTGAAGAAAGAAATTAAAGACAGTACAAACAGATGGAGAGATATACCATGTTCTTGGATTGGAAGAATCAACATTTTGAAAATGATTATACTACCCAAAACAATCTACAGATTCAATGCAATCCCTATCAAACTACCACTGGCATTTTTCACAGAACTAGAACAAAAAATTTCACAATTTGTATGGAAACACAAAAGACCCCGAAGAGCCAAAGCGACCTTGAGAAAGAAACACCAAGCTGGAGGATTCAGGCTCCCTGACTTCAGACTAGACTACAAAGCTACAGTAATCAAGACAGTATGGTACTGGCACAAAAACAGAAATACAGATCAATGGAACAGGATAGAAAACCCAGAGATAAATCCATGCACATATGGTCACCTGATCCTTGACAAAGGAGGCAAGAATGTACAATGGAGAAATGACAGCCTCTTCAATAAGTGGTGCTGGGAAACCTGGACAGCTACATGTAAAAGAATAAAATTAGATCACGCCCTAACATCATACACAAAAATAAACTCAAAATGGATTAAAGACCTGAATGTAAGGCCAGACACTAACAAACTCTTAGAGGACAACAGGCAGAAAACTTTATGACATAAATCACAGCAAGATCCTTTTTGACCCACCTCCTAGACAACTGGAAATAAAAACAAAAATAAACAAATGGGAACTAATGAAACTTAAAAGCTTTTGCACAGGAAACTACTAAACCATAAACAAGACGAAAAGACAACCCTCAGAATGGGGGAAAATATTTGTAAAGAAAGCAACTGACAAAGAATTAATCTCCAAAATATACAAGCAGCTCATGCAGCTCAATATCAAGAAAACAAACAACCCAATGCAAAAATGGGCAGAAAACCAAAACAGACATTTCTCCAAAGAAGATATACAGACTGCCAACAAACACATGGAAGGATGCTCAACATCACTAATCATTAGAGAAATGCAATTCAAAACTACAACGAGGTATCACCTAACACCAGTCAGAATGGCCATCATCAAAAAATCTACAAACAATAAATGCTGGAGAGGGTGTGGAGAAAAGGGCACGCTCTTGCACTGTTGGTGTGAATGTAAATTGATACAGCCAGTATGGAGAACAGTTTGGAGGTTCCTTAAAAAATTAAAATAGAACTACCATATGACCCAGCAATGCCACTACTGGGCATATACCCTGAGAAAACCATAATTCAAAAAGAGTCATGGACCACAATGTTCACTGCAGCACTATTTACAATAGCCAGGGCATGGAAGCAACCTAAGTGTCCCTCGACAGATGAATGGATAAAGAAGATGTGGCACATATATACAATGGAATATTACTCAGCCATAAAATAAATGAAATTGAGTTATTTGTAGTGAGGTGGATGGACCTAGAGTCTGTCATACAGAGTGAAGTAAGTCAGAAAGAGAAAAACAAATACCATATGCTAACACATATATATATATAATGTAAAAAAAGAAAAGAAAAAAACTAGTTCTGAAGAACCTAGGGGCAGGACAGGAATAAAGACGCAGACGTAGAGAATGGATTTGAAGATACAGGGAAGGGGAAGCTGAGACAAAGTGAGAGAGTGGCATTGACGTATATACACTACCAAATGTAAAATAGATAGCTAGTGGGAAGCAGCTGCATCGCACAGGGAGATCAGCTCGGTGTTTTGTGACCATGTAGAGGGGTGGAATAGGGAGGGTGGGAGGGAGACACAAGAGGGAGGGGTTTGGGGATATATATATATATATATACACACACACACACACGTATAGCTGATTCACTTTGTTATACAGCAGAAACTAACAGAACATTGTAAAGCAATTATACCCCAATAAAGATGTTAAAAAAAAAAAGATAAAAAAAAGATAAAGTGGCCATCAGAAAGAGATATGTAAAGATTAAGGATGTTTGAAATTGCAGAGCAGGAGACATGGCCTGCTAGTAGGCAAGGGCTCCAGGACTGTGACAGAAAAATAGTTTTCTACTCCATTTTGCTAAAATAAGTTATTAAAATAACTTAATAATATAATCAACATGTACTGAGTACCCCTTCAGGCCAGTCATGAGACTATGCCCCAAGAGAAATTCATAAGACACAACTTCTCCTTTCAAGCTGTTTAAGTCTACAGTAATTTACACTAAAACACTAATTCCAAGCACGTTTTAAGTTAATCTGGATTTATTCTTTCAGAGGAGTTCTTTGAGGTAGTGTACTGATTAATGCAGAATAAATTGTTTCAAGTACAGTGAGGGACTGTTCCCCAAGCTTTCCTATTTATGAAACCTCAAAGCTACACCACTGATCTTCTGAAATGCTTAATTATCTAAACAAAGTAAATAAACTCGTCCAGCCAAAAGTATGCTTGTGCATGAAGCCAATGTTTTACGGTTATAAAAAGTCAGACAAAAATAGTATGAAGTTAGAAACACATTATATTGCATTTTATTCACTGATAAAGTGAATAAAGCTAAATGGGTCATAAAAATGTATATCCAGTTTTATAGGGAATGAGGCATATACAGCAGCAAAAATTTCTTTTTTTATTTTTACAGTAATTAAAAGTAAGCAACAAGCCCCGCAATTATCTGAGTAATTAGACTTTCTCAATTAAAAATGAATGCTGATAAGATTAGCTAGATTTCTAGGTCACTTTTATTTTGCACCACCATTAATTTATCCAGGTCAGAATCTTACAGCCAGCACTGGGGACTGAACAGGGAGTTCCTAGCTGTTAAGACTGATTTATTTTTTTCCTTTTAGGGAAAAAAATCCTACCAAGCTGAGGAATCAATGGGAAGATGCATTTAAAATAATTAGGACAGTGACTAATGTGTTGTAAACACTCAATATTAATGGTTATTATTTTATCAAAACACACTTTAAGTAAATGTGGAAATCTGAGAAAACTTACTCTCAAATAAAGAGGACCCTTTAAGATTGTTTATGGTAAGAATTAAATATACTTTTTCATCTGTTCTTATTCTTCTTGTTAATCTCATTACTCTTTCATTCATTTGGGGGAAATGATGCTTCCTTTAGATGAGGAGATTACAATAAGTAATAACTCTGAATTGAGGACTTGAGCAAAGCAGCTATCCAAAAGAAATGCATATATTTTAAACTTTAGGACAGATTATGCTTTTCATTGGGTAAAGCTTCACCTTCCTTTCCAATCAGGATTTGGATATGCAAGTGCAAAGCAAAGACACTTTTTTGCAAAGGGGAAATTTCAGATGCTTCCCCAAAGAGCCAAACTGTTTCACATACTCATGTAAAGATCTATTACAAGGATGGGAGCAGCTACTTTCTGAAGATTAGCTTTATTTTAGAAAGGATTTTTTTCCAGTATGGAATTAGACATCCTTATGCCCTGTGCCTACTGTTGCTCAAATTTGGGTGTTGAGGGTGTTGAGGGTGTGTGTGTGTGTGTGTGTGTGTGTTCATGCACATAACTACACACACATGTATATGTACACACCTGTGTACAAGCATGCCTCGGCGATATTGTGTGTTTGGTTCCAGACTACCGCAATAAAGTGAGTATCACTATAAAGTGAGTCACATGAATGTTTTGGTTTCCCAGTACATATAAAAGTTATGTTTACACTATACTGTAGTCTGTTAAGTGTGCAATAGCATTATGTTTAAAAAATGTACATACCTTAATTAAAAAATACTTTATACCTAAAAAAAGTCAAAACAATTACAATAGTAACCTCAAAGATCATCAATCACAGATCAACCTAACAAATGAAATAAAGAAGTTCAAAATATTGCAAGAATTACCAAAATGTGACAGAGAGATACAAAGTGAGCAAATGCTGTTGGAAAAATGGAGACAATAGATTTGCTTGAAGCAGAGTTGCCACAGACCATCAATCTGTAAAAAAATGCAATTACCTGCGAAGCACAATGAAGTGAAAAGCAAGGTGTGCCCGTACAAGAAGCCCAGTGAGAATTCTGGAAGGAGGTATGCATCCAATCATTACTGGAAAAGAGACTATGAAGGAGACCTAGGCTTGATGTAGTGCAACAAAGACTTTGTAGCTGATACTGTGAATAAAAATTGAATAATCCAGAGTATAAGGGATACAGTGATTATTGCGTGATGATATGATTATCATGTGACACTGCCAGCTCAGAGTTGCAGAATAGTTTCCCCCAAAGACAGTAAGAATTTCCACGGTCAATCATCCTTCAAAATAATAAGTTCTGGCAAAAAAGATAAGGATTTTGATCTAGGGTGAGAGGAGAAGTTTCTTGGTACCTCCTGTGATTTAAGTCCTGCAGAGATGAGCACTGCTGGACTACTCCCACTGAGGGGGGTTCAGCGGGCCCCAAAGCTACAGTTCAACAGACCGGTTAAACCAAGATTTGGATAGCAGAAAACCCCATGGAAGCTTTATTAATTTTCAACTGCTGCTGTAATAAATTCCCCCAAACTTAATGGATTACAACAACACAAATTATCTTACAGTTAAATAGGTCAGTCTCACATGGGTTTCATTAGGCTAAAGTCAAGTGTCAGCAGGGCTATGTTCCTCTTTGCAGGCTCTAGGGGACAATCAGTTTCCTTGCTTTTTCCAGTTTTTAGAGGCCTGCTTCCTGTAACCTGTGGCTCACGGTCCTCTTCCTCCATCTCCAAAGCTAGCAACAGAGGGTACTGTCTTTCTCAAATCGCATCACTCTGACCTACTCCTCTGTGTCTCTTTTTTAGTATCCATGTGGCTATAGGATCCCCTCAGCTAACCCAGGAAAATCTGCCTATTTTTTTTTTTTTAATTTTATTTATTTATTTATTTTTTGGCTGTGTTGGGTCTTCGTTTCTGTGCGAGGGCTTTCTCTAGTTGTGGCGAGCGGGGGCCACTCTTCATCACGGTGCGCGGGCCTCTCACTGTCGCGGCCTCTCTTGTTGCGGAGCACAGGCTCCAGACGCACAGGCTCAGTAGCTGTGGCTCACGGGTCTAGTTGCTCCGCGGCATGTGGGATCTTCCCAGACCAAGGCTCGAACCCGTGTCCCCTGCATTGGCAGGCGGATTCTCAACCGCTGTGCCACCAGGGAAGCCCATTCTGCCTATTTTAAAGTCAGCTAATTAACAACTTTAATTTCATATGCAATCTTAATTCTTTGTTGCCATGTAACATACATATTTATAGTTTCCAGGGATTATGATGTGGATATCTTTGGGGAGCCATTATTCTACCTAACAGAGGAGGTTTAAACCTATAGACCTAAAAATAAAAGTCATAGTACCAGTTTTCACTTGGTCCATGATATAATTCTGTTCTGGCATCCCCAAACATTCAATATCTTTATAGACACTAATTATTTTTGTGAAATGGCTAATGTAGTACATTTTACTGAATGAAAATGGCTATTTTAAGCCAATTGGTTATGTGTGAATTATTTTATTATTCCACTGATAGGTGGCACAGTAGCTCACAAAATAACAAGAAATTGAGTTTCAAATGAAAGTCATCCTATTCCTCCTCTTTTATTACTGATTTAACTCCATACAAGGGAATCACTACTGGCTGGGAACCATGAAAAATACTGCTCAGACACAGTGACACATAATATTTATATTCACCTGCTCTCACTTTTTTTCATGAAGATTTTTTGATAACTGCATCAAAGAATTCTTTGTTGAACACTTCCTTTTCAAGGGATTTTTAAAAAGCTTAACAAATTATCTGCATGTTCAAGTACTTTTTTTAGCATGAGAGTTCAGACATTTTTTTTAAATTTACTTTTTGAAATAAAATTCTTCACATATTTTATAGATTATTTTTCTCCCATTCAAAAATAATTTTGAGAAAATATTTAAATTATAATGATACCTCCCAATTTGTATTTCAGTTTAAATATGTCATCACTTTTATTTTTACCTAAGAAATCACTTATAATATACCTTCTCCTTTATAAGCACCACATAATTTTCCATATAAATCGTGATAAATCCTCATAGTGCATGCATTAACCTAAAAAGCAAAGCAGTATGTATTGTTTATGTATATACAGTAATAACAAAACCCACTGAGACAAAATGTGTTTCATGTTTCCAATTGGAACAGTCAATCTGTACCATGGAAAGTGTCAAAATGATTTTTTATAAAATATGATCCACATAGAGAGTACTACAGCCACATATTCTGTCTCTCTTCTCTATCTCTATCAATTCTTCTACCACATATGGAAATCCCAACTACAATCTAACATTCTTCTGCCCAACAGAACCATTCAATCCCTTTGATATGATGTGCTATTATTTATTTTTAGATAAAGTTTGATACTTTAAAATAGCCTGTTGCACCATACTGTGTATGATTATCACTTAGCTTGGGGATAAATTATTTTACACATTTCTTATAAACCTAAGGTCTACAATCAAACCTAAGGTCTACAATTTAACATACTTCATAATTTTAAAAATCACCTTCACCAGTATTCTTTTCTTTAAATGAAGATAATCAGGAAGACCTTTTCCAGCCTAAACAGACAATAAAATAGCCAATAAGAAGGAAAATATGAGGTGGAACCCAAACAACAATTCCAACATGGGATGCTGACCATTTAGTTGCTTCTTAATATTATTAGTTCCTTGTATTAATTAGTAATAAAGTGAATTTAACCTATTAGCCTGATGATAGCTTATAAGATCAATCCTACTTAGAACTTTAAAATCCTGACATGAGGGACTTCCCTGGTGGTCCAGTGGTCAAGACTCCACGCTCCCACTGCAGGGGGCACCGGTTCAATACCTGGTCCTGCATGGCACGGCCAAAAAAATCCTGACTTGATCTTTGGATATATTACTAGCCTTCCCTCTATCACTAATCTACTAATCTAAAACCCATGGTTTCAACAAACATTTACTGTGCACTTACTAAAAAGCAGGCACTCTTTTAGGCCCTTAAGAGTTCAGCTGTGAACAAGAATGAGTCCTAAGTCACCATCTATTAGATGACTGGACAAGCCTAGAACTACCAACCGTATTGTGATAAGCCAGCAGTACTACAGTAAGAACAATCTCCCCTGGAATATAAGTCAAAATTAATTCTTCCTGGAGAGTGGAGGTGTTTTCTATTGCATTGTACATCACTCATACAATTAAAGTTAAATATGAGAAAGACCAATAGTACTGTTTACTCTGTTAATATTGTACTAAACAATATTAAACTTAAAAAAACATCAACTGAACATATTTTGAAGACAAATCATTGGACCTTGCATATCATACTCTAATGCAGTGATGTCTTATTCTTACATCCTTTTATCTAACTCAAATATAAATGGACCATTGTAGGCACTAAATAAGTATTCATTATGTGAGTAAATGAATAAAGTAAATTGCATTACCAACTTGCTCCTACCTATCCCAGTAGTCTCCTTGCCTGCCTAGTGCTTTGGACTGTGTCAGTCCTCTATCGCGTAATCAGATTTCTGGCCCGTACCTGCCTTGTTTCTCTTATTCTCTCTCCCTGTGCATCGAGAAGATCTCCCCATGAATGCATATAAACACACACACTCACACACACACAGAAAATAAGGCAGTACAGCTCCCTTTACATCTCTTACCTCAGAGATCAAACTAGCTTAAGTAGAGGGAGGAGCATCCAGCTAAAACTTTTAAGGTATGGGTAAAGTTAATCTAAACCACACTTGAGAGAAATAAAATTAGATATGTTTGCTCTGTTTTGTCTTTATTCCACAAATATATGACATTCTCCTCAGAGGATAGCAGATACCTTAATTAATATTTTAATACTCTCAATATTCATCTGGGCTCCCAGATAAGAAAGGAAGTTATTATGTCGTTTCCCTAATCCTGGCTTCAGTTAAATATTAAATAGCAACATGGTAATTTGTGAAGAATAAAAACCAATTTTGAACATATTCCAATAAAAATTATGAAAACAACCATTTTCTAAGGTAGATGAAATACAAGACAGATAATTTCACAGGCTATGCTCTCCATTAACACTTATTAATGGAAAATATTTCTTTTTTCACATAACCATTAGATATTATGATTAGAAACCACTAGAATATCAAAGAAAACAGCTGATCTCAAATGCAGTGTGCATAATAGGAAATAACATAAGGACAGATTTAAAACAAGAGACTAAGAACAATTTAACATGTACCTAAGACCACAGAAACATGCTATCCTGATGCTGGTTAAACAAAGCACATAATCTTTCTGGGGCTCAGTTTACTCAGGTGTGAAATGCAGTGTGAAAGAAGAGCATCCAAACAGTTGGGAGAGCAAATGCTAAGGCCTTGAACTGTGTAATATCATTCTGGATGCTGTGCACAAAAGGTATTGAAGGTAGAGCCAGAATGGAAGCAGAGCCTGCAGTTAGCAAGCTCTTCCTGTGGTCGAGGAAAGAGATGAAAACTTTTTGACCCGGGGTGGTGACTGTAAAGAGGGAGAGGTACCAAAGACTTAGTGATCTATTCTGAAAGTATAACCCACGAGGCATCATGATGGATTGAAATTTAGGGATAACAGGGATTGGTGAAAGGATGATTTGCAGGTTTTGCTCTGAGCAACTGAGCGAATAGATGATGGCACCATTTACTGGTCTAGGGGAAACTGGAAGAGGCTATCGCTATGAAGATATTTGTTCAAATGATAATTTTCATGAAGAAGATAATGATATAGATATTGCATAAAAACTGCAGATACAGTTTATACTCAAATACAGTTCACATTAAAATTACATATGAAACAACCTTTAATTTTGAGGCAACAAGTTGATGGAATATTTTACTACAAATACTTATAATACTTCATTTTATCCATGTTTAAAGCTGTTTAAATTACCAACCTCAAGTAATTTAAAAGACTGATTTATTATTACAAAGATTCCTGATCCATGCCTTTAATGTCAGTGCAGACATGGTCAGTTCAAGGGAAAAAAAGAAACACCCTGAACTCATCCATGTGTTTAGAAGACAAATTAAATCATCTTTTAAATAGCCCCAGGATGGTCTCAGTCATTAAAGAGCAGAAGGCTAATAAAACAACTGTTCCTACTACATCGTTTGCTAAGTTTTATAAGTAGATGTCCTCCCTTATATATTTTATTGTCAATATATGTTATCTTTATTGAGAAGTAGTTCTTCCATAGCTCCCAAAAAGGTTAAGAACCCAAGGTGTATCACAGGCCAATTTCTCTCGTTCATGTTGACTTAAAATAGTTTAAAGAGCTTTTTCTCATGTTGGAGGTGATTCACTGCACTAGGTTTAGCTTTGAAAAACACCCTGCTCAAACCTATGAGTGTCTATGTGTGTGTACATGCATGTGCACACATGTGGATTTACGACTTTTGCCAACGTGAGCTGATGCATCAGTCCTAAAGAACAGCTTTAAACATGCGAGAAAAAATCCAGTATTAGAAATCACACATATTCAAGAGAAAACAATATCTACCAAATCTTATTCAAAATGGTAAAGGACTTTATTATTTAATAAATCAATGGACTTTGAAAGAAATAAGGAAATAGAACAGCAGGTTAGGTTCCTCCTCTAAAATCACCTTCACTATTTACAGAGTGATGTATTTAAGTCCAGTGAATAAAATTAAGGAAGCCGAGCAAGGACAACTGTAAAGATCCAGTGGATTTTACTTTAATACTCCACCTGAAAGATTATAACGCATCCACATTTTCATTGGACATAAACATTTATTAGAAGGGGATGCTGTTTCCAAACATGTTTCATATTTTTAAAAATATTCTACTACATGTTACTTAATTTGTGTGGATGAGGTCACATTCTGTCATGTATAATAGTTACCCATGTACTTGCTTGTTGGCTCATACTGAATTGTCAGTTCCTTGGAAGATTCTATACCTTTTTTTTTTTTTATGCATCTGGGGTATATAGAACTCTTCCTTACATAAAGTTGTTAATCAATAAGTGATGAATTAAAATGAATTTCTACTTGATAAAATAATGACCCTGAGGCAAATAAATTTTAAAAGGGTTTTTAGTGTCTGAGACAAACTACAAGGTCAGAAATAGAAGGAGAAGCTCCAAAATCTCTAGTTTATTAGTGGTGCGGGTATATCCACTCACTGGAGAAAAAAAAAATCCAAGTCTATCTTGCTACCTGCCCAACACTGAGCATTACAAAATCATTCTTTTTTATTTTTAGGTTAATCTATATGCATTCAACACAGTAAAAGACACATATTAGGTAAAATAATATTGCTCTGTAATAATGCTGGAATTGGCTTATATAAGTAGCAAGTGTTTAAGTTCTGACAGTAAATTCTAATTTCAAAAGTTTCCATTTCTTCTGTAAGATTACAGTTCTCAGAATTATTATGGTTATTCGGTGCCTCCTGATCAATTTCAGAAAAGATTACTTTAAACAAATGAAAGCATTCCTTCAAGCGCTGGCTACCTTTGACTGCCATTTGACTCACCAGTACATATTAAGATTAAGGTGAAGAAGAATGGAGGAGTTATCAGTTTTTCCTTTTGCAATATTTTTTTTCCTTAAAATATATGTTTCCACTTACTACGAATACACAGATAATATCATTTAATAGAAAACTTATGTCATATATTACTGAAATCTCACTGCAACTAATATTTTTTTTTGTTTTTTTGTTTTGAGATCAATATGTAAAGGAGACCGTTTAATTTTACTGGAGGATGTACACACAAATCCTTTCTAAATGGAAAGACACAACATATTGTTATGTACAAAGATTTTATATCAACCTTTCCAGATAAATATACATTTTAATGAAACTTCAACCAGCTTTCCGATGGGAACTTTGTTTATTGTGTTGGTTGACTGTTTTGTTTGAAACTCATTTTCCTTCATTACCCAACCTGAAGTGTCCGTCTCACACTGGTCACTGTACATCCTACCTCCATGTTTTATTTTGCTAGAACACTGTCTCTTCCCTCAGCTTTACAGAATTATAATTGACATAAAGCACTGTGTAAGTCTAAGATGTACAACACAGTGATTTTATATGTGTATATATTACAAAATGATTGCCACGGTAAGTTTAGTTAACACATCCATTACTTCACATAGTTTCAATATTTTCTTTTTTTCCGTAGTGAGAAATTTTAAAAATCTACTCTCTTGGCAACTTTCAAATACGCAATGCAATATTGTTAACTATAGGCACCATGATTTACACTACATCCCCAGAACTTATTCATCTTATAACTGGAAGTTTGTACCCTTTGACTACTTTCACCTATTTCCCCACCTCCAACCCTATGCCCCACCTCTGGCAACCACTTCTGTTGCCTGTTCTCTGCTTCTATGAGCTTAAGTATTTTTTACATTCCACAAAGAGAGATCATACAGTATCTGTCCTTCTCTGTCTGACTTACTTCACTTAGCATAATGCCCTCAAGTTCCATCCATGTTGTTGCAAATGGCAAAATTTTCTTCTTTTTTATGACTAACATTCCAGTGTATACATATACCACATTTTCTTTAACCATTCATCCATCAAGGGACACTTAGGTTGTTTCCATATCTTGGCTATTGTAAATAATGCTGCAATGAACATAGGGGTACAGAAATCTCTTTAGTTTCCTTCAGATATATACCCAGATATAGAATTGCTGGATCAGGCAGTAGTTGTTTTCAATTTTTTGAGAAACCTCCATACTCTTTTCCATAGCGGCTGTACCAATTTACATTCCCACCAGCAGTGCCCAAGGGTTCCCGTTTCTCCACATTCTCACAAGCACTTGTTATCTCATCCTTTCAATAACAGCCATTCTAACAGGTGAGGTGATATCTTATTTTTTTAATTTTATCTTATTTATTTTTTATACAGCAGCTTATTAGTTATCTATTTTATACATATTAGTGTATTATAAGTCCATCTCAATCTCCCAATTCATCCCACCACCACCACACACACCACCCCCTGCTGCTTTCCCCCTTGCTGTGCATATGTTTGTTCTCTACATCTGTGTCTCTATTTCTGCCTTGCAAACTGATCCATCTGTACCATTTTTCTAGGTTCCACATACATGGGTTAATATACGACATTTGTTTTTCTCTTTCTGACTTACTTCACTCTGTATGACAGTCTCTAGGTCCACCCACATCTCTACAAATGACCCAATTTTGTTCCTTTTATGGTTGAATAATATTCTATTGCATATATGTACCACATCTTCTTTATCCATTCGTCTGTCGATGGGCATTTAGGTTGCTTCCATGACCTGGCTATTGTAAACAGTGCTGCAATGAACACTGGGGTGCATGTCTCTTTTTGAATTATGGTTTTATCTGGGTATATGCCCAGTAGTGGGACTGCTGGATCTTACGGTAATTCTATTTTTAGATTTTTAAGGAACCTCCATACTGTTCTCCAACGTGGCTGTAACTATTTACATTCCCACCAACAGTACAAGAGGGTTCCCTTTTCTCAACACCCTCTCCAGCATTTGTTGTTTGTAGATTTTCTGATGATGCCCCTTCTAACCAGTGTGAGGTGATACCTCATTGTAGTTTTGATTTGCATTCCTCTAATAATTAGTGATGTTGAGCAGCTTTTCATTGCAACTAATATTTCAAACCATCAGATTTACTTGTTTAATGAAAATGTAAAGCTTAATTTATCTCCTACTTCCTTAATACTCTATATTTTATACTTTTTTTTCTTATTTTTCACATGCAGTTCTTTTATGTTTTGGTGGAGGAAAAATAGGAGATACAACAGTGCAGAGAAAATTACATATAAATTATTTAATTTTTATCCAGGAGCTTACATCTTATTCATTTTTATATTTGTTATATTTTGAACTGGGTGAGATTTGTCCTTATTTTTAGCCTTTTCAAACCTGGTTCCTGCACCAAGGTTCTCCAAATACCCAAGTACTCAATGATTCTTATTGTTCTAGGCTATTCTTTCCCCACTTCCTGCCAATATATGCTCAGACTCCCTTCGGTTAACAACAACTACACCAATATCATGGTCTACTATTATGTTTTAGGTGATATGAGGTACATTTATCAAGGGCTTCACCACGTACTCTTGCCTATTGAATAGTATTAATTTTAAATAAAACAGTTCCCAAGAGATCTCAAAAGAGCCACTCCTCTTCCTCAGGCATATATGTATATTCATTTCACTTTAAATGCTTTAACCTATAGCACCTCTACCAATAGAACATTAATGAAACGATTTTTAAAACACTTTTGCAAGGTGTTCACTTGTCCAGCTGATTCTATACAGACCCAAGTTCTCAACTGGCTCCAATAATAAATCCACACAAAGAACTGCGCCATACAGAGAAATTTAGATATTCAAGCCTAGGTAAAATGTACATTTTTACTTAGTCCTTCTTAAGATTCTCTCTCCCTGTCTCTGTCTCCCCCTTTTTTTGCCAATCCATATTTTAGAGAGTAGATAAGAGATGTTTACATCACAAGCTGATGAGGAAATATCTGAGAGAGACGTTTTGGCATACCTTAAGCGATGCTTTTGCCATCTAGAGTTAACAAGAGAGAGAGTAGAAGGGAATATATTCATAATTGGTTAGTGTTTCGCTTTGATAACTTTAGTGTGCCTTGGATACGACCCCAAACTTGCAAGATGTGTAAACATCCTTCCACTTTGATTAATTATTTAAGTATTCTCTAAGGAAGATATCATAGTATAGAGACAGAATCCAGTATCTCTCTTGGTCTGGACTCCTGTTTGTATGACTTTTACATTTATTTCCAGCACATTTGGAATCAACTGATTGATGTCCCTCCATTTAAAAAGAAAGTCAATTAGCTCTGTAACAAAGAGAGCAACTTCTTTTTTTTTTTGGCAGTACGCGGGCCTCTCACTGCTGTGGCCTCTCCCGTTGCGGAGCACAGGCTCCGGACACGCAGGCTCCGCGGCATGTGGGATCTTCCCCGGACCAGGGCACGAACCCGTGTCCCCTGCATCGGCAGGCGAACTCTCAACCGCTGCGCCACCAGGGAAGCCCCGAGAGCAACTTCTTAATCAATGCAAAGAAAAAAATCAAGGAGGAGGACAGAAATATTCTGCATTACAATTATTTTCTGTAGTAGTTACAAGCAGGGAATCTCAACTCCAATTCACTAAGCTGAGTGATATAGGCAAGTTACTTACACTTTTCAGTTGTAAATGGCCATAATAGTGTCTACTTCCTGGGGTTGTCATGAGAATAAAATAAAATTATATTTATAAAATGTTAACTACTGTGCCCAGCACTTACAAATGTTCGGACAGTATTACACCAGAGCACATCAACATTCCTGTACAAATGCTACTCCGGGTTTCAGAAAACAAGAGTTTTTCTGAGATTCTTGGGAACCAGTTCAACCACCACAAATCGTTAAATAAAAAGTTACGGCTGCAGAAGAAAAACTATATTTTCGCAAGTGTGCTCATCAGCATCTTGCAAATACTGTGACAATTACAGGAAAATCGTATTATAATTATGAACTAGTCTTCAGGAGACTTGTTGAACATCTTCAGTGTAACTGAGTCTGTGTGCACGTGTACGTGTGCGTGTGTGCGTATGTGTGTGTGTAACGTCGCCACTGATGAATTCAACCTATAGTTCAAGTTTGCTGTGAAGTGTTAGATTATATTCTGGAGCTCAAGGATATCAAGGACTACCACCCAGAAACGCAGCTGTGAACCATCAAAATCCCTCAGATCTGGAAACTGGAATGGGTGGGACGGTCACAGGAAAAACAGTAAGATTTTAAATGGGTAATTATTTAATTTGGGGAGAGTTGCCTTTATTCTGGAGGAAGGCAAAATAATTAGGAAGATCAGCTCTCTCTAATTAAGATAATTTACAGGAATAGAAAGGGAAGCAACGTTTAATTTCCGCAATATTCCAGGCACCTGACATATGTTTTAGCTACTATTTCTGAATGCGTATTACAGGCTAAATACTTAACAGGCATTATTTAACTTAATCCTTGCAGTAACTGTATGAGGTAGATATTATTGATTCAACTTTGCACATGAGCAAAACTGAGGCTCAGAAAGTTTCCCAGCGCCATATAACTAATTAATGGCAAAAACTGGATTTCAACCCAAGGCTAGTTGGCTCTATGAATAAAAGGTTAAATCAGGCCTAAGCTTGCCTAGAAGAATGACCAGAGAATTTTGTTTTCCTAGAACTATGGAGTTGAGATAACTGGGAAAGTTGTACCTCTTTTGTTTGCTAACTAGAACTGCTCTTAGGCTAGTGGAGGAGGGGCTGTGAATCGATAAGCAGGCCTTTATCTTCTGTTACTAGAATGGTATTAAATATTGGTGGGAAATCGTGGCTAGAACTTCTTTGTGTCAAGTGGCCCACACTGACCCTGGCTCTTTCCCCATGTGGATAGGGGGCAAATGTGTGTATTTTGGGTGTTTCTGGGCCACCCAATGACATAAAGATTCCATGCCAGCATCTCTCATGCTTTGTATCCTTCTACACAGCTAAGTAAATGTAGTATTAGATTACATTCTACTGCATCTGTGAGTATAATTGCCAATTTGATCCCCTTGCAGCTACAGTGATATTGCAGGCTCCAATGATTGTTATATCCTGTCACTAAAAGTCATATATCCAGCTGAAACACAGACTGTTTAGCAAAATAATCCTAGATAAACAGCTTGTGATTAAAGCCAACCTATTTCTGGCATTAATATCAGAGATCATGAAGTTAACTAAAGCAGTTTGCTTCTTTTAAATGGATTTATAGGATCACAAACTTGTACTGTGAAAAAATTATTTTACTGCCATTTTAATTTTTTTTCCTTACTTTTATTATCCCTTTGTTATTATTAAAAATTCCTCTGGAATAAGAGGCTTTATCAGCTATGCCAATGAAAGATATTTTTACTGGCTGAAAAACGGATCATCAAACCCCTGATGACAGGGCACAGCGATACTAGTTAGGATCAAAGTGAGAGAGGAAGAGAAAAAAGGAAAAATAAATAAAAGGACAAAGAGCCAGGGACCACCTCTGCACACAGGTTGTCCTGGACAACGCTTTGGTGGAATCACTGTGTGCGTGAGAGCGTCATTCTATCACGTCCGTGAAGTAATAAACAGAAGAAGGGATGGAGAGAGAGAGAGCTGTGCGGACAGCAGATAAGGCAAGTCCCTTAATCCTAAAAGAGAATGTTTTTGGTAGCCAGTCTTATGTGACAGCTAGTCTATTTCTATTTTATCTGGTGGATAAACCATTTCTCATTAACGGTAGGACTGTTAGCAATAAGCAATGCTCCAGTAATTGAAGATTTGAACAGCAGGCTTAGTCACCTCTTGAGGAAGAAAATGCTAGACGTCTTAAAAAAAAACATGGGACAACAGATTCTGGGTTTTAACCTCTAAAAAGACATACCTAAGGAAACAAATGTTCTATTGCAGCTACTTTTACCTTCGCTGTATAATAGTCTCACCTGACGAGCTTTTAGAAATTGCTGGTGTCAGGGCCCCATCTCAGACCAATAAAATCAGAATATCTGCTCCAACCCCAATGTTTTCATAAATCTCCCCAGGTGATTTTACTGGGCAGTGCAGTTGGAAAGAACATGGACTCTGAGGAGAGGTAAAGCTGAATTCGATTCCTGCTCATCTTTCTATTGGCTGTGTGATCTTGGTTTTAGTAAAGCTCTCTAAGCCTCAGGTTTTCCATCTATAAAATAGGATAAACTGCCCTAGAATTATTGTATAAAAGAAATGTGAGGTTCCTAAAACATGGTTGTCCTACTTAAATTTTAGTTACATTTTACCAAAAAGAGCTTTGCATATTTGAATTTACATCACTGGTGATAAATTAGAAAAATATTTTTAGGGGAAAACTGTGTTTTGATTTGAGGTAAAAGTTTACTCAGCAGTATTTTTTAAAATCTCACAAGAACCATACTGCAGAACAATTGATTATTTCTAAAAAGTAAAAACAGTAAATTTCAACCATCTTATTAAATTTTAATAATACATAACATCCCCAAGCACTTAATAGCTGTTACAGTTTCCTCATTTCTCAAGTAGATAGCATATGACCCACTAACCCCACAAGTTTGCCATAAGCCAATAAATCTAAGAGTGTACTTTATTATTTTTAAGTATAATCACAAGACTACTATAAAGTCTCTGGTCCCTTTCATAAGAATTAAATCCCATTTTTATGAGAATTAAATTATCCTGTATTAAGAAATGGCATCAACCAAGACTCTAGTTCATTACTATTTTATCCAAATACTACTGTAAATTAATATATTTTCACCTTATATTTCATATTCTAGCTGTTAAATGGCCCATGCATTTTTATAGAGAGAAATTATTTAATTGGAAAACATATGTACCAACCTGATACCTTTTTTCCCAGCACTCAGTTTTAAGGTTTTCAAATATCCATTTGCAAGTTCTGTGATATATCCTATTTTTTTAATCAAACACAATTAATTCCATTTTGAAGACTGTGAAATGAACAAAAATGTCCCAGCTATAAGCAACATATGCTTTACTTTCAAATACCATCATTGACTTTATTAAAACCTCAAAGAAATTTCCAAACTATGCCATTTTATTTTCATTTTCCATAATTGTTTAAATATTCAAAATGTTTTTTTTATAAAAAGGTCAATTTATTATACCTTTTGTTTGGTGGGATATCAGTGCCCTTTAAAACCCTACTATTCAAGTACAAATGATTATGTTTACAAAGTATTTACAGTTTCAGTCTTCTTCCTTTATATTTTAAAACACAATAACTATCTGGTTACAATAGTGAACAAAAAATCCTGAAGGTGGCAAAAGGGAAAGCCTCTGCCTTAGGAGGCTCACTGCAGCCTCCTGCTTCCCCTGGATCCTCCAAACACTGCCCAGCCTCCACTGGAACAAATGTCTCTGAATTAAAGAAAAACTGGGTGACTGCTTTCCATGGTGGCCAATTCTAGATTGACAGTGTTTTGGCTGCTGTCTTTATATTTTATGTTCTGAAGATTTCTCTCATTCATTACCATTGCATTACATGGGAACCCTGTTCTACAAGGTAATGTGGAATTCTGCCAACAGTAACAATCTGAGGAAGCCTGGAAAACAACGTCCTAAACTTACACTTAAATTGGGAAGGTTTAGTTTAACCTTTAAAACAGAAGGCCAAGAAAACAATACACTGGAACTTTTACCTAAATGACACTATTGAAGACTATGAGGTCACTGGTGACATCAAGATGTTACTAAATAGAGTGATACCAGTAAAACTATTTTCTGTCCCATATTTTGCAATAGGGAATCGCTGAAGAAAACACACTTCTTTCACTTACACAGTAAGACAGGGCAGGGGTTCCACACCGCAAATATTCAGACCCCAGTTCTGTTGTCTTAGAAAGCTTTTGAGAGATTTTTCTAAATTATCTTCTAGTGTTCTAGATTAATAGAGGACGTTTATTCAGGTAGCTATGTCTAGGATATTCTAAACACTCAACATTTCACCATCATCTACAAAGAGACCTTCAACACTCCATGAAGGATAAGAACAAAACCAATAGGCAGCACAAATTAAAATAGGCTGAAAAGGAGAATTCCCTTTTAGTTCTGCACATTTGAGGATTAAAAAAAAAAAAAAAAAAAAAAAAAAGTAGGAACTCTCCTCAGTACCCAGACACGAAGCACAGAAAGCCTCCTGCATGCCGTACTCTCTCATTACAGCATGTGCTGAACCACAATGAACAAGTGAGAAGGCAAATTACAGTGTTCTGTTTTGGCAAAATGCTCTTAGTAAGTCTACACCCTCCCATGATAAACAAGAAACACAAATATCAACTACAAAACACTTTAATTACTCATAGTTGCTAATATCTCATGTATTACTTAAGATATGAGTTTTATTAAAATCATAACAGAGGAGCAACACATATTTTTTCTAATATATTTCCTTAACAGTCTAATGGACTCCTAGTGATGATACCTGGGGACACCATCCACAAGATATGTATTATATGTCATTCAGCACTGGAACATGGTGGATGTATTTCCCAACTGTTTAAACAATTTATAGATGGCCTGTCATTCAATATTATTTCTCCTGACTGCATAGGCCTAGGATATTATACTTCCCCAACTTAAATAAAAAACAGTTGTAAAAACCATCCCGGTAAAGTAATTAAAAAGAGATTCCCAGTTACCTAGGCAAGGATTACACTCAAATGCTTCTGAATATATTTGGTATAGAACCTCATCCACTATGCAAATCTTAAATCACATGATTAGACTATATTTCATTATTTAAATTCCACAATCAGGACTTCCCCAGTGGCGCAGTAGTTAAGAATCCGCCTGCCGATGCAGGGGACACAGGTTCAACCCCTGGTCCGGGAAGATCCCACATGCCGCAGAGCAACTAAGCCCGTGTGCCACAACTACTGAGCCTGTGCCCTAGAGCCCGCAAGCCACAACTACTGAGCCCACGTGCTGCAACTACCGAAGCCTTCATGCTCCATGGCCTTCAAGCTGCAACTACTGTGCCCCCGTACTGCAACTACTGAAGCCCACACGCCTACAGCCCATGCTCTGCAACAAGAGAAGCCACAGCAATGAGAAAACCATACACCGCGACGAAGAGTAGCCCCTGCTCGCTGCAACTAGAGAAAGCCCGCACACAGCAACGAAGACTCAATGCAGGCAAAAAAATCAAAAATAAAATACATTCCACAATCAAGTGAGAAACTATATTACTTAACTGTAACAATGAATAATACTCCTCTTATTTTAACAAATAAACTCCTAACAGAAATAAAAAATATAAATTGGCTGACTGTTTTCTATAAGAGCAAAATTGGATAAATTATAAAAGAACATAAAGATGATGAGAAAATACCAAATTATGGTATAAAGGGTAAATTCAGGCCATGTACTACACACGCAGATATCATTTTTAATGTTTGGAGGTCTCTTTATTGTCTAAACGGGTGAATTTGGGACAGTTACATTCAATTATTTCTGTCATCCAAACAACCAAAATGGATCAGCAGAACAAAAATCACTTCAATTCATTAGTGATTGGCTCAAACTGTCCTGAAAAATATTCATTTTCTATGTTATCTGAACTAAGAATAAGGTAGAAAATAGGATATCAAAAAGAGATGTGAAAGTCATTCTCTCTTTCTCTTCCCCCTCCTTCTCTCTCTCTCTGTCTCATGTGCCTTTGTTACCTTTTCAGGCTACTGGAAACTATATATTAATGTATTAACTTTTTAAATTTGTTTCAATAAGCAATCTGAAAATTCTCCACCAGGAAACAGGAGATCACAACAGTAATATCTTAATGTTAG
Organism: Tursiops truncatus; assembly: GCF_011762595.2. NCBI lineage: Eukaryota > Metazoa > Chordata > Mammalia > Artiodactyla > Delphinidae > Tursiops > Tursiops truncatus. Next base: position 100,600,838 of record NC_047055.1, on the reverse strand, counting down.
TATAATCATCTCTATCACAATATTGATATAGTATCTTTTTTTTTTTTTTTTTTGCAGTACATGGGCCTCTCACTGTTGTGGCCTCTCCCGTTGCGGAGCGCAGGCTCCGGACGCGCAGGCTCAGCGGCCATGGCTCACGGGCCCAGCCGCTCCGCGGCATGTGGGATCTTCCCGGGCCAGGGCTCGAACCCGTGTCCCCTGCATCGGCAGGTGGACTCTCAACCACTGCGCCACCAGGGAAGCCCGATATAGTATCTTTATCCTCATTTTTATGCTAATATTTGTATACTATTATTGGTAACCTTTTTACCCACATAGAAAGTTTTCATTTATTTATTTTGCTATGTATTACAAAGTACTGCCTCACTGCCCCTTAAAGATTTTTCTCCTATAGTAGCAATGATAAATCTGAGGATGCCTCAAAGTCATCGGCTAAAGTCATCTTTAACTCAAATGCATTCAAGTATGTTAAAGTGGCAGTGGACAGTCAAAGCTAGTTGTGCAATGTGTCTGCCCATAGAAAAAAAGGTGTGTAAAAAGAGGAAGGTTCAAGATAAAAACCTAAAAATAGTCAAGGATATTCTAATAAGTACCCTTACTCTAATGATATGCAGACTAGAAATATGTTAATCACATTTCTCTGGACTTCTACACTGGCCATCAGTTTTTCTAAAGCCTCATTATGTATCATTGCTAGTCTCTGTTCTAAGCAATGCTAATAGAAGTATATATTTAAAGTATTTAACACAGTATTTCCCAAATTCCTTTGCTAAAAGGTTGTGTTGAATATACATTAAGCAAATGAGATGGCAACACTAAATCTACTAATGTAGTCCATTCCTTTGCTAATACAATAATGGCATCTCTAATTTGCTCATTTCAACTGCAATCCACTGATGTTCAAAATTAAAGAAATATTTTCATTATTACATTTAACACTATTAAATGATATAATTTGGTTTTAATGATCAAATTTTAATATCTTTTAAAAGAAATGCTGGAAAAAGTGGTCTCCTGCTGACATAATAGGAACATTATTCTGCTATTATCATATCTGTATAAGCAGTTGATGATACTTTCTATTTTCTGTAGTAGAGTAAGTAGACTAAGAACTGTTCTTCCAAGAAACTCAGGATTTAGTTTTAGATAATTACAATGTGTATTATCTCTAAGACACTCTGTCAGAGATAATGATATACATCAACAAAACAGTACAAAGGAACATATATTTTGTTACTTTGTCATCAAAAAGGCAATGGCCATTTTAATATATGTACTATTAAAATACTTTTTTAATATATGGAAAATAGAATACTCTGCACTGCAGAGAGTTTGGCTCTAAAGAGTGTGAGATATTTACAATAATAACTTCTAGTTGAAATGTTATACACATGAGGAACACCAGTATATTCCAACCTCATTAAATTCTCTGAAAACAAAGATATTCCACAATGGGTTCTAGAAAAAAAAACAATCTAAATGATATGAAATGAGTGTGCCTGTCCATAAAAAGTTCGAGTTATTTATTTTAACAACACCCTTCTGAGTTGGTATGGTTTTACTCTTTCCATTTTAACTTAGTGTAAACTACTTATTACCATTTCTTTTTGTTAATGGTATCAAAATGCGATGAACAGAACAAAGCTGTTAGAAACAAAAACGCCACTTGCTCAAACGATATCAAACCCAAAAAGAGGCCTTAAGGACTTTCTCCTCTTTTATAGTAAAAGCAATATATTTTCTCTTGAATACTTTTTTAAAGACTAATCAGCTGCATGCATGCAAAGTGAAGTCAGAGACCATTTATTCACGAGTAAAACTTTCCAAAAGGTAGAGCTAATTCGTGGAAAAGTAGACTCTAAAAGCAACTGAAGGACTCCCCTGGTGGCGCAGTGGTTAAGAATCTGCCTGCCAATGCAAGGGACACAGGTTCGAGCCCCGGTCCGGGAAGGTCCCAGATGCCGCGGAGCAACTAGGCCCGTGCGCCACAACTACTGAGCCTGCACTCTAGAGCCGATGAGCCACAACTACTGAGCCCGGGTGCTGCAACTACTGAAGCCAATGCGCCTAGAGCCCATGCTCCGCAACAAAGAGAAGCCACCACAATGAGAAGCCAGTGCACCGCAACGAAGACCCAAGGCAGCCATAAATTAATTAATTAATTTAAAAAAATAAAATAAAAACAACTGAAGAGTGATGCAGGGATTAGCCAGGCAGAAAATAGAATCTGTGTCACCATCCTCATGCTGTTAAAATGAAGTGGATTAAAACCAAACTAATTGGCTTGTGAATGTCATTTTGAGGTTACAAATATTTCTTGAAAGCCCTAGTGTTCATCAAATTTGACTCTCATCATTCATTTTTCATTCTAAAGTTACCCTGGTAAGCCACAGATGATGTGCACATCATCTTGCCCATCACAAATGGAAATGACTTACTACAGTCAAAAGTCATCTAGAACCGGCACAAATTTTTATCTCCAATTTTTTTATTACTTTTAGAACATCTACACTTTGTTATTCACAAGGAAAAGCTGATAAAGCATTCTCTTAATGCATAAAGTATTGTGAGGATTTGCAAACAAACCAACTTGTTTGAAACTCAGGGAAGCAAACAATGCACGTGAAACCCACAATGCACTACTGTGCATGTCTTACAGGGAAATCAGGAGAGAGAGTGAATTGAATGATTCACAATAGGATATGTTTTGAAGGAGATAAACCTTTTATATCTATAAGCATAAAGATGCATAAATTATTAAATTTTACCCTACTAGTACTTGTTTTTGCATATGTTAACATTTAAACACACCAGAAACAGCTCCTGAAATTGCTTATGCTAATGCCTATTGCTACTCATTTTAAAAGGCAATTCCACTTAAAATCAAACCTCAGGCCTCAAAACACCAATTAAGGCCAAACAAAGCATACCAAAGTCGATATATGCAAGATATGAAAAGCTCCAAATTATATTTCAATGACTTTTTAATTTATAAATCAACCCAATCAATAAAGCATATGTTTAAAATTCTAAAAACATTTTTGGGCAGGTATTTTTTAAGCCAAATATAACTTCAATGCCCCCAATAATAAAAATCTCCCCAAATATAAAGCTAAATGTTTCATTAGCCTCCTAAGGGGCATATTAGATATGAAACAAAAACTGCTTTGGGGAATAGCTGACATCGTCATGTATAAGCTAAAGAACCAATAATTGGTTAAATAAAAATATGAACTTCTGAAAGGTAATTACTATACAGGACATGCAAGAAGTCCGTTGAGTCTCACCTGTTAGATACACTGAATAGCCTGTTCTAAGTCTTAGATTCTAAGAGATGCTATTCTGTGTTTTGCGACTAACTAATCAGTAAATAAAAATCCTTATGATTTGGTTAATTTTTTTCTTTCAATTATCACTGATATCGTGTCTTGAAAAATACTGAGCAATAATTTTTAAATGCATATTTGAGTATTTCCCTAACACACTGGCAGGAACTGATAGACACTTAAAAATATAATTTAAGATTTATTCTGAATCCTTATCTTATTGAAAGCCAAAAAACCTTTAATAAACCAGTTTAGGAGACAGAATGCTCTTGGAAGGGAGTCCATAAATAGCAAAAGTTTTCAGATCGAAGAGTTTACTGGCAAAATGAAACCATAAGTGGTAGTTTGATCTCTATTAATCAGCTTGTATTTCATACTGTACCTGGTTGACTTTGAATTATCAAGTTTGAGATATTACAATGGTGTGCCTATATGACATGCATTTCAACATACACTTTCCATTTAGGAGAACATATGGAATTGGTTGTATCAGGCTATTTTATGCTATAAAATATATTATTTATTTAACTGCCCTTTTCTGATTATAGGCTTATCAATCTACTTTCTGACTGTGATGTGGATGCCTATCTAGGTTCCCTTACTTCATTGATTCAAAGGAGGACTTAGAGATCAAAAGCCATTTTATCACTTAGCAAGGAAAAGATCTATTTTAAACTTACTCTTACTATTTTACGAAAGGATAAGGCACACACAAGAATATCCCAAACAGAAACTGACTACCATATGTGGATTTAACGAAAAACAAAAAACCTATTAACAGGCTTATCTTTCAGATTCATACACTATAGCTTTCACCCTCAGGGGCTGGAGTCATATTTTCATTATGTCTGCCCTCTCTACCTCACTAGAGTATGAAAAAACACATATATCAATCGGTACTAAGAGTCAATAGTGAGGTAACCCTCCCCCAATCCTTCAAAACAAGGAAATATGATTGATACAACTGCTCCCAGCTAAACTGGGGCAGGAAGGACACTGACCATCTACTGAAGCAATAATAAGAGGTTACAGGAGTCATGCATTATCTAAAGGAGAAGAAACATTTCTAATGAACTTAATCTGATTCCAACTTCACAAACATTTGTATTGCTATAGTTTTCCCTTCCCAAGTCCATGTGCTTATCAAGAGCAATATAGAGGTCAATTAGATATGAGTATTCTGGTTCTTGTGATTGTTAAATATCTCATTTAAAATAAATGAGCTTCCATTTTGATTGTTATATCATTTTTTTTTCATCTGGTTTAAAGTTAACTCCCCCACCACTACCACCACCATATGGATCTTCTATCAATAAGATGAGGTAATCAGGTTTTTGGGTCTATAACACTAGATTAGATTCTGGTTGATGATAAATTCACCAGTAAAAGGCTATCCTCTGAGTTATTTCAGAACTTTTCCAGATGGGACCTATGACCACCACTCAAGGATCTCCTTATTTGGGATACTCAAGGATCTCCTTATTTGGGATTGATTCAATATTCCAAAGAAAAAAGAATTATATAACCCTACCCAAATATCAGCTTGTACTATATTGCACATATCAATCCCACTGACACTGCCTCTCCAACTTCTGGGTTTAGAGTGTGGTAAAGCCTCAAGAAAGTTGAGAATATAGTCTGCAATTCCAAAGAAGTTGGCAAATTTAAAAAGTGCCTCATGGGCTAGAAGAAAAGCAGAGGTCAGGAATTATTTTCCCTCTAATCCATGTGTTTGTAAGATATGACTATGCAGCACCAGAGATAAGGATGAAATTTAATTAAGTGTAATATTATAAAAATATAAATACAGTACTGCCTGTGAACTAAAGAAGCAGAAAACAAATAACCATTCAATGGAGGACTTCCCCCAGAGTGACAAATTACAACAAAATCAGCGCCAGGAATAGATTTCCTGATTTAAACAGTAAACCATGTTGCCTTTTATGAAGTGTATGAATGAAATTGGCAAGAGTAGCTAATTATTTATAGCTGATTAGTCTATCAAATCTCTTGGTAGAATAAGCAAAACATGAACTTTTTATAATTATTTGGAGTCAATATACTCTAAATGCAGTATACTTCATCTGTGAGGCATATACATTCTAAAGGCTTGAATTTTTTTTTCTAAAGTTTTACATTTTAGTTTTAGATATTGGTATTCTGAGAACTAAAATCATGTATGACAGTTCATAATGTATTTCAGGAAAACAGAACATTTTAAATATACTTGGAATACAGAAAAACACAATGCAGAATTTCTATTTTGTGCTTACTTTGTGGAAATGTTAAGCCTGAGATGATCAACATTAAACTATGCTAAAAACAGTGGTAGTTTAGAAATGCACCAACCTTCAGGATCCAGTAGTTTCTCTATGCCTAAATGATATTTGGCAATGTTGAATGCATGTTCCAGTCGTTGTGTGGCTGACTGCTGGCAAACCACACTATTCCAATCAAACAGGTCTGGCCTGAAACACACACAAATATAAAGACAAATATAAATCAACTTAAAATGTTTCATGAGATTCACTTCAATTCTTTTGTAGTTCCCAGACCAGGGATCGAACACATGCACCCTGCCGTGGAAGCACAGAGTCTTAAACACTGGACCACCAGGGAAGTCCCCAGTTCTGATATTTGACTGACAACCCATGCCCACATTCCTTAAGAGTTGAGTGTTACTCTTTGGTACTCCTCAATAACATTTTTCATTTAGACAAGTCACAATTTTAACAGAAAATCCTGAAGAAAACAAAGGAGAAATTATTCTATGTTATCCAAGCAACAAAAATATGTTCATCTCATCCAGTCTCATAGATTTGAATACCAGCCATTTGCTGGTATCTTCTAATTCTATAAGCCTAGCCCAGACCTCTTCCCTGAACTTCAGACTCTAGATCCATCTGCTTACTCAGTAGCTCTACTTAGAGTCATCACAAGACTCAAGCATCCAACACTGACCTTCTGATACTCATCCGCATTGTACCACCACAACTCACCTACCTCTCTTATAGTTCTCCCTTTCTCAATAATCAATGACAAGGTCAAACTTGTAGGTACTCAGCAGAGAAACCTTGGTGTCAACTTTGATGACTCTTTTACTCTCATACAACACTTAGTTGGAAATATATCCAGAATTTGACCACTTCACACTATCCTCGCTGCTAGCACCATAATCCAAACCACCATCTTAGCCTGCATACAACAGTGCATTAGTTTTCTAACTGCTCCCCTATTCCCACCCTTGCCCTTGTTAATCTATTCTCAGCAGAGCTGTCAGAGTGATCTGGTAAAATGTTTCATCATAACCTTCTCAAATCCTTGCTATCGAGGGAGTAAAATTCACTGACGTAACTGCGACCTACAAGGCCCTACATGGTCTGGCTCCCCATTAACTCTCTGATTTTATTTCTTGTCTCCCTCCTCGTATTCCTCAAACAGGCTAGATAGTTTCCCACATCTGCACCTGCTCTTCCCTATGCCTGGAATTCTCCTCCCCCAGACACAGATATGGCTCACTCCTCCACTTCCTTTGGGTCTTTACTCAAAAGTCACATTGATGAGTCCTTCCCTGCCCTTCCCCCATCTAAAACTGCCTGCCCCCAAATCAAACTTACACAGAACCATTTCCTATCCCTCTTAATTGCTTTATATTTTTTCTCATTAGCATTTAACTACTATTTAACATATTATACATTTAATTAATCTTATCTATTTACCTATCTCCCGCACTTGAATGTAGACTATAGAATTATTTTTGCCAGGTTTGTTCACTTCTAGAAACCCAACCTGACACACAGGAGGGGCTCAATAAATATTTATTGACTACACCAGAGAATGGATGAGAACATACTATATGAATATAATTTTACTTAATAACGGAGAAAACACAAAGTTGTGTAAGAGGCTGTTCTTATCCTATGAGGATTTTAAATCTAACGAGGAAAAAAAAATCCATACATCACAAGTTACATACATTTTAAGTGCGACAAATACAGATAATAATAATATATGGTTTTCTAAAATCTGAAGAGGTCAAGAAAGTTTTTTTTGAGGCTTAAGGGACTCTTAAATGGTGGTTTGGGTTAGATTAAAGAAAAGTGCTTGAGAATAGAATTCTAAATTGCGTGGATATTAGAGAATCAGAGTTCTTAGGGAAGGAAAGAGCAGAATGTGCCCAGTCAGTCAGGACCTCACAAGTCTGGCTCCACTGGGAGATTTCTAGTATCAAGTGGTGGGAGATATGGTTAGGAGGAGGATTGGGATGAGTCTATAAAAGGCCTTGGCTGTTAAGGAATTACAATTTTACCCAGCAACATTGGAAACCATTAGTTAAGTGCTTCTTCATCTTTCCTGGATCACAGATACCTTTGAGAATCCGATGAGCACTATGAAACTTCTACCCAGACAAAATTCCTATCCATAGCTTTAAACAGAATTACATAGAATTTTAGGACATTTGGGTCTGCCACTGGACTCCTGCTTAAGAACTCATGCTCTGCAAGAGAAGATGTTTCAAGGATGGGGTTAGCTGCTATTTTCTGAAACCAGAATTCAAAATAAAGGTGCAACTTTAATTCTCCTTTGACTCTCATTTCCTTTTCTCTACTTGCTCCTACCCTGTTTAATTCACCAGACTTTTGTGCACTTCTTAGTAAATCTAATCTCCCCTATATACTTCAAGTTACCCAAAGCAGCTAAAAACCCTTTAGAACCTAAAATATGTATAAATTGGGAGCTGTCTCTAGTAGTGGAAAGACTCTTAAGAAACAAAAACTAAATCCTAGACTATTTGGGGGAAGTTTTAATTTCACTATGCAACCTCTGCCCCATCTTCATTTCTCCATCTCTCATTAAGGGGAGTGGAAAAGAATATAGGTGGGAGAGTGTGGGAAACCAGTTTCTCACCTACAGCAAAGTAAACAAGGTTAAATCAGTATGATAAAAAAATAGGATTACTTCCACATTTAAGCCCTTTTCCCTTCATCCCCTTCGCCTTCTCCTTAGCCACTAACTAGTTACCTGGGTGACGAGTTATCTAAGTCATGTAATCTACTTGAGCTTCAGTGTTTTCATTTTAAAAAGAAGGAATTGTACTGAATGGCCTTCGAGGTCTCTTCTAGCATTTAAAATCAATCTAATAAAATGTTTTAAATCATTAAAATTCACCATTAATTAACATTTTAAATAACCATGATTTTCAAATGCATAAAGAATTGTAAAACTAACCAACTGAAGAGGAAAGCCACATACCTTCCCATGCTAGCCTAGAACATAAGTCATAAATAAGAATGTGCCACCAAGGATCCCCACACTTTTGAGGAAACCGACATACTGAATGAGATAACAGAGCCTAGTAGGTAAGCAGAGTCCCCTACGAATCCATATCCTGGCTCTACAGCATATTAGCTATGAAAAGATTTCAGTCAAAAATGTAACCAGAGGATATAAAATGGAGAATTTCCCACACGTGCCCTCAGAAGAACAGAACTTAAGAATTCAGAGGCTGATTTTCTATGAACGCCTGTTTTACAGAAGATCAAGCCTTATCTCCCAATCAATGAATATCCACCAAGAATCTCTCCCCATCCTCAAGTCAATGAACTTACTGCTTGCACTCTGGCTGTACTGCCCCCTCTCTGTGCTCCTTGCCCATATGCACAGCCTGCCCCAAACCCCCAAAAGACTCGCCTGTAAATTGTTACAGCATGTGTTTCCCAAATTGCAATTCCTCTTTTGTTCCTGAATAAACTGAATTTCTGATCATTTGACCTTGCCTCCGTTTATCTCTGTTTAGGTTGACATAACCAAATGATCTTTGGGAAACTGAGGCACAGAGAGGTTATATGATTTGCCTATTTGTGAAATAGGGACAATGATAGTATGTAAGTCATGAGAAACAGATGGGTTATTTTACTTAGAACAGGGCCTACAAAATAATAATTGCTTAAAAACACTAACTTCTATTACTTTAAGGTTAATTATATTTATAAAATAACAGTAATACGTTTTCAATGTACAGATTCGAGCCAAGAACCTATACTTACAGCAGAGATATAAATGTTACAAACATTGTTGATGCAAGAATAACAATATAATGACAGAAGTGGAGAGGAGAGAAGAGGAGGAAGTATGTACGAGGGTGATAATTTCCTCAACCCTCATTTCAGGTGGTCAACAGATCTTGTCTAAACTTGATGAAAATAAGTATACCACTGTCATTTAAAGTCACACAGGCAACAATTATAAGAATAAAATGATTATAATATAGTGATGAAATCAGGAAACAGATGGGCATAAGATGTAAATTTGTGGGCTTCATATTAAGGAATAAATCCATCTACTGTCAGAAATGAATTAATCAAGAAATAGATATATATAATTATGAAAACCGTCAGAAAGAATAAAAGGAGTTGCTGACAGTAACTACTTCTAGGAAGTGGAGAGTGATGGGATAGGGCTGAGGTCAGGAAGACACATTTTGTTTTTGTCCTTTGCCTCCCTCTCTAATGTTTGACTTTTTCTTTTAAAAACCACGTGCTATGTTACTTCTATGGTAATAAATTAAAATAAGAAATCAGGAAAAAAATTTAACTGCAACTTTATACTTACTGCAACTTATTTGCATATTTTGAGCATACTTCTAATCAATTATCATTTGGTTTTCCCATGAAAGTAGAATCTGGCTTCCTTTTAACTGCACTGTAGTGAACTCTGTGTTTTAATTTAATACTTTTAATTTCTTACATATTAAGATAAAATTTAGCCTTAAAGAAATATAAAGTCACTAAAAGCCTGATCTTTGGCAAGGCTCTTTGTCAATTCCTATGTTCGTTATCAAGTTCATGCCTTTGTTCTACATAGTCTTTCAATTATTGAAATCAGGACACCTCATGACATTCCTAAGTGTTCCAATGACAATCACCCTGGAACAAACAGTTCAACCATTCTCTTTTTCTTTAGATAAACAATATGTTCATCTGTCAGAGACAAAAAGAAGAGGGAGATGATTCATGAAAGAGCATTATCAACTGTGAGAAACCTCTTGAAAAGTAACCATGTTATGTGTAAGAAGGTAGTTACTGATGATTCATTCAGTATGACAGAAGAATATATAAATGTAGATATTTGGAGAGACAAAGAGTAGGTCAGGGACAGATGTGACAGGGCAACCTGGATATGTTTATTGTATTACTTACAAATACATTCAGAAATCATGAAATGGAATATTAACAAATGTAGTCTGTGAACACGCTTGCAGGACTGAAGTCTTCCACTTGAAAAGAAAATGCTAACGAGCCAACAAGGACCGCATAACCCGATCCTCGATATTTCTGTTCATCTGCAAATGTGTACATGAACAGCAAGATCAATATGTTCCGGCCCTTACTGTGAAGCATGTGGCTGCATAAATGAACACTGACTTATAATGCAGAATGAGCGTCTCTATCCCCTCTCATCTGGCTGTACTGAGGCTGTGGAATATTTTTCTTCCTGTCACACTTAGGAAAAACAACATATTAACATCGCTTAACATGCCGACTGAGTGTGAGCCTGCCTCCTTTCCAAAGTCAGGTTGCTGAGTCATTCACCTGGAAACTCAGTCTAGATGGGGTTAATTAAACCCAGCTGGAGCAAGACACCTGACAAAGATGCTTATTTAGAGAGCATTTGCTCCCGGACGGGTAAACCAGGAAGAAAATTTATATTCTGGATGTTTCTAGAAGCAAGATTGGCATAGGAAAATGGTAGACTAGACTCGTCGAGAAAAGAAAGATCAAAGTGAGAAAAGATAAGCTGCATTGAAAATCAGGGCAGATGCAGTCCAGTGGCATTTCAAGCACAGTTAATAAGGCAATGTATCTGACCCTGGGGATTGGGCTGGGTAAAAGAGATGGGTAATAGGAAAACCAAAGCACATGTCTGTTAGAGTAAATGTATTATACATACAATATATATGAATGTATTCATTATATATAATGTATGTATTTATCATGTTGTTTTGCTTTTTCTTGAACTGTTACTAATTCACTTACTAAGCTTCTTTATACAAGAAAAAGCAAACAACTATTTTATCTTAGAAAATATAATAGTGTGAATATAGTTAAGGACATTTGGTTCACTATGTCACACTGAGTTCCTTTTACGAAGGTCAACAGAACAACTCTCATGCTTTATAGCAATTGCTTTGCTGTTCCAGAGCAATTGTTTCTTTTGATATTCTGAGTACTGAGTCATAGAATTAATTGTGGTCTGCTCTTTACCTTGGTTGCTAAGATGCCCAGAGCCTCTTTTACCCCTGAAATATAAGTATATATACATATATATACACACATACAGGGCCTTATGGTATTTGCTATCTAAGTATCTGACAAGAGAAATGTTTCTTTTTCACATTATTAATCTGATGATGGTAACTAATTATACTACAGCCACTCACATAAGATCTACAACCATTTTTAACGCTACAGCTGAAGCTCATTACTAACACATTATTTGTATAGAAAGACCAACTCCATTCTTAGCAAAGTTAGAATATAACCTTGATTTTCTGGCAGTCTCAATTTCAAAGATGTCGATACCCCCTCTCCACCATAACCACATTCATGCTCTGATAGTTTTAACATTTCAACAACTAAGTGTAATATCACATAAAAATAGGATATTCTTATTCAGTACCTTCCAATGGATGGTTAGATCAATATGGTCAGCATAAATAACATGTTGCATAGTGGGAAATGATCAGGAACCATGCTGGAGAAAAAGATATCAGACTCTAAATCAATACTTTTAAAAATCATTCAATGTTTCGATAATCTTACCTATGACTGTGGATGAGAGCGTTCAAAGCCAGACCATCAGACCAGCTGGTGGTGAAGTTAATGACATTAACCTGTGGATAATTACGAGTTGATTGTCGGACCCAGCTCAGGAGTATCTTTTCACTGTTGGTTTGTTGCAATCCAGCCATGATATTTTTCATTACATTTTTGACCTACGTGTGGAAAGATATTTTCATAAGGAAATGCATGAACAAGAAGCACACAAACTTAAACCTGAATGTTCTAATCTTCAGTTAATAAATACTGACTCAGTGGTGATGACGGATTTGCACTGATCAGGCAACCCTCCCATTATGAATGGGATTCATTTGCGAAATGCTTGGCCAGTTATGAGCACCGAGATTCACTCACTCCTAGATGACAGGGCAAAGGTCAGTTTTCTCCCTGCCTCAAGAAAGAAGAGGCAGCTAGTGCTCCTTGAACAAAAGAATCTTGGAAGGATCATTCTGGACAAAGTGCCTGTCATGAACAGGGGCACCAAATGCAGACAAAAACGACTGGGGCCTGGCAGGTTGGCCCTGTGGTGGTTTCCGTCTTAGCTGTTACTCTGCCCACAGCATGAAATCTTCTCTTGAGGGGGGGCCGGTGGGGAGGGGGAGGTAACAAGGCTCTACGCACGTTGTCCCCTTGTACTTGTTTTTGGCAGAGAAGTTAAAGGGCTTCAGGTCCGTGAGCCATACCTGGGGAGAAGGGGTGGAACATTCAAGACGCCCTCACGTGCAGAGCGGCTTGATAGTTCTAAGGCAAGGGGTGCCGTCCTGTGTGCTGGGCTCAGGAACGTCACCTCAGGGCCGTGACGAGGCCCGCTCCGTCAGCAAGTCCCACTGCTACTCTGAGAAGTCACAGCCTCCCTCCCAACACACGGCCCCCTGGCCACCTCCGGAGTCACAGTCGGAATTCCCTACTTCCATTTTGTGGGCTGCGGTCACCTCTGCAGAGTCCCCTTGTTTGAGAAATTCGGCCACGTTGTGAAAGGTCAGGTAGAAGTCAAGTGCAAACAGCATGGCGGCAAAGAAAACGCCTGGGCTTTGGTTCCGAAGCCCCATCCCATCAAGCGACAGCTGTGGAGATGGCGAAGGAGACTAAGGCCGCTGTGACGCCGCGTAGGAAGTCCATTCAGGGCCTACACAAGCCCTGCCACTTGTTCAGCAGGGTGGCAGCGGCAAGGAGAAAGCCAAGGGCCAGCAGGGACCCCAGCAGGGGCGCAGTGAGGAAGACGAAGGCCGAACGAGAGACGCGACTCCGCCAGCAGCTGGCGGCTTCAGGTCGAGCTGAAGAGGGCGCGCAGCCAGGAGCGCCGCGGCGCAGGACTGGGAGGGGCCGCTGGGTCCTGGGGGGTGGGGTCTGGGGGCCACGTCGTAGCGTTGGTTGGGCCCCACCCACCCTCCCACCCCCGGCTCCCGGAAGGGAAGCGGAAAGCAAGACTGTGCAAAAGGGGAAAAAGGCCAGGTTCGGTCTTATTTTCATGAATTGATTTCTGGCCATTTGATTCTGTCCTAGGCTGTGTGCAGGTGCAAATGCCACTCGGCAGGTTGTTGTATTTCCAACTGTCACGCTTCTAATTCAGCTGCTGCAGAAATCCATTTTCTGGGTTTCGAGAATGCAGTTGACACCTCATTATAGAACAGACGGTCTACATTTTCTATTAAAGGAATCATTACTAGGCTCCTTCTTTAATGTCAGTCCCCTTATCACATACTTAAAGTAAGTATATAAGTAAATGTGAGTGGTTTTGACCACCAAGGGCTTCCCTTTTGGGCAGTATAAGGTCCATATACTACCAACATTTGATCAGATGATGAATATTTATTGTGTATTCCAAATATGACATTTTATTTTCTTCTTCATCCATGCAGAAGTTAACAAATGCCTTCGGGCAAAATACATATTTTAACATCTCCAATGTTAGTAATCCTTTTATGAAAGATTCAATGCAAATTTTAGGATAGACTATTAAATATAACTTTAAAATACTTGAAAAGGATTTGAGATGATGTTTTGTAAACGTGGGATTGATGTGAAGATGTGAAATCTTTGCATACATTTGTCACCATCCCTTGATAGCTAAATCTATTATTTAGGGGTGCATTATCCAGTTTTCTTAATTCCTTCCTGACCTGCTTATTTAGCCACTTACTTACTGAATAAATAGGTCAAATAGTTATGTAAGATATATAATTTTTCTCATCATAGTCTAAAGTTATAAAATATACAGCCTCCATGTACAGAGACTGCAGGATGTGTCCTGTGTGTCCTGTGCTGAACCAGGGTTGGAATCGGCAGACACTGGCTCAGTGGTGTTGATGGATTTGCACTGATCAGGCAACCCTCCAATGATGAATGGGATTCATTTGTGAAATGCTTGGCCAGACTGCCCTCTATGCACATAATGTTAAAGAACAACATGGTATTCGATCCAAAGCTCCTTTAGCATCATTATGTCACTAATTCAGCTTATCAGCCTCAGCCTCATTGCTGTTGCTTCTACCTGGGTGCAAATGTTGCTGAGAAAAAAATAATAATAAAGGGCAATGTGAGATAACAGTTCTTCTTTTCCTACAGAAAAGAGAGTTACCAAGAAATCTTTATTAAGGATCCACCTTCAGTCAAACACTGAGCGGCTCCTATGGGGAGTCTTTAAGCAGAAAAATTCCCCACCCTCAGGGCTCACAGAAAGAATCAATGTAAATAAATATGTGTGTGTGTGAATACAGCTATACATCTATTTTTTAAAGGAAAAAAATGGAATGTCTTTGAGCACTGATTTCAAAAAATGACTAGGAGTTAACGGGGCAAAGAAGGTGTGATGGACCTGCAGATGCACTACCTTTAAGGATTCTCCTTTAAGGAAGGGCTTGTTTCTCCAGCTGTCCTGACGCAGACATCACCCATGAGTCCCCTCAGGAACTACTTGAGTGGCACAAGCATGTCACCTATGGTGACATCCCTCCTAGGGCAGCACACCTTATTAACTAATGAAGGGAAATTGTATACAGACTCAACCATTTCAGCCCCACTCGTGATAACTCTAAAGGCTCATTCTAGCTCCCAGTTCTCCATGGAGTTCAAGAAGGCTTTTGCGTGTGCATCCATGAACAACCTGCCTGCCAAACTCAGAGTCTGCTTCCCAGAATCCATCCTGTAACTAAAAGGAGTTACAGCAGAGGGGTAGGACTGAAGAGAGGGAGGAATGGTCTTCTACAAGGGATGGATGGTAGTGTGTGAAAGACCTTCAGAAGATCGAGACCTGTTTTGCCCAGAAGGCACTAGGTAGGCAGGAGGTTACAGTAAGGGCTTTCAGCAGTGCAAAATCCATCTTTCTCTTATCTGTTGTGCACATAGTAAATAACATAAACATTCCAGTGTAAAGGAGCCCTGGAATTGAGTATTTCTTTTGAGGTAGCCAGCAAAGGTGGGGGTCTGACCTTGAGAGCACACCACTGTTAGTGATACCAAGCAGGACCCTGTGGGACTCCTGGGCACAAAAGCCTTTCTGTGTCCCCCATTTCTTGATTACAGGAAATAGGCTTTCTTCAGCCTCCAGGACCTTCCCTGAGTTCCAACGAGCAGATTTAAACAGTTGCTAATTAGGGAAGGGAGGGGATGCAGAGACAAGGGAGGAGCAGTCAAGAGAAACAGTAGTGCAGCCTTGGGACAAGGTCCAGGTTCCCCCTCAAGGGATACACATAACAATATCTTTGAGCTGTTTTGCAGATACTGAAACCTCCACCAGGTGGGAGAAGTTAACAGTGTGCTGCCCAAAAGCACCTACACTCCAGACAGGTTGGAACCAGGAGTTTGATGATGCCAACTCCCACTTACCTCACCACCAACTAATCAGAAGAATGTCCACAAGCTGATCACACCCTCTTTGAACAATTACTATAAAACTCCTCACTACCCCCTCCTGGTTGGGATACACAGTTTTGAGGGCATTAGCCCGCTGTGGCCCCCTTTGCCTGGCAAAACAATAAAGATATTCTTTTCTACTTCACCCAAAACTCTGTCTCTGAGAATTAATTTGGTGTCGGGGTACAGAGGCCAGATTCAGCTTCATTAGCAGGATATGTTTTTATCTCCAGCTGGTTCCCAGAACCGAGGTGACCCCCCTGCCCCCACTAAAAAGGATGGTTTGCACTTTAAAAGAAGGAAGAAAGGGACACCTAACACACATTGTCTACTTCACAATTTTGCTCAAAGCTGCTTACTCCTCGATACAGGCATTATTTTTCAGGCAAATCATTTCATTTAAGTAGAAACCAGAAAAACAGTGACAGGGGAAATGGGGTTGGCATTCCTGAGTTTCTGCAAGTTCAGAGAGCAGGCCTCCACAGCAATAGTAATAACATAGTATATGACACTGGAACCAAAGATTCACATCTTTCCATCTCTTCATGTCATTCTTAATCTCATAGATCTGGAAAGTACATTAGGTTGGCCAGTGTGTCCTTTAATCTTTACTGAGACTCAAGGGCTTCTTTGACTATTTTATAAGAAGGCAAATACGCACTCTTGGTGAAAATATCTTCTGCGATTCATTGGGTTATAATGAGGAGTATCGAGCAGGAGGAACTTTTAGACAGTGATTTAGTAGTTTTAGTAGAACAGGGCAGTGTGATAGAAGAGAGATAAGATAAAGAGGCAGAGGCTGGGAAGAGTCTACATCCTTGCAATCACAAGGATATGGTGATTTGAGGACATAGATGGAAAACAGAAGACTCTAAGAGAAGTCTCAGACCAGGACAGACTGCAAAAGCATTCCTTCTGGTATTCCTCATGTGAAAGCCCTTCCACATGCTAATTAAAAAAATGAGCACACGCACAAGCAAATGAAGAAAATATCAGACAGGGTAGTTTTAAACTCTATCCTGCAGTGAGTTGAGAGGGAATTGGAAAGGGTTTTGAGGAGATAAGAAAGGGTGAGATCATATGAGAGACAGTTTGGGTGATAAATACAATTAAAATAGCCTTTTGGGGCTCTGAGCACGCCTAAGTCCTCCTGCTGGCTTTGTCATGACTGCCATCTGTGCAACTCAAAGTGTTTCCTGCAAGCTGGGGTCTCTCCATGAACAATTTGTTACGAGGCCATAAGATAAATATCAATACAATAGTTGATAGTCCGTTAGAAACTTCCATAGCAATTTTACAGAGTCCTATTTATGTCGGTTGAGCTTAATGATAAAAAAAGAAGCTTGGGGGCTTCCCTGATGGCGCAGTGGTTGAGAGTCTGCCTGCCGATGAAGGCGACGCGCCTTCGTGCCCCGGTCCGGGAAGATGCCACATGCCGCGGAGCGGCTGGGCCCGTGAGCCATGGCCGCTGAGCCTGCGCGTCCGGAGCCTGTGCTCCGCAGCGGGAGAGGCCACAACAGTGAGAGGCCCGCGTACCACCAAAAAAAAAAAAAAAAAAAAAAAAAAAAAAGCTTGGGTTTTATGTGTCTCTTTATTTCATTTTTCTAATGCTTCAGTTTTATTGTAATTTACACACAATGGAAAAGGGGGGAAATACTGCTCCTTCCTCAAGATAGTTTGATAAGTACTGAGCAACAGAAGGAAAGCAGTTTGGTGGGGGACGCTATGTTGCCTTGCTGGTTCTATCTGACACCATCACTACATGAAAAACGCCCAGAATTGAGAATCTTGGGCTCATTTGAGGCTCTTATGAGCTATTCTCTGTTGTCAGCCGTTATGGTTGTTCTCTCTCTCTTCCCATATTGCTGTGAAATAGGACTGAGCCAGTTCAGAGTATTTACAATAAAAGATATGGGAGTCAACTGGAAGAAAAATATGGGCACTGAGTTCAGTAGGTATACCTCTGGTCTACATACTGTCTGACTGCGAGCAGTACCAACCTACAATTCAAGTTAAAAGTCAACCTTACTAAAGGAAGTAGTGATACCTGCTACGATAGGAATGGACCTCAAAGATTATGTTCAGTGCAAGAAGACAGATATAAAAGAATATATATTGTATGAGTGCATTTGGTATGCAATGTCCAAAAAGGCATATAGAGACAGATAATAGATGAATGGTTGCCTAGGGTTGGGGGTGGGAGAGGAGAGTGATGGTAAATGGACATGAGATTTATTTTTAGTGTGGTGGAAATGTGCTAAAGTTAGATTGTTGTGATGATGGTACAACTCTGTAAATATCCTAAAATGTTTGAAAGATGGGGGGAATTGTTTCTTCCTCAAAATAGTTTGAGAAGTGCTGGGCAACAGAACTAAACCAGTTTGGTATACTTTGCATTTTACACATAGAACAGGTAAACTTATGATATATAAATTATATCTCAAAAAAAGCTGTTATATAAAAACGTAATCTCTACCAGTAAAAAGAGCCAGCATCTCATTTACCCTCCAAATTCTTAAAATATGAGTGGAAAAAAAAAAGAGTTATTAGTATGATATGCCTCTAAGGAAAATGGTACACTGTACTGAGTGCTTTATGGTAATTCTCTCATTTAATCCTGACAAGAAATACACGTGTTCATTATTTTTTTTTCACTTTTGATAGTGAGGGAATTATGGCCCAGAAAGGGATGACATTATATCCAATGTCACTAAGATGGTAAATGAGGAAGTTAAAACTTAAGCTCCTGTCGGTCTGACTAAAAAAATATATACTCTTCACTAAACCAATGATCTGTGATCCATTTTGCAGAGGACCAGTAAATATAGGCATTCAGAAGACCCTGTGCTGAGGTGGTTCAGAAAAAATGCAATTTCCAAATCAGACTATGAAGTTAAGTTTTTCTGTATAATACATATACAGATCATGATATCCCAATAATCTTTTATTGGCATTAGTTTACACTGAGAATACACACGATTCACAGAGTCTTATTCATTTGATAGTGATTAACAGGAAAAATACCCCTCTTCTTACAAAACTATGCAGATTTACTTTTAGGTGAGTTACAAAAGACCTATTTGTGAAAAGTTTTCTTTTTTGTTTTGCCTCATCTGTACCCAGTGAAATAAAATTTAGAAAAATATTCCTGCGAATGTGCTAGAACCTGTTTTATAATCTGCTGATACTTCACATTGCAGATGACAATCATCCCAGTTTAAAAGGCAGCACTATGGAGATGGGCTGTGTATTGTTAGGGATATACAGGTTTTGCAAATCAATGGTAAAAATGAAAGGAAGGATCAGCTACTTTACCTTCCCTCACCAAAAAAAAAAATCACCAGGATTCTTACCTGCCAGTGGAGGATTATATTCCAAATCAAACCAAGAGTCAGTTTATGATTTCCATCTACTATGTCAGTGCTTCCAATATTCACTAAATCAACCTGTTAAAGATAAAGGGGAAACATTTGAAGGAAGGAGACAAAATGTCTGTTTGAAAAGAAAACAAAATGCAAAGGTAATTGCATTTATCTATTTCCAGAGCCTAAGCAGCATTATAGCTTTTTAAAAATCTAAAAATGAAACAAACTGCATTTGCAACTGAACTTTCTGTAACAAACAAGTGTCCCCAAACACATTTACAAAGAGATAGGAAATGAGTGTACTTTTAGTGTATAAATAAATTACTGCAGATTAAAGAGTCCAATAAGAGTATCTCCAGGGCTTCCCTGGTGGCACAGTGGTTGAGAGTCCGCCTGCCGATGCAGGGGACACGGGTTCGTGCCCCAGTCCGGGAAGATCCCACATGCCGCTGAGCGGCTGGGCCCACGAGCCATGGCCGCTGAGCCTGCAAGTCCGGAGCCTGTGCTCCGCAACGGGAGTAGCCACAACAGTGAGAGGCCCGCGTACTGCAAAAAAAGTATCTCCAAATAAAATATATAATAATGATAACTCATAAAGGATGCTTAAAATTAAAAAGTGCTTCCTAGGACATAATTGAAACTCAAAAATAGAAATTTCATCAATCCTTTTATCTAGCTCAGAGGAGTGCTATTGTAATTAGGGGTGACTGCATTTGACTAAAATGTCCTTGCTTTAGAATTACATGTTAGAACTCTACTAAACAATGGAGCTAATGGCCAGCTCTCTTTTCTCTATCTAGGACTGGGTTTGGGAATTAAAATTTGGCAGAGTTTTATTTTTTCAAGACAAATCCCATCTCCTGTCCTTCTTGCTCCTAACGTTTTTAGGTGGAGTCAGGTTACACATACACATCAGGCAAATGAGCACATGAAAAGATATTCAACATTACAAGCCATTAGGGCAATGCAAACTATAAACATAAAGAGTTAACACTACATACTTATCATAATGGAAAAAGTTTAAAAAATATAGTGACAATATCAAATGCTGATAAGGATACAGAGAAATTGGGTCACTCATGCTTTGCTGGTGGAAATGTAAATAGTACAGCAACTCTGGAAAACATTTCCAGCAGTTTCTTACAAAATTGAACATGTGCTTACCATACAATCCAGCAATTGGGCTCTCAGGCATTTATTCTAAAGCTATAAAAACTTCTGTTTATACAAAATCCTATACTTAAGTGTTCATACTAGCTTTATTTGTAACACCCAAGAACTGGGAACAACCCAGATGCCATACAAGGGTGAATGGTTAAACATATTGGTACATCCATACCGTGGACTACCACTCTGCAATGACAAGGAACATCTATTGATACATGCAGCAACTTGCGTGAATCTCATGGGCATTATGCTGAGTGAAAAAAAACAAAGCCAATCACAGCGGGTTACATACAGTATGATTCTATTTATATAACAGCTTTGAAAAAACAAAATTACAGAAATGGAGAACAGAGTCGCAGTTGCCAGAGGTTAGGAACTGAGGTGGGGTGGGAGGGACAGGTGGATGTGTTTATAAAAGGGTAGCACAAGGGATACTTGTGATGATGGATCTGTTCTGCACTTGACTCTGATGGTGGATACACAAATGTACACATGTGATAATGTTGTAAAGAACTAAAAACACGTGGCCACACACACACAAAAGTACAAGTAAAACTTGGGAAACATAAATACTACTGGTGGATTGTATCAATGTTGATGTCCATGGTAATATTATACTATAATTTTAATGTATGTTACCATTGGGGTAGAGCTGCGTTAAGGGTACACATGATCTTTCTGTATTATTGCTTATAACTACATGTGAATTTACAATTATCTCAAAGAAAAAGGTTAACTTTAAAAATGAGTATCCAGGGATACTTTAAAAAGAGAGAATATCACAATAAAGCAAATATGCAACTTCAGATTAAGGTCTATACAATGGGGGTGAAACTGTCAGAGCAAGGGTTGAGGGCTGAGAATTCAGATTTCTCTCCCTTCTTACTATCCCTAGGCTCACTGATACCTTTGGTTGACTTTTCTTTTGGCTGTCTCCAGGACTCTGCCATTTTGTCTTGTCCTGAGGGTATTGATCTGAGAGAGTTTCCCATTTATCCTCCTCTAGGGAGCTTCACTAAATAGCCGAGATTCATTTTGGTTAAACCTTTCATTCTCTCAGGCTCTAAACCTTTACTGAATTAAGTCTCACTTGGATCTGTCTTTCCCTCTTGTCTCTTCCTCCAGTAAGATGGGTTTACCATTTTCTCACTCAATGTTAAAATATATTCTTTATCATTCATCTTAATTTTCTAAATCCTATTAATTATAACTTTTATAACTATGAAGCTATGTGGGAAATCCAGGTGAAAAGAATAAAAAGGCTACTCTTCAATTTCATTGCCAAATCACTCCCAATTACTCCCCATGTAAACTTATTTGTAGGTTCAATGGATAATCTAATACTTAAATTTATTTTTATATCCCAACTATATACAAATGATTGGTGGATTGGATTAAAACAAATAATTGATACAGAAAAATGTAGAATCATTGAAATAAGGATAAAAGATCTAGATACAAGTCCATAGTTTAATTCCACATATAATTTATAGTAGAGGGCATTACTAAGCTATGCAATAGATTACATGTGAGGATGGTACCACATGGACATTACAGAGAAGTCAGTCTGAAGTAAATGGACAGCATATAAATGGACATTTAAGTAAGGCTGTATTGAAGAGTGGATGAGCAGAAGTCCTGAAAGCTGGTTAAGGTGAAAGACCTTGATTTTCTTGGGTATAGGAAAGTCAAGGTGATACTGCCATTGTAACACATTACACGTCTGCTTATTTCTACAATGCAGATGCTTCTCATTGGACAGCTGAATTTTAGTAGTACCCCATGCAAATTTTTCCTAATTCAGTGTTGAAGTAAATATCAGAATTTCAAATTACTGGGCATTCATATAGATTTTTTTCCTATACATGCAAACAATAATTTGCCATGATACCTTCATTTTAATTATACAAAGTAGATACAACAAGTTTCTAGAATTTAGATCCCAGGGGAGATGAATGACTCCTGAACAAGAAAGCACCATCATCTACATTTCATCTGGGGATTCCTCATGTGTCAGTAGAGGGGAGGGGCTCTCCATGTGGAAAAGATGCTATAACTTTAAGAATTGGTTTACTGATTAATTCATTCAACAAATTCATATGTCAGGCACTGATGTACTTAGAACACAAAAGGGAAAAATACTCCTGCTTTCTGGAACTTAATTGTAGTGACAGTGAGAATCACACCATATATTTTTGAAGATTCAATTATTTAAATAAAGAACATGTGATTTCTAGAAAATAGATATACTTGGGGAACCACTGCTGGTAGTTAAGTTTAGACTTGCCATAGGGATCATCCTGGGGAGACTAAGAGCAAGCAGCAGGCACTTAGATACCAGCTGCCCCTATCCACTCTCATAAGCTTGTTCTCTGTGTGAGTAGGGAGATGATTCCTCCATTTATTTATCCCCATAAAATCCCTTTTAAAATCCAATCTATATTATATCAGGGACTGTGCTTAGGCCTGATAAAGAAGACTAAGGTAGAATCCCTAATGTCAAAAAGCTCACGGGCTAATAGCAGGTCACAAAATAAAAGTTAATTAAAATTAGGTAGGATCCAAAAATTCCACTTCTAGGTATATATCCAAAAGAATTGAAAGCAGAGACTCAAACAGATATTTATACAACAATGTTCACAGCTATTCACAATAGCCTAAAGGTGGAAATGATCCAAATATCCATTGACAGATGAATAGATAAAGAGGACATGGTGTATATATACAACGGAGTATTCTTCAATATTAAAAAGAAAGGAAATTCTGATACATGCTACAACGTCAGTGAACCTTGAAAACATTATGCTAAGTGAAATTATCCAGCCATAAAATAAAAAATATTATATGATTCTACTTATGTGAGATACCTAGAATAGTCAAATTTATAGAGAAAGAACGTAGAATAGAGGTTACCGGGGGCTGAGAGGTGATTACAGAGTTTTTTTAAACAGGTAAGAGGTTCAGTTTGGGATGGTGAAGACATTCTGGAGATGGATAGTGGTGATGGTTGCATACATAGGGGAATGTATAATACTAATGCCACTCAATTGTACACTTAAAAATGGTACACCAATTTTTAAAAATGTTTAAACTGGTAATGTATATGACATGTACATTTCACCACAATAAAAATAAATAATAAAAAGAAGTCACTGGCACATACACACGCCTTAGACAATATCTAAAGGAATGTGCATAGTTGTGTTCCAATAAAACTTATTTATAACCACTGGAAAAAATTAGGTAGGCATCTGTGTCTCATGGACACCCAGTAGAGAAAAAGAAATTTTTGTGACAGTGTAAGCAAAAGAAAGAGGAAATATTCAGTGTTGACCGAATCTGTAAAGAAGGAATATAAAACTGGAACAAATAAAGGGGGTGTGTGTGGAAGGCATGCCAAGAAGACACATGTGACTAAGGATATGGGGGGCAAGCGTAAAAGATATTACATGGTTGGGAATTAGAAGTGTTGTACTCAGGGACAAGGTGGCATGTGTGAAGTTGTTAAACAATCTGGGGCAAGATTATGAAGAGTCTTAAAAAATCTCAAGGAATGCAAGGAACAAGTTAGGCTACTATGAGGTAGAAAAATAATAATACCAGAAAAGTTGAACAGATCTTGGCTAATTCTTATGGGCACTGAGAAAAAACTAGCTGAGATTCATTATAAATGTCTCTAAACAGTACAAGGATGCTTACACTTTTGTCAGGGACAACAAACCTTTTCACAATTCTCAACTCTAAGAAATGTGCATTTTATAGTAATATACTGCATCTTTAATTACAACTTTACAAGTGAAGCAGTGATAACCATTTGACCATTTCTTTTGTCAACCTTCAATAAACAATAAGAGCATACTATTAAATCTTAGTTTTATAGGGATATTCTGTAGACAGTTACAATAATGTAATCCAATTTATGTAACTTTCTGTTGATTTGCAATTATATTTTGTTAGTTCACTTTTTTTATTGCCAATGTTACTCACTATACTATCCTATCCAGTAGGCCAGTTTTGTTGGTGGTGCTTGCCATAGGGTGCAATAAGTAAGTAGCATGGCTTTTAAGTGGTATTTCACACATATATTCTCAACTGTGTGTGCCTTAGAGGGTAATCTTATCACACTGCAATTATTACCAATCATCATTCCTTTCTAAAGGTTCATATTTGATCAAGTCGTGTTGTCATAGGTAGGTATTTTGTCATCCTGTAGTTGGGTTGTAAGAAACACAACTATCCCCATTTTTTGAGTGGTAAACTATATGTTAATCTTTGTACCGTTTTCTATGTCTGTGTATATGTACATATGTATGTGTGTATATATCATTTCATTTTTGTTCTTTTTAGAAATATTGTATTTCTTTATATATAAGACCACACAAATATTATTTTATACAAATGCATGAATGAGATCTTATACATGCCTCTCCTATTGTTCTTGAGACAAGTTTTCTTTTCCATTTTGCTTGCCCCACTTTCTTCCCAACTTCTTTCCTAATCTGACCTAAAAAGCTCCTTATTCATATGATCAGTGTATGTGTGAGTGTGCATGTGTGATATCTTATAAACACAAATTTGTGAGGTTTTATAGTCTACAGATGGCATATTATTCAGGTTCTATTGAATATTGCTTTTACCAAACAATAAACCCTTTTATTTGTTCATTTTCATGGCTAATCCATTTGACTCTCAATTTTCGTATGCTTGCTGTTGTTAATAATGCCCCATATCTCACCATGTAGCTATGAATTAAATTGATATTTTTTAAATCATTACTAGCTCTTCTCAAATAATCATCACCATGCCGCACAATTGCTTCTCTGCTTTCTTTTACGTAGTTTTTTCCTAATATATGCTCTGGAATTACATCTTCCAAGGATTATCAATCTAATTTCCAAATAACTATGAAAAGGGAAAATAAAAATTAAAATACGTTAATATCTATGTTAAATGAATAATTATGTGTCTGTCTAGTAAGCAAAACAAAAACCATTTATATGACATATATGCTAATAAATGGATTCTGTGTGTGTGTGGGAGGGTGTAACAAGCACAAAATAACAGGAAATTCAATCTTGAGGTCACTGAGGAGGCCGAAAGTTATGTTTCCCTGTTTTGCATAATGAAAGCATCTGACACCAAATGAATAGGTGTGAAAATTGATATTATGTGTGAAAATTAAATAGCATGCATTGAATTTTTGCAGAAAAAGTTCACCTCCACATGAAGATTGGCTTTAGGAGTTCCTGCAAACAGGCCTAAGACTCTACTCAGAAAGTAACATTAGATTCTGGCTCAGAGTTTTGCAGTGTTATCTGTGGAAGATGCTGTACTCAAACATAATTCTGGAATATATAGAAAATTCTCACCATTTGCTTTTTTTTTTTTTTTTTTTTGGCCGCACCACAGCACACAGGATCTTAGTTCCCGGACCAGGGATCGATCCCGGGCCCCCTGCAGTGGAAGCGTGTGGAGTCCTAACCACTGGACCACCACGGAATTCCCTCACCATTAATGGAACCTTACTGTGGCTCCAGCAGAATATTTAAATGTGAACTCATAGGAAAAAATCCCTTGGGTTAGGATGAGCTGGCTGTAAAAAAATGCACCTAGGAAACTTAAGGAATTGGCTTTTGGAATACAGTAGTCTATTGTTATCCATTTTATAGGTGTGAGAACACGAATTGAAGGGACTTCCTATTCTGTCCCCACATTAGTAGCTAGACTAAAATATCTGATTTTGTACAAAAATTTATATTTAGTAATTCTACGATTAATATATAAGTATTCCAGAGAGCACTGCTCCTTCCTGGTGTTCTACCTACTAAATGAGTTTACTAACCACTGGGCATGAGGAACAATTCTTTTCTATTGCTTATTCAAGAGAATAATGTTTGTTTTATCCGAGGTTTTGTTTTATCCCCAGTTCCTTCAAGGCTTGGATGCAATCTAGCATTGTCAGTGATATTTTCTACAAGCTAAATTTAGAGAGCCCACGGTGGTTATATTGAAAGGATTTATACATATAATACTGATACATGTAAGATTTAAGAATACTTAGGAAAACCATAAGATTTAAAATGAACCTGAAATGTAATGGTTTAGTGAAAGGAGATTACCGACCTAGACAAGTTTATATTATTTTTGATTAGTTTTACAGGAAGAAGAATAGCAGAATGAGTTCATCAGATATAAACTGCACACAGTGACTTTGGAATGAGGAACATTTGACATTTAAAAACTTGCAATAACCAGGTCAAATAATGAAAATGGAACTTCTCAGGGTAAAACAGAAGGTAAAAGAAAAAAGGTAAATAAATGCAAGGGAGTGATATTCCTGTGATATACCTGACAAGGTTCTAAGGAATAAATCTCTTACAAATATTTCCATGCTTTTGAAATTTTTGGTGGTGGCAGGGAGATGGATAAACTTTTCCAGTTTTAGTTTGTAAATAATTTAAGCATATGCATTCCTAACATGGATGTTGTAGAAAGTTATGTCTCATTCAATAAAGGAACCATCATCTTTCCAATAAATGATATTCTTGCCTTTTTAGACAACCACTGAGAAGGACATTTTATAACTACAGGGACTAATGAAAACACATCTTGTATCATTCAGCCAGTTGATATTAGGTTAGGGCTAGGAGGTTCCTCATATGTTTCAAAGGATGTGGTTCTTCCAGATCACTTCAGATTTCAACATTTATCCTAAGGAGGAGTCACTTTTTTTCCTTAATATGCAGAATACAACCTGAGATTTTATTTTCATTAGGCATGGGGTAAGGGATAAGGGTAAGCAGTCTTTGTACTTATCAGTCTTGGTATGTGCGTTTAAATAACCAAAAAATGCTGCTGATTAAACCTTATAAAATAACTTCACATAGAATGTAAGATTATAAAAGGAACCATGAAATATCATCTTTAAGAGTTTGAGTGGATTTCCTTAACCAGAATCTTAAACAATAACTAACATTTAGGGAAAAACCATGCACTGGGATTTATCAAATAAACAGCCCTCCTGATAGACCTCATGCAGATACTTCTACCTTCTATATATTTGGTTCTTTCAGATCCATACATTTCTTTCTCATAAACTGTTTATAATAGAGAATCTCTTTCCAACACTCAAGACAAACAGGATTTGCTTTTTAAATGTGCTGAGTGCCTTTTATAAAACATCTGCCATCATGCAGTCAAGCTAAAGAGACTTCTCCATGTTCAAGAGAAATTCCTCAAGTATTTATATAATCCTTCCAAACATAATGCATTTAAAAGATTAAAAATTTAGAGAAAGCAAAGGAGTTTCACTGCCCTGCAGCATGTGCTTTTATACTGTGTTTAAGGTTCATATAAAATTTTAAGACTTATGGGCATAAATCATACCCACTTTTGCCATTGAAAGATGCATGTATTGAATCTTTTATTATTAAATGATGAATAGTTCAATATATACAACATCAAGGGTGGGCTGCATTGGCCATTGTGGCCTTGGGTCTCTACTGGCAGGTTTTTTTTCTTCCCTCTCATATCTGTACATTCAAAGTGTTATTTTTTATTTTAAACAAATATAGAAATTTGCATTGAAAAATACCTTTCAAAAGCACATTTTGACATAGAATACATCATAAGACTTAGTACTGGGAACACACTATAAAGATACTACCCCCTAACTTTAGTGACTAAGCTCTACATAATTCATTAAATATTTTTCACCATCCACCATATACCACATATTAACTGTTGAGGACAAAGACTAAAAAATGAACTGTTTTATCAAATTGCTTAAAGACTAGTGAAATGAGTTAAAATTTCTCTCTATTTTGGATGCATTTATGATAATCATACATCACAAGGTAACTCTTAACAGAACTGTGTTTTTGTTTGTTTATACATTTCCTCTTTGACACTAAAGATTTTAAGCAGTTAATTTAAAAAATCTCATAATGTTAAGGAAATATAAACATTGAAATGGTGAAAGAATATTGAAACAAACATAGCAAAATAGAAATTTCAATGCAGGTAGGCTTACTGAACATAAGGTACAGAACTAAACTTTTTGGCAAAGTAGCTCTTATAACTAAACTAAGCAAAATTTCCTAGATGGAATATTGTATATTAGAGGGCTTCATTTGCTTCCCTCTATAAACCTGCCCTCAAAAATGATTTCACAGGGGCTTCCCTGGTGGTGCAGTGGTTGAGAGTCAGCCTGCCGATGCAGGGGACACAGGTTTGTGCCCCGCTCTGGGAAGATCCCACATGCCACGGAGCGGCTGGGCCCGTGAGCCATGGCCGCTGAGCCTGCGCATCTGGAGCCTGTGCTCCACAACAGGAGAGGCCACAACAGTGAGAGGCACACGTACCAAAAAAAAAAAAAATATATATATATATAATGATTTCACAAGATAGTAAGATAAAAGACATACACACTTTCAATATAATACTATTTAACTTGAATTTTTATAAATACTGTGTATCTTATACCTGGCAATATAGAATGCCACTTTAACGACAGCAAGAACCCTATGCAACCCATGCAACTATGGTCAACTAATCTATGACAAAGGAGGCAAGGATATACAATGGAGAAAAGACAGTCTCTTCAATAAGTGGTGCTGGGAAAACTGGACAGCTACATGTAAAAGAATGAAATTAGAACACTCCCTAACACCATACACAAAAATAAACTCAAAATGGATTAAAGACCTAAATGTAAGGCCACACACTTTCAACCTCTTAGAGGAAAACCGAGGCAGAATACTCTGTAACATAAATCACAGCAAGATCCTTTTTGACCCACCTCCTAGAGAAATGGAAATAAAAACAAAAATAAACAAATGGGACTTAATGAAACTTATAAGCTTCTGCAAAGAAAAGGAAACTACAAACAAGACGAAAAGACAACTCTCAGAATGGGAGAAAATATTTGCAAATGAAACAATGGACAAAGGATTAATCTCCAAAATATATAAACAGCTCATGCAGCTCAAAATTAAAAAAACAACGCAATCAAAAAATGGGCAGAAGACCTAAATAGACGTTTCTCCAAAGAAGACACACAGATGGCCAAGAGGCACATGAAAAGTTACTCAACATCACTAATTATTAGAGAAATGTAAATCAAAACTACAATGAGGTATCACCTCACACCTGTTAGAATGGGCATCATCAGAAAATCTACAAACAACAAATGCTGGAGAGGGTGTGGAGAAAAGGGAACCCTCTTGCACTGTTGGTGGGAATGTAAATTGATACAGCCACTATGGAGAACACTATGGAGATTCCTGGAAAAACTAAAAGTAGAATTACCATATGACCCAGCAATCCCACTACTGGGCATATACCCAGAGAGAACTGTAATTCAAAAAGACACATGCACCCCAATGTTCACTGCAGCACTATTTACAATAACCAGGTCATGGAAGCAACCTAAATGCCCATGGACAGACAAATGGATAAAGAAGATGTGGTACATATGTACAATGGAACATTACTCAGCCATAAGAAGGAACTAAATTGGGTCATTTGTAGAGATGTGGATGGACCTGGAGACTGTCATACAGAGTGAAGTAAGTCAGGAAGAGAAAAACAAATATCGTATATTAACACATATATGTGGAACGTAGAAAAATGGTACAAATGAACCAGTTTGCAGGGCAAAAATAGAGACACAGATGTAGAGAACAAACATATGGACACCAAGGGGGTAAAGCAGGGGGTGGGGGTGGGGGTGATGTGATGAATTGGGAGATTGGAATTGACATATACACACTAATATGTATAAAATAGATAACTAATAAGAAGCTGCTGTATAAAAAATAAAATAAAATTTAAAGAAAAATTTAAAGAACCCTATGTAGCCAGAGCTATCCAGTTTTCAGCCATGTATACTGATTTCAAGAAAAAAAAAAAAAACACTTGGCAACAGCAATGGCAAAAAATTCTAAGATACGTGACTAACATTCATTATAATGAGAAAAATTTTCAATTATAATATAATTTGTAGCCATATTATTACTATCCCAAAAGATCTCCATGCGTACAAATCAAAGTAAATGATTACCTCAATTTTAAGTTGAATATGTAAGGAAAAACATAATATTTTTTCCTTGATGCAAGAAATGTACGGGGTTGGGGGAAGGTAAACAATTCACCTTATGAAATTATTTTCAGTGATAACTAGCTTCATTTTAAGAGGAATAATTTCATATTGCATCGGAATATGAATTTAAAGATTATAAGATATGCTTGTATATATTTTTATGTTCCATGGAAGAATATTTTGAAATAAGTGCAACTATTTCTATTAGTACATTTCACAGATGACAAAGTGGAACCAAAGTCATGAAATTATTTGACAAATATCCTGTAGTTAGTGAGTGACAGGGTTAAATGGATACACTTCTTCTGGATCCTTGGAATCAATATATATAAGGTGCAGCCGTATCACAGGCCTATTGTGTAGACTGAAATTTTAATATAAAAAATAATACTTGTCTAACATAAATTAAAAATTTGGAATTTATATCTGAACACTGGATTTTATGAGTAATAAATGGAAGCTGTTTATGTTTGGTCAAAGATATTATGTTCTGACATACCCCAAAATACATTAAATGGCTATTTAAGTTTCTGAATACTTAAAGGACACATAAAATACTACTTTTAAAGAACACTTTAGAATCCTCTTTATCTAAGATCATATGCCAGGAAGAGTGAACACTATATCATTTTTCAGATCAGTGACATTTGACAACCATTCAATCTAATTCAGTGACAATTTTCAATGATGTGATTAATTGAATATTTGAACAAAGCTGACATTTGAATTTTCACCCTAGGCTTTTTAAGTACTCATTTTGGATTTGTGGTTTAATAATGTACAACAACGATCTTATTTTCTTTGTGCTATCTCACCTTGTATAGTTGAAATTACTTGGTAAAATTGTGCCACTCTGTCATAGAGAATTGATGAGAGTAGTGAACATAATTATGAGATTTACAACTGTGTCAGTTAATATTAAATCACGTTAAATCAGTAAAGTCCCAGTATATGCCAGGGTATAATGCAACACTCTATTTTTGTCAGTTTCTTTAAAATAATGATGGAGTGCATTCTATGACTTCAAAAAGGCACTGGGGTTCATAAAGTATACACTTGGAAATCTTGGGATGGAAGAAGAGGAAACAAACTGGGATCAGCCAATGAATGGAAGACAGGTATCATAATGCATCTGGAGGACAGTTTAAAACACCACAGACAGTTAAATCTCCCTACCAGTTTTTTAACGGCTAAATTCCTTTACCAGTGAAAAAAATCAATCATTATTCAACTTTACATAAAATGATTAAAAATGCAAATTTGTATTAGAGGAAACTCATTGACTGGAATTTAATTATATCTAAGGGAAAAAATTTACCAATAAACAAGTTCAAATGACCCATTAAATATTTCTTTACATCTGAGAGAAGATGGGGTTAAAGACCTGTAGAACTGTATTCAGAATGTCTGGTGAAGGGGACTACCCACAAACAAGAGTGGAGAAGGATAAAGGAATGATAGAATGGCAGTATGAGAGATGTTTCCCTATTATCTGAGATTTGCTCTATCTACCTTCAATAAGTTACAAATAAATGGAAGCTGTGGATACATTTTATCTTGAGCTAGTATGTAGACAAACACAACCATTTGGTAGAGTCATCCCCTGTTTCACAGGATTTTGTATTGTCTTTTGTTTGCTTTTTTAAACCACGGCCAACTTTATTTCAAAAACCACCTCCACTCCCTCTCAGCAAATATTGTGATAAAGGCATCACTGCACTTAGAAGTACTTCTTTCTCAATAAGTGGTTTTCACAAATAAATTATTGATAGCAGGGATAACTTCATGTTAAAACAGCCACCAGAGAGAATGCAAATCAGAACATAAATGTGGTGTCTGAGCTCTACAAAGCTAAGTTGTGAGTGACATTTGAGTGAGGAGAGTAAGTGAGAAGTCAGGAGAGAAAAGAAAGGAAACTGAAGCACAGGCTCACATTGAGTTGCTAGTTTAGAATTAGGGAATATGTTAAAACTAGTCATTTATGGCAGAAGAAGAGGCCAAATTGGAGGAGGGGAGGACGGGTGGGGAGGGGAGGAGGAGAGGAGGGGAGGGAGGAAGGAAGGAGACAAAATGAACTTGACCTAAGAAGATCTTGAAACTACCACAAATATCTTTTCAAAAGGAAGTTTCTAATACCCCTTTAACAACAAGGGAGGGCCAATTTTTTTCACGTGATTTTAAAAATTAGGTTTGTGAACAGATTTGTAGAATTGGAAGGCCCCCTCATGATTTTCTATTAGCAATTATCAATTTCTTAAAACTCTGAATGAACTTACCACTAGTACCATTGGACCCAGAAGTCTTTGTAAAAAGTTTGCTTGGTTTTGTTTTATGATTTCTTAAGTTCCTTTGGTTATTGATGTAGGTACTCTATACTCCACTGTGTTAATTCTTGTAATTTATGATTTTAAATAGAATACAATCCAATTTCATTGCTTTTTTATAATCAACATATAGTTCTGTGTAGATTCCATTTTTGGTTTCTACTCTTGTACTTATTTTTTAATATTTTCTATGTTTAAATTGCATACAGTTGATTTATTTCCCTCTTTTTTCTGATTAAATTTATAAGAGATTAGTCTATTTTATGATTTTATTACAAGGAACTAATATCTTAAATTTATCTAGCATTTCTTTTTTCTAACTCATTTCTTCATTTATCTTTTATTTCCTACTTTCCTTAGAGCATTTTTTTCTTTTTTGTAACATTTATGGTTGAAAGCTAGAATTAATTTATCTTTTTTTTTTTAATGAAGATAAAAGCAAAGACAAAAATTGAACCTCTGGGTAGAACTGAGGCCATTTCTCATGGGTTTTCTCATGGAATGCTTTTTCCTATAAAAACATGGATTTGTACTCTTGGTTTCTTATACACTTTAAATTAATCAAATTGAATTTTTTTAAGTATTATTAATTTCTACTGTTATATTATTATCATCAAAGATTATGCACTTTAAAAGTTCTTTTTATGTGTTTAATGACATTTTCACTACATTCTAATATATTATCCATTTTTTATTTGTACATATGCCAAGGGCGTTTTTTATATGTTTATCTTCGCCTACGCCTATAGTAAGTTTCATAGCAGGGTAGAAGTTAGAGATAACTCTTAGTCTATCTTCCTTTTCTTATTCTGGTGTTCCCCAGAAGCATGGGAGAGTAATGTCAGCTGGTTCCAAAACTAGCCAGAAACCACCTCCACTCCCTGTCAGCAAATGGGGGAGGTGGTATGGCCTTAAAAGTGAATGGCTTCCGAGACTTCCCTAGTGGTCCAGTGGTTAGGACTCCGCACTCCCAATGTGAGGGGCCCCGGGTCGATCCCTGGTCAGGGAACTAGATCCCGCGTGCTGCAGGGGACCCAGTGCAGCCAGAATAGATAGATAAATAAATAAATATTTAAAAAAAGAAAAAAAAAGTGAATGGCTTCCTGCTACACCCAGCAAGGTTGGGCCCTGGCCAACATTAGGGCTCTTAACGTAGAGATTCCCAAGTCTTCTTTTGACCAGAAGAAAAAAAAAAAAAAAAAAAATAGAGCTATCTGAAGGGCTGGGTTTTCTCTGATTGCTCCCCCTCCCACATTCTTCACACCTCCTTTGTTTGAGATGACCCACCTAGTATGAGATGGCTCCATCATCCAGGATCTCTTATCCTCTGGCTTCTAGTTAGGTTCAACCAATGAGCAGCACTGGCAGACTATTAGAGGACTGAATAGAGAGACTAAGGTATCAATCTCCCACCTCCTCCAGCAGGCCATGATTTGAGAGTAACTGCATTCTTTAGGTACCTATGGTTGCACTTGCTATCCAGTGGACCCATTCCCAAGGTTAGAGCTTTCATTGGTTTAAGGTAACAGCTCTCTCCTCTTGTCTCTTTAGGTTTAGGGGTAGTAAAGCCTATTAACTGAGGCTAGTCTCTGGTGCTTCACCATTCATCGTTGGTTCCTTTAATCCTGCCCATATTTCTATATATATTCCTTTTATTACAGTCTTTTCAACTTTGTCTTTGCATAGGCTTTCTGATTCATTTCAGGACTGTTAATGATACACATGGCTTCATGAGATGACTTGGGCTTGGATAGTGACTATATCAGTGGATAATTCAATGGACTAAAAATGAAAGGCTTTTCCCCTGCCTATAAAAGGCACCACATAGGTCTACTGATGTCTGGCCATTCCCTAGGGATAGGGGAAATCATTCTTAATAATGACAAAGTTAGAATTTTCTGAATGCCTGTTTGAGAGCTCAGATTTGGATTTGGTTCATTTAAATGAAATTATAAACTACTGTTTTCCTTGCAAATCTAACCTTATGGGAGAGAAGGTTTATATATAATTCACACAGATTTTATAGAATCATCTATGCTTGGGAGTGTCGATAGGTAGAAAATCACTATTAAATCTACAGTTTATGTTATTTGTATTCTCAACTTTTTTCTTTGCTGCTAACTGTGTTGTAATCTGACAATGGTGAATTAAAGGCTCTGAATAAAAATATATTTCCATCATTTATTCTTTATGGTTTTAGCAGTATTTCTATTATGCTGTAAGTTGTATTATGTTTTAATTATTGATTTCAACTTTCTTGGATAAAAATAATATTTTCAAATACTTATAAGTTTTTCTTTGTCATTAATATTCTTATCTCTGACTTTTAAAAGAACTTGTTTTATTACCCATTTAATTTATAATAGCCTTTTTATGTTTAGTCATTTTCATCTCACTTAGAACTAAATTCAAACCCTAACCATGGCTCCCCATGTTCTCCTCTTCCCAGCACCACCCTGCTACCTCTCTGATCCCCTACTCTACTACATTTTTTTCCACACTCAGTCCTCTCCACCTATTGAGTCCTATTTCCAAATGCTTTTTCTCCTCTAGGTCTTTTTATCCCACTGCCTGGACCATTTTCCTGTAGATAATCCCATGGTTCACTCCTTCACTTCCTTCCAGTCTCCACCTATAAGACAACCTAACCAAAGGCCTTCCCAAACCTCCTAGTCTATTTG
The DNA here is from genome assembly GCF_011762595.2 of Tursiops truncatus. Lineage (NCBI taxonomy): Eukaryota > Metazoa > Chordata > Mammalia > Artiodactyla > Delphinidae > Tursiops > Tursiops truncatus. Next base: position 100,565,181 of record NC_047055.1, on the reverse strand, counting down.
TCTCTTCTTCATTCACTTAGCTATCACTACATACATTATACATATTTAACATCCTCTGGTATTTGACTCTAAACTCCATGACATAAACGACTGCATTTGTTTTGATCACTGACTGCAGTGTTCCTACCATTTGGAATACAACCTGACATATAGTAGACACTCAATAAATAATGCGCTGAATCTAAAAATACAAACATTGTTCTGTTTAAGGTATGACTACTCAAAATCTCTAATCAATGCCTCCTCTAGTTCATTCTGAGAATCTGTGATTTTTAAAAGGAAAATAGTTCTATCTACTATTTTACTTAATATGCTTATTTATTTATACCCCATCCCAGGATCATTTAGTCATCTGCTGTAGAATACCCAAGGCCATTTTTAGGAAAATATCCTGCTCTTGAACGTTCTCTTTCTGTGTTTATTCTTTATGCTAATAATCAGAGAGTAAAAAACATGTCCCTTGGGATACTTTCCATTTCTTTTCTGCTTTCTTTTATTACAAAATAATGGGAAGTATAAAATGATAATACATTTACTTTTGAGCATTTGTATTCTGCGTCTTTTGGCCTGGGGCTAGCTCAGGTAAAGGTTATTTCACTCAAGGTTTTGGTTTACACTGGAGAATGTTTTACTTGAGATTCTGTCCTTTAATACAGAGACCTCAATTATATGTCATTCCCCATTAGGGCCCTGGCTCAAATGGGAGCTTTGTGGAAATTTTCTTTTGAAGGACTCCTTGTCCAATTTAACCCTCATTCGAGAGTCTTCGCCTGCTAAAACATTGGAATTTTATCAAGATTTTCTATTTTCAGTAAGAAATATAACCTCCTGAGAAAAGATCCATATATTGCATTAATCACATTCTAATTTTGTATATTCACTTATCACATTTTATTAAACAATTTCATAATAAAATACACGGTCTATGTTCAGATAGATAAATATGGCCATAATTTGGAGTTTGGCAGGTTGCAAGATCAGTTTTACTTTCCCTTCCTACATTCCTCTTATTAAACTTTTTTTTTAAAAAATTGATAGCCTACATACAGAAAATATACTTAAGTGTACAGCTTGATAAATATTCTCAAAGCAAATGCACCTGTATAACGACCACCAGGTCAAAACATGGAAAGCTTCAACATCTCTGAAGATTTCATCCTGCATTTTAAAATCTAACCATTCTTCTGACTTTTAAACTCATGGAAGCATTCTGCCTATTCTTGAAATTTAATTAAACAAAATTACAGTAGATACACTTTTGTGTCTCACTTTTTTCTCTTTCCAGAAATTGATCTATCTTATGTACTGTGTGTCACTATCATTTGCTTACTTTCATTCTAATTTTGGCTATTACAAATGAAGCTACTATGAACACTCTTTCATATATATAAAATAATATTTTATATATATATGAATTTTTTGGCAAACATAGAAATGTATGTCTATTATATGCTAAGGAATGAAATTGTTGGGTCACAAGAAATGCACATTTTTATCACATTTAGTATATAATGCCAAACTATTTTCAATGTCTGTCTGAATTACATTTCTACCAGTTAGTTGTGAGAGTTCAAGTTATTCCATACCCTCATCTACACTTAGCATTATAAGTCTAATTTCAACCATTTTCGTGAATTTGTATTGGTATCTCATTGTAATTGTAATTTCCCCAATTATTGGTGAGGTTAAACACACTTTCATATTATTCTTGAACTTCTGAACATCCTCTTTTGTGAAGTTCCCGTTCAAGTTCATTGTCCATTTTTTCCATTGGATTTCTTTTTCTCATTTTATAAAACCTAAAATTAAATAAAGTATAGAGGAAAATCATAGGAGACACCTAATATACTCAATAGTGTAAAGATGTCAATTCTTCCCAAACTGATCTATAGATTTAACTCAATGTTGATCATATTCCAAAGAAGGTTTATGTGGAAATTAAAAAGATGATTGTAAAATGAACCTAGAAATACAAAGGGCTAATATAGCCAAGAAAATACTGAACAAGAAAAAAGTGGTAAAAGTTCACCAGATAACGAGATGCATTATAAAACGGCAGTATTCCACATGGCATGGTACTCATGATGTATAGACAAACAGAACAATGGAAGTGAACTTAAGTCCAGAAATAAAACTACAAATGTACTGAAAAATTTTTATGACACACTTAGTACTAGAGAACAATGGGCAAGCAACATTCTTTTTAATAAGTGACGTTGTCGTTCAGATTCCAAGTGAAAAAAATAAGCTGAATCTTAACCCATTCCTCATATCATATACAATAATCAATCATTTCCAGGTGAAATATAGATCCAAATTCAAATGGTAAAATAATAAAGCTTATATGGATAAAAGCAAAATGTAATACCATAATGGCTTTCAGCAGGCAAATATTTCTTAAACAGGACACATAATTATAAAGTGAAAGTTTATAAAAATGAACTACATCACAATGAAGAACTTCTCTTTATCAAAAGATAAAGTGAGTTAAAATTTTAATCCACAGAGAAGGAAAATATATTTGCAATACATAAAATAAACAAAGGACTCATATCCAGAACATAAGAACAACTCATAATTTTAATGAAGTTCAAGTTAATTTTTTCTGTTTTTGCATCATGCCTTTGTTTTCACATCTAAGAAATATATGGTTATTCCCAAAGTCACAGGGATTTTATTTTATGTTTTTTCTTTTTATTGCCAGAATTTCTTCTGGTCCTATATTGAAAATTATAAAATTAATAATTATAATATATACAAAAAAACCCAAAATTCATAATCTATAATCAGTATGTGAAAAAACAAAACTCTTATCAAAAAAAAAAAAACACTACAGTTTCATTAATCCACTACTTTAGAGGAGATCCAACAGCCTATGTTTTGACATTTTCTTGCTTGGAAGAGATCAATTTCTTCAACTAGATTAAATCTAATAATTCTTTGAGTTTTCTGCTGTTTTCCTTGCTCTTATATTTTGTAATGGAATACGAGGAATTGATATTTAAAAAGACATTTTCTTTGTCTAAGTTCCTAATATTGTTAAAATGTTTTCTTAATTTATATGCTACTGATCTTTCAAAATGTTCTATAGGATGAAATACTGCCATTTGCAGCAACATGGGTGGACCTAGAGATTATCATTCTAAGTGAAGTCAGAAAGAGAAAGACAAATACCATATGATATCACGTATATGTGGAATCTAAGATATGTACGACACAAACGAACACAGCTACGAAAGAGAAACAAACTCACAGATATAGAGAACAGACTTGTTGCCAAGGGGATGGGGCTGGAGGAGGGAAAGATTGGGAGTTTGGGATTAGCAGGTGCAAACTAGTATATACAGGATGGATAAACAACAAGATCCTACTGTATAGCACAGGGAACTATATTCAATATTCTGTGATAAACCATAATGGAAAAGAATGTGAAAACAAATATATATATTTATAAGTGAAACACTTTGCTGTACAGCAGAAGTTAACATGACATTGGAAATCAACTATACTTCAAAAAAAAGTTTATAAAAAGGTTCTATAGGACTGCTAATAAGGCAAACATTCCATAGATTATCTTATTCTGCTGCAGAAAATTTGCAAATATAGAGTTAATCACTGCAGGAAAATAATAAAAATATATAACACTTCTGTAAAATAATTTTTATAGGTTAAATATGATAGTAACCTTTCATAAAACTGACCGATTACTACAGAACTTTCACTTCCATTTCCAGAATGATGTCCTCTCCCTGCTAGATGAGCTGAGCAATATTTGGGGGAGTATACATCATTACTAATCTATCACTAATTATGGTTATTTTAATAGTATATGATCAATTATTTGAATTTATCCTTGAAAGAGAGATGTAGTGTAATTAGGAAGTTACCAAAAAAGCCAGTAAATGCATTGGTTAATTAGAAAGATTGTAGGAAGTTAATAAGAAAGGAGGGCTGCCTCCAATATCATGAGAGAGGGGAGGAATCTCAAAGTCGCCCTGAGGAGACAAGAACTCCTTTCATCTACACGCTTGTTTACGTACGATTGTTGACTTTTTCTAATACCACACATATATTTTCTTCTAGTTAAACTTAATCAAACATAAGAATAGAAAACAAATTTGCAACTCTTATGCTGAGTTGAAATACTGAGTTTTCTGTGTAACTTTCATACTTGGATGTGTTATCTAATAAATGTTGGCTTAATTCAAACAAACTTTATCATCATGTGTGAACCCACTTTATACAAAAAAAATAATAGCCTATTAAAAGCCATTTGTTTCACGAACACTGCTGTAAGGAGCTGAGTTTACCACAGGACTTAATTTGGCCACCAAATATAACTGCATTATGTAAAATCTAAAAACAACACAAAGTGGCCAATCAGGTCTGGTTCACACCATTCCCTGCCCCCCTGTGGATGCATGCATTTACTTCCTGAATCACATTAGCAGATGCACATGAACTAGAACATGTGCTCTCAATGGTAACTGCTTTGACTTATGAGAGAACTTGAAATGCTTTCTCTGTTTTTAGGGCCGAAGTCCTCACTCAAACATTAAGCATGCTGTCTCATGGTATCCAGACTCTGTCCAGGGCTCCACTTACATTATTTTTCTGCAAGACCTGTAGTGCCTTGTTGACATTGTTCAGGGCATGAACTCTTGTGGATCCTTTTTCTTTTGGCTGAAAACAAAATGAAACAATGTTGACTGCCCAGGGGAGAGAAGGACAATCTACCAGAAATGGAATAATTGATATATTTCACTTCTAAATTGGAATCTTTTAAATGATCACAGGTTGTGAGGCATTAATATAATGAATTTAAGTGCTTCAGGTTAATTATCCTTCTCATAGGAGTTTCTTATAGCATGGAGAAACTCCTTATAGCATGAATCAGCCACTCCTCAAGAAAACTGATAGAATTTTTTTTTTCTTCACAAAAGAGTTTGGTTACCATCTCTCCTTCATTTTACACCTCAGTTGCATGACCACGAAGAGAAACATCAGCATGCATAAGGACATTTGCTAGTAAGATAGATAAGTGAGTCAATTCCCACACCTTTTAGGAAAGTTTAAAAGAGATTTGAGCCTAGCAAAATTCTATAATCCCAAATAGGCTTAACGGAAACTATTTCTGGCAATATTACCTTAATTGTCTTAGTCACTGAAGCTCAAAACCTCAATCATCTTTGGTTCTCTAACCCTCACCTTCAATCCCCAAAAGTCTTATCTTGTCCTGTAATTTTTAAACTAACATTTGCATAGTGTATTACAATATATGGATTAATTCATTCAGTTGTGGAGTTTTAGAAAGTCTACCATTATGATGCCTCAAGTATTTACTCCTAAAATGAGATCTACCCTCCTAAAACAATTTTAACTACACAATACAATGCTGTTAAGTATAGGCACAATATTGTACAGCAGGCCTCTGGAATTTATTCATCTTGCAGGACTGAAACTTTATACCTGTCGAACAGCAACTCCCCATTTTCCATCTCATATTAAGTGTTCTTAAATCCTAAGAGTTCTCATCACAGGAAAAAATAGATTTTTTTCTATTTCTTTAATGTTATATGAGATGATGGGTGTTCGCTAAACTTATTGTGATAATCATTTCATGATGTTTATAAGTCACATCATTATGGTGTACACCTTAAACTTGTACAGTGCTGTATGTCCATTATATCTCAATAAAACTGGAAGAAAAAAAGACAAAAGACTAAATAAAGTTAAAAGTTAAACTTAAAAGGTCATTATGTATAAAAGCCTTATAAAGACAGCCACTAACAAAGATACCAAATAATAATAGAGAATAATATCTATTAAATAATATAAATTATATTACTGAAAATTTCACCTTCTTGTTCTGCATATGATAGAAGATGCCAAAACAAAAATAATATTGCAAGGCTGTTTTTTTCAGGAATAGGTCCTGTACTGCTACTTAAATCAGTAATTAGTAAATTAACTAATTTTACTGGATCTCATAAAACTATGCTGAGTCTGTTTCTGGTCTGGAATTCTTCTGAGGTTAATGTGAAGTTCCTTATAAATACTGTAAGTCACATACCAGTCTTTGCCCTGTCAGGCCTTCAAGAAGGTCTAGGAGGCGTCTCCCATCCTGCAGGTCACTGAAGAGGTTTTCTATGTGCTGCTTCCCAAACTGAAATAAGAAACATACCCTATTAAAGAAAGCATGCTTCCAGTGATCCATTTCTACGAATACGCCTTTTAAAATTTAAAGCTATGTTTAAGAATATTTAATGTATCTAATTCTTAATCTGCCAAGGGTGATGGATGAAAAGAGAACCTCCAAGTAAAAAACAAAAACCAGTAAATCATCATTCGGCCAAATCTATTTAAATATTTTTTCTCAATAACAAGAGTTGGAGATCTATAGTCTAATGGATCTAATTAACTCAACTTTTTGAATGCTGATCTTATAAAGGAGAGAAAAATTGTTTAAATTATCAGGCAGTTGGGCACTGTTTGGGGAGAAGTAAACACACAAAGAAACAAAGACCACAAACAATTTGCCCTGGGTGGGTACATAAGATTTAACCATTTTGTGTACTTGGAAACAGAATGCATAATCATAGAGGGTTCACCATCCTTCACTCATAAAACATGCTTTCTGCGCATATACATTTTACATGCTGCCTCAGAATGATCCAGTCTCATATTGGATGGTTCAGATTTTAGAAAGGTATGATTTAAATTAAGTTGAAATATGTTGGTGAAAGCTTTTCATCTCTTTTTCTCACTTCTTTACTTGAGAATCATACTGAGGGAAAACAATAGCCACTAATAACATCTAACATTTTTGGAGTGACTATTCATGAGAAACACTCCACTGAATGAATTGATCTTGTAATTTTTGTGACGTTAGCATTAGTATACTCATCCTACAGATGAAACAGAGACAAAGAGTCCTACAGATGAAACAGAGACAAAGAGACAAAACAAGAAGACGATAAAACCAAGATTTTGGCCCAGATCTGTCTAACTCCTGGGGCTCTTGTTCTTTCTATTTTATCAAGCTGCTTCCTTGGCCTTTTCCTCCTTCCATTTGATTATCTTTCAAATGTTTTATTTCTTCTGTCATACCCCCAAATATCTTCTTTTTCTGGTTCAAAGCCTACAATCCCTTCGTATGAAATCATTCACAACTCTTTCATCACCCAAGTTATCAAGAAAGCCCTACTTTATCAATGACAGATGCTTATTGAGCACCAATAAACCTGGGCTAGGTGCTAGCGCATGCACTAGTAAATGAGATGGATATGACCCCAGCCCTTGTGGAACTTTGAGTCGAGCAGGGAACACAAATATTCCTAAAAGGTAATGCTACAGAGAGGCAGTAAAAGGAACCCAGGAGCACATAATCATGGGAATTCCCATAGTCTGGGGATCAGGAAATACTTCCCTCAAAATGTCGGGTGATGGGTCTAACATTAGCCTTGGGTGATTGGGCTCTTCTCATCTACTCCTTTGATCACACACAAACTTTATATTTCACACAGCTCAAGAAGAGTCCTCGTTTCCAGGCAAAAGACATCTCTGAAGCTTCTAAGATTGAAGACAGAGGATTCAGGCTCTCCCTACAGCCAGGTAGCCATGTCCAAGACAAGTCCGGATAGAGCCTAGGTGCTTCAATTAACGATAACATTGATCCCTGCAAGAAGTCCACCATGCCAGGCTTTGGAAATCAAACCACATATGTGCTTTGACAAAGATAACTATAAGTTATTCTTTTGAAATTCTACTTGAATAGTTCTAATTAAAAATTTCAGGGGAAAAGAAATGACAAAACACTAAGATACTAGAACTTTTAAAAAGCACTTTTAGTATATATAATGTACAGGTAGATCTTAAAACAACAGTGCCATTCTTATGAAATAAGGAAAGCTTTCTATTAATAAGTAAAGAAAATGAATGTGGGCTTTATAATAATTCTGTCAAGAAACTCATATATAACCCGGAATAACTTGGCATTTGGGGGATAATATTAAGATTTCATTTTCAAATTGGTTGAAGGTCAACAATGCCTTGAAAATGCTATTTTCTTTTGTTTTGTTTTGTTTTCCAGGAGCAAAATTTTACAGATGCATTTGAGAAGTGAGTAGCTTCTAAACTTATGGACAAAACCAATATTGCAAACTGAAATGTGTCAGGTTTTGAAGAAAATAAAATATAGTTAGTTGACAGAAATACTTGCTGTTATTAAAAATATATATCTAGATAGGCAGATAGATAGACAGATAATAAAGTCTGGCAAACCGGAAGGGATGTGGGCGGTAAAATGTTCATTCAAGGAGAAGGGCTGGGACTTGGAAAGGAGTAAGTCTAGAGGCAAAGAATAAAGCATGAACCCCAAGGCCATAAGGATCATCTAGCATCCAAGATATGAGGACTAGAAAGCTTATGCTTTTGGGCAAGGAGCTTAAACAAAGGTCAAGAAGGCAAACGGGATCTTGCTTTGATACAAACTTATACACACAGACGAGGTATTGATATTTTATAATTCTCCCTTTTAAACTGGAATCAAACAAAATAGAGAGGGAGGAAGGACTGCAGACTAATCAGAGCGCACATCTAGTTGGGGCACCTAGAAAGCAGTGAGGTGATAGAGAAAAAGATGGTTTTCGGTATCATATATAACTTTCAAACTCATGCAATCAATGATATATTAAAGTATCACAACTGAAATCCAACTTATATTTGTTATATCCACCACAATCTCTAACAGGGTGCCTCTCAAAATGTTCCAGTAAAGCAACTTTCAACAGACGAGACTGAATTTATTTACCCCGGAGCCTGGCAGTGTAAAGTACATAGTGACTGCAGGTTCAAAACTTCTATGAAAGCATATGTTTTATGTTAAGAATTCATGGAGATTTTGTCTTCCTCTCTTAATGCATGTTTAACTTAAAAGTAATTTCAAGCACTTTGATTGAAAATTCCCCTCCTATGGTCTAATTAAATTGATGTTCAATGAAATGTACAATATTTAGCCTGTAACTTCATGGATGTTCAGGTGTTTAGTCTTATACCTCCTGGACTATGAATATCCTAGAGAAAGCAAAAACTCTCTTTTCTCTGGAATGGTTTTCATTTCTTTCCTAGATTCAACTCCTCATTCCATAGCACTCTAGGTATGATGTAGCAAAAGTAGCACACGTTTCTGAGGCAGCAATAGCTGATTTTTCGAACCCGAGTCTCCTATTCACTAGCTGCATTGTCTCCGGCAAGTGACTTAGTCTTTCTGAGGAACAATTTATTCATTAGTATCAACAGAATGGGGACTGAAATAATAGCACATCAGTCTTAAGCCTCTGAAACAGTGCAGGTATGCTGTACAGACTTGGCAAATAGTAGGTACTCAATAAATATAGAAAGCTTTTTTCTGTTTTATTCTACTATTCCTTGGCTTCTTTTTCTTTGGCCAAATATTAGACATAAATACAATTATGCTTAATTATTGAATCTACCAGAAAATACAGAGCTCAGATACAATGTGTTCTGTTTTCTCTTAGTTTGGTACCCCTGTAAGAGTGAAAGTCAAGGAGGGAAAGTGTCCTTCCATATTCAATTACTAATACTAGTACATGTGGATGGCAAAGGGGAAACACTCGGAGCCTTCAAGCTCTTTATCTTTTTGTTGTTCTTTTGCTTACTTTTCATTAAATCTTCTTCTGTTTTCCTCTCTTTTTATCTCCTATGAAAGACATCTACTATGCCTTTTTGCTGCAAGTGACACTTACTTCATGAAAACAGTATTATTTCTTTAAAAATTCCCTATCTTTAATGGCTTTCTTTTCAAGTGTATGAAAATTATTTTATAAGACACATAAAACATTAAATGTGCCTTGGGTCATATGACCCTGTGGCTCTCTATCTTCAATCCCTTTCCTGACTAATATTTTCTTTAAAAAGTGAACTTTTGGTATTACTTAGCAGTTTCTTACATTCACTTACATATTGAATTCTTCCTTGCTAACCCAAATATCAAGATGAAAGGACCATAAAATGAGACAGCAATCCTTCCAGATCATTGTCAGGATGATATAAAGAAATTCTACATTTATATCAATTTCTTTATTTTTTTTTACAGACAGTGTTCAAAAAGAAACTCAGACAGGTTGATTGGTAACTGGCATAAACAAAGTGAAAAAATCGAAGTAAAAAAATTGAGAAAGGGACAGAAATGAATTGAAAAATATTTAAATAGTTTCTGACTCTTCAGAGTTGTGTCAGTCTTTTAACCCGTAAATACACAGAGATCAATACCATGTTGCACTAAAAGAAACTTGAAGAGCACAGGAATAATTTAACATGGCCTTCTGGTGGTAGAAAAGTCAGCCTCTGGACATCCGTGTTGCTGAGAAAATCAAGATACCCCTCTGTGATTCTGAATCTTTAGCTATTAGAAACACCAAGAGCAAGAAAAACACCAAAGAGGAGAGCAAATTTGATTCCAAACTTATTGGTAAATCCTGCTGACCAGCTCCCATAAAAATAATGCAACCCACTATAATATAAATAGGCAGTTTTCATAGATGATTGTTTTCTTAAGCATGGGTTGTAAAAAGTATTTCATAAGATAATTTTATTGAGGTTAGCTCAGTGAATGTTCACAGACTGAAGACATTCATATTATCATCACCCCCATGGTGAAAAAGAATATGATCAGCATCCTCAGAGCTTCCTCACACCCCCTTCTGTGTACTAGCCCTTTCAAGGATGACTACTCTACTGACTTTTAACACCATAGATTAGTTTTGCCTTGAAAGGAATCTCTTAAAAACAGAAGAATAAGGCTGGTTTAGTGTCTCATTTTAGGAAACTAATAATTGAAAGACATATGGTTTAGGAAGAGAGAATTTGGAAAGAACAAAAAAGTTGCAGTGATGAAATATGTTTTACAAAGCACAGGGAAGTACTGCAATACAATGAGTAAGAATATTCTCTCTGCCCCAGAATTCCTTGGTTCAAATCCCAGCTCTGCCATATTTCATGTGTGTGATATGAGCAAGTAACTTAATCTCTCTGGGTCTTACCTTTTATCAACTGTAAAACAACGATGTAGTATTACCTAGCTTGTGGTGATGCTGTGAAGATTTAAATGCATTTGGAATAGTACTTTGCTCTAAGATATACTCAATAAATGTTAGCCATCATGAATTTATTCCAAACGTTTAACCCTAATAATCCATATTTTCCAAAATTTCCTTGGAATTTTTGGCTCAAAGTAACAGAAGGGGTCAACTTCAAAGTATTGGTATGGGGATTAAACGAGTTAATAAATATACGGTGTCCAGCATGTTTCCTGGCATAGGAAATGCTCCATAAACCCTAATCACATTTCCCATTTCCCCCTTTCATTAAATGTCATCATCTGGAAATAGAGAGTAGGACTCTCCTTTGAGGGTGCCAGGATCCTAGCAGGACTTGGCTAACTTGAGGAGAGTTAATAGGGAACAATTTAAAAAGGTGAGGGCAGGGTATAAAGAAACCACCAAAACTGGTAATAGAGAACTGCAATTATCACTCCTAGACACATAGGAAAAAAGAGAAAGAGAGTGGTTATTGGTCCATGAACAAAGAGAGAGTCGAGAGAGTCACCTGACATGAGCTTTGATATTTTGGTGATGAATGCAGCTATCTTGTGGTAAATAACTGCCCTGATATTTCTTTCCTCCCTTCCTCTGATCTCCTGTAAATGCTCCCAAGAGCCAAAACCAACTGGAAACCAGAGAGCAAGGAAGTCTGCTGATATCATCCACAGAGGTCAGCCTCCCAGGGAAAAGAAGGGCAGAGAGTGGTCCCAGAGGGATAAACCAAAGACATTCAACACCCTAGACAGGGAAAACAATTCCCTTGATACACAGGATCAATGTCAGGGATGCCCATGTCAGAAAATAAATGAAGGCCCCAGTGCTTCTCCCCAGACTGCCTATATTATTTTTATCTCTGGTAATGTTGTTTTAAAGACCCAAATGTATCACTGGGACACTTTCTCTCCTATAATAGGGGTATCAAAGTACTGGAATGTTTAGCAGGCTTTAACAGATGAAAATTAACATATATTATTCATTGTTCCTGAGCATCAAATATTTTAAAACTTCTATGTACCACAAATAGCACTAAAATCTGGGCTGCAAAGATAATGTTTTAAAAAATTCCAAGTTATTCCTTGGAGCTAAGAAGTGCTCAAGAGCTAAGTTAGATAATATAATAGTTTTACAGTCTCTCCAGATATGAAGTGTTATTTGGCAGTAACTCTTTATAAAACATAGTCACTAGGACCCAATGTGTATGTTACACTATTACGTATACAAGAAGAGATTCAACCAGATTGCACATTAGAACTTTCAACAGCAGCCACAACAATGGTTAATGGAAATCAAGTCATTATCTGTAAATGGTCTATTATAAAACTCCAAGTAATGTGTGCTTAACCAAGAGTCAGCACGGTTTGTTGTCTGATCAGGTCTACATTTAATATGGTTTGTAATAAAACTGAATTCTTAACCCAGGCCTGTGTTTTCTCATCTGTAAATTAGATAGATCAGTACTAATTCAATTACCAGTTATCCTGAAACAAAAATTAGTAAACTTATATGTAATTTTATCTTGTATTTCTAGTTATAATGTTAATATAATTCACAAATAGCTATTTTAAAACATGTAGAAACCTTATAAACCATGATTGTAGCTAATTCTGTTATATCACCTTTAAACACCCCCTATAAATTTAAAATTATGAAAGTTAAATTCAGTTTTTATTGAATCACAAAGGTATAAGATTTAAGCTTGAGATAGCCAGGCAGGGGAATGGAGATTGGTTATATTCTATCCCAGTAAAAGCTTCTGCAACAGAAGAAGTACAGTATAAGGTTTGCAAGATGAAGCACTTCATTTCAAAGCATCTAAATAACACTATGATTCTTCAGAAAGAAAGAAAATATTGTGACACAATGGGCACACTCACTACAGAAATGCCAACCATTAGCACTTAGCTTCCCGCAAAATGCAGAGGGAGAAAGAACTATTCAGACTTGTTCAGATCCTATGGAATGAGACTCTATGGTCAAAAGACATCTGTGCATGTCTTTAGTTAATAACTGTAAATTTTATTTATAAAATTAATATTCTTAAAATTTCTCAAATACATTGCAGTGCAATTGTGTGTGGACAATTATGTGACAAGACAGCCTCTTCCTAATCGTTCCCTGCCCCTACCTACTAGAAAGTCAGCCTTGGGCTATTCATTCTCTCTTCTCCCATGCTTATGAGGTGGGTCTGCCAATAAACAGTGTGAAATCAAGGGAACAGGAAACACACAGAAAGGAAAAAAGTCACATAGGCTGGAATATTTAAATAAGAGCTTCTGTCCCCATTATACCTTTATTCCCTTCTGATAGGTTGAACCATATGAAATTTTAAATTCTGCAGTCAAATATGATTGAAAACTGGCAATTTCACATGATTCAACCTCATATATTTTGTAATGACATGCGTAATAAACATTCAGTGTTTAGTTTAAGTCAGCCACATTTCTGTGCACTGTACATGGACTATTTTAATTAATTCTTATAACAATCAATTAAAATCAATCCCATTTTACGGATGACACAACTTGAGACATAGAGAACTAAGTAACAGCAAATAAGTGGTAGATATGAATCCAAACATAGGTGGTATATTTCCAGATTTATTAACCATTCTCTACTTTGTAACTGCTGTTTGAGCTGGCATTCTTTGATGACAATGCCTTTCAGGGTCAGTATTAGATAAGTTTTACTTGTGTATTTTCATAATGTCTTTCAATAAAATAAGGATAATTTAACTAATTTATTCTTTTCTTTCCCCTGAGGTTTCTGAAGGTCAGATACAGTTATATAACCTACAAACAAAATTGCTTCTAATTTTACGTTGAATTAGTAACTGAAGGGTGATAACAGTGATAATTCTACATATGTACATTAGAAAAATTCTTCAATGTCTTAAATTTCTATTGTTATATCAGTCTTTAGGGGGATGCCTCGATGAATCCAGTAAATATTGTTCTAGAGACTAAAACAAATTTTTAACATGCAGAACTCACTCAAAGGTATATGGAAAATCTGGCTTTTTAATGTAATTAAATTAAAACACAAAAGCAATTGCCCCCCACACTAAAAACCTAGGAGGCTATAAATCAACATATAATAAATATAATTCTTAAAACTGAATAGGATTGAATAATAGTAAATAGAAGGAAAAGCTTTACTCATGTTTTTAGTGCAGTTATTTCTTGAGAGATCCACTCATACATGCCAAGTACTTATTGAAAGTCTTCCATGTGAGATTCATGCAGTTACATGTTAAAGAATATAGCACTTGGGGTCAAATAGGCCCTCATTTCATTGCAATTCTAACTTTTCCCAGCTGTGTGAATTTGGATAAATGATTTAGTAATTTGTTTGTTTTCCTCGTGTGTCAAAGGAGGGAGAGTAAGTTATTCAATTAAATGTAACAGCTATTATTCAACTACTTTTTATTGTGCTCAATACTGGGAATAACTGGGAAGATAAAAGGTAAAAAAGATACTGCCATTGTTTTTTCAGCTTTAGTCACAATCTATGAAGGATGTATGCAGTTAAGCAAAGATATGTATAGCACTGTATTATAACCCTATCAATAGTGGTGTTGAAAGCATGGTGCCAACACAAATAAGAGATGTCGTCTTCACTTGAGAAGATAAGAGAAGCAGAAATCCTAGAACTGAATTTACAACATTGAATACACAATTAACAAGGAGATGTGAAAAGAGGAGAAGAATGCCAAGCAGAGGGACATTTCAGATACTAAGATTCGGATAAATTAAATTACATTAAACCATGAAAAATCAGGTCTTAGAACACAGGGTATATGGAGTGATGGGAGATGATGAGACTTGAGATGTATGAGACACCACAACAAAGGGGGCTTGGTCTGCCAACCTAAAGGAGCTTGAGCAAATATTTAATGGTCATTTGTTTTCATTCTTTTGAACAAGGTATGTAATTTTGAAGTGTTTACCGTATTTTTCACATTAATATTTAGACCGATGTCTTAAGGTAGTTAACCTTATTTAGGAAAGGCGAATATAGACATTGTTCAGAGGTGAATTTTGGAGTCCTAATAACTCAAGAGAACTATTCTTGTGTGGAAATATTACTTGACAAGGGAGTCATTTAGTTCAGGAGCAACTGCTCTAAATTATAAATATGAGCTCCTTAAAACTCTAAGCAGTTATCTACCTTTCCACTGGAACTTCTTTTTGCAGAAGCAGAGGTCACAATCTGTGGTAGATTAAACACAAAACTGGGCCAACTATTTCATCCTTTCCTGAATCCATGCCCTTTGCAGCAGGACTTTGCTGCTCCTCTCACGAGGAGGTGGTTTCTACTTCTCTACCTCTGGAATCTGGACTGGCCATTGCCTTGGTCTGGCCAATAGAATGCAGTGGAAGTTATGTTGTTCTACTTCCAAATGTAGGCCTCACAAAGGCTTGAACACTTTTGCTCTCTTGGTAATGCCTCCCCCTTCATCATAAGAACATGCCTTAGCCAGATAACTGGAAGGTGAGACATGTGAAGCAGAACCAAGTTACACCACTAGTCCCAGATAAGGTCACCCCAGACTGGCTGACAACCAGACATGTGGGAGAGCTTAGCCAAGATCAGCACAGCCACCTGGTCGAACCACAGCTAGCTAGAGACACATGAATAATCCCAGGAGAGATCTGAAGAACTTCCTGGCTGATCTGAAGAGCTGAAAGAATAATAAATACTTGTTGTTTTAACCTACTGAGTTTCAAGGTAGCTTGTTACATAGCAATAGTGAATTGATACATGTTCATATATGAATGTTTGTTTCTATAGAGGAGAAGAAGTCTGAAAAATTAAACTGTATTATAAAGACTGATAAATTATTTATGGAATATTTTTAAAGGAGCCCTTTGTGCAGAAGAACTCCAAGCTAGAAAACATTTCACTGCTGAAGTTGAAAATGGACACAAAACCATTATCTGTAGAGATTTGACTCAATGAATGATCTGGAAAAAAGCACAGTCAATATACTCTACAGAGCTCCTTCGATTCCATCTTGCAAAAAAAATAAAAAGTTCAACAAAGCCCTATTTTAAAAAATTCTCAGCTTCATGGAGCAATTTAAAAAAAAAAAACAGTGTCAATCTTAAGATTTACAATACTATCTTTAATAAAATGTAGGGTTTTTTTAAACTCTTTTGTGGTAGCTATATGTTGTAAAAAAAACAAAGATTGTGTTTCTTGCTCAACATGCTCATTTGAAGTTCACTTGAATCTTATGAGAAGTTAAGAAAAGGAAGACTGTTTCATTCTCCTGTTTGATAGATTTTTTACTCTGCTGTCACTTTAGATAAAAATTCCTGTTTATCTAATTTTCTTCATTATAAGTTCTAATTTGTATCAGTTTATCATTCAGATGTTTTCAAAATAAAAATAATGAATCCAAAAGAATTCTCTCTGAATTACACTGTCACCTTTGGTTAGCGTCTCGAGAATAATACACTTTTAAATAAGTTAAGCTGAATAACAGCCAAGGCAAGTAGGTAGATTTGACACTTTTTCCTCCCAAAGCTTCTGAGAAAAATTTTAAATTGTCTTGTACATTAACTAGAAAATCTTAATAGGCACCTGTTTATTTCAAAAATCGAAAAAACAGTTTAATAGCCCTTTAAATAGAAGTTTTATACCAGGACTTTTCTAATAATACATGACCTCACTGTAAAAGGTGCCTAATTTAGTAATTCATTTTTATCAATACCAAACATTTCCTCATTATAAAACACTGCTGTGCAAAATGTTTTATTTTATGAACACAGCAACTGTCCAAAAATACTATTGAGCAAAAAGGAAACAAACTATCTTGGCTTAAAAATATAAGAATTACCAGATTTTAAAAATAAAGAATACCCAAGAGGCACATGAAAAGATGCTCAACATCACTAATTATTAGAGAAATGCAAATCCACACTATAATGTGGTATCACCTCACGCCGGACAGAATGGCCATTATCAAAAAATCTAGAAACAATAAATGCTGGAAAGGGTGTGGTGAATAGGGAACCCTCCTGCACTGTTGGTGGGAATGTAAATCGATACAACCACTATGGAGAACAGTATGGAGGTTCCTTAAAAACTAAAAATAGAACTACCATATGACCCAGCAATCCCACTACAGGCATATACCCTGAGAAAACCATAATTCAAAAAGAGACATGTACCACAATGTTCACTGCAGAACTATTTACAATATCCACGACATGGAAGCAACCTAAGTGTCCATCGACAGATGAATGGATAAAGAAGATGTGGCACATATATACAATGGAATATTACTCAGCCATAAAAAAATAACAACGAAATTGAGTTATTTGTAGTGTGGTGGATGGACCTAGAGTCTGTCACACAGAGTGAAGTAAGTCAGAAAGAGAAAAACAAATACCGTATGCTAACGCATATATATGGAATCTAAAAAAAAAGAAAAAAAAATGGTACTGATGAACCTAGCTGCAGGGCAGGAATAAAGATGTAGACATAGAGAATGGACTTGAGGACACGGAGTGGGAGGGGGAAGCTGCGGCAAAGTGAAAGTAGCATAGACATATATACACTACCGAATGTAAAATAATTAGCTAGTAGGAAGCAGCAGTATAGCACAGGGAGATCAGCTCGGTGCTTTGCGATGATCTACAGGGATGGGATAGGGAGGATGGTAGGGAGGCTCAAGAGGGAGGGGATATGGGGACATATGTATGCATATGGCTGATTCACTTTGGTGTACAACAGAAAGTAACACAGTATTGTGAAGCAATTATACTCCAATAAAGATCTATTTAAAAAAAAAAAAGAATACCAAAACTTATCAACATATGTCACCTGGTTGAATGAACTTTCTCAGTCTCTTAAATTTAAATACTACTGGGAATGCATTAGCAATCTATTATTGAACTTGGACTGTAAGATTTGAGATGGAGGTTTAAACATAAACTTAAATTTAAAATAGAAAAAAATAATTTTAATTGGTTTTAAAAATGGCTCCTTCTGATTTTAAAACCAGTGAATGTACTTTATAAAAAAAAGATATACAGAAAAATATTACAAAGAAATAAAAGGTATAATCTCACCACTCAACCAGTGTCAACTATATTTTTGCACAGTTATTTTTCTATTCATATATAAGCACATTTTTTTCAAACTTGAATTATCTTATATTTCTAGTCTTTCTCTTCTTCTTTGTCTTCCTCTTCTTCTTCTCATCTTCCTCCTTCATTCCCTGTTCTCCTCCTTCATCAACCAAGGTGCCATTTTTGAGTGTTTCTTAATTAAACCAAGATGTTCTAAGAATTTTATGATCAGTGTCAAACTTATTCTGTTTGATATTAGAAGAAATTAGTGAGAAAGGTATTGTTTCTACCTTTTTAGACATGAGGATATTAAGATTCAGTAGTCTTAAGTAAATTCACCAAGGTGTTTAAACTCAGATTCAAATCTATTTCCTCTAACTCTGAAGGCTATATCTTCATCCCTACCCCACTTTCTTGTTTTTTGTTTGTTGATTTTTTTTAAACCTCATATGATAAACATTTCCCTGCATAACAAAATCTAAAAAAAAAAATTTGAAAAAAAAGAAGGCATCATGGTGAAGCCTGCATGCATATTCTATTAAAAACAGATTCTTGTACTGGCATCCTTCCAACTGTGGTTCCATTAAGGGCTCACAGTCATGTTTATCTTAGACTGTATTATAAGGACCAGAAACTAAAATGTGCCTGTGTCTAAGATGAAATGATGACTCTTCAAATCAGCCAATTTGGGAGGTTGCAAATCATAGTCGACCCTCTAGGTATTTATCATCGTGTAGCACTGGGAATTATCCTGACCTCCTCATTTTATGGAATCTACTGACCATGGTATGATTGTTTTCAGAAGGATTTAGAAGCTAATTTATCAAAAGCCTATTCTTTGATATTTATGTTCATCAACTTTTGATAATTCTTCCCATTTCTTATTTTATCCCTAATATAAGTGTGTGGGCAATCCATGAGGAAATAAATCAACAGGAATTGATTCATTAATGAATGTGTGGAAAAAATAATACAGAATACTAAATATTGTTATCTGTTTTAGTTCACAAAACAGGCATCATCTTTTATAACACTTCAATTACTCGTAAGCCAATCTTAAGAGCTCCTTTGAGGCACTTAAAAGTATACATGATCGGGCTTCTCTGGTGGCGCAGTGGTTGAGAGTCTGCCTGCCGATGCAGGGGACACGGGTTCATGCCCCAGTCCGGGAAGATCCCACATGCCTCAGAGCAGCTGGGCCCGTGAGCCATGGCCGCTGAGCCTGTGCATCTGGAGCTTGTGCTCCGCAACAGGAAAGGCCACAACAGTGAGAGGCCCAAGTACCGCAAAAAAAAAAAAAAAAAAAAAAAGTATACATGATTATTAAAATGGACTTTGCCTTCTTTAATGTAATCTGTAGTGGCTAAAATCAATTTGACCACAAATTAGTCTTTAAAAACCAACTGGGCTTAATATGGGAAAAACAGCCGTGGTAAAGTGCTGCAATCTTCTTGTATTTTTATGCATGATCCATTATGAACTGAAGAAGAATAGCAATTCTAAGGTTTTAAGGATAAATACTTGCTCAAGAGATACATAACAGACAACATATGTCAATAATAATCAAAATGAGAAACAAAACAAAATGATGCAGAAACATAATATCCACACTTTTACAAAACCTAAAGGCAGTAATAAATGGTACAGCTTGTCAACGGCTAACATGCACACCTGGGATTAAACCGTCATAACAACACCCAGAATCCCATTGAACAAAATTGCCAGTTGTAACCAGAATCTAATCAATAATGGAGCCCAGCCCCATTGTTTTTTGTTTGTTTGTGTGCTTGCTTGGTCAATGTTTTGAAGATTCTTCATACCATATCCTATCATTTTGAAAATGCCTTTTCCTTGGTTCATTGCTATAAACTTCAATTCCAACTCTGGACAGAACCATCCTCCTCCAATCTGCAATCTTTTTTTCATACTTTTCTCCATATATTTATTCCTTTCTATCTTGGTCCATTTTTCCTCTCACCCTCACCATCAGTCTACCTTCTAACTCTTTCCTCAGTGTCTTCTGAAACCCTAAAGTATTTTGAAGAGTTGCCTTTATGCCCTCAGTCTCAGTTACCCCACCACAAGCTCTTCTTACTTAGAATTTAATCTTCATTTTAATTTACCTGCAATCGTAACAGGTTAAAGGCTTACCTCCATTTTCCCCTTGCTATGATTTAAATTTTTGTGTGCCATCCAAATTCATATGTTGAAATACTAATACCCAGTGTGATGGTATTAGGAGGTAGGGCCTTTGGGAGGTGCTTTAAAAGTCATGAGGCTGGAGCCCTAATAAATGAGATTAGTGCCCTTATGAAGGAGGCCCCACAGAGCTCCCTAGTCCCTTTCACCATGTGAGGATACAACAAGAAGACCTTCACCAGAACCTAATCATGCTGGCACCCTGATCTTGGACTTCCAGAACTCTCCAGAACTATCAGAAAATTTTTTCTGTTGTTCATAAGCCACCCAGTCTCTAGTATTTTTTTATAGCAGCTTGGAGAGACCAAGACATACCTCATATTTAAGATCATGTGGCAGGTTGATATTTTGACATATTAGCTGGTGCTTTGCCCCAACTCTTGGAATCTATACATGTGTACTTCCCCAAGTATAAGTTTGTTACCATGAAAAGAAAAAGACACAAAGGCTTAAATATTATGTTTCTACATACCATCTGAAATCTATGGCAAAAATCAGAGCTGTGCATTGCAAAATCCTCAGAATGTTGAGTACAATGACATATTATCTATCCCATAAATAAAAGAGTTGGGAAAACTGTATATAGAATCAAGTGTGCCTCATCCCAAAGGAGATACAGTTTAACAGCTGGAAAAAGGACAGGATTGAAATGGATTATGGTGAATAAGACAGATAGCCTTTATTGTGAGTTTCTGAGAAGGACTCCATTATCCCTCTCCTGCTCTGAGTTCAAGTCCCAGAAAACCTACATATGTTGGGGACAATCCCAGATCTGAGAAGACCTGTGCCTGGCTTGTTAGCATATGCACTGGGAGATCAGAGAGTCCTCCCTCCACCCCCCATCTCTATAGCACCAGTACAGTAGAAAAGGCAACAGCAACGATGAGTCAAGTGTCAAAGCAGGTAAGGCTGAAGGGATGCCCTGGGACACTTGAGGCATGCCTAAATTTGTAAGAAGGGGACAAAGAAAAGGACATGATAGCTGAGGGCTTGACAGGAGTTCAGTCATCTCTGGTGGTGATCCGGGCATAGCAGCTAACAGGCAAGAACAGACAGCATAAACTAATTGTATCAGCAGAAGACTCCAAGTAAGGATGACTATGGACCTATGACCCCTGATAACTGGATGTGATATAAGCCCCTTGAAACTTAGAGGTTGACATGCTATCATGACCAACATGCTGTTGACCATAATAATATTTAATAGCTTTACCTCATAACTCTTTGACCTGCTAAGTTCCAATGCTTTGATCATCACATTGCATCCAAACACATGGCCAATTCATGCCTCCTCATCCACCTTGAATTATTCTACCTCATGGATCACAAACAACTCCCTCTAATCACAATCTATTATTCTTGAACTTTCTCTTCTCGCTTTAAAATTCAACAAATATTTATTGAGTATCTACAGTATGATATCACATGAGGTTTGGGTGGACAATGATCTAGTTTCTACATTTCTGGAGCTTACTGTCTCCCCAGGGAGAGGAATAAGAAATGAGTATATAAGTAAATAAATAAATGTAAGATTATAGATTATAAGATTTCAAGTGCTAAGACAAAAATAGGGTTATCAGAAAGAGAATTACAGGTCCAAGCTACATAGATAAGAACTTCTTTCTGAGAGGGTGACATTCAAGGTAAGATCTAAAAGATGAGATAGAGCCAGACTCTTGAAGAAGGGAGGTGGAAAGAGAATTATAGAGGGGGAACAATATGCACAAAGGGAAATAGGGAGAGTGGTGCTAAATGAAGTTAGTAGCCAAAGAGGGATAAGGGGTCAGCCGTGGTACAGATGTTATTCAAAATGCAAGGGATATCACTTATATGTGGAATCTAAAAAATAACTGGTGAACATAACAAAAAAGAAACAGACTCACGGATATAGAGAACAAACTAGTGGTTATCAGTGGGGAGAGGGAAGGGGGAAAGGGTAATTTAGGGATAGGGAATTGAGAGGTACAAACTACTAAGTATAAAATAATCTACAAGGATATATTGTATGACAGAGGGAATAGAGCCAATATTTTATAACAACTATAAATGGAGTACAAACTTTAAAAACTGTGAATCACTACATTGTACACCTGTAACATATAATATTGTGCATCAACTATACTTCAATTAAAAAGTAAATAAAAATAGATAAATGTAATGGAAAGGCTTCGATGGGGAGAGGAGGGATATGATCTAATTTGCATTTTATAAAGATCTCTCTGGTAGTTGTGAGAAGATGTGAAGGAGGATAAGACAGGCATTGGGGAGACCCCAGTGCCTAAATCCAGTCCTCTTTAACTCAACTTGTCTTAGTGGTAACTATGACCTCAGCATCAGTCCAATCTCTCTCCCTCCCTCCCTCAACTGTCCATCATACTTGCCTTATCAATTATCAGTCTTGATTTCATCTAGTCTTCCATTCTTTTTTTTTTTTTTTTTTTTTTTGCGGTACGCAGGCCTCTCACTGTTGTGGCCTCTCCTGTGGCCATGGCTCACGGGCCCAGCCACTCCGCGGCATGTGGGATCCTCCCGGACCGGGGCATGAACCCGCGTCCCCTGCATCGGCAGCCGGACTCCCAACCACTGCGCCACCAGGGAAGCCCTGGTCTTCCATTCTTTTAGTTTCCTTTTCAAGTCCGGTGTAACTGCTGAAGTGCTCATATAACCCTGCCCTCTGGGTCCTCAGGACGCATGACATTCCATTATGCAATCCTTCCTCCTTCCTTCCAGTTGCACGGGAATGAGTACCTCTTCTTCTCTTAAAAACT
Organism: Tursiops truncatus; assembly: GCF_011762595.2. Classification (NCBI taxonomy): domain Eukaryota; kingdom Metazoa; phylum Chordata; class Mammalia; order Artiodactyla; family Delphinidae; genus Tursiops; species Tursiops truncatus. Next base: position 100,542,012 of record NC_047055.1, on the reverse strand, counting down.
GATCCCTAAATGTGGGCACCTGAGATTACTGGCTACCAGTTTTTGTGTGATTTTGATTCATCTTCTCTCCTATTCATTTATACATATCAAGCAGGCAGCATGCTTTAGTTGCAAAGAACCAACTTCCAAAACCAGGCATTCTTAACTCAGGCCTCTGTTTCTCAGACTTTAGTATATATCAGAATCACCTAGATGAGCCTGTTAAAAAATACAGATTTCCAGGTGATTCTGATGCAAGTGTAACATGGATTACATTTTGAACAACTGTCCTAGGTGCAGCTGTTTCACTGATTGTGTAACCTTGAGTACATCAAGGCACCTGTCTGAGCATTCATTCTTCCTATGAAAATGAAGTGGGTTAAACTCGTTATTCTCTCAGGACATTCTAAGCACTCATATTCTCCTATTTTTTGTCTAGAGTCTAAAGAAGGCTAGGAGAAAAGATGGAAATATAATAAAACAGTATAAGCTAAGAATAGCTACTACCAATTAGCAAAAACTTATCCTTGGGCTTCCCAAAAGTAGAAATAGAAATGGAATCATAATAGGTTATATAGCTGCTATGAAATAAAAGGAAAGGACTAAACTCAGGGAGGCTCTCAGCCTGATCCCCACAGGGACAAGGGAAGGAGGTTCATGATTTCATGGGGTCCCTGAAGTTAGATAGGAAAAAAAATTACATCTTTATTTTCTGTAATATCTAAAATAAATCTGTCATTTTCTTTCTTTATGATTTTAGGCAATTAAACATTATTAGCAGTACTTGAGATTTTGTCACAAATAACAATCAGAGTTTTACATCACATGATACCTGCTGCAAATACCTCCATACCTGGTTTATACTCATCACTATTTGGAAATGACAATGACCATTAAACCCTCTTCTACATCTTGTTAATTAGTGCATTAAAAAAGAGTCATACCTATTAGTATGCCACAAATGTATTTAATATTTTGATAATTGTATTTCAATACAATTGGTTTTCTTTGCAACTTCATGTACATTTTATTAACTATTTAAAAATAATTTTTTTTTTTTTTTTTTTTTTTTTTTTTTTTTTTTTGTGGTACGCAGGCCTCTCACCGTTACGGCCTCTCCCGTTGCAGAGCACAGGCTCTGGACGCGCAGGCTCAGCGGCCATGGCTCACGGGCCCAGCCGCTCTGCGGCATGTGGGATCCTCCCGGACCGGGGCACAAACCCGTATCCCCTGCATCGGCAGGCGGACTCTCAACCACTGCGCCACCAGGGAAGCCCCTACAAAGACTATTTTAAGAAGGGGCCCATAGCATTCATTAGACTGCTTAAGGGATCCATGACACAAGAAGGACTCAGAAATCACCTCAGATTCTACCCATCTTTGTGAACTTTCCAGTTTTTAAGTGATGGAGAACTAACAGGCTTTGTATTAAGCATGCTAATAAGGATTTTATAGGATAACTCTGTTCCATGTAATTTTTTTCAACTTTTTAACATTGCTTAACATGCCATACAAAATACTTAAGGTAGTATATTAGTTTGTAAATCGAGAACAAGTGTTATTCAAAGCCTTAAAAGGGATTGCTTTCTGTTGGTGGGAATGTAAATTGATACAGCTATTATGGAGAACAGTATGGAGGTTCCTTAAAAAAACTACAAATAGAACTACCATACAACCCAGCAGTCCCACTACTGGGCATAAACCCTGAGCAAACCATAATTCAAAAGGAGTCATGTACCACAATGTTCACTGCAGCCCAATTTACAATAGCCAGGACATGGAAGCAACCTACATCTCCATCGACAGATGAATGGATAAAGAAGATGTGGCACATATATACAATAGAATATTACTCCACCATAAAAAGAAATGAAATTGAGTTATTTGTAGAGAGGTAGATGGACCTAGAGTCTGTCATACAGAGTGAAGTAAGTCAGAAAAAGAAAAACAAATACTGTATGCTAACAGTTATATATGGAATCTAAAAATTAAAAAAAAAAGCGTTCTGAAAAAACTAGGGGAAGGACGGGAATAAAGACGCAGAAGTAGACAATGGACTTGAGGACACGGGGAGGTGGAAGGGTAAGCTGGGACGAAGTGAGAGAGTGGCATGGACATATATACACTACCAAATGTAAATAGATAGCTAGTGGGAAGCAGCTGCATAGCACAGGGAGATTAGCTCTGTGCTTTGTGACCTCCTAGAGGGGTGGGATTGGGAGGGTAGGAGGGAGGGAGATGCAAGAGGGAAGAGATATGGGAACATATGTATATGCATAACTGATTCATTTTGTTATACAGCAGAAACTAACACGCCTTTGTAAAGAAATTATACTCCAATAAAGATGTTTAAAAAAAAAGTGATTGCTTTAAAATTTGGTATGTATATACATACCAGGTACTGTAATCAAAACTTGAAAGCACAAGAAGAACTTTAATAAGGTAAAAAAATAATCCTTTTCTAGAGTCTTCTTTTAGTGATACTGTATAACGAGTGCTAACTGTACAGAGTATTCCCTTATAGCAGGCCAAACAGAATAAGATGTGCTGCAAATTATAGGCTTTCTTTGAGAATCCCTGGTGTAAAGACTTTTAACTAGTAAAGCCAAAACAACGGTATTTCCAAACAGATGTGACCATGAAATCCTTTTTTGTATAGTACCTATTAATATCTCAGAGATTTAATATTTTCAACATGACTTAGGAAATATTATTGGTAGAAACATAGTTATTATTAGTAAGAGAAAATATCAAACTTTTTTTTACTAGTCTTACCTATGAAATAAAGGTATCATTGAGGTACTTGCCAAAAGACAATTAATTAATATACATGATATTACCTACGGCAGTTTTTATAATAAAGACAAAAATACCTAAAGTGCAATATGCCAAATAAATCCAGAGGAACATAGCCTGAGTCCACTGTTATTATCTGAATAATCAAATATCCCTTGGCCACTGAACAGAGCAAAAAGTCTTCGTGCTCTGGCCGGGTGTCAGGCCTGTGCCTCTGAGGTGGGAGAGCCAAGTTCAGGACATTGGTCCAGCAGAGACCTCCCAGCTCCATGTAATATCAAATGGCGAAAACTCTCCCAGAGATCTCCATCTCAACGCCAAGACCCAGCTCCACTCAATGACCAGCAAGCTGCAGTGAGGGACACCCTATGCCAAACAACTAGCGAGACAGGAACACAACCCCACCTATTAGCAAAAAGGCTGCCTAAAATCACAATAGGATCACAGACTCCCCAAAACACACCACCAGAAGCGGTCCTGCCCACCAGAAAGACAAGATCCAGCCTCATCCACCAGAACACAGGCATCAGTCCCCTCCACTTCCGGAAGCCTACACAATCCACTAAACCAACCTTAGCCACTGGGAGCAGACACCAAAAACAACGGGAACTATGAACCTGCAGCCTGCAAAAAGGAGACCCCCAAAACAGTAAGTTAAGCAAAAGGAGAAGACACAGAAACACCCAGCATATGAAAGAGCAAGGTAAAAACCCACCAAACCAAACAAATGAAGAGGAAAGAGGCAGTCTACCTGAAAAAGAATTCAAAGTAATGATAGTAAAGATGATCCAAAATCTTGGAAATAGAATGGAGATAATACAACAAAAGTTGAACAAGGACCTAGAAGAACTAAAGAAAGAGCAAACAAACAATGATGAACAACACAATAAACGAAATGAAAAATTTTCAAGAAGGAATCAATAGCAGAATACATGAGACAGAAGAATGGATAAGTGACATGGAAGATAAAATATTGGAAATAACTACTGCAGAGCTCAATAAAGAAAAAGGAATGAAAAGAATTGAGGAGAGTCTTAGAGACCTCTGGGACAACAGTAAATGAACCAAAATTAGAATTATAGGGGTCCCAGAAGAAGAGAAAAAGAAAGGCACTGAGAAAAGATTGGAAGAGACTATAGTTGAAAACTTCCCTGATATGGGAAAAGAAATAGTCAATCAAGTCCAGGAAGTGCAGAGAGTTCCATACAGGATAAATCCAAGGAGAAACACGCCAAGACACATATTAATCAAACTATCAAAAATTAAATACAAACAAAAAATATTAAAAGCAGCAAGGGGAAAACAACAAATAACATACAAGGAAATCTCCATAAAGTTAAAACAACTGATCTTTCAGCAGAAACTCTGCAAGCCAGAAGGGAGTGACAAGACACATTTAAAGCGATGAAAGGGAAAACCTAAAACCAAGATTATTCTACCAGCAAGGATCTCATTCAGATTCGACGGAGAAAGTAAAAACTTTGCAGACAAGCAAAAGCTAAGAGAATTCAGCACCACGAAACTAGCTTTACAACAAACGCTAAAGGAACTTCTCTAGGCAGGAAACACAAGAGAAGGAAAAGACCTACAATAACAAACCCAAAACAATTAAGAAAATGGTAATAGGAACATACATATTAATAATTACATTAAATGTAAATGGATTAAATGCTCCCACCAAAAGACATAGACTGGCTGAATGGACACAAAAACAAGACCCGTATATACACTGTCTAAAAGAGATCCACTTCAGACCTAGGGACACATACAGACTGAAAATGAGGTGCTGGAAAAAGATATTCCATATAAATGGAAATCAAAAGAAAGCTGGGGGCTTCCCTGCTGGCACAGTGGTTGAGAGTCCGCCTGCCAATGCAGGGGACACAGGTTCGTGCCCCAGTCTGAGAAGATCCCACATTCTGTGGAGCGGCTGAACCTGTGAGCCACAGCCGCTGAGCCTGTGCATGTGGAGCCTGTGCTCCACAACGGGAGAGGTCACAACAGTGAGAGGCCAGTGTACAGCAAAAAAAACAAAAAAAACAAAGCTGGATTAGCAATTCTCATATCAGACAAAATGGACTTTAAAATAAAGACTATTACAAGAGACAAAGAATGACACTACATAATGATCAAGGGATCGATCCAAGAAGAAGATATAACAATTGTAAATATTTATGCACCCAACATAGGAGAACCTCAATACATAAGGTAAATGCTAACAGCCATAAAAGGGGAAATCAACGGTGACACAATCATAGGAGGGGACTTTAACACCCCACTTTCACCAATGGACAGATCATCCAAAGTGAAAATAAAGAAGGAAACACAAGCTTTAAATGATACATTAAATAAGGAGGACTTAAGTGATATTTACAGGACATTCTATCCAAAAACAACAGAATACACTTTCTTCTCAAGTGTTCATGGAACATTCTCCAGGATAGATCATATCTTGGGTCACAAATCAAGCCTGGGTAAGTTTAAGAAAATTAAAATTGTATCAAGTATCTTTGCCAACCACAATGCTATAAGACTACATATCAATTACAGGGAAAAAAAATGTAAAAAATACAAACACAGGGAGGCTAAACAATACACTACTTAATAACCAAGAGATCACTGAAGACATCAAAGAGGAAATCAAAAAATACCTATAAACAAATGACAATGAAAACACAACCACCCAAAACCTATGGGATGCAGCAAAAGCAGTGCTAAGAGGGAAGTTTATAACAATAAAATCCAACCTCAAGAAACAAGAAACATCTCAAATAAACAACCTAACCTTACACCTAAAGCAATTAGAGACAGAGGAACAAAAAAACCCCAAAGTGAGCAGAAGGAAAGAAATCATGAAGATCAGATCAGAAATAAATGAAAAAGAAATGAAGGAAACAATGGCAAAGATCAATAAAACTAAAAGGTGGTTCTTTGAGAAGATAAACAAAATTGTTGATCCATTAGCCAAACTCATCAAGAAAAAAAGGGAGAAGACTCAAATCAATAGAATTAGAAATGAAAAAGGAGAAGTAACAACTGACACTGCAGAAATACAAAGGATCATGAGAGATTACTACAAACAACTATATGCCAATTAAATGGACAAGCTGGAAGAAATGGACAGATTCTTAGAAAAGCACAACCTTCCAAGATTGAACAAGGAAGAAACAGAAAATATTATCAGACCAATCAAAAGCACTGAAATTGAGACTGCGATTAAAAATCTTCCAACAAACAAACACCCAGGACCAGATGGCTTCACAGGAGAATTCTATCAAACATTTAGAGAAGAGCTAACACCTATCCTTCTCAAACTCTTCCAAAGTATAGCAGAGGGAGGAACACTCCCAAACTCATTCTACAAGGCCACCATCACCCTGAGACCAAAAGCAGACAAAGATGTCACAAAGAAAGAAAACTACAGGCCAATATCACTGATGAACCCAGATGCAAAAATCCTCAACAAAATACTAGCAAACAGAATCCAACAGTGCATTAAAAGGATCATACACCATGATCAAGTGGGGTTTCTCCCAGGAATGCAAGGATTCTTCAATATACACAAATCAATCAATGTGATACACCATATTAACAAATTGAAGGAGAAAAACCACACAATCATCTCAATAGATGCAGAGAAAGCTTTTGACAAAATTCAACACCCATTTATGATAAAAACCCTGCAGAAAGTAGGCATAGAGGGAACCTACCTCAACATAATAAAGGCCACATATGACAAACCCACAGCCAACATCGTTCTCAATGGTGAAAAACTGAAACCATTTCCTCTCAGGTCAGGAAAAAGACAAGGTTGTCCACTCTCACCACTATTATTCATCATAGATTTGGAAGTTTTAGCCACAGCAATCAGAGAAGAAAAATAAATAAAAGGAATCCAAATTGGAAAAGAAGAAGTAAAGCTGTCACTGTTTGCAGATGGCACGATACTATACATAGAGAAGCCTAAAGATGCTACCAGAAAACTACTAGAGCTAATCAATGAATTTGGTAAAGTAGCAGGATACAAAATTAATGCACAGAAATCTCTTGCATTCCTATTCGCTAATGATGAAAAATCTGAAAGAAAAATTAAGGAAACACTCCCATTTACCACTGCAACAAAAAGAATAAAATACCTAGGAATAAAGGTACCTAAGGAGACAAAAGACCTGTATGCAGAAAACTATAAGACACTGATGAAAGAAATTAAAGATGATACAAATAGATGGAGGGAAATACCATGTTCTTGGATTGGAAGAATCAACATTGTTAAAATGACTCTACTACCCAAAGCAATCTACAGATTCAATGCAAGCCCTATCAAACTACCAATGGCATTTTTCACAGAACTACAAGGAAAAATTTCACAGTCTGTATGGAAACACAAAAGACCCCAGATACCGAAAGCAATCTTGAGAAAGAAAAACAGCTGGAGGAATCAGGCTCCCTGACCTCAGACTATACTACAAAGCTACAGTAATCATGACAGTATGGTATTGGCACAAAAACAGATATATAGATAAATGGAACAGGATAGAAAGCCCAGACATAAACCCACGCACATATAGTCACCTTATCTTTGATAAAGGAGGCAAGAATATGCAATGGAGAAAAGACAGCCTCTTCAATAAGTGGTGCTGGGAAAACTGGACAGCTACATGCAAAAGAATGAAATTAGAACACTCCCTAACACCATAACCAAAAATAAACTCAAATGGATTAAAGACCTAAATGTAAGGCCGGACACTATAAAATGTTTAGAGGAAAACACAGGCAGAACACGCTATTACATAAATCACAGCAAGATTTTTTTTGACCCACCTCCTAGAGAAATGGAAATAAAAACAAAAATAAACAAATGGGACTTAATGAAACTTAGAAGCATTTTCACAGCAAAGTAAACCATAAAGAAGACGAAAAGACAATCCTCAGGATGGGAGAAAATATTTGCAAATGAAGCACCTGACCAAGGATTACTCTCCAAAATTTACAAGCAGCTCATACAGCTCAATATCAAGAAAACAAACAACCCAATCCAAAAATGAGCAGGAGATCTAAAGAGACATTTATCCAAATAAGACATACAGATGGCGAAAAGCACATGAAAAGATGCTCAACATCACTAATTATCAGCAAAGTGCAAATGAAAACTACAATGAGGTATCACCTCACACTGGTCAGAATGGCCATCATCAAAAAAATCTACAAATGATAAATGCTGCAGAGGGTGTGGAGAAAAGGGAACAGTCTTGCACCGTTGGTGGGAATGTAAATTGATACACCCACTATGGAGAGCAGTATGGAATTTCCTTAAAAAACTAAAAGTAGAACTACCATATCACCCAGCAATCCCACTACTGAGCATATACCCTGAGCAAACCATAATTCAAAAAGAGTCATGTACCACAAAGTTCACTGCAGCCCTATTTATAATAGCCAGGACATGGAAGCAACCTAAATGCCCATTGACAGACAAATGGATAAAGAAGCTAAGGTCCGTATATACAATGAGTATTACTCAGCCATAAAAAGAAACGAAAGTGAGTTATTTGTAGTGAGGTGGATGGACCTAGAGTCTTTCCTACAGAGTGAAGTAAGTCAGAAAGAGAAAAACAAATACCGTATGCTAACACATATATATGGAATCTAAAAAAATGGTTCTGACGAACCTAGGGGCAGGACAGGAATAAAGACGTAGACGTAGAGAATGGACTTGAAGACACAGGGAGGGGGAAGAGTAAGCTGGGGCGAAGTGAGAGAGTGGCATGGACATATATACACTACCAAATGTATAATAGATGGCTAGTGGGAAGCAGCTGCATAGCACAGGGAGATCAGTTCGGTGCTTTGTGACCACCTAGTGGGTTGGGATAGGGAGGGTGGGAGGGAGACGCAAGAGGGAGGGGATATGGGGATATATGTATATGTATAGCTGATTCACTTCGTTATACAGCAGAAACTAACACACCAATGTAAAGCAACTATACTCCAAGAAAGACGTTAAAAAAAATATATAGAATAGAGTTTCTTTCTCAACATAAGTTTGCATAGGAAACATCTGAGAATGTTATTGAAATGCAGAATCTGAGGGAGTCTATCTCTGGAGTGGGGTCTGATATGCTTCATTTTTAATAGAATTTCACGTACTGCTGATGCTGCTGGACTGAAGACCCCAGGTGGTGTTGCAAGGTCTTAGTCTATTCTCCACTTATAACAGCTTTCATATCCAATTTTCAAATTAATAACAAAGAAAACTTAATAGAAAGTATCTTCAGACACTGTTTCACAAAAGAGCAGGTAAGCTCTTCATGTGTCTTCTTCTTAAATCATCCTTCACCCATTGCTCAGGGCAGAACATTATAGAAGAGTTCATTTTTACAGGGAGCTAAACTAAGATATGCCAAGTAAGCTGTTTTCAGATGTTTTCTCTTGATACAAATATTGGACTTAGGAAACAGAGAGGAATAAATGGTCAGCATGAGCCTTGAACTCTCTACCATCAAGTGTATTCTCCCAAGTTGTATTTCTTTCCTTCCTGAAACTGCAACTCTTCCATCTCTCCAGGCTTATTTGTGTCAGATCCTTCCTTCTTCTGCTCCTCACAGCTAGAGTCACTGATACTTTCTCCTCCTGCAAGATTCTGGTTTCTTAATAGTGACAGAACTTTAATCAGAGGAGGAAATTATGCACAGCAGCTGTGATGGACTAGAAATGGCCACAAAGCTCTCTGACACATCTTCCATCAAGAGATAGCATCTACCATGCACCCCTATGTTCATAGCAGCACTTTTCACAATAGCCAAAACATGGAAACAACCTAAATGTCCATCGACAGATGAATGGATAAAGAAGATGTGACATATATACACACACACACACACACACACACACACACACACACACACAATGGAATACTACCCAGCCATAAAAAAGAACGAAATAATGCCATTTGCAGCAACATGGATGCAACTAGACATTATCACATTGAGTGAAGTGAGTCAGAAAGAGAAAGACAATACCATATGATATCACTTATATGCAGAATCTAAAGTATGGCACAAATGAACCTATCTACAAAACAGAGACAGACTCAGACATAGAGAACAGACTGGTGGTTGCCAAGGGACGGGGGGGGGGAAGGAGAGGAATGGACTGGTAGTTTGGGGTTAGTAGATGCAAAATGTTATATATACAATGGATAAACAACAAGGTCCTAATGTATAGCACAGGGAACTATACTCAATATCCTGTGATAAACATAATGGAAAATAAAATTAAAAAAAGAATGCATATACGTGTATAACTGAGCCACTTTGCTGTGCAGCAGAGATGGGCACAACATTGTAAATCAACTATACTTCAATTAAAAAAAAAAAAAAAAAAAAAGAGGTAGCATCTAACCCTCCTCCCCTTGAAACTTGGCTGGTCTTAGCAGCTGGCCTGACTAGTAGAATGCAAAAAATGCGATGTCATGGGTCTTCCAAGGTTAAGTCATTAATAGAGTCCTTTAGCTTCTTTCTTGGTTTCTTGGAATACTCTCTCTGGGTGGCCTAAGCTGCCATGCAATGAAAAGTGATCTCTGAAACCATCATGCTAGAAAAGCCATGTGTTAGGGCTCTGGTTGTCAGTCCCTGTTGAATTCAGCTTTCAGCCATCCTCACAAAGGCACTATGTGTACATGTGAGTCCAAGCTGTCTTGGACCCTCCAGACCAGCTGTCCACTAGCTGAATACAACCAATTGATGTCAACTGACAGCACACAGAGTAGAAGAATCAATGGGCCAAACTCTGCCAAATTTCTTTTTTTTTTAACATCTTTATTGGAGTATAATTGCTTTACAATGGTGTGTTAGTTTCTGCTTTATAACAAAGTGAATCAGTTATACATATACATATATCCCCATATCTTCCCTCTTGCGTCTCCCTCCCTCCCACCTTCCCTATCCCACCCCTCTAGGGGGTCACAAAACACAGAGCTGATCTCCCTGTGCTATGCAGCTGCTTCCCACTAGCTATCTATTTTATATTTGGTAGTGTATGTAGGTCCATGCCACGCTCTCACTTTGTCACAGCTTACCCTTCCCCCTCCCCATATCCTCAAGTCCATTCTCTAGTAGGTCTGCGTCTTTATTCCCATCTAACCCCTAGGTTCTTCATGACCTTTTTTTTTTTCTTAGATTCCATATATATGTGTTAGCATACGGTATTTGTTTTTCTCTTTCTGACTTACTTCACCCTGTATGACAGACTCTAGGTCCATCCACCTCACTACAAGTAACTCAATTTTGTTTCTTTTTATGGCTGAGTAATATTCCATTGTATATATGTGCCACACCTTCTTTATCCATTCATCTGTTGATATACACTTAGGTTGCTTCCATGTCCTGGCTATTGTAAATAGAGCTGCAATGAACATTTTGGTACATGATTCTTTTTGAATTATGGTTTTCTCAGGGTATATGCCCAGTAGTGGGATTGCTGGGTTGTATGGTAGTTCTATTTTTAGTTTTTTTAAGGAACCTCCATACTGTTCTCCATAGTGGCTGTATCAATTTACATTCCCACCAACAGTGCAAGAGTGTTCCCTTTTCTCCACACCCTCTCCAGCATTTATTGTTTCTAGATTTTTTGATGATGGCCATTCTGACCGGTGTGAGATGATATCTCATTGTAGTTTTGATTTGCATTTCTCTATCGATTAATGATGTTGAGCATTCTTTCATGTGTTTGTTGGCCAAATTTCTGATCCACAGAACCTTGAGACAAAATAATTGTTATTCTAAGCCACTAAATTTGAAGTATTTTGTTACAGAGCAATGGAAAACCAGAAAAGCACTCTAGGATCCCTCTGGAATGAAGACATTGCCCTGAGTCCTCTTGACTGAGACCCTGATATTTGCCTCATTTTATGGATTCTTCTCCTGGTTCCCCAGCTGACTGTTGCCTATGTTTGGCTTATTGGATTACCCTGTCTCCCAGCACTCAATCTCCTCTTAGCCATGCTTGAATTTCCCCAGGTCTTATCTTGCCTAGTCTGCTTTTCCTCCCTTTCCTCCAGTCTATACTGCTGAAATCTTTCAACCTGCCTATAAGAAACTCTCTGCTTTCATGGCATGTTTCTGGGCTCTCTTCTCTTGTTTTTATGGGAGAGAAGTTTTTGGTTATCTCTGCCAGTTTACCTACTTCTAATCTCATTTTAATTCAGTGTCAGGTGTAGGTGTACATACCAAAGAATGACTGGATTTATAGGTTATGATTTATCACTCCACTGAAATTCTTTTACAACTACTGAACACAATCAGAAAACCCAATGATCTTTTCTCAGCCCTTAATTAATTTCTATTAATGACTTCCTTTGGTGAATGGAGTCACCAACTTCTTGAAAACCATGATCTTTTTGCTGTTTTAGAGACCACATACTCTTTAAAATTTTCTGATCCTTTCCTGAATACTCCTTTGTGGGCTTCTCTTTATCTGCCCATAATTTTTTTTTAACATCTTTATTGGAGAATAATTGCTTTACAATGGTGTGTTAGTTTCTGCTGTATAACAAAGTGAATCAGCTATATGTATACATATATCCCCATATCCCCTCCCTCTTGCGTCTCCCTCCCACCCTCCCTATCCCACCCCTCTAGGTGGTCACAAAGCACTGAGCTGATCTCCCTGTGCTATGTGGCTGCTTCCCACTAGCTATCTATTTTACATTTGGTAGTATATATAAGTCCATGCCACTGTCTCACTTCGTCCCAGCTTACCCTTCCCCCTCCCCGTGTCCTCAAGTCCATTATCTAGTCTACGTCTTTATTCCTGTCCTGCCCCTAGGTTCGTCAGAACCATTTTTTTTTTTTTAGATTCCATATATATGTATTAGCATATGGTAATCGTTTTTCTCTTTCTGACTTACTTCACTCTGCAGGACAGACTCTAGGTCCATCCACCTCACTACAAATAACTCAATTTCGTTTCTTTTTATGGCTGAGTAATATTCCATTTTATGTATATGTGCCACATCTTCTTTATCCGGAAGCCTGCACGCCTAGAGCCCACGCTCCACAGTAAGAGAAGCCACCGCAATGAGAAGCCCACACACCGCAACAGAGTAGCCCCGTTCACCACAACTAGCGAAAGCCCACGCGCAGCAATGAAGATCCAATGCAGCCAAAAAAAGTAAATAAAAATAAACAAATTTATAAAAAATTTTAAAAATAAAATAAAATATTCAGATAATGGCCTCAGCTCTGTTTGGGTCGATGTAATCTTGTGAAAGTTAACAGTTTGAAGGTTATAGAAAAAAAACTGTAGGTGCTCCACCCACGTCCACTAAGATTCCATTAACATCTGTGTGTGCCTATCCCCTGGCTTTTGTGGGCTTTGCTTTTCCAAAATCTGCACCTGCATCTCTTTGGATGACTATCCTCAGGCTTTAAAAGCTGCTTTGCCCAAAAGACCAGAGAACTGGCAGTACCTTGGTGTCTGTGTTACCTCAGGGTAGTCTTAAGCCAATGACTGAGCAGTATAGGAATACGAAAGAACAGCTCCTGCGCTTTAAGCTGGAACACACTCTGAAGGGTGATTTAGACCCAGAGTATTCCTGTAGGATTAGCCTGAGGCTGGGACTTTGCCTGCAATTGCCCCTTGTATAACTCCTTCCCTATTCCTGTTTGACTTCCCTTGCTCCCTTATTTGTCATCCCTGGAAACATTTCCTTAATAAATCACTTGCACGTAAATCCTCATCTCCAGACGGGCTTCAGGAAAACCCAACCTGAAACAGGCATTCTCCCAATTCTAGTAGTAAGGGCATCAGATTTCTATTTGAAGATACTAGATAATGGGGTAAAACACACCAGTAAGTGAGGATGGGAATTTACTAAGGCAACCAGCTTCCCCCCTCTGCTTTCACACTTACAAACATTACATTCCTGTAAGGAGCCTGTCATCCACTTTCCACTGTTCTGCTCCCACATGTACTACCTTCTCCTCCTCGCCTCCTCTTTGAATTCAATTCTCCGCTGTCATTTACTATTCTTTATCTTGGTTAATACCTTCTGTGTATTACCTGAGGAAAGTGAAAAAGAATATCTACTGGGGACAAACACCTGAACTCTAAATCATATTGCTTCTGTTTCCTCCCTAAATGGGCTCAGCATCTCTCCGTGGGTTACTATTAGTATTCTGAATGGGATATTCTTGTGCAGGCTTGTACTTTACATGGTAGGATATTTAACATACCTCACTTTCCCCACTAGACATACATAGGATTTCCTCACAACCAATCACTGTGACAACCAAAAAAATATGCCTACACATATTTCCAAATGCCACCAAGGAGATGGTATCCCCCAGCTCCCAACCACCTTTGGGAACCAGTAAATAAGCAATAATGTTCTACCTATTATCCATGATTTGAAGTTACTTTTCAACTCACCTACTTCCGTCTCTGACCTTGCTTTCATCTATGATGATCAGAGATAGGGGCCATTGTGATACAGAAAGAATATTTGACAAGAGAACTAAAACCTTCCAAAAGGACATTTTCCCATGTGAAAAGTATAGAGTTTATTTTATATGATTGGTGAAATTGTGTTTAAAAAAAATCATCATCTGCCCATAATTTAAATAAGATACTTGGGCTTCCCTGGTGGCGCAGTGGTTGAGAGTCCGCCTGCCGATGCAGGGGACACAGGTTCGTGCCCCGGCCCGGGAAGATCCCACATGCCGCGGAGCAGCTGGGCCCGTGAGCCATGGCCGCTGAGTCTGTGCGTCCGGAGCCTGTGCTCCGCAACGGGAGAGGCCACAACAGTGAGAGGCCCGTGTACCCCCAAAAAAAAAAAAAAAAAAAAAAAAAAAAAAGATACTTAATGAGTGTGAGATAAAGTAAGCTTGGGTTCAATTTAATTAGACATTTGAACTTAATAGTACATTTAGTACTACTGTATGAAAAATGATCGAGAAATAAATAATTTTTATAATAGGATTTAATTATTAGATTTATTGCATTATGTATTTAATGATGCCATGTTAAAAGGATTAAGTGAATCTTTAACTTCAACAAAATGTTAGGGTGTACAACTGTAGCTCTACGGAGATTTTTATTAGTGTTATAATCCATTCAGACAATAAATTACTAAAATAGTATTACAGCATATTATGGCTTTCCTGGAGCTGGATCACAAAACAAACATGAGTAACTCTATTGATTACTGCAGGAAATCTCTAATAAAGTTGTGAGTTATCACACCAGTGGTTCAATTACATGATAGAATCTTATTGATTTTTAAATAATTTAATACAAAAAGTTAATTTTCACCTCTAATAATGAAGGAAAAGTGGTGGGACAGAGGCAGGGTACCTCTACAATATTTGTATTTTATATAAGCTCTTGAATCTATTCCTTATGTTATGTTATCCACATATATCAAGTCTCTTAATGCCTACATATCTCACAGCTATTCTCTCTAAACCTCTTGCAGCCAAAGGGATAACTGAAAGTTTCCTACCTTCCTCACAGGAAAAACTTTAAAAGCAAAGGGGCATTCAGGTAGAAATAATATACATTAATGCCAGTGACTGTGGCAAACTCATCTTGGGCCTGGGGAAACTATGGTAATAAAGGATGAATATTGCAGGAGAAAGGGTTGCCATTTACATATGGGCACATGACCTTCAACTTAGTTTGTATTTATAATTCACTAGTTTAACTCTGAGCTTCCTAAAAAGTGAGACTTCTGCTGCCTCCCCTCCAAATTATTTTCTCCTTCTTTGCTTCTTCATATTTGAAACTCCTGTATAATACCACCATTAATAATTTCCTTTGTTGACGCCAGCTAGTAACAACTGATAGGGATTCATTCAACAAATATTGATTGAATGAATGAATGAATAGCAGTTAATTTCAAGAACCTCTAACATATTTTAATTTGCTATAAATTGATGTTTTCCATATTTGAAAGAAAATTATGATTTGATAAAGTTCAGTGTTTTCATTTTTGCTTTACTTTTTGGTAGGTTAATCCCTGATATAAATGATCCTTTCCAGTTCAACCGGCTAGACAAGAGGTATGGTACCATAAAAAGAATGCTTAGCTAGAAATCAAGACCTTTAGTTCCTACTTTCATTTACTCTATCAAATAGCCATGACATCTTGTCATTTAATTCGCAGACGGCTTCATTTCCACAGAAAGACAGAAAGAATGTCAAGATGTTCTTGAATGTATCCTAACAGTCATGACCTTTGTTTAGGAATTCCTCTTCTCTCTTATGAACAGATACTAGCTTCCTAGGTAACCTCCCCACCTGTATTCTCCCCAACCACATTCTACTCCACATACTGCCACTACATATACCTTCCCAAGATGCAAAAAATAAATCTGAAAATATCATTCTACTTTTTTAAAAACACATTCATCTCAATTGAGCAGCATATTTTCCATCCACATTCTATCCCTAGTCCATCTTTCCTACTTCCTCTTCAACTGCTTGCCAACCCCCGCTCCCCAAATCTACCCTACCATCATACCAAACTACCCACTGGTTCCTGACCACAACTGGTTCATGACTTTACACTACCCAACATTTTCCTTATTGGCTAAGAGGCTGAAAGCTCCAACAGGCAAAAACATATCTTTTTCAGCTGAGTATTTTCAGTATCTAACAGACTGTCTGCATAGAGCAGGTGTCTAATACATGTTTGGAGAGAGCTGGACCTGAACGCTCTGTCAAACCCATACTGGCATGCAAAATCTTTTTATTTTCAAGGCCAAAGTCAATATCAATTCCAACTCCAGCTCATCCGCAGCCAAGTAAAGGTGGTCTCTGCCTCTTTCTGTCTCCATAGTACATTGTACAGACCCCTGTGATAGTACATATTACATAGTCTTGTAATTATTTTTTCCATAACTATTTTTCCCATTCAAATGTCATCTCCTTCTAACTCAAGAATGCTAGGTACATGGTAGAATCCCAGTCAAATTTGGCTGAGTTAAAAAGAGTAAGATTCCTTTCAATTCTGAAATCTGATGGTTCTAAGTAATTATTTTTTTTAAAAAAGCTAAAGATCTTACAGTGAATTACTTATGAATACAAACTGGTATAAAGCTGAAATCATGAAGGAAATTGGCAAAAAGTACTACAGTAAGTACAGTTAGGAATGGTAGATGCCACTGTCAGTCTTCTTCTTTGAACTGTATGAGCTAAAAAAGCCAATTAGACACTGAGCATTTACTAAAACTCTTCTTTGAAGCTAGTTCTAAATAATAGAGTTGAAGCAAATGAAACTTCAGCTCACTGCCTTTACCTTGGCTCTAGAATATTTTGAAGTTAACATTCCAAATATTTCTTAAAGCATTCTGAACCGGGTTTTTGTTTTTGATGGTTTTATTTTTTTTATTTTTTTGATGGTTTTATTTTTGTAGAGAGAACACAGCCACTATTTCTGAGTCCATATCTGAATGTTAAATACTTAATGTTAGGACAATACTGCCTTTAAAAGAATTTAATATTCAATATTTATATAACTGCTTTTGTGAAAATAATAAATAAATATCCTTTATCATCACTAGAGAGGACATCTTTAGCACTTCTAGTTAGAAATGTTAAACATTGTATACTGTCATTTCTACAATGTTCAAATGTTCATAGTAGGCAGAAATTATTATTTGTTAGGTCATAATTCACGTCTTTGAAAAATACTTTCTCCAGAGGGCAAGGTAATTTTGCAAAGGTGATGGAGTTACAAGGAAAATCACACTTTAATGTAAATATGAGATGTTTACATATTGCCTTATCTTAAACATTGTGCTTGTTCATTTTTTAATCCTTAAAATTCCATGAAAATATTTTAGTTAACAAAATATTTTAGTTAATTATTTAACGATTACTAATTTATTAATACCTTAATTACTTTCGTTTCCAAATTTCTTGGAAATACTGCCATCTGTGCCGGTTAGTTATTTTATTTTTCTTATATTCACATGCACTCACCATTTCATACTCTGCTTTGTGATGCTGAGGCTCAGACTCTGTAAGACACATTTCCATTTTGCTGGCTCACTCCCTGTTAGGACCTGGCAATAGGGAGCACTGCAGGGAGACTGCAGGACTAGAAGCCAGAGAAAGGACTTACTCATTCCTATTTGCTTCCTGCGGACTTACTGCTCCTATTAGCAGTGTCCCCACACTTGCTTTTTCATGCCTACAGTAGCACTCGTTTTTAGTAACAGCTGTTGAATCCAGCTTGCTTCTTTTTCCCCCCCAACACTTACAGAATCAGCTTCATTGCACCCCTGCTGTAGAAATAATACCAGCACCAACTGCCTGGCAGAGGTCTGGGACTCAGTCTTATTGGGCCCCTTCTGCTGTCTCAGAGATACCAGCACCAGCCAGTCGGTACCCCCTCCTTGGAGGTCTAAGATCCAGCTCAGTAATGTCCAGGTCCCCCAAGCTTCTTTTTTTTTTTTTTTTTTTTTTGCTTTTATTTTGAATTTTATTTTATTTCATTTTTATACAGAAGGTTCTTATTAGTTACCTATTTTTTATATATTAGTGTATATATGTCAATCCCACTCTCCCAATTCCCCAAGCTTCTAAGTTTTAGAAATTCTGATTGATCCTTTCTCTTTGATTTCTCATTGTCAGGAGTGATGGCTATTGTACTTTGGCAGTTGCCACCTCTATTCTCTTCTTACTCTTTCAGTTTTCCAATATTTAAATCACAATTATTTATATTAAATTCTCTTCTGTTAAAATAACTGAAGTGGTTTCTGTCTGTTAATTGGACCCTGAATGACACACTATTCCAGACCCAAACTCGTGAATATCACAATGGAAGCAGAACATAAGTTTTGCTTGGTTGAGCACTGAGTAAGAAGAATTTCTCATATTCCTTCAAATGCCACCTAATTTTATATTACTTTTCAGCATCATTTTCTACTACTTTCATAATATAAATAAATTAATGATTCTATTATTAGCACTGAGGTATTTAAGCATCTGGACAGCCATATGTATGTATAAATGTATACTCTCTGTAGATGAGACTTAGTTGTGTTAGAATCAAACATTGTAATTCAACCATAGACAGTTGAATGGAATCTTGCTCTATAGCTACTTTTCAAAGTCAGCATGAATAGTAAAAATAAAATATGATAAAAATGAGCCTGGAAAATCCCTATATCATCCATATTATATACATGGTTAGATTTTAAATCCTGTACAGTCATCTCTCACACACCGAAGTTTAGGAATCACTGAGCTAAACTCAAAGAACAAAAAGCAAGTGTATGCAGCTTTCTTAACATGCAAAGTTTCCTGATTCTAAGGAAACCTCCAAAGTGTTTTGCTTACCTGCTGGGTTTTCTGCCTTAAAATTAAACATATCCTATCATAATACTTTTAATAAACATACTTGTTGTAAAGAATAGACAGGACGGTGGAACCTTAAAGTTAGCACATAAATTAACTGAGTGTCCTGCAATATGAACCTATCCACACTGTCTCAGTCATACAAATTAAAAAACTGAAGGGATCTGAGCAAATCCAAGAGGATAATTCTGCTTAGAAAGTTGTCATTACATTACATATACCATGCTTGAAACTTGATGCCAAACATCAATTTTAGTCAGTGAATGGCAATTTTATAGCTTATTTATTAAATTTACAATACACTGAAATCTGAATTTTCTATTACTATCATTTCTTATTTGGAAACCGGTAATTGCTTCTTTCTTGTGCATTTCTAAAGCATAATACCTGATATTAGCTGACACTGTTCCAATAATTTTTACTTTAACTATGGAAATTTCCTTTTAAAAATCACCATTCTAGAGTTAATATTCTACCAGCTTTTCACAAATTAAATTTGTTATTAGAAAATGGCCTCTGTTGTATCTTAAACTGATACTCCTAAAAAGTTATCCCTTTTCATAATATTTCTCATTTTACTTTTCTGTAGATGTTCTATAGAGGGACTTGAGAGAAATTCAGCATATCTAATAAAGAAGGAAATAAAAGAGAAGTACATAGTTTTTTGGATGTGGTCTACGCTACTTCTCGTCTTTGTTTTTCCTTGACCATTACATACAAAGTTACTTAAACATGCTACCTCCACTATCTCCACTATCCTCTACTCCAGGACCAACCTTGGTCCTAGACTGAAGGAATTTAAAGTTCTCTACTCCTTTACATTTATAAGTTAAGGTCAAGGCCTAAATTCCTATTGGTCCAGCAGCCCATTGCTTAAACTAGACTTTTGCTCTCATCTTTATGATCCTGCTTCTCTTCCTGTACTCGCACTTCTGAGACTGAGAACCTTGACCAAAGTCTTCAGAATTAAATTCCACCAAGAAGGCAGAGACGCTTCACTGCTTTAATGTCAGTACTCTGTGGTTCTTCAGTGCCTGGCCACCTCTGTGGAGGTGACTGATGACAAACTGCAATTATAATGGAATAATCACAGTTCAAGCATACAGAAACGGAATTGGGAACCCATTGAAGATCTAGTCTCAGACACGTCTCTGCACCACTGAGAACCTGAACTTTCCTTGAACTATACCAGACCCAAGGACACCACCGGCCGTAGTCAGAACAACACCTGCCAGCTGCTACCTTGTGGTCTCAAGGTCTCCCCTTGTAACTACGCAACCATTTCAAACTCTTTCAAACCAATTCTTACTTAACAAGCACCCTACTTCTTGCCAGCTCCAATTATAATCCTTGATAAACAACTCATATAACTAACTGTAACCTTGACGTTTTCGCTTTTATAAGCCTCCCCCATTTTGTAGTCCAGTGGAACACAATTCAAATGCTTTTTGAATCTGTGTCTCCTAGGTTACAGTCCTAACAAACCCCAAATAAACACCTTTTTATTTCAATCAGGTCTCTGTTTCTGAAATTTTGGTTAATATGATCAACAGAGGTTGTTTGAATGACTGGAAGGATGAATGAAACTCAGCTTGATACCTTAAATGTAACCACTGCATCCGTTCCAAAGTGCTTTGTTGCTTCATAAATGCCTTTCAAAGTCTAGAATAAAATCCTGAATTCAATGCGTAGAGCTGGTTCTCCCATTACCTGCTACTGGAAACCCTGGCATAGAGTACTTTACTCTGACCAATTTGCTCCTTATTTCACCCATGATTTTGTATTTCCTCACTTGCTAGAGGCTGTACTTACCTCCTTCTGAGTGTCTGCTTCAGCAACTGCTCATCTGCCTAGATTTCTTCCTTCTCTTGGAATCCCCCAATCTGCATTTGTATCCTCTGGGTGCTGACCATCTCTTTTTCATATGCACCCTGACTATTCCAATTCTCTTATGTGAAACCTGGCAGTTAGGAATTTAAGACAGCACTGCATTCTTGGTGATTCATGCACAGAAAGAGAGACAGGCCTAGGACAAGGTATGAGAGTCTTGATTCAGGACAAATCAGGGGCACGTAAAGAAGTGACTTAGTTAAAGAGACTTTCTTTAGTGGCTAAACCTGATACTGAGCAGGACCCTGTGGGCCTCCTGAGCACAAAAGCCTTTCTGTGTCCCCCATTTCCTGATTACAGGAAATAGGCTTCCTTCAGCCTCCAAGACATTCCCTGAGTTCCAATGGGGCAGGTTCAAACAGATGCTAATTAGGGAAGGGAGGGGATGCAGAGACAAGGGAGAAGTCAAGAAACAATAGTGTAGCCTTGGGGCAGGGTCCTGGTCCCCCCTCAAGGGATACACATTAACAATATCTTTGAGCTGTTTTGCAGATACTGAAACCCCCCCAGGTGGGAGAAGTTAACAGTTTGCTGCCCACAAGCACATAGACCCCAGATGGGTTGGAACCAGGAGGTTGATGATGCTGATCCCTACTTACCTCACCACCAACCAATCAGAAGAATGTCCACAAGCTGCTCACGCCCTCTTTGAACAATTACTATAAAACTCCTCAGTGCCCTCTCCAGATCTGGACACAGTTTTGAGGGCATTAGCCTGCTGTGGGCCCCCTTTGCCTGGCAAAGCAATAAAGCTATTCTTTCTACTTCACCCAAAACTGTCTCCAAGATTTAATTCAGTGTTGGGGTATAGAGGCTGGATTCAGCTTCAGTCCTTTGAAGACAACACCATCCAGAGAATGTAGCAGACCCAATGACAATTCTAGACTTATTCAATTTGATGATTTCCAATCAGGTAGACAGAATACAAGAGGGAGATGTCAAGGGACAGCTGAGTGGCAGGAAGATATATAATTAATTAATCAGTTTAACAACTAATAATAAATAAATTGAATAATTAAAGCTACATCAGCAGCTACCTCTATTGAGTTCTTACTATATGCCAGATACTTTATATACATTATCTCATTTAAAATTCACCAAAAAAAATCATGAAGATGATGATATTCATCAACATTCATTTTAAAGATAAACAATCTAAAGGAAAATTTGAGTAATTTGCTCTAAGTCCCAAAACTGACAGATGATGTTGCCAGAATTTGAACCTCATTCATGTGGTACCATAGCTTAGTCAAATATCTCCTGAGCTAGATTCCACTCTAACAACTCTGAACTCCACCAAAATACCTTAAAACCCATATTTTATATACTTTTTCTCCTCAGTCTCCCACTATGGAATACACTAGCTTTAAAACTGCAATAAGACACCATTCTTTTAAGTGACTCACCACCTCAAAATTGCAAGTCCAGAAAAGTACGAAAATGATCACTAAACTCACCAAACAGGGGTAATGTATCTATCACTATCAGCTTTGCATCTTTTCAGGATGTTGAATAACTTTATCTCCAACCAAGTGGCAAGAATGAATTCTTTATGTTGTCCCTAAATTTCAGGTTGTCCTTTAGTTTTGTAGCTGTACCTACACACATGCTTGAGCAGCTGCTGTGTTTTGGAAAGTCATAAGCTGAAGGTTAAGGAATATGCTCTTGTGACTAGATTTGTAGGGATCCTAGCATAGTGCCACTCATATCAGTCCTTTACTAAATATTATTTCTTGATAATGATGCTAATCTGCTCGGAGTCATGGGGCCATAAAAAGGGAATATCTTCTATGGGTTAAGACGTGCTATTCTCATTAACTGAACAACCAGAATGAATTTAATCACAGCAGTCAAGGGAAGCTACTGCATCATTCCAAGACAAATTAGAGACATTGCACCCCTGTGGTGTAAGCTTTGATTTCGATTAGAGGTTTCAGACTGCTTCCCACGGCTGGATGCAAAATATTCAGACTCCTAAAGAGGATGGAAGGTAAGTTTATGACTTTGCATCGTGGAACTGTACGGCTGACAACTGCAAAGCCTCAGGTTTTTAAGAGAAACTAGAAAAACCAACAGTCAATGATTATTATTTCCATAAAAATTAAACTCCCCAATTGTGTATAAATATAAAGAATATATACAAATTACTTTTTCATATGATTCAGTAGATAAACTACTAGTATAGCTAACCCTGTTATTACCAAAACTCATGCAAGCAATATTAAGATAAAACAGTTAGACTGCTTTTAAAAATTTATTTAAAAGTCAAAATTATTAATTAATTTGTTGTTAAATGAAAGGAACCTACAAAAAAAATGGAAATGTGTTGAGATTCTTCTATTGAGGACTTGTAAAACAAAAACATAATACTGTCTTTCTGATGCATCACACAAAGTGTGGAAATAAAAGTTGAGGGTTTAGAATAAAATATGCTAATATTTCCAGGGAAAATTTAAATATCTATGCATTATCCATAATTGTTTCACTTGAGGAAAACAAATTTCATTCCAGGTAGTATATAATCTCTCTCTCCCTCTCTCTCTCAGAATCTAGACTCCAAGCATATATTATTTGCAATAGAACTCAAATTCTTATTGTATATGTGTTAGTTTGCAATCGAATTGAATGTAATTCAGTGGAAACTGAATGTAAAAAATTAATACAGTAAAAATACACAAATGAATGTATATCGATATATTATATATAGATCTATATTATAGATAGATATATATTGCATTGCATATGTATATATAAAATATGTATTACATATTTATATGTAACCCCCATAAACTATGAATTTAACCCAGACAGTAGATTTTCTGGAATGTAAAAACATTTGCTTATCATTATGTGTGTTAGCTTGTGATATCAGCATTATTTTTAAAACATGCTAAGCTTGTTATCAAATTCTAATATCTCTAAAGCAAAATTTTGGTTACACAAAGTAGTTTATAAGACAGAGGTATTTATCCACACTCAGTTTTATGTGCCAAATTATGCTGGGGGGTGTGTAAATTGGTAAAACAATTTTCCTGAGTATTTACATGATACATATGAAGAGCCTTTTTAAAAAGTTAGTATCATTTGATCTAATAATTTCAAGGCCTGGAAGCTGTCCAAAAGAAACACACAAAAAATGGTCAGGTGAGTTATTTAGGATGGTAAAGAAATAAAAATAACCTAAGTCCACATAATGGGATATTATGGGACCATTTAGAGTGAGTCTATAATAACATAAAAGTACATGCATGACAGTAAATAAAAGGGATAAGAAGTTACAAGTATAGCAGTATCTAGCTAAATAAACAAATATGAAAATAAAGAGAGAAAACCCTAATCTCAGATAGAAATATACCTGACCAAATATGCCAAAATAGCAATGACAGCTTGCCTTAGGAAGTGAGAATAGGTTGATTTTTTTGTTTGTTTTATATTCTTGTACTTCCTCCAACCCAATTTTGAATAATAAAAATGTCTTACTTCTATTACTTAAAAGTTCATCAAAAATAAACCACAAAATTACCCAAAAACTACATATTATGAAGTGTAAGAATCCCGGTTGTTTATTGCTTTTTCTTGCATCCATTTAACTTCTACAGGTCAACAGCCCTGCTCCTACATATTCCTAGAATGTTGGTTACATTTTCTCATCCAATGGGCACTGAGAAATCACCAAATGAAAACAGTTGAATGGGTAAGAAATCAAAACATTACTGGAGAAATTAATAATTTCACCTTTACAGCAAGTAATATATAGCACTTCAATAATTTTAAATATTGAACTTTTGCATTTTTCCCCAAATCCATGTAAACGTGATTGGATGTTGAGGAAAATGATCAGTGTCACAGACTGTTATTTTTCACATGTGGTTATTAGCCTACTTTTCCAACTTCTCACTGAATCCACAAATTTGAGTGCTTTGTCCATCTCCATATAACCATTACAGCTAAAAATGCAGGAACACATTCCTCAAATTATCACCAAATGAAAATTTTATATCTAGCTTAAAAATCAGTATTACTAAATCAATTATAGCATGCAGGTGCTTACAAAGAATAGTGTATTTAAAATATATTAAGTATCATAATATCGAATGTAATTACAAAATTACTCTGTTTTGTGGCACCTTACAAGGACTTAAAATAAAACCTTAGCTAAGTGCCAAATTTAAATGAAAAACTCAAATAACAAAATAAAGGGAACTATCCTTTTCTGAAAACAGATATGCTAGCATTGCATGTATCTGTTTACACTGACCTTTTTTGATAACTTACCTAGACCAAAATAAATGGCCAGCTATATAAACTATATAGCTACAAGCTAACAAGCTATATAGCTACAAATCACTTTCCAAAAATCTTTTGAAATTTTACATCAAAAACCTCACTCATTGTCACACTCTTGCTGGAAAATCTCAATGTTGTACAATAACCCAAGAAAAACAGAATGAGAAAAGTCTTGTGTATTTTCTGTTTACTTTGAATATGTTTTTTTGGAATTTCAGAAGTGTTTTAATTTGATTTGTTGCTTAATCTAGTGCCTACACTTTCCCAACAATTTCTAAGATCAGGGAAAAATACATTCTACACACTAATATCCAATTACCATCTAAATTTCAAGTTACTTTTAAAAAATTTAATCTTGTTCATGTTACCCCAGAATCTTTTCTGTTTGTTTCCATTTGGCTAACTGTGGAAATAAAAATGCTAAATGAAGTAAAATAATTTTAACTTCCAATCACTTGGGAGAATTTTTTTGGTGAAAATCATCATTTCTAAGGAGACACCAAAATTCTCTCTCAATTGCCCCTCTTCCCTTTCCCCCCAGCCTTGATGTTTCATCTACTTTTACAGTGAATAACATGTGAAAAAACAGAGCATTTTTCTTAACAGAAGAGAGCTTAATGATGTAGTCAGGCTAGACATTAACCAACCAGCATTTCAATTTCAATCTGAACACAAAGTGTTTTCAAATGGGTCCCTTGGGCCCTTGAAAATAATTCAATTCTTAATTTCTGCATGGTGGGACAATATTTTGAGATAGTAACCAGTGTTTTTCCCTAAAATATTTTTTGTTACACTGAAACTCTGCCCCACTTCCCTTAATCAGACAACAGGGAGGGTGTCCCATGCTTATAACCTTATAGAAATAGTCAACATCCTGATTTTTGATTTTTCAAAATCTAAGTCCAGGCATTGAAAATATATTTGTAAAATAAAGTAAAATGTCTACGCCATTTTCTCCATCTCTTAGTCTAGATAATATTTTTCCTGGACTGGATGGAGGAGGCAAGGTGAAGGAGAAGCAAGAATGTTAGACAAGAGTATGTTCCTGAAAGAAATAGTGGAAGAAACATCACCACCCTCCCCCTCCTCACCGCCATCACCACCAGATACATTTAGGGGAATCCAAGTGC
Source organism: Tursiops truncatus (assembly GCF_011762595.2). NCBI lineage: Eukaryota > Metazoa > Chordata > Mammalia > Artiodactyla > Delphinidae > Tursiops > Tursiops truncatus. The sequence goes on along the minus strand of NC_047055.1, from coordinate 100,515,565 downwards.
AGAAGTAACTGGGTCTCACTCTCTAGTGCAGCTCACCAGGAATGTGACAGGGCTCCAAAGTTATCCCAAACCCAGGATAGAGGTATGTGCAATGTATTTGAGCAGATGGGCATGAGATGGCCACCTAGTACCCATGAACTTCAGCAGTGCAGAGGGTGCAGTAGAATCATTTCCCATATGCCTCCAGAGAATGCTGTGCTCAGTAGGTTTTTGAAGGACCCAGAATAAGGTAACAGTCACACGTTTCTTGTCTGTACAGATATATGAAAAAGCGTAGGGCTTGGAAACAACGAACAAGGTCCCTATGGGACCAACGTGCATAGAATCTGCTAACCCACGCCCACCGGCAAATCTTGGCACTGTATCAGTCTGCCTCCAAACATTTAAGACGAAACCCCAGAGAAAAGTGGAGCATATCAGTCCTTAATTGGCTGATTAAATGTGTGGAATCTGACAGAAAGGAGGCTTAATATATAAAGTAAGTTCAGATACAGAAAAATGCAATTACTGAGATTCACTGCCACTGCATGTAGGGGCTTATCTGGGGATTTCTAAGAACCATACAGCATCTGAACCACAACACAAACTGGTAACAAAGCACATACAAGAATTAGAGCCAATTGATCTTGAGACAAAAGTCTGTGACCCTGAGAGAGAAACAACGAGGAGACATGAAGGGGACACTCAGAAGTCACAGTGAATTTCTGAAATAATGGTCTACTGGGATGAGACTGTTGGAAAGTTCTATGGACTGCTTTAAACGTCCTGGGTATTTTCATAGGTTCTGGCAGAAGAAGAAAATAGTGAACTCCTTGTAAGATTTTGGAGGCGAACTTAACATCAGACTCTGTGTTTCTAAAAGGACTGAAACTTTTCTAGGTATGTTATAAACATATCTACATTGTTAATTTTGTCTTATACAGTATAGTCAATTAGCATCTTAAAATTATAACAAAATAATTATTTAATACTTGTGTAAATATAAGTGAGTAAAAGCACATACATACATACATACATAAATGGGACAAAACTTTTCCTAGAGCAGGAAGTCAATCAACACCAGGTGCAGATACATAGGCAAGAGAACCCACTATGGGGGAAAAGTACACCCTTAATCTGTTCTGAATGTGGTTCCTGGGGCATGGGTGAGAAACTGTGTCTTGGAGGAATTTTCTAGGTATTTTCAACCCAATTCCAAGAGAAAAACTTTACAAAGGCAACAGCTGAAAAAAAAAAAAAAAAATGCCAATACCTTCCTTTGGCTTTGATACTAAGAAGGTTGAACAGTCTCAGATGCTTTGGGAAATCCAAGAAAAGAATGTTTCTCATAATCTGGAGCTGTGTTATCCAACACAGTAGCCAACTGTGGCTATTGAGTGGTTAGTGAGCGTTTGAGATGTGGCTGGCGCGACGGAGGAAGTAAAATTTTAAATCTGCTTAATTTTGCTTCATTTTCATTCTAATTTAAAACTGAAGCAGTGTCAACTATTTTGCCATTAAACATAACTTCATTCATTTCGTAGGAAAGCAGTTCAATTTAACCCATGAAAACTGGGCACCTGAATTCAGATGTGCCGTGAGTGTAAAACACCCACCAGAATTTGAAGGCTTAGTACATTCTTATTAAGAATGTAAAATGTCTCACTAGTATTTTGTTATTGATTGCACACAAATAATAATAGTTTAGATATATTGAGATGAATTAATTATTAAATTAATTTTTCTTGCTCCTTTTTACTTCTTTTTAAAGTGACTACTAGAAAACTTGAAATTACAAATGTAGCTCATGTCACATTTCTATCAGACGGTGCTGATTGGGAGTACAGCTCCAAAACATAGCAAGAAACCAGACTTACATTTCTTCCACATCTGAGTTTTGACACCAACATTCATTCCTGCTACATACACACTGGTATGTGTATCTAGCACATAAATAATGAAAACCAGACACTTTCTTCTCATCAAACCCCTCAAATATCTATCAAGTAAAAATGAGAGAAGGAGGGTTTAGAAAAGAGAGAAAGAGAAATAAGTGGGTCATATAAATTAAGATACAGTAACAACATTAGAATCATGAGTATTTAAACCTACATCTTCTGAGAAAAGCACAAGATTCAAAGTAAATTTAAAAATTGATAGAAATTTAATTTAATTTCCTTGTTCATCCATTTTTTTTTTTTTTTCTCTTTACTAGTTTTCATGGGAACCAGCACTTACGGTCATAACTTTCAGTCTCCCTGCACTTCTGTTTTCTTATCAGTAAAATTGGAACTAAACCTACTGGACTCACGAGGCCATCCCTTGAATCAGATCCTAGTTTGGGGGATACTGGCTACATGTGCCCATGGTTAGTACAGCCATGTGACACAGAAATGCAAGCCACAGAACCCTGATTCTCCAGGTATTAAATTTGCTAGTTTACAACTTGGAAAACATTAAGCATGAGATTTCAAGCAATTTCCTGAACAGCAGGGAGATTCTCCAGTGGGGCCCTCGCAGAACACACAGCTGTAAACTTTATCTACAATTTGCACCTGACCTGGCCTCTGGCTACCACTCAACCCCTCACACTCTGATCCAGTTTCTAGTCTTCCATCAATCTCTAGAACTCAGCAAACTCTTATGCCACTCAAATACTTCCCTGTAGTACTGACAACAGTACTGCACATTAACATCACTTGAGGAGCTTTTAATTTTTATTTTTTTTTTGGACCGCACTTTGTGGCTTGTGGGATCTTAGTTCCCCAACCAGGTATTGAACCTAGGCCCTCGGCAGTGAGAGCGCAGAGTCCTAACCACTAGACCACCAGCGAATTCCTGAGGAGCTTTTAAAGACATACCAATGGAAGCCAAATACACAGAAGACCTGATTCAATTGGTCTGGGATGTGACGTAGAACACGGTGTTTTTCCAAAGTCCAGCAGGTGATGCTAATTGCAACCAAGGTTAAAAAGGACTAGATTAGATCATTGCTTGCTGTGAGCATGTTCTGTGTTTAGCAGTCCAGTTTCTATGCCCCCTTCCTTTGGTAACATTATACAAAACATAATTAGGGAAAACCCTCTTCTGCTGTACTCTGTGTGTTTACTGGTGTTGCTTCCAGATTGGGCCTAGACGATCGGTACATCCCATCCCCCTGGACACATGAGTGTTTAAGCATGAGCATCAAAGACTAAAATCCACCTAAAAGGCATGGGAAGACTTAGGAACTTAATTCTCCCATACATGATGGTGACTGGCTGCCTTTAACAAACACTTTCTCTTGGGAAGTTTATATTAGAGTGAAAATCATCTATCCCTAGGGAGTAGGGGTAACTGTAGAAGCAGAGACTGAAAGCAGTTAATTCTTAAGAATGGTGCAACACCACCTAAAATGGTAGACCAACTGCTGCACTGTCTACTTCAAGGGTCCAGTTTTTCATGAATCTAGATTCTGTGACTACAGTTCTCCGAAGTGACATTGCAGTCTCCTTGATGTTTGGTTATTCAGCTGTTGAGACAGTTTCCTGACCTTCCTTCTATCCCCATGCATCCTTTAACAAGCTGATTTTGTCTCTGTTCCATGTAACATAGAGACTATATTTAGAGCCCCATTATACCACAATTCCGAGCTGTGTCCTCTTGGATATGTTTGTTACCATTAGTTCTTGTCCTCCATTTCCTCCTCTACAGAATTAAGAGAATAATATCACCTATGCCCTATATCTGTGGCTGTGAACATATGTTTACATGATGTGTGTGATGTATGTAAATTATCTTGTATGGTAGACACCCTTTCGGACATTGTAGTGATCATCTTCCTCCCCAGTCATCTTTATCACTATTGAAGGCCTTAAAAAAGTCTTTAGAGATGATTAAATTTATTGTGGCAAACAGTGGGGTTATTAAGCAAAGTAGTGAGCTGTGAACACCCAAATTTTTTTCTTGAGCCATTATCACAATTAAGTTGGAAAAATGAAACATATCTTAGATTTTTTTTTTCCATATCCACAAAAAGAGCATCATATCTACGGAAACTAAATTCTTTGTGCTAATAAATAATCCCCTACTTTTGCTACTGCAGTATATTGATTTACTGGTCCCATTTTTCACTCTGAGATAATAAAATTATGTATCTGGCCTATGGTGGGACAAATGATCTCCTTTAGTCAAAGGGATGTTAACAAACATGACACAAGCAGAGCCTTGACATCTGGGCTTGCTACCTTGTAACCCAGTTAGAAATGTAATGCCCATGAGAAACAACATGTACGGAGTAGCCAGCACCACTTCAGCTTGGGCTTCAGTTTGCAACAAATTGAACAAATCTAAACTCAACCTGCAGTCTGAAGCCATGCCCACAGACCTGCAACCTGAAGCAGAGCCACCAAGTTGACCATCTTAGGTCAACCAGTCCTGCCTGACCATGAGAATCACTGCTTGTTGGAAGCTGCTAAGTTCGGGGAAGAGTTCTTACACAACAGTATTGTGGTAAGAGCTGACTAATACCTTTACCCAGATAAACCTATTTTTTGGTACCATGATTATATGCCTCAATAGTTTTGTTGTATCTCTGTGTGTGTTTCAACAAAGTCAAATATCAACTCTAGGGACAATACTAGTGTCTGAGTCATCTCTGGGTACCGTAACAAAATATCATAGACTGGGTGGCTTGGACAATGGAGATTTTCTCACAGCTATGGAGGGTGGAAGTCTGAGATCAGGGTGCCAGTACTATCAGCTTCTGGTGGGAGCTCTCTTCCTGGCTTATAGAGAGCCACCTTCTTGCTGTGTTCTCACATGACAGAGAGGAAGAAAACAAGCTCTCTGGTTTCTCTTCTTATAAGGGTACTGATCCCACCAGACCAGGACCCCATCCTTATAACCTCATCTCCAAATACATTGAGGGCTAGGCTTTTAACATTCAGTCCAGAACAATAAATAAAGGACTACAACATTTATTTTATTCAGTAACATTTTGTTTGATGAGTGACATGAAATTGGTGATGCAATTTGTTTAGTTATATAATACCACGACAAAGATTAAGGACTGAACCAGAGCAAACACTTTACAGTCCTGCTTCAATTCATCAGAACTGAGTTCTCTAGGATTATAAAAGGAAAGTTGTAGTTCTAAAAAAAAATCCAACCTTCCCTCACATATGAGTGGAATGTGGGGTGCTGTGCTAATCCCCCTGCAGTTGGGAGCTTCATGGTTGATCAGGTCATGACTTTGGCTTGTGGAAGATAAGATTTTTGAGAGCATTCTGGGGGCAAGAGCCATTCAGGTGCTCCCGCTCCAATGGGACACAGTCTCCAACAGTCAAGAGGCAGACTCCAGGCCAGTATAAGGCAATAAAATAAACAATGAGGGTTCCAGGCCACAGCAAGAAGATTCCAAGTGGATGTTTAAAAGCAGAACTGGAAAGATTCTTATGGAGCTATTAAGGGTGCCGAGATGGCTTGGGATATGTGCGTGTGTGTGTGTGTGTGTGTGTGTGTGTGTGTGTGTGTGTATGTATGCATATGGTATAAATATATGAGATATATAAATGAGATATGTGTGTATCTATCTATCTATCTAACTATATGGTATAAATAAGCAATATTCCTACTCTTCTTTTCTTATAACTCTTAAAATTATCCATGAGATAAAGTACAGTCCAAAGGAAGGGATCATCTAGTACACTGGGAACTAGTAACACTTTTCTTGCCAAGGTTGAAAAGAATGATAATGACTATAATGACTTATAAGAAAATTAAATCTAAGAGCACAGCCTCCAAGAAGAAACCATGATACAGGGTTTATGTACACAGCTGTGCTATCAAAAGAATTCGATGTGCTGTGCCCTGATGCTTTTTCTCTGAAGAGTTCAAAAATATGTGGAGAATACCCTACTCCTTCATATAACCCTGAGCAACCTGCTGTAGCCCGTTTAATTGGTATGCTGTGATCATACCCCTCTTGATGACACCCCTAGGGTATAATAGGAGGCAGGTTTCACCTTGGCACCTTTCATCGTACAGGAAGTAAACTGCTTTATGGATAAAAATAGCTCGGCATAGACTCACTATTGACACCAGCCATCCCTGGTGACTTCAGGGCTCATCAGCAATGCACAACTGTTTTAAAAGAAAGCCAAGAGTCGCATATATAATTGAAATCGCAGGGATAATGAGAAGGAAACAGGAAGAGGTCACAATGCTTTGAGGGTTGAGCTACAGATTAGAAAAAATTAGGGCCCTAAAAGAAACCCTATTGAAGGGGTTTAGGGATAGAGCTATATTTAAAGCAGTGATAACAGAACAATGGTGTCACCTCACATAACATTCCAGTAACTAAGATAATTCACTTGACTGCAAGACTAATGAAACACAGGGTGTGAAATGGAGAGCTATTTTTCAAGGTTATTCAAGTTAAAGTTTCGAGCAACTGAACATCCTCCATTTTCCAATGGGAGATAGCCCTTAGTTTTCACTGCATTTAACTGTCTTTGCCATATTAAATGCATTAGCAGAAGGTAGATTTTAAACAGCTGTAAGTGAAAATATTTTTTAGATTCAAGAACATTGTCGTGTACAGAATTTAAATTGTTGTATGATGAAAAGTTAAAATGTGAGCAACTACAACAGCCAATATTCAGGATAAAATGTTTATAGCCTTTACTTTTGAGGGCTTTTGCATTGAGGAAGTCTGTTTTTCATCTTCTCCAATGATACTTTAAAACGAGCCTTCAAGCACTTACAACAGTTACAAAAGCAAATTGCTTTTACTCTAACGACTGGGCATTTTATGTGTTTTTATTTTGCATATTAAATATGTCCTCAAAATAGTTCTTGTACTTCAGTTCACTTGTTAGAAGTTCACAACAAGGTTTTCATTAAACTCTAGTTTCTGAGGAAATTTCTTAACTCAGTGTAAAAAGTATTAATGGTGACTACAATTTTATTCTTTTTAGAAAAACATCTCAGATATAACCATAAAATAGGAGATCAAAAAAATACAGGAAGGAGAAGGGAGAAGGTCAGGGGAGATCATGGGAGGTGAGGGGAATCAAGAGGTGAAGAGAAAAACAGTGATTTTCATTATTATCAGATAAACTGAAGCATAGGTAGAAAAAGTCAATGACATTACGAAGTCTTTCATAAGAAAACACAGTTTTAGGTTGGAGGGCTCTAATTTCGGGAATCTTTACTATTTGGACAATCACAATTATCCTTTTAATGTTCCATCTGATTTACCAGCTTTCATGTCATAACTACCAGTTAATATCCTCTGGCAACTTTAAATCACTTGCCAACTGCTGTTGTATAATTCAAGTGAAAGAGGTGGATATACCCAAAGGCTTATCTGGGTTTTGTCTTCATTTTTCCTATTTTAAAGTTCAAAACAAGTCATTTTTTCTTTCTTCTCTGCAATCAATATAAAATATGTGTCTGTAATATTAAGGAGAGCAGGACTGTGTTTGTTAGCAGGTTTAGTTCAATGAAATAGTAGGCAAGCATTTTTTCTTAATTAGTCCTCCGCTCTGAATTTTTCTCCACTTTAAGCAGTAAACGAAAATGCTGTGAGCCCCTCACAGTATTCTTCTTTCAAATTAAAGGAGCTGTCATGCAATAAAGCATATCCATGTTAAATATAATCACAAATCCCATATGTAGAGCTGTCATTTTAGTTTTAAGAGTTTTTTTTTTTTTTCATAAGCCAGGAATGAAATTGCTTTGACAAATAATTGTTGTGTATTTACACTTTGCTCTAAATGTAAGCTTCCAAGTGGGCTTAAAAAACAATTAAGAACCATGTTTTCACAAGATGTTTGTTTTGCTACAGAGATATGCTCTGTTCCCTTACTGCCATCCACAAGAGTAAAGAAAGGTAAGGCACTGGAGTTTGAGAAGTCAGACTGTGTTTCTGGCCTATTTGAGGAAGTTCTGGGGCTGCGCCCATCATGTCACCCAGTAAAAAAAGTCAATTCCTGTTTCTCCAATGTCAGAAACAAAAGACTTGAACTGGAAGTCACTGAGCTAATTCAGATCCCAAAATACATTTTGCGGGACTTGTACAGAATTTTTAACTGGAGGAAATCTTTTCAAATTAGTCATCAAATAAGGGGTGATCACCTACTGTGTGCCAAGGCACTGTTCCAGGGGCTTGGGATTCATCAATAGACAAAATGAAAAAAAAAAAAAAAATCCCACCCTATGAGGTAGTACACTAGGAGATGCCAGTTAAAAATCCAGACTCAAAAAATGGAACAGCTGGCCAAAATACCTCTAAACTCTTCCATGGCCACCACTGGATTGAACTGAACAGCAGTCACCCATTTTAGACTAGTCATGGGCATTCCATTTGCCAGTTCTGTCTAATTCACACAACATCCAAATGCATTTAGATCCACATGTTTTACTCATTTCCATTACCTCTCAGGTTCATGCATGCATTTTAGTTTTGGACTCTTGATCTAACCCCTGCATTATTTTATTTTATCTTATTTATTTCATTTCATTTTAGGTTCTTATTTTTAATCCAGTATAACATCATATAAAAGGTTTATACTCAATTCTAAAGCAGAATGTTCTAGATTCTTAAATTGGCTTTGGCATAAATAAGTTGAGTAAATTTGAACAAGTCACTTAAACTCTGTGTGACCCAGTTATATCGTAAATAAAATAAGAGTTTTAACTTGGTGAATCTGAAACTGAATTCTTAGAAATCCCGTGTTTCATTTGAGCAGCTTTAATTTTGGTCTCATGTTTGGGTCTTCCTTAAGTTAGATTTTGTTTAAAGAGAGTTTATTGCTAAAGAAAAAAAAAAAGTTTGGAAACCATTGGGATATATGATCTCTATGATCCCTTACAATCTTAAGCTTATATGATTTAACATTATACAAATGCAAATTTTGTTTTCTTATTTAACTTTTAATGTATAAATGTCATAGTCCCTCAAGTTGCTTAAAATTCCTTAAGTTGGAATAGGTCTTAATGACTGCTCTTCCACAGTATTCAATTAACTGCATAATAAACTAAAAATATTCACAGAAACTAGTAGACATCTGGCAAAATTATATAGGCAAGAATGGAAATAGTAAACACAGAATGAATATTTGGAGGAAGAAACGGTAGTGTATTTGGGAAGGGTCCCATAGGGAGGGTCTCTGAGTATTGGCAATATTTTGTTTCTTAAGCAAAGTGAACACAAGGAACAGTTCAAGGCATTAGTGTTCTAGATATAAATTGTGTATGTACATATATTATGAGTGAAGAAAAGGAACTTTACATCTGTAGTTCCTTTGATTTAAGCCCACATTTCTAGGCAAAACGTCTCATACAAAGAAAGTAAAAACAGCCCAAAGTAAAGGTATTTTATTAAAATTGTCAGGTGGTGTTTAAATCATAAATAACATTTTAATTTAAAATATTTTATTATTTATTTACTATCAATTCTTCCAATAAGCCCAAAAAGTGAAAATGCCTGCTGTATAAAAATATCTAAAATGTAAGGTAGTCAGCAGCTACTCTTCCAATAAGACTAAAAGATGAAAATATGTTTGTTATATATAAAAAAGCTAAAGTATAAAGCAATGGTATATTTTGAAAAAATCAAGCTCTAGTTTTTAATTTTATGAAACAATAAATTATTACTTATAATTTAATATAATTAAGTCAGAATCAAATACTGTTAACAATTAAGTTTTTAAACTCATAGAAAAATACATATTCCAAAAATGTAATAAACAGCATTTATACTGCTAAACATTTATATCAATATCCAAAGATAATCTCTCTCACTGCTACAATATTTTTTAAAGGAACAATAATTTTGAAGGCAAACCAGTGTATAGTTTGAAGAGGTTATTTGTCCTCCTTAAAAATCTTGAAACTTTTAAATGATCTACATCAAATTTTGAAAAATATTATCTTCAAATGTATCATTTCTTAAACTACAAGCTCTGCCAGACTGCTAAGAACTCTCAAAAGACTACAATTTGCAAGTGTAGCCACTGTTTTGAAATACTAATTTTAACCTTACTTTTGAAACTAATGACAAATTGCCTAATTTTGAGACAATATTCATAAAAAATCCATATTCCACATAGTCATGAGTTAAATATCAGCATTATGAGTAGCTATTTCAAAAGCTGGTTTCTTATGTACCCTGTGCCATTTAAATTTTTTTCCATAAATGTTTAACCCCTACTGGTACCACCACTGATGATATTATAGGAAATGCTAAAATCATAATCATATAGAAAAATAAGCTTAGAGATCAGTATAGATGGTCTGAACATGAATATAGTAAAGGGGTTAGGTACAGAGGATGATTAAGTTATTTATCATATCCTTTCATTTACTTTTATCTATTTTATATTTTACTTGTAAATTATACGCAGTTATTCAACTTAATTTTTGACCTCATAAAAAGTGTAAGTAAGCTCTTCAGTATTAAATGACAATGTATGAACATTTTGTTTATAGACACGTATGTTGTATTCTGACCAATCTTTATACCGATTTCTGTAATAATATATTAAGTAAGACTTTACAAGAGAATAATATATACCATACAAATTATAAAAATACAATAGCAAAAAAAATGAGTAAAAGAAATTCCTTCTTAGCAAGCTTCATACACACACACACGCACGCACACACACACACACACACAGATATTTTCTTTGCTAACATACACTCAATTTTCACATAATATATCTTGCTAATGCTCAAATAGACACAAATGAAAAATTTACAGAAGTGTTTATATAGTTCTGGCAGAAAGTAAGGTGCATTAGAGGAAAAATAACCATGAGATTTTTAGAAAGAGACCAAATTTTAATATAATGAGTGCTAATTCAGTTTAACTCAGTTAATGTTTACCACATACAAACAATGTCTTAAGCGCTGATAATCAAACATAAGTATTTTCTAAATCAGAAGTGGGCAACACACATTTCTCTGTATATAAATGGCCAGACATATTACTCTATCCCTGTCTTAGGAGTATCCCAAAGTACTAGTCTGAACTGCTATAAAGCATGCAGCTCAAAGTAACTCATTAAATGGCCCTACAGACAAAACAATAAGCCATCCTTAATATGCACAAGAGAGGGAAATAAAAGCTTTCATTTATTGGGGGGAAAAACACTGGAATGGCAGGAAGATAAGATTGTTGAAGAAAAAAAGAAAAAGACACTTGTCAGTCCCAAGGGATACATTTCAAGAAGGAGCATATACTGGAGAAAGTGAAAAAAGGTAAAACATGACTGATGTAAGAAAACAACTTTAAATTATAAATTGTATAGTATCTATAAACCAAGGGAACATCCAAAATTAAAAACAAGGCAAGAAAATGTAACTAAAGAAATCCCATTAACTAGGAGCAATTAAAAAGGTTAAGTGCAAAAAAAAAAATGTAACTGAGAGCAGATTAACCTTTTAAAATAAGAACATTCATAGCAACATCTAGACCAAAGCAGATGAAATTTTATCTGATACAACTACATGAGAGACAAGCATGGATACTGAGCTCCTTGGGTGTATGTTTCTCTGGGCGTTACATAAAGAGGTTAACATACAGCAACTGAGAAACAAATAATGCACGATATTATTTCTTCAGGAGAAAAACATAAAATTACTCCTAGCTAAATACTTACTCATTGATGGTATTATGGCCAAACAAGTAACTTTTCTAATGTGGTCCACCTCTCCTACAAAATAGTCTCAGTTATTCATTCATTCATTCATTCATTTCATTTTGTGAAATCTATGTGCCAGGCACATGCTTGAGGCTAAGTAAGAATAAAACAACGCTCTGCTCAGGGAGCTTACAGTCAAATAAGGAAGAAGATGTAAATTACTACCATCTATCAGTCTACCCAAGCTGGAAACCTGACCTCATCTCATTTCTTTCTTCCTCTTTACCCCATATTTAGTATCACTCACCTGGTTCTACTGAACCCTACTTCCTAACTCTATTTCCAGTTGTGTCCCTTTGTCTTCATCTGGCTCCTACCAGAATCTCTCAATGCGTATTAAAATCTTCTAATCGCCTATCTATTCTCTCCACCACAGAATTATCTTGTAAAACATATTTCTTTTTGTACTAACACACTGATTAGAGCCACAACGTGGCCCCCACCCCAATGACCACATTATAAAATTCCAACTCTTTAACATGACTTAGAAGACCTTGCTGGCCTGCTTATCTTTCTATTCCCACATGAGCAACCTTCATCCAACTTTCCATTAAATCACCCACTTTATAACCATACTGAGCACTCTCAGTTTTCAAATGGCATAATGTCCTCTCTTATCATGGAGCTTTGTAGGTGTAGAACATATTGCCTTGACTAACTCTCATGAGCTTAGAAAACACTTCTTATAAGTACCATCCCAATACTCCCTGATAGGATTACATGTCCCTCGCCTACCACCTTCTTTAGTACTGTAATTTTCTGTTTACTTTCTCTATCCCTCACTAGATAACATGTTCTTTGAGTGTTAGGAGAACTTTACATTATTTAATAATTCCATTTCTAGGGCCAAGGGTACAGTACTTATCATATAGAAAATTATTTTTTTAAAATAAATTTATTTATTTACTTTTGGCTGCGTTGGGTCCCTGCCGCTGCACACGGGCCTTCTCTAGTTGCAGTGAGCAGTGACTACTCTTTGTTGAGGTGTGCGGGCTTCTCATTTCTCATTACGGTGGCCTCCCCTTGTTGTGGAGCACAGGCTCTAGGCACGCGGGCTGCAGTAGCTGTGGTTCGCAGGCTCAGTAGTTGTGGCACGCGGGCTCTAGAGCAGTAGTTGTGGCACATGGGTTTAGGTGCTCCATGGCATGTGGGATCTTCCCGGACCAGGGCACGAACCCGTGTCCCCTGCATTGGCAGGTGGACTCTCAACCACTGTGCCACCAGGGAAGCCCATAGAAAATTCTTAATAAATAGTTTTGAAATCGATAAGAGATCTGATAAATGAGTGAATGAATGAATGAATGAATGAAATGTCTGCAGTTTAAAATGATAATTCTACTCTAGTAGTATGCATAGAGAACGGTGTGAATAAAGGGGTAGTGTTCCTAAAACAAATTAATGGGCAGGATGGTTTTGAGAACAATACATCCAATTTTTAAAGTACATAGTCTCTGACATAGTTCTTCTACTTCTAGAATTGAGTTACTAACACAAATAAATATGTTATCTGTATTGCAATATTCTTTACACTAAAGTATTCTTTGTAATAACAAATACAGGAAACAACTTAAATGCCATAGGTTGGCATTTAGTTGAATAAATGGCTGTATATTCATATCACAGAATACTACGCAAATATTAGACTGACAAAGTTCCATATGTTGAGATAAGAAATGATAAACTATATTGTTAAGTAAAAAAAGGCAAGGAGCAGAAGAATGTATACAATGTGTCACCATGTGTAGGAAAGTATATACACACATGTCCATGAACACATATATATTTGGATAAGCCCAGTATATTTCTGGAATGATACATTTAAAATCTAGAAACGTTGATCGCCTCTGGGAGACTGAATTGAGGAACCAGAGTATCAGTGAGACTTATATATATATATCTATTTTTACTTTATGAATTCTGTACCATGTGCATGCATTAACTCATAAAATAAGAAATAAATCAATAACGAATAGCTAAACAGCTCAACAAATACAACTTAGAGGAATGTCCTCAGAGAAGGTGATGCCAGATCGGCTGTTTGAAAGATGCACAAGAGTTCTATTAAATTGAGAACCAAGAGAAGAGCATTCAGGGAGGAAGACTGGCCTATATAAAGGCATGGTATATAAAAAAGAAATGATCCCTGCTGGAAAACCCAGATTTTGTATAATTAGAATGAAGTATATATTGCTGGGGGTGGGGGATTAAGTTGGAAAAGAAGGGAGGTATACAGAGGAAGCAAGAGAGAGGGAGGCAGGGACTAGTTTATGAAGGGCCTTTTGTGCACTGATGAGATTATTTTTAGCATGAAAGCTGGACAGAGACATTAAAGCAGTGGTTTCCAATGGTGGCTGCACATGACAGTCCCCTAGGAACTTTTAAAAAATGCTCACTCCCAGGTCCCCATCTTCAGAAATTCTGTTTTAATTGATCTTGGGTGGGGCCTTGTGATTCTAATATGTAGCCAAGGTTGCAAACCGCTGCATTAACAGATTTTAAATAAAGTACATGTAGAGTTTTCCATTGTAGAAAGACTGCTAACCCTGGCAGTGATTAGGCTGAATTTGGGGTACACTAAAGTGTACAAGATTTTTTAAGATATTATCATCACAAGAGTGAAGATCTAAAGACCTTAACTAATGACAGGTAGTGTAACCAAAAGTGGGCTCCAGCTGCTTGCCACTCAAAAGCCAATAAAGAGGCCAGGTTGGTGGAAAGGAAAGTTTGCTTTATTTTGGATGCTGGCAACCATGGGGGAGGGCAGATGCCTGTCCAAAGGCCGACTCCCCCACCCCCCAACAATCAGTGGGCAAGAGCTTTTATAGGAGGAGGGAGGGGGCTACATGCAGAAACAGCACAATCAGCTCTGACAGTCCTCTTGATATTGGTCATCGGTGGTCTGACCAGCATCTACAGCTTGGTCATCATGTAGTTAACTTATTCCACCTGGTGGGGGTGTCAGTCTCTACAAGACAGCTCACAGGATACGGCTCAGAGTATTATCTGTAGCCCTTAAGGAGGAACAAAATGTCCCTGACTATGCTTACTGCCTAAACTATTATTATTTAGTCTTCTTTGACTGTTTTCCTTTGTTTCTGCATTTTCTCACTTCTCTGATTAAACTTATTCTTCGGCTAAAGGTTTTCCACAGACAAAAGGCAGGCTGAGGACATGGGGAGAGGGGCAAGAACTGCAGGGTCCTGCTCAGTTTCAGTAGGAAGGATGGATAAGAAATAGAATACTCCGGGGCTTCCCTGGTGGCGCAGTGGTTGAGAGTCCGCCTGCCGATGCAGGGGACACGGGTTCGTGCCCCGGTCCGGGAAGATCCCACCTGCCACAGAGCGGCTAGGTCCATGAGCCATGGCCGCCGAGCCTGCGCATCCGGAGCCTCTGCTCCGCAACGGGAGAGGCCACAACGGTGAGAGGCCCGCGTAACGCAAAAACAAAACCAAAACAAAACAAAAAAGAAACAATATTCCGTTTTTATGGAGATGGAACACAGGAGAGGTAAGATGCCATGGTGATTACAAACACTGGTTCAGGTTCAAATTCTACTTCTGCCATTTTGTTGCTGTGTGACAAGTAATGTAGCCTCTGTAAGTCTCTTTTTCTACACATGTAAAATGCAAAAAATCATAATAATACCTGCACCACAGAAATTCTTGAGTGGCAGATCAGGTAAATAGCTGATTACAATATCAAAGACACAGCAAGCCCTCAACAACTAACAGCCGTTATGAGAAATCTGCTGTCACATTAGATGTGCGGGATGAGTGAGAGGAAAAGGTGAGGCTTGGCTTTTAGCATTTCTATGTAATCTTTTTACTGAAATAAGACATACGTAGAGAAAATTGTACAAGTCATAAGTGCACAGTTCAATGAATTTTCACTGACTTAATGCATCTATTTAACCAGCATTCAGGTCAAGAAGTGAACATTGTCAGGACCTCATGCTCTCTTCAAGACATCACTCCTAGATTTTTTATTTGGCTCACTGAGTATCAATATTTAGAAACACCCTTCACCAACAGAAATACTCTAAGAAGAGGTGCAATAGAGATGATGATAGGTTTAGTTTTGGACAAGTGGGGTCAGGGGCCTGTGGGATATTCAAATGGAAATGTCCAGAAGGTTTCGAGCAGAATACAGGGTAAGGCTATAGACACCAAGTTGATAGATTTTAGCATTTAACTAGTAACTGACATTAAAAACAGTCCTTTTTGTAATTTTTTAAAGATGTATAATTAAAATGATTAGGCACTGTATGTTGTTGGTGACACAGTTCAAAGAAAGACAGAGAAAGGAAAGGGAGAGATCCCACTCTTTGGCCACGTTTAAAATCATGTCATATATCTCTTGTTATTTAATGTACTTATTTATTTCTGAAAACAGTCCTTACTGGAACCATGGGCCTTTCCACAGAGAAACCATCAGATTTGAAACTGTTTTAAGTAAATATGTAAAATTATTATAGTATCCTATGTTATCTTGCTATATAGAATGACAAATTTTGTTACTGACAAATACAGCAACATTTTGCTTTCCAACCAAATTAGGAACCCTGGATACATTTTTTTTTTTCAGATAATTTCATAGAAATGAGCAGGAGACACATAAATTTGGGGATTCACCAATTTTGTGAGGATTTAATTGCTCACTAGAGACAAATGCTAGACGGGTCCCCTTGGCAAAGAATTTGTGATGAAAAGTTCTAAAAATAATTTGAAGCATCCTCAGTTACAATAAAAGGACATGGTTAAGAAAAATGCAACATTTTACTGTTGATGTTCAATAAATATTTACTCTAAGCTGTGGCTGTGTCTGTCTCATTTTTCTGATCTTAGCGTAAACACCACCTCCTCAGATACCACCCGCTCTAAAGTAAATTTCAATGGTCATTCTCTACTGCCCTTTTCCTTGAGAGCGCTCAACATGATTTAAAAGTATGTATTTAGTTGTTTGTTAACCAGCTTATTCGCTGTCTTACCCTTAATGTATTAGCTTATGAAAGGTTCAGCCATATTCATTTGGTTCACCACCATATTCCTGCCACCTAGAAGAGGGCATGAATCATTTGCAGGAATTCTCAATCTTGACACTACTGACGTTTTTGGTGAGTTACTTCTTTGTTATGATGGGCTCTCCTACATGTTGTAGCATGTTTAGCAGCATTCCTGGCCTCTACCCATTAGATACCAGCAGCACTGCCCCCCTCTTCAGTTGTGACAACTACAAATGTCTCCAGACATTGCCATATGTCCCATGGGGGGCAAAATTGCCCCCAGTTGAGAAACACTGAATTACTGAGTAAATGAATGAACAAATGAATGAGTGAGTAAATAAATAAATGTCTGATTGCTCAGAAAACAGAAGTAGGGGAAAAGAGCATTCTAGCCAATGAATGCACATAAGTAGACACCAAGGGGGTCAAAAGTTTATTACATTCAAGAGCTAAGAAGGAGATAGCTTGTCTAAAGCTGAGCTGAAATTGGCGAGGGAGGCAAGTTTCAGTTACATAGGTCAAGGTAAAAGATTTGGAATTTACTCTTGGTAGAATGAGAAGAGTTTTAATGAAGAGGTGAGATGATTTAATTGACCTTTTCAAAAGGTTGCTCTGAGTGCTACAGTTAGGATGACAGAAGTGAGGCAAGAGTGGATGAGGGAGACCGGTTTGGATGCTACTTTGTTACTCCAGGAAGATGATGGTGGCACACAAAAGTGTAGAGGTTGAGAGGGACCATACTAATCTGTAGGCTAGACCAAATCAATCTGCCAAGCAAAATGGATTCTATATAAATATTATGATCAGGAAAAATTTATCGGAATGGCATCTGTTATGTAGGATATATGTATGGTTATTTTACATATAGGTAAATGAAGCTAAGACACTGATTTTATGAAAGATCTTACAAATCACTTACTCTATGCATTTCTTGATTGACTGTGATGTCCTCTAAACTTCAGAATAAAAACATTTTACTTTAAATTCATGAGCAAGTACTCTACTGAGTATTATCGGACCTTATAGTGAAAATTTCACTTAACTTTACCATAACTGGAATTATTTCTTCACTGTGATATTCTATTCATTTTTTGAAACATCTTGAGTAAATTCTTATTTGCAAAACCACTTCAAAATGCTTCTTTTAGATTTTAATTTGAAAAACTGTAGTGATATTTATAGAGCTGCTGTGCCAGTGTAAGGTTTCATATGAAATTTGTTGTTTGATTTTCTGGAAACTTTTCATTTTGTTTTTGTGTCAAATCATGACTAACAAGCATTTTTACAATCAAGTTTTCTCCTTCTCTCATAATCTCCTTCCCTCCACTGCCCACTATAAATTGTACTAAATATTGTACCTATTCTTTATGTACATACAGCTCTGCAAAGAAATGAGATACCCAGGTGTTTATTTGACTTAATCATTAATGAGGGAGAATTAATCCAAATTTGCTGTAACATTCCTCCTTCAAAATCATCATCATTCTGATAAAGCTTTTTTAAAAAACATATTTGGACTGCACACACTGGTGACAATTCAGACACTGATAGTTGAACATAAGGAAACTGTTTAACATGATCACTGAGGGAATGTTTAGCCTAGTAAAGAAAGTTTTCAAACAGTAAATAAGAATCCAATTATGCAAAATTAACATAATAATATTAAATGACAAAATATTTTTGAATACTTATTAATGCACATCCCTCAGAGATCTGAAGTTTGCAACACTATGTAGCTTAATTTGAATTTTCTACTGACTTTAGAGAAATAAACCTAGGTTTCATAAAAGCATTGAAACTAAAGAACTGACAAATGCCTCATTCACTCATCTTGGTCATAAATACTGTTAGGCATAAACTCAGACACCCACTGAGAGAGACTCATTGCTCACCTGTCTATATATTTTACATCTCTTCACATCTTTCCTGCCTCGCTTTGGCCGAAGGTCCTCTCTATCTCATACAATTCGATATTATCTTACTGTTAAATTTCTGAGAAAGAAAAACAGTCCTATAGTTATGAATCGCCCATGATCCTTTGCAAGACTAAACATGCCAATAATTTAAAATGTAGATTTTAAACAATAACAAAGCTTTCTGTTAAGTTATAACATATTACATCCTTTATTTTATTTAACGACATAATATTATCATCAAAAACACTATTACAGCTCCCTGCATTTTAATCTCCTGCAGCAGAGCATAGCTGCACACTTTCCTTCCCGTGAGAAGTATCAACCAATTTCTTTCTCCTTTTTAAAACAAAATATCTGTAATCTTAGTGAACAACACTGAGATAATTTTTTAAAGTACGTTTTGCACAAAAGGTTTTAATAATCAAATTTCTAAAAGTTTGGAACGTACAATGGAAATATAAAAGTCTGAGAACAAAAACAACCTTTTAGCATTTTATGAGAGAGCTTATATCTTCACGTACGTGAATTTAAAATCACTTCAAGTTCTTTCTTTCCCCTCGTGAGAGTTTAGATCTAAGCAGTCTGTCTCCAGCACTAACCAGGATCACTTCACTAAGGCAACATTTTCATCAAATACATTTGCTGTCAATCAACAAGATTATAATTACAAAATAATGATGCCTTGTGGACCCATTCTAAAAATACTTTGACATCTGAACCTCTGAGAGTAAGAGCTCAAACATCACAAAGAATCTTCCAGATTCACATGAATAAAGTTCATGAGATAGCTGATATTTTAAAAATTCTCTGTGATGCCAATTATGTGAATCCATGCTAGTTAGATCACATCTGCAAATTTAGGATGCGCTGGCATGGTATGTGAATTGACTACAAAAAGCACCAGGTTGATATTTGGTACATGAGTGAAAGAAGCGCTCAGGAAATCGTTGGTGACAGAAATTTGTGCATCTCATTAGGTTAATGGGTTAATTACATCTGAAATCTTATTTTGATTGGAAGCCTGCTGAGTTTATTTAAGGTGACCCTGATACCATCTAACTGCTCTGTTTTAATTCCAAGTAGGGTTTTGACCCTTTCTAAAAAGGACTGTGCAGTTTTGCCTATATGTACAGAAAAGGAACACCCAGAGTATAAATAAAAAAATAAGATCAGTATATGTAGACAGGATTTTTCTGCCATAGAGAACTGCTTATTGCTGTAAGAATTTCTTACAAGAAACCGTACTGGACAATCAACCTTCTGGTCAAGCTCCAGGAAAGACAATGTAGTTTGAACTCAAAATGTATGAGAGAAACCACAAAACAAATGATACGTGCTCATTACACGGATGAGCTCACAATCCAGGTATCATATCCACAGGGATAATAAGGAGTATTTAGCCACATGACAGTAGAGAATCAAGTTTTTGTAGGACAACAGGTATTTTCCACCATGTGTCAGCTTTATCTTTTATTCAAGTTTCTCTCATGTTACCCTGCAGTATACCTAGTTTCTGTAGCAATGTGACCACAAAATATATGCTACTTACGCAACAAGAGGAGCACTACACACACCCAGTAAGAGATTAAATTCAACAACTAGTACAGCTTGGCCAAATACTTGAAGTTCAAAAATTAAATAATTTATTTCAGGACAGTAAAGAAAAAGGTAGGGAACTGGAAAATAATGTAAAATATTCCAGTAGATTTTTACTATTTTTAACTAACAAAGCAGAACATTTTATAGATTCCTGCAAGTCTTTTGTTCTTTCCTCTCTCACTACCTACCCCCCCCCCCCCCACGATATCTCTGTCTTTCATTTGGATTTTGGGTTTACAACATTCAGTTCTATCCCCACGCATCTAACCCATGTTTTGGTCTCCTTCTTTGCACAGAGACAGAAACACATACACATTAATCAGAAAAACAGAAGTAATTTGTTTCTAAAAGTTCTAATCACTGCCATGTCTTGAAATTATACAGCAACTTAATAGATCATAGAATTGCACACATGCACACACATACACACACAAGAACCACATTAAAACCCAAGTTAAACCAAACCAGGGCAGGTGTCACTCTGGACAAATAATTTTTCCAGATAGCTGAGGTCTAGTCCTTTGAATGACAGAACACTTTTAATCTTCCGGATGAAAGGTTTAAATGAAAATGTTTGTATAGGGTAGCTTCCTGCCTTCTTAAGTACAATGTATTTAATATAATATTTTCTTGCTGATTTAGGGTTAGGATAATGATGGGAAGATGTGACTGTGGATGACTGATCCCATGTACATGAAGATGTACAATGCTAGAATGTGCTTTCTTAGAAAGGTTCAAAATATATTTTTGCTTCTGTAGTTTTTTAGGAGTCTGAACATTGACCAGCAAAATAAAACATAATGTTGCCTCTCTTAAGTAGCTTTTTTCTCCCTTCACAAAGTCATGTTTTTAAAGTTTTCTGAATTATCAGCATTAGCAGTGACCAGCATGACCAGCAGCCCAAGAAATCGACACTGTCATGTCCACACAGAACTCATCTTTAGTCCTGTCCGCACACTTCAGTAACTGACTGTGAAGGAAAAGCCATTTTCGCCATTTCAATATTTTAAGCTAAGATATTTTACGAATTACTTTACATCCTAAAAGTTTTCTATATTTTTGTTCTTAGCTCATACTTTTCAAGGCATGATACAGTCTACAATTGTCTGCAATATCTGTAGTCCAGAATTTTTTAGAACCTTTGATAACAACAATCTTCTATTGATATTGAAAGTCCTGTATGATGCCTACAAACAGGTGAACTTTGACACTCAATTTTATAAATAATCCACATGTTCTTAATGACATCACAGTAACTGATCTTATAGATGATGATGAAAGAAGTAGGGAAGGAGTAAACATGATAAAGTGTACCCTGACACTAATCCATTTTCGAAGGCTGTGCTTCCCAATTATTTTATTTCTAAAACATACTCTAAGTTCATAGTTACACATTGAACTATGCCTAGTATATACTAGAACTTAACTTATATGGGTTACATTAAATGAATGAATAAATAAAATGGAAAAATTGAGTTAAATGTTGTACTATAATAAATCAAAGTATAGTTCAAGATGAGATAAATCTAAAAATGAATTTTATTGAAGGTAAGTCATGTTCAACCTCATTTTAATTAGTGAAATGCAAATTAAAATCAAAGTGAGAAACAACTTATACCCATTATAGTAGCCAAAAATTAAAATTTGACATTATCAAGTGTAGGGGGGACAATATGTCTTTAGTTAAAGACGGTGAGGGCTTCAGCCATTTTGGGGATTTACTTAGTTCTCCTGGGTCTCTCTTATATATCCACCTTATTAAACTTTTGCTTGATTTCTCCTGTTAATCTGTCTCATGCCAATTTAATTCTTAGACCATCCAGAAGAACATAGAAGGGTAGAGGGAAATGTCTTCCTCCCCAACAATACTCTGATCCTCTTTTGTACCCCTGAAAGCAGGACATAAATCTCCCATGTGCACCATTGTAAAGCAATTGTACCCCAATAAAGATGTTAAAAAAAAAAATCTCCCATGTGAAAAGAACCCCCCTGTGTCAGGAGAAAGAGAGGCATCCTTATCACCAGTGACAGGGAATTCAGGGCTCAGAAGCCCACAGAAACCTTGTTACTTCTTTACTAATTTACTACCCCAAGCCCAAACTCCTTTGTCCTGTCAATTCTTCACAAATTTGTTTCTTTGCCTAAAAAATACAAAAGCTGCTTGCTCTGGTTACTTCTTTGAGCATCATATTTTCATGAGGTCCCGTACGTATGTAATTAAATTTGTTTTTCTCCTGTTAATCTGTTTTATGTCAGTTTAATTATTAGCCCAGCCAAAGAGCCTAGAAGGAGAAAATAAGAAAACATTTTTTTTTTTTCCTTTACACTGTTTTATTATAGGGGAGTCTCCGCCAAGAACCTAGAAGGGTAGAGACAAAATTAGTTTTCCTCCCTGACAAAATCATGAGTTCATTCGGTGTAAGCTGGAGCCCTTATGGGCCTATGTGTCTGGAGCTGGAACCCCAAGGCATAGGCAGCCGCTGTCAAAGACACTGCTCGAGGCACAAAGGAAGGAAGAGTAGTACCCTGGGGTCTTCTCTGACTCTCCAATCCTCCACCGTTTGCCAAGCAGAGCTAGAAGCGAGGTGACATGGAAGCCTGGCACTCAGAGCCTGCAAGTGTCAATGTCCCAGTGGTAGCCAGTAGAGCAGGATAAAGGAGGTACAGAGTATATCTGAGGACACATACATGAACCCTGTGACCTAGCAATTCCACGCCTCGGTGTACACAAGGAGCATTGAGTATAATAGAAGAGATAAAAGTGGAAACAACCCAAACATCCATCAACAGCAGAATGTATAAATAAATTGTGGTTTATTCCTGTGATGGAATGTGACAGTTTGGAAACGAATGAGCTACAGCTATATTCATTGACGTGGATGAATCTCAGCAACATAATGCTGATTGGAAAAAGCAGTCACCCAAGACTAGATGCAATATGGATCCAATTATATTAAGTTCAAAAGCATGCAGAACAAAATAATTTATTACTTAGGAATACATACATATGTAGAAAGATGATAAAGCAAAGCAAAGTTCAGTAGAGTGATTATCTCTGGAGATAGTGGGGGAAGTGATAAAATTGGGGAAGGGTACACAGGTGGCTTCAAATTACTGAGGATAATCTAAATTGATAAATTATTTTTATTATTTAAACCCTATATATTATAAATATTCCTTTCTCCCAATGTAATAAATAATATTTTTTAAGGCAAACATATGGTGGAATGACTGACAAGTTAATATAACAACGATCAGCTAAAAGGAAAGCAGCTGTTTCCTTTGGAAATCCTTCCCCTTCCAGTGTGTAGTTTTTTGCACTGAAAAGATGGGAGTTTAATAATCGTAGGAGACAAGAGGCTTCAGTGGGGATGGGGATGGAGGTAGCTTATCATGAAAAATGATTGTTCCTATAGTTTAAAAGTAACCCCTGGTAACATTTTCCTTGAAGCTTCTAGCTTTATATATTACCGTCAGTCACTTTGCAACTTTGAGGAAACAATTTGCCTGCTGAAGGCTTTATTACAGTTAAGATCTGTTTCTAGAACACAGAAAGGCATTTTAAAGTATTTTTTGAGAGCTTGTTATGTGAATAACCTCAAACTGTGAATTTAAAATGAACTTACACGATTTAATCATCATTTATATCAAGTAAAGCAGGCTACGGGGCTTTTAGATACTAAAAGAATACCTGAGAAATAAAATAGAACAACCATAAATTACATGATCCTAGACGTGCAGATTAACAGCAATGGGCCAGAGCTACACTGGATCTTCTTTGGGACATTTTGTCAAAGTAGATCAAGGCACCAGATAACTGGGAAATCCCGTCTGAACTACATAGCAGACGCCACACACCTCAATCTGTGGGCCTACTGTGATCAGCACAGTGAGGGACAGTCCCCAGGCCCACTAAAGGCTCACCAGGTCAAGCACCCACTGCATCTCTCCATGTGTCTGCCTCAAGACTTCCTCCAAAGTCATGGAAACTCAGCCTCCACAGAGCAGGGAATGTGATGTCCCTGGACAGCCCTCAATCAACGAGGCATAGGAACCACAGACGTAGTCCCCAGCCTCATGTCCTGCAGAGGAACAACTCTAAGTGCATTCCTCAGAGGTCTCCACTGGATTGAGTCGAAGTTTGGTACAGAGGTAGCCAGCAACTCACTCAGTATTGTCTGTCCCCTACTTCCTTGCTTCCCCCGATCTCCCACTTGTGCTTCCTGTGACCTGCTACCAAATGAACTGCTTGCTCTCTAGTCCTTGTCTTGGACTTGGCTTTTAAGGAAACCCAAACAAAGACAGACTATGACTAACTACAAGTAAAGGAGATTCTTTCTTCCCAAGGGAATGTATAAAACCTCATCAAGAGTCATTGTCAAAATGAACACAGACAAGAGAGGACAAGAATATTCATCCTCACTGAGCAAAGTCAGATGCTGGATCCTCAGGTGAGAGAGAGACAAAGAGAGGTGCAACTAATGTTGGGGTGAATAGGTAAGGATTCAGAGTAGAAAGACTTTAAAATAAGCAATCAAGTCCTAGACATAATAAAGTAGTCAGCTGAGCACAGACCAGATTCCAGGAGCAAGAGCGCTGAAGGACTCAAAGAAAAGGATTCAGCAGAGCGACCTGACCCTCATGGTAACCAGTAACGGTTGCGTCTGGCTAAACATGAGACAGGTATTGGAATCGATGGGTATAGACTCTGGATTTCATTGCAAAGCATGGTCAAATCTTGAGATATCTGTTGGTGACATGAAAAACTGAGCAGTATCTGCACCAAGAAACATGTACAAGAATGTTCATAGCAGCACTCTTCAAAATAAAATTAGAAAAACCTTCCAGCAGCCCAAAAGCTCTTTGGCAGGAGAATGAATAATTAAACTACACTGTAGTGAAAACAAGGGAAGTATTGCTACACAAAACCATCACGATGAATTTCAGGGATATGATGTTATGTGAAAAAAAGCAAATCTCAACTATCCTTTTAATAACATTTGAAAATGAAAACAAAGTCTTATGTGCCAAGCACCAAATTAAATATTTTCACAATGGCCCTAAGGCATAAGGAATATTATTCACATTTTTTGAATGAGAAAACTGAGGCTCAAAGAACCTAAGCAACTTGCCCAAGGTCAGATATTCAGTCATTAGTATAGACAGAACTCAAATCCAGGTTGTAGTACAAAAAGAAAAAAAAAAAAAAAAAAAAGAAGAACACTTCAACTAATTCATCTGACAATGCTGTTCATATTCATGACGCCATTTTTTGTCGTTGTTGTTTTGTTTCCTAATAATAAAAGAGGAGACTTAGGGCTGTTGGGGTGATATATATGTGGGGGTCCCCCCTCCCCACCTCACCCACACACCACCAGGGTGAACAGGAAGAGGAAAAGGAAAGGCAGGGCCCACAAGAAAGTTTCATAACCTTGAATGCACAGGGGGCAGAGAGGAAAGGAAGAAAAAAAAAAAAAGAAAATACAAATCCTATAATACACACAACAGAGTCGGGATGGTATGACATGAAGTGGAGGCATGGAGTGGGGGGCAGCGGAACCCCCCCCCCACATTCCTTTCTCTCTTTGATGCTGTTTCCATAGTTGCCAGACTAAAAAGCCCTCTCAGAAGACGGGACTGGGAGAAGAGGGTCCACTTTTCACTGCTACACTAAAATTCAAAGAAATATTATTGAGGCAGATATATCTGATAAGGTATTTTGAAAAAATCAGAGAAGATACATTCAAGGTATGTTTATTATCCCAGGTTGGGGGCCACTGGAGGATGGGATGAGGGAGGAGCACATAGGTGGACGGAATGGCCAATATTCTAGTCCCTGAGTTGAGCGGTCAAGTGGAGATTAGGGTGAGGCAAGTGCAGTGAGTGATGCAAGTTGGTGTTAATTATGATGTGCAAAATATTGAAATAAAATGTTAGTGATCTTAATTTGTGAATTTTTAGATAGCTCCTTACATTGTGCACTAGAGGCAAGCGTCTCACTTGCCTTATCCTAGTCCAAGCCCTGGTTCACATGTGGCCATCCTGCTAGGAGAGGAAGAGGGGAGAGAAAACACACAGCACTTGCCTTGAATGTGGGTTTCTCTCTCTTCATAGATTGTATGCTGGCTTGGGTGGCTTGCTGTGGCGGGCTGATCAACATTAAGTGAAAGCTTAATTGCCTCCTTTCTCTTTAATACCATCACTGCAGTCCCTTGTCTTTGGTTATTAAATTAAAAAGGGAAATGGAATTATGGATATTGAGAACCCAGCTGTGCCTGGGCTTTAGAAACAGTTCCTCACTTCCAATCAATCAATCACTCCATAAAGTCAGTATTAATATTCCCATTTTTTGAATAAGAAAGTTGAGGCTCAGAGGTGTGTTAAGTACATGGTCTAAGGTGACAGACTTCAAGTGTCATAAATTCTTAAACTCCATGTGCCACTTGTACTGCTCTTTTCACCCTCTTTTGCGTGGTCTATTCTGAGAGGTGATGCTAGCTATAACAATCAAATCCATTAAAATACACAAATATGATTCATGAATTATAAAGCACCATAGCAACATTAACATAGTTTTATTAATAATGTTAACAATAATTAAGCCATTTACCTCTGCTTCTAATCTTTATAATAGTAGTAAAAGTATATTTTGCCTTTTCTAGAGTGCTGTATGAAATGAAATGTTACAGAGATGGAAAAATCCACTCTCCTTACAATGGGAAAATATCAATCAGAGTCAACCATTACTGTCCTTATTCTCTCTGAAATGGAATGTACTGAGCTTTGTAGTATATTTTTGAATTATTCCTATTAACACAATTAAAATGCTGAAATGCATTTGAGCAAATGTTTATTCTCTGAGGAAAGGTAACTAGAAATACTATCTACTCTAAATTGAGTCTGGTGTGATACTGTAAATAGGATTAAAAAAAGTAATATACACAATTTCATAATTTACTACTTGATTCCCAAGTCCAAGAGAGAGTGAAAATATAAATCCCACAAAATTCTAGCCAATTTAACCAACCATATATCCTGTCAGACCCCATTAAGTTTACTTTATCTCTGACGGTGGCTGATAGCATAAATGAGTAAAAACTATTTCACATGTCAATATTTTGTCTCTCTGGATAATACATTTTATTGTTTTACATTCCTTATTTAAATTTATAGTAATGTCTTAAGCTCTGATATTAGTATTTATGTCTGTTAAAGATATAATTAGCTACAAGTTTTTAAAAAGTGAAATATTTGTATCATTTTCAAGCACAGCCCATTAGTACCTGTGATCTTTGTTTATTCTGTCAGAAACATCGAGAAAGAGAGTTCAGCAAGTATTATGATGGGGGATAAAAGGCATTTTTGTTTGTTTGTTTGTTTACTACATATCTTAGATACTTTGCAAGCACCTACACCACACATCACACACAAAGGTACAAACACAAAACACTATCAAACATAGAAAATCAAATCAGAACATTTCTTAAAGCTGTGCTTTTTCAGTTGCTAGTCAGTAAGGAAACTTCAAATTCCCAAACTCCTCTCTTTACAATTCTTCTCTAACCCTGTACTGTCAGCTATGGGGAAGGGGCGGGGGAAAGAAGGTAAATTGTATCTTCTGGCTGTGTTCACCCTTTATAATATAAAAATTGGGTGGGTGATCCCTGTTATATGGTCTGTTGGGTTTTCTGGCTTACACTTAGATTTGCTGAAAAAATTCTCATTTCCAGAAAGGCATCCTGACTTTGTTGAGAGTGCTGGAAGCATCTCCCTTTGTGATTGGCCACTATGGGAGACTCCCAGTGGGTCCTGTCACTCCAGGATTTGCCTGCTGAGAAGAAAAGAAGCTTATAATAGCTTTCTGAATAACTCTGAAAAGTGAAGCTGCTCTACAGATATCATCACCAGACCCCAAATGAAGAGTATATAAAATTCCACTGTCAGTAAAAAGAAAGAAGATTCATTTCTACTTCAGCCCCTGGTAGAGATTAGAGATTTTAGGAGGACTGAATACAATCCAGATCCACATTCTAGGCAATCACGAGTTGCGTTCAAATGCAGGTTCCACCTGTTGTGTTGAAGTCTAATTAAGACATTGATGCTTATTTAGTTTTCTCAGTTCACGGGCAAAACATATAACTTTGGGATATCTCTGGCGGACATACCCACACAGTCACAGACCTTACTATCTGTTGTAAAGGTCTATATAATTGGTATTACTTTATGTTAAAGAATTTTATTATATCCCGACTGTAAAAGTCCATTAAAGATAAAATTGACTCTTGAAATCCAAGGCCTATTTCATCTATGCTTGCATCAAAATATCCCCCAAATTTCAATATGTATTCTTACAGAGAATGAAAGCACTATCTTCATAGCTTAAGGATGTATCACCAACATTAAGAGTGAACTTTAATGTAAGCTATGGACCCTGGGTGATTACGATGCATTTACGTAGGTTCACTAATTGTTATAAATGTGCCATGCTGGTGGAGGATGTTGATAATCAGGGAAGCTATGCAGGTATTAGAAAAGAGGGTATATGGGAAATTCCTACTTTCCACTCATTTTGCTGTGAACCTAAAACTACTCTAAAAAATAAATTTGATTGAAAACAAAGTAACGTACCACAGTAATTGATTTAAAATCTCTTATGGACGTTTAGTACAGTTCTAACACATGAGATACACAATAATACAAGGCCCTAGCTTTGCAGATATTATTACTGGATTGAGGAGAAAAGCATTTAGAAGAGCATATTATGCAGTAGGACAGCTGTTGCAATACAGGTTAGTACAAAGTGCTACAGGGACATCAAAGCAGAGAGGGAGATTTACTCCACCACAGAGAATTAATGAAATGTATCATTCAAAAGATCAGATTTTATCTGGGTCCCAAAGGATGATCAAAGAACCTTTTCAGGTTGAGAAAGTGGGAAATAGCATTCAAGATCTTAAGGAGACTGCCATAAAGTGTAAGTAGGACAGACAAGGAGCGAAGGAAATGAGGAGATAAAAGCAGGGAAATGACAAAAGATAGAGAACCTTGGAGACCGGGCTAAGGAGTTGAAACTTTGGACAAGCAGGATCATGAAAGTCATGTTACATGAGTCACTCTGAGAGCAGTGTGTGCAAGGATTGGCCTGGAAAGACCACAGTCAAGGAACCCAGACAGAATTATGAAGACATGGCAAATAGTCATGGTTGAAGATGAAGCAGCAGTGAGAGCAACAGGAAGGAGTTTCCAGAGATAATGTCCCACAATAAAGTTCTATGTTCAGGACAGCCTCAGGGAATATTCTTTTTCACTGATTTTTTTTTTTTTTTTTTTTTTTTTTACTATTCAACCATAAAATACATAGATGCTTATGTGTTGATCCTTTTTTTGCATGCCTCCCACAAATGTCAGAACATAAAGCTATACTTATTAAAATTTCTTTTACCTTTTAACTTTTACATTTTTAATATTTTTCAATTTTCAGTTCATAGTACCAAATTCTACATGCCAATTTTTTGGTGTTTTATTCATTTAAAAAATTCTCCAAATGACACGTAAAGTAAGAGAAGGTACCTATTATTCTATAAACGATCTACTTTCCAATCCCTATTTCCTAGGTTTGCTATTCTAAACATCTACCTTTCCATATTTTCTCCATGGACAAATACAGGTAGTCACACTGTTCATGAGTTAATAATCATTGATAAATTACATTCTACATTGACTTTAATAATTAGTTTCTTTGGAGACATCTCACTGCATATACTCTTCTTTCCCTCAGAGGGCTTGCTCTAAAAGCAACCAAACACCAAAATGGAAAGCATCAACTCATGGTTCAAAGGGTAAGTCAAATCTCTCCAAAAAGGAAAGTCCTTGCAAACAGGACTGGGGATTAATGGTTAAAAGATTCAGTCAGTGCCTGTACAAAAAGAAAGGTTGAACCTTGATATTTTATGTGTTGAAGTCATTCTTAGATTACAATTAATTTAACTTTATACTTCAAACTCTATCCCCGGTAAAACACTAGGTGGATAAAAGCCCCCTTAAGATGATCATTATCATGTAATAGTCAATACACCTAGGTGACTCCTGGCATATATGATCTATTGAAATACATATTCTATTGAATTTTAATTAAGAGACAGTGAAAAGCCCCGGTAATATGTACAATTTTTTTTTTTTTTTCTTTTTGGCTGCGTTGGATCTTCGTTGCTGTGCGCCAGCTTTCTCTATTTGCAGCAAGCGGGGACTACTCTTTGTTGCAGTGCGCGGGCTTCTCATTGTGGAGGCTTCTCTTGTTGCAGAGCACGGGCTCTAGGCAGGCGGGCTTCAGTAGTTGCGGCACGTGGGCTCAGTAGTTGTGGCTTGCGGGCTCTAGAGCACAGGCTCTAGAGCACAGGCTCAGTAGTTGTGGCGCACAGGCTTAGTTGCTCTGCGGCATGTGGGATCTTCCTGGACCAGGGCTCGAACCCATGTTCCCTGCATTGGCAGGCGGATTCTCAACCACTGTGCCACCAGGGAAGTCCCTGTACAATTTTTTTTTAAGTTTCTCCCCCCTGAGAGTTACTAGAAAAATGAGGTTTAAAAATCATTGTTAATAAATTTCTCCCAGCTTTGCATTTATCCATCAATTATATCTGAACCTCAAAGTACTCTGGTTGTATTTGTCTCAGAGCAATGATGATGGCTGACCTTAGAGTTTATTTGTGAAATCCATTTGCAGTAAGTGGTGAATAAGTGCAGGAGTAAAAACGATAAACTCCTTCAAGAATCCATCTCTCTCTCTCCCTCTCTCTCTCTCCCTCTCCCTCTCTTTCCCTCCTTCTCTCTCTCCCCCTTCCTGTCTCCCTCTCCCTCTTTCTCTCCCTCTATCTCTTAGCTTGCACATAGTAAAAACTCAGTTGAATTAAACTCAGTCCACTGGAAATAGATATCTGGCTGGTTTACTTCCAGAGTAATAGCTGAATTTTTGACCAACAAAGCAGAACTTAGATGAGTCCGTTCACTTATTCTTTCAACAAATATTTGCTGAGTGTTTATTTTATGCCACATCATGCATCAGGCAGTGGAGATAAAACAGTAAACAAGACAGACATGGAAACTGCTCTCATGGAACCTCCAGCTTATTGTAGAGAACAGCAAGTAAATGACAAAATGATATAACTACAAAATGTGATAAATGTTATAGAAGGAATAAACAAGACGTTAAGATGCAGCATGCCTACAATAGAGAGCCAGAGGAGGTTAGTCTAGATTTAATAATCAAGCAAGGTATACTTGAGGAAGTACAATTAAACTGACATCTAAAGGATGAGAAATATTCCATCACGCAAAATAATAGCAAAGGTTTTTCCAGGGAACAGCCTGTGCAAAGTTTCTGAAGTCGGAAAGAGTCCTCCATGACTGTTTGTAGGACCTCTTTTCAGATCTGCCTTCATAGCTGAAAGAACACTTTTTTTAATATGGTCGAGAATGTTGAAACTGTCCTCCTTGACTGTGTAATCTTTTGAAGCAATCAAACAATGAGCAATAGTGCTAAATCAAATGAATGAGTAGGTTTGAATATGCTGGATAATACTGCTTCTGATCAAAAATAAAGAGACTAGTTCTCATCTATCAATTGGCTCTAAAACAATTTTAGAAGGAATTCTAAAATTTGCAAAGGAAATGAACAGCGTTCATAGAAAAAGCAACAGAAAATGGCTCAAACATTTGAAAGTATGGTCACCCTCACTCATTATTAGATTAATTCACATTAAAGATGATTTTTTTTTTACCAATCAGATACGCAAAGATCAAACTGTTTGAAATATACTCTGTTGTTGATGGCATGAGCAAATAGGTACTCTCATACCTTGTTGATAGGTGTGAATTGTACGTGTGTATGCATACATGCAGGCACGCATGTGCATAGCGTACCTCTGGAAGGATACATGAGAAACCAGTAATCCCAGTTCTCTCTAATAAGAGTGGAAGAGGATAACTAGCTGGCTGGGTGACAGGATAGGAGAAACAATTTTAACTGTATAACCTTTTTTTGTTTACCTTTTTGAAATTTGTACTATGTGCCACTAATGAGGTAATTGGAGCTTAAAGGGCACTTTAGAGATCACTGTTTTGAAAAAAATTGCTTACATGGAAAGGACTGTAAACATATCCATCCAACCATCCATCTATCCATCCTTCCATTCATCATTTTTTAAAAAATATTTTTCTTGCAGGTCTTTTTTAAAAAATATTTATTTATTTAATTTATTTACTTTATTTTTTTGGCTGTGTCGGGTCTTTGTTGTGGCGTGCGGACTTCTCTCTAGTTGTGGCGTGCGGGTTTTCTCTTCTCTCT
The DNA here is from genome assembly GCF_011762595.2 of Tursiops truncatus. Classification (NCBI taxonomy): domain Eukaryota; kingdom Metazoa; phylum Chordata; class Mammalia; order Artiodactyla; family Delphinidae; genus Tursiops; species Tursiops truncatus. The sequence continues at coordinate 100,483,036 of NC_047055.1, read as the reverse complement.
AGTTGTGGCGCACAGGCTCCAGGGCACGTGGGCTCTGTAGTTGTGGCACATGGGCTCTCTAATTAAGGAGGGCGAGCTCAGTAGTTGTGGCGTGCGGGCTTAGTTGCCTTGCGGCATGTGGGATCTTAGCTCCCCGAACAGGGATTGAACCCGCGTCCTCTGCATGGGAAGGCAGATTCTTTATCACTGGACCACCAGGGAAGTCCCCTTCCATTCATCATTTATCCTTCCATGTATAATTTATATAAACATTTGTGGAACTCCTAGACTCTATGTATGGTACACAGAGAGTACATAAGGAATATAAAGTTAAATAATACAGTTTCCACCTCGACTAAATATGTACGATCAAATTGGAAAAAAGCTACTCCATGATGACAGATATGAAGGGTCTGGGAGATATGTCATGGGGTATATGAAAGCAGAAGGAGAGAGTAAGAAGAACTAAAAGTCTCCTCAGAGGGCTTGAAATTTTAAAGGGATACTGAGGGATAAAGTTCAAAAGCCTGGCTATGAATTGTTTTTTAACTTTTTTCCTATTTCATTTCCCTTTGGCCCTTTTAAGTGGCAAAATTGCTTTAATGTATACTTTCAAAATAATAAGAAAAATTGTGTTTTCAAAAACTAACAAACAAGGAAACAGTTTATTTCTCACATTTGCGGATGATACACGAATGATTTTATAACAATTTTGCTTTTAACTATCTATTTAGAAGAGTCTTGAGAAAATAGACGTATCCTTGAACTTGAGGGAGAAGAGCAGAGGAAGAAAGCATTTCCGAGCTTGCTCCAGATTTATCTCTGCCAGTAAAATAACTGTAGTATTGGCATCTAAACCTTAAACTGTATTGTTGAGTCTCCATAATGTTATCAACCGACTGAGCAATTCAAAAGGGAATTTCCCATAATTAAATTACAAAAGTAAAGTAGGTTTGCTACTACATAATTTGCGTATAAAACAAATATGACTTTTCCCATTTTTCACTGTGTGTTGGCAGAAATTCCACTTGCGGCAAGCATAGATTTCAATGTCTCATTTCCAGATATCAATTGCTACATTTTTCATAACCAGTTTTACCACTGAAAACAGAACTTTACCTTGATGGCTACATAAGACCTTTTCCACACATACAAAATACTAACACTACTAATAATTTTAAGTGATTAAACTGTTAGATGTCATGATCAAATCCCATTATGTGGATGAAGCTAGGATGAAGTAAAAGCAACTATATATGCTTTGCTATCGATGTTAACAATAATTGCCTTTGGTCCTTCATGGATGAATTCATTAACAGTATTAAATTATTTTAAAAACCCAAACCTTTCATTATAGTGGTGATATAAAAAGGTACTTGGTTTTTATCACATGCATTTCTTATATTTTTGTCTTATATTTTTTGAAAATAATTTTTCATAGGTTTCGCTAGGGTTTATTTGTTTAAAAATAAATAAAGCTATGTCTCACAAAATAAGACATTAGTTTTAATTGGGAAAAGATACCCAAAGCAGAAACACATTAAAAAGATAGATTATCACTGTTAATTATAGAAAGGGAAGCTTTCAAAAAATTAGTTGTAAGTTTATGGACACATATAAACTACCAAATTTGAACATCCATCTAAGTACCTGAGTAATCAAAAGTAAATATCAACTTTGGAGTACACAGCCATGAGAAGATACAGGAAATGTCAAGATAGAAATACAGAAATGATCAAAAAATTGCTTGCTTTCTTTTGTTTACAGAAGACTCTATTGATATTGGAAAACGATAAATCCCTCTGGCATCTGGATACAAAGATATCTCATAAGCCTGTGGTTGTAAAGTGAGTCTCAATTTTACAAATTAAAGAATTAGAATATTAAAAGGTTAATCTACTAGTGTTACCTGAGTGAGTTCAGTGGATTACAGCATATTTCAAACCATAGCCCATATTGCAGGTGTAATTCCTATGTGAGGACATTGATTAGCTTTGCTTTTTTTTTTTTTTTTTTAAACTGATTTTCTTCCTCTGGAACAATGAGAAAATTATTTTTCAGAGACAGAGGTTACATTCCAAACCTCGATGAATGGATGTGAAAGGTTTGGCAATAGAAAGTGTGTGTGAAGTTGAAGATTGGCTGGGACATGAATAACAGCCCAAATCCATTACTACACACACTGAAGTACTGAAAAATGCAGGTCACCAGTAAAATCCTCATATCCAAAAAGAAAGAACATTAATGTTGTATGTGTAAACTTTCAGCATCAAAATGTATTTACAAAATGAGATATTAAGACAGAATATTAAAAATAACCTGACTATTTAGGACGGACAAACATGGAGTTAATCTGGAGGGCTAGAGAAATATAGCCATATTTAGGACTTCTAGGAAGACAATTTTCAATGCCATAGCCCCAATTTTTCCAAGTGACTAAGTAGGCTTTTCAAATATTGTACATATAGTTTTTTTTAAAGAAAATCTATTAACTGACTAAATTTGTAACTTATTTTGGCATGTTAAGCATAACCTATGTAGTTCTAAGAATGTGCCTTGTTGGAATTGGGGTGACCACATCAGCAGATACTAATGTGATATTGGGAATTCTTTTAAATTTAAAAGCACAATGTTGTATTCTGGAAGACTGCTATTTTGAGTCTTTTCGTTCTGATAGTATCCTCCAAGGAACTTTAAGGGATAGAATCCCTGATTTAGCAAGTAAAATCTGAATGCTTTGGATGTACCAGTGGGTAGAAGGGATTCATGCACTTTCAGAAGTTGTTAACTTTTGGACTCCCTGAGTAACTGAACTGTATCTTGAATCCAGTACATGAACTACATGAAACTGTCAGTAATCTAATGCATCTAATGAAAGACAGAGTAACTTGAAAAAATAGAGTAGGCATTTCTAGAAAGCCTTTAAGAAGAGCAATTAAACATTTTTGAGAGGGATAATATATAAAAGTATTGTAGATGACAGCAACTAAAATTAGTCAAATTACTTCTAAGGGTTATTTTAATCAGTACATGCCTACATAGCAATCAAAACTGCAAAACATTCTAATCTTTAAGAAACAGCCCCAACGATGGAAAAGAGTATAAGAGACTACATTAAGTTTGATGAAAGATCAGTGTAGTGGAAACAAAGAATAGTGTTTCGATAGCTTAGGGTGATTTGATCGCTGCCTAGCTGTTGGATCATGGTTGAGATACTTAAAATACGGTTTTCCTATTTTTAAAATGGATGTGATCATCTTGCCAAATTCAATAGGTTATTGTAAGATTTAAATACAAGATCTCTTGGAAAGGTCTTGGCTTAGTGTCTGACACATAGTAATTGCTCAAAAAATCCTAGCTATAACTATTACTGAAATGCACTTACTGACATTTATGCCATAATGCATATCAGTAAATTATTTGGGTCTCTGTTCATCCCACTTGTAAGGCTTGCCTCTGTGAGAGAAATCTGCATCTTATTCACCCTTTCTCAAATCCCTTCTTTTCAAATCATTCCAGTCCACTCTGAAACTAACCCCCATTGAAAAAGAGTACTTATTTCCTCTCCTTGGCAAACAATAGATTCTCAGTATATATTTATTGCATATATGAAGAAAGTTACGAAGGAAATACTAATTTACTGAAGGGTGACAAGTCTTTTATCCTACTATACACAAACAAATAATAGGCCAAAAAAATCTGCTGGCCAAATGAATACAATTTTTTTTTAAGTTTTCAGATATTTAAGTTGATTTCCCAATTAGGTTATAAATTCCCTGAGCAGATTTAAGGTTTAATCACCTAATTCTTTCAATCCTTAGCTTCTATATTAATCTTCCTAAAGTTTTGCTCTTCTGTCCTTCTGAAGCCTTCATGTCCTTAATAAGGAAGCAAAGTCTGATATTCAAGGCAGTGATGGGGTTCAGGGCAGGCTGCCCCAGAATATGCCACTTTGGCATGTGTATTATTTTGATCTGAAGACAATCAAGGATCAACAGACTCAAGAAGAGCTTTTTACTTCCCCCTGAACTGCCTAAAAGAACTTAGATAGGGGGCCTGTACAAGTAGATATTACCCGAGATCAAGTTTTATATCAGAAAGTCTTATGTTCATGGCCTGGCAAACATTTGCTCTTCCCACCTTCCTGTGAATTGTCTTCCTCCCCTTTGAATACCCAGATCCCTAACCCCCTCTCCTTGGCTCAGGATGGCATATGAGCCTCAATTACCTTACTGTCTGGGAGGCTCATCCTTTGGGGTTCCCATATGCATGAAATTAAATGTGTTTTTTTCTCCTGTTAATCTGTCTTTTATCAATTTAATTAGTAGGCCAGTCAAAGAACCTAGAAGGGAAGAAGGGAAACATTTTCCTTCTCTATAGCAGCATGATGCAGAGACGAGAGACATATGTTTTCCTGCCCCCTTGTAAAATGTATCTTGGGTGCTCAAACATAAAACCAACTCATTTGTGATACTGTGATTTATAATAAGAAATATGTATTTGTTCTTCATCCCCATTTTTGGCACTGAGCTCCTAAAACCTTTGGAATTTCCTATGAGGAGAGAAATAAAGGTATCTTTGTTATGTCAATGAGGTGACTTTGAAAAGCCCCTAGATCACCTAAGGATGGGGGCAGTTGCTAGGGTAACCAACCAGGAGTAGAGGGTTAGAGCTTTCAGTCCCACCCACCCCCTGACTTCCCTTCCAGGGAGGGGAGAGAGGGTGGAGATTGAGTTCCATTACCAATGGCCAATGATTTAATCATGGCTATGTAACGAACGCTCCATAAAAACCCAAAAGGGTAGGGTTCTGAGAGCTTCCAAGTTGGTGAACATGTGGAGATTTGGGGAGAATAGAATGCCTGGAGAGAGTATGGAAGCTCCAAGCTGTTCCCAAACACCTTACCCTATGCATCTCTTCCATCTGGCTGTTCTGGAGTTATATCCTTTTCTAATAAATCTGTGATCTAGTAAGCAAAATGTTTCTCTGAGTCCTGTAAGCTGCTCTAGCAAATTAATCAAACCCAAAGCAGGGTTCCTAGTAACCTCTGATTTATAGCCGGTTGGTCAGACATCTAGGAAACAACCTGGATTTAAGATTGGCTTTTGAAGTGGGAGAGGAAGGGGGCAGTCTTGTGGGACTGAACCTTTAACCTGTGCAATCTGATGTGATCTCCTATCTCTGGGTAGAGTGTCAGAATTGAGTTGAATTGTAGAATACCCTGCCGGTGTCAGTACAATGCTTATTGTTGTGGGGAACCTCCCCCAAGCTGCCAACCCTGGGTGATACAACTGAGTTCGGAACCTTTACCGTGTATTAAGCAGTCTACATTTTCCAAAGAGAAAATAGGTTCCTCACCCCCCAAAAAAGGTTTTAGGCCAACATGGATGTATAAACTTTAAGGGCTATAGATGAAACAACCAAATAAACTTTTATAACATTAATAATGAACTACACCTTATTAATTATATATAATAATAAAATACATGTAAGATAAAATATTAGAAATGCTGGCTTTTTTTTCCCTTCATACTCATGTTTCATTAAACAGTTTTATTCAGTCTCTTTGCAGGTAGCTTTGATGTCATTGTTTTCTTTATCCAAAGAACCAATTTTTTGTTTCATCAAGCAGTGTTTTTTTTTTTTTTTTTCCAGAACACATCATTTCCATTTACAGCCACACAGTTTAAGATACAGTACTTCTTGAATGTTTGTATTATTCACTGTGAAAACTTTATCTCACACGGCATTCATTTTTTTTGCCGGTAAGAAAGTTGTGGTGGTTTTCATCTCTCCACTTGTCTTTCAGGTGTATATTTAGATATACAGTACTGTTTTATATATGTGAGTGTGTGTGTACGTGTGATATCTAAAAGACTCATTAACAATGACACCTAGGAAAATAATCTGAAAACAGAATATATATATATACACACACACACACACACACACACACATATATCTGAATCACAAGGCTGTACACCAGAAACTAACACAACATTGTAAACCAACTACACTTCAATTAAAAAAAATGACACCGGGACTTCCCTGGTGGCGCAGTGGTCGAGAATCTGCCTGCCAGTGCAGGAGACAGGAGTTCAAGCCCTGGTCTGGGAAGATCCCACATGCTGCAGAGCAACTAGGCCCGTGAGCCACAACTACTGAGCCTGCGCATCTGGAGCCTGTGCCCCGCAACGAGAGGCCGCAATAGTGAAAGGCCCGTGCACCACGATGGAGTGGCCCCTGCACCGCGATGAAGAGTGGCCCCCGCTTGCCGCAACTAGAGAAAGCCCTCGCACGAAACGAAGACCCAACACAGTCAAAAATAAATAAATAAATAAATAAATAAATAAATAAATAATCCTTCCCTCTACTAAAAAAAAAAAAAAAACACACCTAGCAAGTAAAATGATGAAGTCATATACCTAGACTAACTTAATCCTTATTTGATATTTATCTTCATTTTTTTCAATCAATTTCACCTTGTGGATCTAAAACATGCAACGATGTGTCTTCTACAGAGTATTATCTTATTCAAAGTAAAGCAAGACAGAGTGGCTTTGAATGTAAGAGGCATTTTAATATAATTTAAGAGAGTTTCAAAGAATGCACATGTAAGGGGAATCCCTCATCAAAGGATTAATTTATGTGGGGTGGGGGGCAGCTGCTTATACTCAGATACTCTTACACATCGCAAACGGTTGTACTACTATAGATAAAAGGTAATGAGAACAGTGAATATTCATTGGTTTATTCACGTATTCATTCTTTCGTTCACTAATTCCTTGATTTGTTCAAATATATTCCAAAACATTTACCCATAAAGTAAAGGAAGTTATGCATAGAAATGATTTCATAGAATAATCAATAGCATTCAGTGGCTGATGGAAAAGGAATTAAAAAAAAAAAAGAAATGACTCCAGCGGTTTCAGATTTAAGAGCCTGGAAGCAGTGGTGCCTATAATAGAAAGGGGAAACAGTCATGAGGAGCTGGTTTATGTGGGAGTAGATAATGAGTTCCATTTGGGATATTTAATTTTGAGACTGATGGGGGGACACTTAATTGAAGATGTTCTATAGGTGTAATGATATTAAGAAGGGGAAAAAATTCAATTAGAGCTCCACCAAATTATATCAGCTGTGTCCAAACCATACTGATTGCCTGGTGTATAGCTGGTGTGCAGCGTAGCGGAGCTGAATGCCACTAAGCTCTCCTTCAGCTCAACATCCTTTGATTTGATGAAGAATGTGGAGGGCAACACAGCAGATACAACACAAGGCCAGCTGCTTTCGCTCACTGTTCCTCTGACTTCTCCTCTGTTCTTCTACTGCAAATTGATAATACCATGCCAAGTTCAACCAACTCATCGGGATTATCAATGGTGTCAAATCCATCATGTACTTAAAGTAATTGGAAAATCAAAATGTGTGTAAAAATGTATGATATTGTATTATTATTATGTCTATTACTCTACTCAGAGAAGTAGGAACTTACAATAAGTACGTGGGTTAAGAGGAGATTTTATTACGTTATACAACTAAAATTTTGTAGAAGTTATTTCCCAGCCACTTAAGATGATTTAAACGTCTTCACAGACTCATCATTTACTGCTTTTCTAGCCCCATTTTCAGCACTTCCCTCAAGCAGGGAATATTTGAGAAACATAAAACTACTCACTGTTCTTCCAAGACATCAAGAAATAGTATTCCTCTAAGCTTTTGTATTACCAGTCCCTCTCTCCTAGAATGCACCCCTAACTCCTCCATACTCCTAATTTCCCATCCTGCAAACGCTTACGTTCTTTGAGATGCATTTCAAATATCACCCTTCCCCTAAGCAAAATCATTCACTTCCTTTTATGCTTCTATACCATATAAGATAAATCTTTACTAGTGAATATGGAACCTGCTACATTATATTAATTTATCTACTCTACACTGTACTAGATTGTGAACACTTTAAGGGCTTTATCTGTTTCTCCATTTTTCTATCCTCTACACTTAACCCAACCCTATACATATAATACATGATTAGTATAGGTGATAGGGACAGAGTAAAGAAAAAAGTATGAGAGACCCCTGTAAGTTAATGATCACTCAAAAGAGCAGGTTTGCTTAACCACAGAACCAAGCTGGCTTGCTTAGCAGCAAAACCATGCAACAGAAACATGAGACATGCTCCCAAACAATAAAACAATGGTGGCAAGAGACCCACATCCTGCCCAGTGACCTCAGTAAGCTAATAACCCCAAGACATGCTCTCTGCACACATAAAAAACAATAATTTATGGAAAGGTGACATTTCAAAGTGAAAGACCGTCATTGTACTGAAACCTGAAATAATTTTTCCATTGCACCATGACAGTCCCAGCTTGACCATGTAGGGACAAGAAAACTCCCCTGCCCAACCTGGAGGAGGAGCTGATGATGAAAGTGTGATGTCTACTCAAGAATGAGGAAGAAGGTGGTCTTTTCCCCCTCCCCTTTTTTCCTTTGATTGTAAAACTGTAGCCCACTAAGTCCTTGGCGTGTGACACCCTCTTGCCCACCCTCTTATAAGCCTCACAAGCACCCAATTCTAATAGATCACTTCTTATCTATCATTTTGCCTCTCAATGAATTCTTTCTGTACTGAGACATACAGTACTGGAGCTCTTCGGAGCCCCTCGAAACGCCACCTAGCAGTTTCACAGGTGTGTTTGATGAACTATGAACGCCTAAGTTTTCTAGGGAAATGTATTTCTTGCCTTCCTTAGCAGTCAGTTTTACTGATAACCTGCTTGAATACAAATGTGCTGAATTAAGAATAGAAGTGGAGTCCTAGTAAGGAAATAATCTAAAATTACTGTAGTTAGTTGAAGCGAAGTAGGATATGTCACTCCAAAATATGCCCCTTTGGCATAAGGATTACTTTGAGCTGGTTACTTTCAAGAAACAAAAGGCATATGAAAAGCTCTGAAAACTGAATAGAAGTTACACTTTTTAAATAAGAGACATTTGCGTTTATAGGGGATATCTCAATTTGTAAGGAAGAGGGGAATGACCAAATCTCTAGAAACTCTTAGCAATGGAGATGGCAAGCACTTAAATCTACATAACAATTATACCCTTATTTACTGAGTTTTTCTTAATAACCTCCCATAACTGGCTCTCTACCACCCTGATCCCCTGCCCACAAAATCTTCTTTTGTCTTTAGCTGGAGATGGTATTTAAGGTGGTAGCTTGGGCCATTTCAGGGAGTTACTCAGTTTTCCTGGGTCTCTCCCTGTATAGAAGAGATATACATATTACTAAACTCCTTATTTTCTCCTCCTAATCTGTCTTTTATTACAGGGGTGTCTCAGTCAAGAACCTAGAAAGGTAGAGGGACAATTCCTCCCCTATACAGTCATGTGGCTCAACAGAGGAACTCTATTCTCTGGTCGCTATGGAGAGAATGCATGCTTATTTTTGATTATTGAATTATTTTTTATTATAGTGCATTGCATAGGTAATGTATGCTTATATCACATGCAGGTTATACAGATAATGCATATTTACTGAGAATAAATCGAAAAATATCATAACTGTATTATTCTGATTTGCTGAATCTTTTGCTCAAGTTTAGGCTGAGGTATAAATCAACAGACAAAAAGTACCTTTACTGTTAAGGTCATTGAGAGAATCAAACAAAAGTTTAAGTGTGTAAGTATGTGTGTGTATGTATGTATACATAGGCATACACATATACTCACATGCTAACGTAAAGAGTGATTTAAAGTTAATTGTAAAGGGGGTAGATTTGTCATATTACCAAATGATAATGAATGTATGATTATTGAAAAGGTACATGAGTGAAAACCAAATGCCAGGTAACTGAATATAATACAGAACAATTAGCCAGTTGAGAAATTATGTTTTTCACATAGGTAAACTGAACTTATTTCTACCAACTTATATTACATCATAAAGCTTTATTTCATATTCAGGTTTGAAAGTCAAATACCTATAATATCCAGGAAGATAAAGTATGTAAGGAAAACGGATCCAATGGTAGCTGTGCTAAATTAGACTGTGCTCACTCATCTAAAAGGAGGAAGCCCCCATTAAGGACCAGCCAAATGTTACCAAGTTAAAATGAGGACCTAGAGTTTCTAGACCTCCCAGTTTTTCAGAAAAAATACAGGAATTCTAACTTTTAAAACTATTTCAATTTTTAAATGTTCTTCACTAATTTGTATTGCTGGATTCAATCAGCAAGCCATGATTGATACAGTGTATTTTATCTTAATTACATAGACATATTTCACACACACACATTATGCTAAGGACCAACTATCCGCTAATATACCTGGAGAAAACCATAATTCAAAAAGATACATACACCCCAATGTTCATTGCAGTACTATTTACAATAGCCAGGACATGGAAGCAACCTAAATGTCCATCAACAGAGGAATGGATAAAGAAGATGTGGTACATATATACCATAGAATATTACTCAGCCATAAAAAGGAATGAAATAGTGCCATTTGCAGAGACGTGGATAGACCTGAACTGTCATACAGAGTGAAGTAAGTCAAAAAGGGAAAAACAAATATCATATAATATCGCTTATATGTGGAATCTAGAATAATGGTACAGGTGAACTTATCTGCAAAGCAGAAATAGAGACACAGATGTAGAGAACAAACTTATGGATACCAAGGGGGGAAGCGGGGGATGGGATGAATTGGGAGATTGGGATTGACATATATACACTACTATGTATAAAACAGATAACTAACGAGAACCTGCTGTATAGCACAGGGAACTCTACTCAGTGCTCTGTGGTGACCTAAATGGGAAGGAAATCTAAAAAAGAGGGGATATATGTATACGTGTAACTGGTTCACTTTGCTGTATAGCAGAGACTAACACAACATTGTAAAGCAACTATACTCCAATACAAATAAAAAAGAAAAACAAGCAAACTTCTGTGCATGCATGTAATTGACATCATAACAATCGGTTTACTATATCAAGGCTATTTTCTACCTTGGCTAATAGATTAAGTTTCCTTGTTGGTATAGCTACAATATAATGTTCGAATGACATTCCACTGGAATAAGTAATTTGATTTGGTAAGTTGTAATAACAAAAAAAAAACATGCCTATTTAGCAGTGGTTTATTTAACACTGATGCTGCTCTTTTGTGAAAGGTGTGTGTATAGGACTTACATTTGAAAACTTGTACAGTAAATAATAAGCATGCATTAGAAAAGTAGTGATGATGTGCATCACATTATATATATGGTTTCCTGAACTTTTGTATTAGAGTGAATAGATTTCAGTTTTAGGGACAGTGCCAACCTTATATACAATTCATCAATATATTTCCAGCCTATGAGGTTAAAATGCAATAGGAAGAAGAGCAAGATTGTCTATACCAGGTCTCAAAGGCATTTGGAATATAGGTAGAAATACGGGGACAATATTTAATATTTGAATACATCTCATAGGGGCAAAGAAAGAAGAGTTGTGGGTACACAGTGAAAGAAACGCAAATATACATTGGTATTCCTAGCAGAGAAGGGCAATGAGCTCTGGGGAATGATCCACACAATAGTATAATTTGAATGATGGAAGTAAAGGCGCAAGAACGCTCCAGGCTATCGGGTCTGCCGGTCAGAAGATGTCTCTGGCTCCCAATTCCAGGAAAAGCTGAAAGAAATCAGTGATTCCAGAGAGAATGCAAATTTACATGCAAATCTTCTGAGCAAAGTGATCTCCACCAGCTGGAGCTGGGGATTCACACCCTCTGTTCTTCCATCCAGAGAATCAGGTTGATTCCAGGAATAAAGAACAACTATAGAAGGGTGAGCTGTGACAGGGCGAGAGAGAGTCATGGACATATACACACTAACAAACGTAAGGTAGATAGCTAGTGGGAAGCAGCCGCATGGCACAGGGATATCGGCTCGGTGCTTTATGACCGCCTGGAGGGGTGGGATAGGGAGGGTGGGAGGGAGGGAGACGCAAGAGGGAAGAGATATGGGAACATATGTATATGTATAACTGATTCACTTTGTTATAAAGCAGAAACTAACACACCATTGTAAAGCAATTATACCCCAATAAAGATGTTAAAAGAAAAAAAAAAAAGGACTGATTGGATAAATAAAGAAATGAGGAGAAAAGACAAATCTTCCATGCAAAAGAACTGCAAGTGATTTAGGTCCATATTCCTTTCTCAAGCGTGACCGCCCCCCCCCCCCCCCCGCCCCAACTCCTTAAGTGTGGGCTGATGTAATCATCTCCTTCCAGAGAGGACAGTGTGGAAGGTTGGTGGGTAACCTGACAGGAGAGATGACACATGGCCTCAGCCAGGTGATCAAGGTCAGCACCAGCACTGATGATCCTTGTTGACAGTATGGACCTCTGATACGACATGATGAGGACACGTTATCTCTGTGGTCTTCCCCCCAAAGACCCTTAACCCCAGTCTAACCATGAGAAAAACATGAGACAAACCCTAATTTGGGGACATCCTATAAAAGAGATAACCCAAACTCCTCAAAACTGTCAAAAAAAAGAAAAGTATGAGAAACTCACAGCCAAGAGGAACCTAAGGAAGCATGACAACTAAATGTAAAGTGGTTTTCTGGATGGGATCCTGGGACAGGAAAAGAACATTGGGTAAAAACTAAGGAAATCCAACTAAAGTATGGACTTTAGTTGATAATAATGTATCAATATTGGTTCATGAATTGTAACAAACATACCCCACACTAATGTAAGATATTAGCATTAGGGGAAATTGGGTATGGGGTGTACAGGAACTGTCTGTACTAAATTTGCAACTTTTCTGTAAATCTAAAACTGTTCTAAAATAACTGAAAAATTAAGAACTTCTGTTCATCAAAAGACATCTTAAAGGAACTGAGAAAAGCTATAACCTGGGGAAAGATACTTGCAAAACATGGTAAAAATTAAAAAACACTAATGAAGTGAATCAAAGATGAACCAAAAAATGAAGAGATAGACCATGTTCATGTATTGGAAGATTCAATATTGTAAAGATGTTAATTCTCCCCAAACTGATCTAGATTCAATGCAATTCCAATAAAAATTACAACAAATTTTTTTTCATAGAAAAAAAAAAAAAAAAGAACAACTATAATGCCTTCTGATGCAGCCTCCTGAGTGTAACCATCTCCAAGGTATGGAAAATGCACTTTATTCAAACTTAGATAGATAAACTTAGATAAAATCCCTTTGAAAGGCAATACCTATTCCTCCCATTTAATTAGAGACAACATATTGAAAAATGAAAATATGTTTTAACAAAACAACAAAAAAGGGCTTCCCTGGTGGCGCAGTGGTTGAGAGTCTGCCTGCCGATGCAGGGGACATGGGTTCATGCCCCGGTCCAGGAAGATCCCACATGCCGCGGAGCGGCTGGGCCCGTGAGCCATGGCCGCTGAGCCTGCGCGTCCGGAGCCTGTGCTCCGCAATGGGAGAGGCCACAACAGTGAGAGGCCCGGGTACCGCAAACAACAACAACAACAACAACAAAAAAGACTGACCATAGATCTTTTTCAATTTTGATACGAATGTATATTTAAAAAACAAATTAAACCATAAAGGCACTGAAAAATTAAAGGCTGTAAAGGAGATACTGCCCTGAGGAAAGTTCCCAGTACAGACTGGGAACATTATGAAAAACTTTATTGAATTTACATTTTAGCTCAGAATCTGCCCACTAAGGGAGCAAATAGGCAAAGTCACGGAGGTATATAAGCCTTACACCTACCACTGCTTGGGGTTGGTGAATAGATGTGAGAACATGGTGCTTTATTGATTCTGGGCATAATAAACTGAACTCAAGGATTTAAATGAACTGGAGGAAATTCAATGCAACAGCTCAAATGAATGACTAAGGAGCTCAAAGATCTTAATCTGGGGAAAGCTGAAAGAACAAAGTATGTGCAGTTTAGCTCTGTGCTAATGAAAGGAAAGAGACAACACTAAAAATAACTGAATGGTGCAAGTTTCAAGGCAGCAGAAGAGTTCTGGCACAAATGGATCTATCCAGAAAAAATGAGATTTAATTACACAAAAGAAAAACTGTTGACTGTGAGGAAAAGTGTCCTGAGATTAAATGACTGCTCTTGAATGGGGAACCATCTGAGAGGCAGTGACGAGGGTGCTGTCTGGATGCCCGAAGCCTCTAAAATGAGACTTGTTGCCGGAAAACCCATTACAGGATAAATACCCCACTGGTCCTAAGGAGATAGATGCATATCAACTTAGGAAGGAGAACTGCAGAGCGGAACCACCATCAGAACGCGGGGTGGTGAGTCAGGATTTGGGGCTCTGTCCCAGCAGCATGAAGTGTAGTTTCGATAAGCAAGGAAATACATTTCACCTTAACAATTTAATGTGATTTGATGCCTAAAGAGTTAAGGACATTACAGAGTATAACAGTGAATCAATGAACGATGGTAGCCATCATCAAAACATTGGGTTGAGAGTGTTAGCTAAACTAACGAGAAGTATTTACAAGTACCTTATAAATATGATTTCAACAGATGCATCTCTTAGAAACAAAGCAGTAAACACTGGGTTTCAGGATGCATTCAAGATGTTGAAGAAAGCATGCTGTCTTCTGCCACAAATTCTGTGCTTGCCTCCAATTTTTTCCAATTTTCTTTCATCCTTTCCCTTCTTGTAATATATTTGATGCATAAAATATACACTGAGGCAATGTATAGCTAAGTTATGTGAAGTAAAATTCATATTTTATGGCAAGACAAGAAAAATTTAAACATAAAAAAGTGTTCTCTGCCCTTTGGCCTCCTCTCTCCCCACACTGTGCATTGTGTATCTGCATTATGCATCGACCAGACCTCCCCCATCGGCAGGAATACCTGCTCAACCATAAAGAGCAGCATTCTCCCAGCATCAACAAGACAACTCCTGAAAGAGAACATTCCTTCTTGATCTTGGAAGGGGTCACATGACCCACCACGCTGACACTTAGATCTGGATCATGTAAACTGTCCATAATACTTCATTTGATGTACAGCTCTCTGTCTCAAAAGACTGTGCCTTGAATTCTAACTAGTGGAACAGTTCTCACAGCTTTCTGAGATGCTTTTCCTGGGTTATAATCTTCAAATTTGGATCGACTGATTAATTTTTCATCGACAGTTACAAAACATAATAATATAACAGGGGCTTCCCTGGTGGCGCAGTGGTTGAGAATCTGCCTGCCAATGCAGGGGACACAGGTTCGAGCCCTGGTCTGGGAAGATCCCACATGCCGCGGAGCAACTAGGCCCGTGAGCCACAACTACTGAGCCTGCGCGTCTGGAGCTTGTGCTCCGCAACAAGAGAGGCCGCGACAGTGAGAGGCCTGCACACCGCGATGAAGAGTGGCCCCCGCTCGCTGCAACTAGAGAAAGCCCTCACACAGAAACGAAGACCCAACACAGCAAAAATAAATAAATAAATTAAAAAATATATATATAACAAACACATGCTCATGCCAAGAAGTGAAATATCAACTATAACTCACACCTAAATCTAAAACTGTGCACCTCCAATACCCCTTTCCTGTGCTGTACCCTCCTCCTGCCCAGGGTTAACTACCTTTGTTTTTGTTTGTTTTTTATTGGCTTTTCATATTTATTACATATGTATGTCAAGGGGAGCAAAATTTGCCACCTCCAAAATATGCTTCTTTGGCATAAAGATTACTTCTGGCCAATTATCTTTGCGAGGCTACAGATATAGGAGAATCTCTGAAACAGAGCAGACAGAAGTCACCCTGTTGTAAGGGACACTTACATTTATAAGAGAAATCTCCATTTGTAAGTGTGTCTCCCTCTCTGTACCAGGAAGAGAAGAATCTCTAAATCCCTAGAAACTTTTATCAAAGGAGAAGACAGGGACTCAGATCTGCATCACAACCTCATCCTTGTTTACTGTGCTTGTCCTGGTAACTTCCCATAACTGGTTCCCCTTCCCCAACATCTTTTGTCTTTAGTTGAAGATGGTAATTAAAGTGGGGGCTTGGGCCACTTCAGGGAGCTGCTCAGTTTTCCTGGGTCTCTCCCATGTATACAGGAGGTATCCAGGTTATTACTCCTCTGTTTTTCTCCTGTTAATCTGTCTTTTTAGCACAGGGAAGGGGGAGTCTCAGTCAAAAATCTAGAAGGGTAAAGAGACAATTATTTTTGCTCCCCTACATATGCATGCCTATGAAATGGAGCAGGACCCTGTGGCGCCCTCCCAGGGACAAATCCTTTCTGTGTCCCCTGTTTCTTGTTTGTAGGAAATAGGCTTCATTCAGCCTCCCTGACCCTCCCGGAGTTCCAAAGGGCAGATTCAGAGTTGCTTATCTGGGAAGGGAAGGAATGCAGAAACAAAGAAGGATCAATCAAGAAATTAAAGCAGGGATTAAAGCAGGGTCCTCGTTCCTCCTCAAGGAAATACAAAACAATACCTTTGAATACTTCTGCAGGAACTAAGGCCCCCAACCAGGTGGAGGATGGTAACTTCAGGCCGAACACAAGATCCCTGGGGCTCTGCCCTATTACCTCACCACCAACAAATCAGAAGAAAGTCTGTACACAGTGGAAGATAAGGAAGACTTTGACCCCCTCCCCCAAATGATTCTCCCTTTAAAAACTTTCATGGTTGAGCCCCTGAATGGATGAATGGAGGAAATCAGTCACAATACTGTTTTTCAGACATACTCTACACAAACCATACCTGAACATGAAGAGTCTTACACTTTTCATTATGGCAGTTAAGAGTAAACACTGAGGTAAGCAATACTAGACTGATATCTTGCAGTAAAATAGCTAGCTACCCACCACCTCTATGACTATTGGTAATTTGAGTTTCCGGGTTATGATGATTATTCAAAGACTCTCAGGAAAGTAGTGGAGTTGCTTTTCTGTGACTCCTGAATTCCCTTCATTTTACAGTAGTTCTCAACCTTGGACGCATATTAGAATCAACTGGGGAGCTTTTAAAACGTGGATACTGGGACCACAGACCACTTAAGTCAGAATCTCTGGAAACAGGATCTAGGCATCGTTATTTGTAAAATCTCCAATGTGTAGCCACATTGGAGAACTACTGATTCTGTGGTTCTCTTTAAGACCTACTCCTATGAATTCCACATGAATTCTGATTTTTCTTAGTAATTTACACTTTTTTTTTTAAAGGAAACTATACATTACCTTGCTGATAACTTTATACAGAATAAGGATTATAGAATTTATTGGCTTTGGGATCTGGGAAAATCATACTTACAAAAGGAATAATAAATATCAGAATCTCATAAAATAACCTGTGATAGCCCAGATTACTTGCATATTTTACCTTTAATTTCAGAGCCCTATCAGTATTCAAAGGAGCTTAGAGCTTTTAGAAATGCTTCAGTGAGGAACACTTTATATTCTGTCCCTGATAGATGAAAGTGTTCATTTCCTCTCAGACAAGTCAGTAACAAACAACTATTTTCTAGCAACTGGACTGTATCCACCTATTCATTTCCCATGGCTCATTGGGCATCATTAGGAATGTAACAGGTTTTAGTTACTACCAACCCCAGTTACTGTAGAATTAGTCAATTACACGAGAGTTTAAAAAATCATTAAGGCTGTTTTTATTTTACCCTATATTTGGCTATTTTAAAAGTGGGTAGGCATAATTTATTTTTTGTCTTTATCCATCAATCCAGTGTATTATATTTAAAACTAAAAAATTCTTTCATATGTAGAATAAGGCTTCTGAGTAGTGCATAGATCAAATAATAATACCCTTCCTAAAATGTTTAATTTTTCATACTTAGATAAAAAAATATATAGAAAAACAATTTGAAATGATTGGTTAAGAAATTTACCACAATGAAGAGAATAAGATGTAAACTCTGGCAAAATCTGACAATACTGACAACTTGAAAAATACTCCAAAAAAAGCAAATGGCTACCACAGAGCAGAGAAAGGGTGGTCACCATGTGCCCAGCATAAACATGAGTTGGGTTGAAGGTGATATTATGTTTTCCACAATATATAAAATGAGCATATACATTTATAATCACAAATAGCTGGTCCACTAGCAGGTGTAAATATATAGATATATATATATCTATATCTATATATCTATATCTATATATCTGTGTTGGACAAAGCTCTGTTGCTTTATTAATATTTCTCTCCCTTTGCTCAAATCCTGTACTCACCAAATAACCTTCCAATTATAATTTAGCTTCCTGTTTAGGTGGCTCAATGTGTGTGTATCTGTGCGTATGTTGTGGTGGGACAGGGGTGAGGTGGCGAGAGTATCTATTGATACAAAGTACACAAATTTGAACTAGTAGGTCATCATATTTTTCATTGTCCATTACCACACTGACACTTGGCCATCCATCTATAAATATGGGGGAAATGTGATTAGTATGAAGCAGTCTGTGCTCATCCCTGGAGTACTTATTGGAAAGCCAATAAATTCAGCAGAGAAAAAGATGACCCACCTGAGGTTCTGTCCCCAGAAGTTCTGCCCATCTTTTTCACTCCTAAAGATTGTAAGGGATAAATCTTCTATCACTTTTGGAGATTCTGAAACATACAGGCATAGCAATGGTTCCGAGAAGGTCTGAAAAATGTTGTTTCATTTTACTGATCAAGACATTTCACATACAGTTTTGAGACTTCAACATTTTATGGCATGATGGGCACGTGACCTGTACTGTCCCATGGGCCCCTGATTCAGAAGGGCCCCACTCTTGATTCAGTGCTCTGCTGTTGCCATCCTGAAATTTTTAATAATTGTGTCTTTGAACTTGTGTTTATATGTGAAGTCACATGGGGCAATGGAGCGTGCACATGAGAGGAGAGGCATGCAATATATGTGTCCACCACTCCTTGCTGCTCCACTCATGTTTGGCATTAGCAGTACTGTATGAGCACAAAATTCTCATGGAACCACAATGCATAAGAGTTTGGTGAGACTCTAAGCTAGTACATGGTAAGTGTATAATAAGCAGGGGTGTAGACAGTGATGAAAAATCATGCTTTCCCATGTGAATCAAAGTTTGATCTGAATGAAGAAAAAGGCAGTGGCTTTGTAAGAAATACTAACGACCCCAAAATCCTACCATATCCTTTCTTACTTGTGTTCTTTCCTCGTATTAGACAGCCAACTTCACTGAAAATGATGACATAAAAGGAAAGAGAAAGATAGGGTAACACAACCGTCCTTTTCTCTTTCTTTCTTTTTAGTCCTTCCTTACTCATCAGTGAGCCAAAAGTAGAAGTGAAATAAAAACAGTTGAGTTAGCTTTGTATAGCATTTCCATGATTTTGGTAAAAACAAAATACATATGCATGGATGAGATATGAAATATGAATTGTGTAATTTCAGTGATTCTGCATACAAGTTAAACACTCTTATTTTTGCATTTAAAATGGCATTGAACCATACAAAGATGAACAGTAAAATTTGTGCTAAACATTTAAATTTCTTTTAGCTTAGAATGACATTAAATAACAAATAATAAAAAGCAGCATAAGTCCAGAGAGAAGCTGAGGAAGAAAGGGCAAAGCTTTATATTAAGGGATAAAATCGGATTCCATAGGAACAGTTGACCACATGTAGATTCTATTTTAAATTTATAAATGAGCTGTGATTTGGAGCCAATTGCTGGTTTATCTCTCAACTTCAAAGACCGGAAAGTCTTAGCTAGTCTTATTCATTGCTGACTCCTTATGAGTGGTGTTTTTGCTACTGAGACCAAAAATTACACTGATTAGATATATTCTCTTGAGCAGAAGGGGAGGCTAGACAGAAATGTCAATAGAGAAAAATCCAGCGAAAATATCTGACCTCTCCAATGTCCCTTTCACACTGATATTCTCTTCTTCAAATACTTCTTTGCTATTATCTTCTTTATGATTCTTAATCTGATTTTCACCAATTTTGTTATAAATGGACTCATATTTGATAGAAGATGGAGGCACATATTCTTCCCCCAAGGTCGCTTAGCTTGTAACCAGAAGACTCAAGGCGAGAACCCATATCACCAAAGTTTCCCTTTAGCTTGAAAAGAAAGTTGCACTGACATTGTATTGACTCTGAAAGCATTTACATAAGTGTCATTTTGGGGCAACGCGCATGTATCATTTTGTCTTTTTCACTCTAATTATGGAGATGTAAACCTCCATCTGACTAAAAAGTTTAGTTTTCACACAGAAAAAAAATTTCATTGGTAGCTTTTCAGACTTTGAAATTCTTCTTTGGCAATTCTATTAACCGTTAGACAAGAAACTAGATAAACCCACTCTCTGCTTAATTCAACTCTTCAAAAGTATTTCACTTAGGAATATGTGTTTCCATCTCAGAATGGTTAATTACAACAGGAGGGAGAATCAACATTTTGAATGAAAGGGTATATAAGGAGAAAGTGTGAAGTGGAAGAAAAATAAAATACTATTTTGAACAAGAGGAAAAACTGGTCCAGCTATGATGTACTTTACTAATTTCAATCATTTATACTTTGGGCTCCTTTTCAGTTCTGGCCATCTTTCGTCTTTCCTAATCTGCTGAATGCTTAAGCTTTACTGTCCAGAGTTTTCCTGGAGTTACACTGCTAAAAATAGAGGTACCTTGTCCAGATAAGCTCCCCGAGAAGGTATGCAGCCAATTCAATGACATAGAAGTGAGACCAAGCTAGTCTCTCCTCCCATTCTCTGTGTTTCTCATTACCGGGCTGAGTGTGGTTTTGGTCTATATAGACATGCTCTTGCTGAGGGTCTTTATGCACAGTCAGAAAGGGTCTTCAGATTCTGTAGCCCTAGAGAGACAGGCAGAATTCCAGCTCAGCCCCTATCCTCACATCTTGGGAAACAGGTGAGAAATCCTGCAAAGTACTATCAGGAACAGCACCTCACTTCCTCAAAGGCCTATCCATCTTGGACATGCATAACAATAGGAAGAAAGGCTATGAAGTTTGGAACTTATTCTTAAAATGTTGAAGTTACTAATAGAAAGACTAAGAAATGAGGGGCACCTAGGTAAAGCCACACAAGTCATTCAGGTCTAAGGTTTTATTGCTGTATCAATATGAGACATCTTTATGGGATTGGGTCCTGCAAACATAGTTGTCATACATATTGGAAAACTCATACGGACAAAATGCTGGAAGTTGAGTCACCCTTGCTAAAAGGGATGACATTCCATAGTGAACTACCTTGTACAGATGCTGTCACCTTGGGATCTGTATATGGAGGGAATGGAAGCTAAGATCCAGCATTCACATCTGTTCAGAAAAACTGGATGAGGGCAAGGGCATAACTGAAATGTAGCTGCTATGGAAGGACACTGGCAGACATAAAGCAGAAACAGCCTGTCCCAAACACATTGTGAGTAAACACTCATGATCTTCTGGGGCATCCATCAACAAACAAATTTATTCCCTTGATGACTGATCTGGCTGTTCAAGGCCAGAATGTCCTGACTTGTATGGACCTGGACCCCACAGATCAATGTTCTTTGGTCTGAACTCGTCTGCCCTTGGCCGAAAGGAGGGACTGAGAAAGTGAAAAAACAGCCTTGCTGGAAACTAGGTCATGATGTCCCCAACTGAAGATAAACAGCAAGCACTCATGGAAAATAAATAATGTCCAGGGAAGGCCACTCTGACCATGCTTGAACTAGATAGAGACAAGGCACTCCTCAAACAGGAAAATGATTAACATGCCATCCCCTCCCTTGACTAATAGGACTCACTGAAGATCCACTGCTAATAACAATTCTAGCCCCTTCTTAATTTTCCTAGCTCTCAAAGAAAAATTAAAATACTCAATATGGTATTGCCTCTATCTCTTGACAACATGCAATTGAGAACTTGCTTCTGCTTCCAACAGCCCTCCTTAGAATCCCTCAACCCACATTCTGTGATAACCACCCCTATCCCCATTCCCTCTTACTAAAATGCCCCATGGTGGAATAAATTCTTAAAGGCTGTAGCAAGCTACATAAAGCTGTGAGGTTTCTTTATTGTGTGTGTGTTTGTGGGAGCGTGCGTGTGGCCCCAAGTATATTTGGTTAGTAGGCATTGATTTTGGTCCCTTAGCTTGCTGCCAACTATAAGCACCTTTCCTAAGGAAAAGAAAATAAACCTCACCATTTTCAAATGTCTAAATTGTCCTTCCCTTCTCTCTGCTCTTTTTCCTATGTAAACCCTATCTTTGCCTTTGTTAAATGGAATTGATCTATCATTGGTTTCTCCTATATATGCATAAAATAAATGGCTACTAACTAACTTTATATGTCTCTGAGTCAGTCTTTTACACTGTAGTAGATGTTTACTGAGGATTTGGCTGTAATAGCAAGGAGTCTGCTTTGAGCCACCAGAGAGTTGATATATATTTTTTTAATAGATACCTAAAGAGAGGCATCTTTTTTAAAATTAATTAATTTATTTATTTATTTTTGGCTGTGTTGGGTCTTCGTTTCTGTGTGAGGGCTTTCTCTAGTTGCAGCAAGTGGGGGCCACTCTTCATCGCGGTGCGCAGGCCACTCACTATTGTGGCCTCTCTTGTTGTGGAGCACAGGCTTCAGACGCACAGGCTCAGTAGTTGTGGCTCACGGGCCTAGTTGCTCCGCGGCATGTGGGATCCTCCCAGACCAGGGCTCGAACCCGTGTCCCCTACATTGGCAGGCAGACTCTCAACCACTGTGCCACCAGGGAAGCCGAGAGTTGATATCTTAAATTCAATATTATACATTCTCTTTTTAAAATGTCGTTCCAGAGACCTTGAAGATGGTACAGTAGTAAGACGTGGAGATCACCTTCCTCCCCACAAATACATCAGAAATACATCTACATGTGGAACAACTCCTACAGAACACCTACTGAATGCTGGCAAAAGACCTCAGACTTCCCAAAAGGCAAGAAAATCCCCACATACCTGGGAAGGGCAAAAGTAAAAAGAAAAAACAGAGACAAAAGAATAGGGACGGGACCTGCACCTCTGGGAGGAAGCTGTGAAGGAGGAACAGTTTCCACACACTGGGAAGCCCCTTCACTGGTGGAGATGGTGGGTGGGCGGGGGGGAAACTGCAGAGCCACGGAGGAGAGCGCAACAATAGGGGTGCAGAGGGCAAAGCAGGGAGATTCTCGCACAGAGGATCGGTGCCGACCAGCACTCACCAGCCCGAGAGGCTTGTCTGCTCACCCACCAGGGCGAATGGGGGCTGGAGCTGAGGCTCCGGCTTCGGAGGTCAGATCCCAGGGATAGGACTGGGGTTGGCTGTGTGAACACAGCCTGAAGGGGGCTAGTGAGCCACAGCTAGCTGGGAGGGAGTCGCGGAAAAAGTCTGGAACTGCCTAATACACAAGAGACAATTGTTTCGCGGTGGGTGAGGAGATGGGATTCAGAGCACCACCTAAACGAGCTCCACAGACAGGTGCTAGCCACAGCTATCAGTGTGGACACCAGAGATGGGCATGAGACACTAAGGCTGCTGCTGCAGCCACCAAGAAGCCTGTGTGCAAGCACAGGTCACTATTCACACCTCCCCTCCCAGGAGCCTGTGCAGCCCACCATTGCCAGGGTCCCGGGATCCAGGGACACTTACCCGGGAGAACACATGGCGCGCCTTGGGCTGTTGTAACGTCACACTGGCCTCTGCTGCCACAGGCTCGCCCCGCATTCCGTACCCCTCCCTCCCCCCAGCCTGAGTGAGCCAGAGCCCCCAAATCAGCTGCTCCTTTAACCCCTTCCTGTCTGAGCGAAGAACAGACGCCCTCCAGGGACCTACACACAGAGGCGGGGCCAAATCCAAAGCTGAACCCCAGGAGCTGTGTGAACAAAGAAGAGAAAGGGAAATCTCTCCCAGCAGCCTCAGGAGCAGCAGATTAAATCTCCACAAGCAACTTGATGTACCCTGCATCTGTGGAACACCTGAATAGACAACAAATCATCCCAAAATTGAGGTGGTGGACTTTGGTAGCAACTGTAGACTTGGGGTTTGCTTCTCTGCATCTAATTTGTTTCCGGTTTTATGTTTATCTTAATTTAGTATTTAGAGTTTATTATCATTGGTAGATTTCTTTATTGATTTGGTTGCTCTCTTCCTTTTCTTTTTATATATACATATTATTTTTTTTCCTTTTTCTCTTTCGGTGAGTGTGTATGTGTATGCTTCTTTGTGTGATTTTGTGTGCATAGTTTTGCTTTTACTATTTGTCCTAGGGTTCTCTCTGTCCCATTTTTTTTTTTTTTTTAGTACAGTTTTTAGTGCTTGTTATCATTGGTGGATTGTTTTCTGGTTTGGTTTCTCTCTTGTTTCTTTTTTAAATTACTTTTATTTTTTTTTATTTTTAATATTTTTAATTTTTTTTTTATTTTATAACTTTATTTTATTCTTTCTTTCTTTCTTTTTTTCTCCCTGACCTTCTCAGCCATGTGGCTGACAGGGTCTTGGTACTCCGGCCGGGTGTCAGGCCTGTGCTTCTGTGGTGGAAGACACGAGTTCAGGACACTGGTCCACCAGAGATCTCCCAGCTCCACATAATATCAAATGGCAAAAGGTCTCCCAGAGATCTCCATCTCAATGCTAAGACCCAGCTCCACTCAATGACCAGCAAACTACAGTGGGGGACACCCTATGCCAAACAACTAGCAAGACACGAACACAACCCCACCCATTAGCAGAGAGGCGGCCTAAAATCATAATAAGGTTACAGACACCCCAAAACACACCACCAGACGAAGTACTGCCCACCAGAAAGACAAGATTCAGCCTCATCCACCAGAACACGGTTACCAGTCCCCACCAAGAGGAAGCCTACACAACACACTGAACCAACCTGAGCCACTGGGGACAGGCACCAAAAACAAAAGGAACTACGAACCTGCAACCTGTGAAAAGGAGACCCCAAACATAGTAAGTAAATGAAAATGAAAAGACAGAGATACACGCTGCAGATGAAGGAGCAAGGGAAAAACCCACCAGACCAGACAAATGAAGAGGAAATATGCAGTCTACCTGAAAGAGAATTCAGAGTAATAATAGTAAAGATGATCCAAAATCTTGAAAATAGAATGGAAGCAATACAAGAAACGTTTAACAAGGACCTAGAAAAACTAAACAGCAAACAACAATGATGAACAACACAATAAATGAAATTAAAAATACTCTAGAAGGAATGAGTAGCAGAATAACTGAGGCAGAAGAACAGATAAGTGACCTGGAAGGTAAAATAGTGGAAATAACTACTGCAGATTAGAATAAAGAAAAAAGAATGGAAAGAATTAAGGACACTCTCAGAGACCTCTGGGACAACATTAAACGCACCAACATTCAAATAATAGGGGTCCCAGAAGAAGAAGAGAAAAAGAAAGGGACTGAGAAAATATTTGAAGATATTATAGTTGAAAACTTCACTAATATGGGAAAAGAAATAGTCAATCAAGTCCAGGAAGTGCAGAGAGTGCCATACAGGATAAATCCAAAGAAAACACACCAAGACACATGTTAATCAAACTAACAAAAATTAAATACAAGGAATGAATATTAAAAGCAGCAAGGGAAAAACAACAAATAACAGACAAGGAACCCCCATAAGATTAACAGCTGATTGTTCACCAGAAACTCTGCAGGCCAGAAGGGAGTGGCAGGATATACTTAAAGTGATAAAAGGGAAAAACCTACAACCAAGATTACTCTACCCAGTAAGGATCTCATTGAGCTTTGACGGAGAAACTAAAACCTTTACAGACAAGCAAAAGCTACAAGAATTCAGCACCACCAAACCAGCTTTACAACAAATACTAAAGGAAGTTCTCTAGGCAGGAAACACAAGAGAATGAAAAGACCTACAGTAACAAACCCAAAACAATTAAGAAAATGGCAATAGGAACATACATACCGTTAACTACCTTAAATGTAAATGGATTAAATGCTCCAACCAAAAGACAAAGACTGGCTGAATGGATCCAAAAACAAGACCCATATATATGGTGTGTACAAGAGACCCAATTCAGACCCAGGGACACATACTGACTGAAAGTGAGGGGATGGAAAAAGATACTCCATGCAAATAGAAATCAAAAGAAAGCTGGAGTAGCAATTCTCATATCAGACAAAATAGACTTTAAAATAAAGACTATTACAAGAGACAAAGAAGGACACTACATAATGATCAAGGGATCAATCCAAGAAGAAGATAGAAAAATTGTAAATGTTTACTCACGAAACATAGGAGCACCGCAATACATAAGGGAAATGCTAACAGCCATAAAAGGGGGAATCAATAGTAACACAATCACAGAAGGGACTTTAACTCCCCACTTTCACCAACAGAGCATCCAAAATGAAAAGAAATAAGGAAACACAAGCTTTAAATGATGCATTAAACAGGATGCACTTAACTGATATTTATAGGACATTCCATCCAAAAACAATACAATACACGTCCTTCTCAAGTGCTCATGGAACATTCTCCAGAATAGATCATATCTTGGATCACAAATCAAGCCTTGGTAAATTTAAGAAAACTGAAATCATATCAAGTATCTTTGCCGATCACAATGCTATGAGACGAGATATCAATTACAGCAAAAAATACAAACACATGGAGTGTAAACAATACACTACTAAATAACCAAGAGATCACAGAAGAAATCAAAGAGGGAATCAAAAAACACCTAGAAACAAATGACAATGAAAACATGATGACCCAACAAGAGGGAAGTTTATAGCAATACAATCCTACCTCAAGAAACATTTCTAATAAACAACCTAACCTTACACCTAAAGCAATTAGAGAAAGAAGAACAAAAATGCCCCAAGGTTAGCAGAAGGAAAGAAATCATAAAGATCAGATCAGAAATAAATGAAAAAGAAATGAAGGAAACTATAGCAAGGATCAAAAAAGCTAAAGGTGGTTCTTTGAGAAGATAAACAAAATTGATAATACCATTAGCCACACTCATCAAGAATAAAAGGGAGAAGACTCAAATCAACAGAATTAGAAATGAAAAAGAAGGAACAACTGACACTGCAGAAATACAAAGGATCATGAGAGATTACTACAAGCAACTCTATGACAATAAAATGGACAAGCTGGAAGAAATGGACACATTCTTAGAAAAGCATAAACTTCCGAGACTGAACCGGGAAGAAATAGATAATATAACCAGACCAACCACAAGCACTGAAATTGAGACTGTGATTAAAAATCTTCTAATAAACTAAAGCCCAGGACCTGATGGCTTCATAGGTGAATTCTATCAAACATGTAGAGAAGAGCTAAAACCTATCCTCCTCAAACTCTTCCAAAATATAGCAGAGGGAGGAACACTCCCAAACTCATTCTATGAGGCCACCATCACCCTGATACCAAAACCAGACAAAGATGTCACAAAGAAAGAAAACTACAGGACAATATCACTGATGAACATAGATGTAAAAACCCTCAACAAAATACTAGCAAACAGAATCCCGCAGCACATTAAAAGGATCATACACCTTGATCAAGTGGGGTTTATCATGGAAATGCAAGGATTCTTCAATATACACAAATCAATCAATGTGATAAACCATATTAACAAATTGAAGGAGAAAAAACATACGATCATCTCAATAGATGCAGGAAAAGCTTTTGACAAAATTCAACACCCATTTATGATAAAAAAAAAAACCTCCAGAAAGTAGGCATAGAGGGAAATTTTCTGAACATAATAAAGGCCATATATGACAAACCCACAGCCAACATCATTCTCAATGGTGAAAAACTGAAACCATTTCCTCTAAGATCAGAACAAGACAAGCTTGTCCATTGTCACCACTATTATTCAACATAGTTTGGAAGTTTTAGCCACAGCAATCAGAGAAGAAAAAGAAATAAAAGGAATCCAAATTGGAAAAGAAGTAAAACTGTCACTGTTTGCAGATGACATGATACTATGTATAGAAAATCCTAAAGATGCTCCCAGAAAACTACTATAGCTAATCCATGAATTTGGTAAAGTAGCAGGAGACAAAATTAATGCATAGAAATCTCTTGCATTCCTATACACTAATCATGAACAATCTGAAAGAGAAATTAAGGAAACACTCCCATTTACCACTGCAACAAAAAGAATAAAATACCTAGGAATAAACCTACCTAGGGAGAAAAAAGACCTGTATGCAGAAAATTATAGGACACTAATGAAAGAAATTAAGGATGACACAAACAGATGGAGAGATATACCATGTTCTTGAATTGGAAGAATCAACACTGTGAAAAGGACTATACGACCCAAAGCCATCTACAGATTCAATATCAAACTACCAATGGCATTTTTCACAGAAGTAAAACAAAAAATTTCACAATTTATATGGAAACACAAAAGACCTCGGATAGTCAAAGCAATCTTGAGAAAGAAAAACGGAGCTGGAGGAATCAGGCTCTCTGACTTCAGACTATACTACAAAGCTACAGTAAATCAAGACAGTCTGGTACTGGCACAAAAACCATAATATAGATCAATGGAACAGGATAGAAAGCCCAGAGATAAACCCACACACATATGGTCACCTTATTTTTGATAAAGGAGGCAGGAATATATAATGGAGTAAAGACTGCCTCTTCAATAAGTGGTACTGGTAAAACTGGACAGCTACATGTAAAAGAATGAAGTTAGAACACTCCCTAACACCATACACAAAAATAAACTCAGAATGGA
Source organism: Tursiops truncatus (assembly GCF_011762595.2). NCBI lineage: Eukaryota > Metazoa > Chordata > Mammalia > Artiodactyla > Delphinidae > Tursiops > Tursiops truncatus. Next base: position 100,454,337 of record NC_047055.1, on the reverse strand, counting down.
TTAAAGAACTAAATGTAAGGCTAGACACTCTAAAACTCTTAGAGGAAAACATAGGCAGAACACTCTATGACATAAATCACAGCAAGATCCTTTTTGACTCACCTCATAGAGAAATGAAAGTAAAAACAAAAACAAATGGGACCAAATGAAACTTAAAAGTTTTTGCACAGCAAAGGAAACTATAAACAAGACGTGAAGACATCCGTCAGAATAGGAGAAAATATTTGCAAATGAAGCAACTGACAAAGGATTAATCTCCAAAATTTACAAGCAGCTCATGCAGCTCAGTACCAGAAAAACAAACAACCCAATGCAAAAATGGGCAGAAGACCTAAATAGACATTTCTCCAAAGAACATATACAGATTGCTAACAAACACATGAAAGGAGACTCAACATCACTAATCATTAGAGAAATGCAAATCAAAACTACAATGAGGTATCCCCTCACACGAGACAGAATGGCCATTATCAAAAGATCTAGAAACAATAAATGCTGGAGAGGGTGTGGAGAAAAGGGAACCCTCTTGCACTGTTGGTGGGAATGTAAATTGATACAACCACTATGGAGAACAGTATCGAGGTTTCTCTAAAAAACTAAGAACTACCATACGACCCAGCAATTCCACTACTGGGTATATACCCTGAGAAAACCATAATTCAAAAAGAGTCATGTACCACAATATTCATTGTAGCTCTATTTACAATAGCCAGGACATGGAAGCAACCTAAGTGTCCATCAACATATGAATGGATAAAGAAGATGTGGCACATATATACAATGGAATATTACTCAGCCATAAAAAGGAACAAAATTGGGTCAATTGTTGAGACGTGGATGGACCTAGAGTCTGTCCTACAGAGTGAAGTAAGTCAGAAAGAGAAAAACAAATACCGTACACTAATACATATATATGGAATCTAAAAAAAAAAAAAAAATGGTTCTGAAGAACCTATCAGCTGGACAGGAATAAAGACGCAGACATAGAGAATGTACTTGAGGACACAGGGAGGGGGAATGGGAAGCTGGGACGAAGTGAGAGAGTGGCATGGACATATATACACTACCAAATGTAAAATAGATAGCTAGTGAGAAGCAGCCACATAGTATAGGGAGGTCATCTTGGTGCTTTGTGACCACCTAGAGGGGTGGGATAGGGTGGGAGGGAGGGAGACACAAGAGGGAGGAGATATGTGGATATAAGTATATGTATAGCTGATTCACTTTATTATAAAGCAGAAACTAACACACCATTTGAAAGCAATTATACTCCAATAAAGATGTTAAAAAAAAATGTCCTTCCAATATGTCTTCTATCTTAAACTCCAGCTTCTCACAAAGGTGTCTGACCCTTTTTCTTTTTCCCTACTCTGCAGCCCATCAGAGAGAAAAAAAAAACCACAAAAAACCCACAATAAAAGCAACAAATAAAACCCCAAAAGCAATATGATAAGACATTATTAAAGTATCAGTGTTCCAAAATGTGGAACACTGATAACACCAAATGCTGGTAAGGATGTAGAACAACGGGAACTCTCACTTGTTGGAGGGAATAGAAAATGGTACAGCCACTTTGGAAAACACTATGGCAGTTTCTTACAAAACTAAACATACTCTTACAATAGGATCCAGCAATTGTACCCTTTGGTATTTTCCCAAAAGAGCTGAAAACTCATGTCTACACAAAAACCTACACCAGATGTTTACAGAAGCTGTTTTCATAACTGCCAAAACTTGGAAGCCACCAAGATGTCCTTTAGTAGGTAAATGGATAAACAAACACTGGTACAGACAGACAATGGAATATTATTTAGCAGTAGAAAGAAATGAATTACCAACCCATGAAACAACATGGAAGAAGCTTAAATGCATATTATTACATGAGAGAAGCTAATCTGAAAAGGCTACATGTTGTATGATTTCAACTATATGACAGTCTGGAAAAAACAAAACTAAAGAGAGAGTAAAAAGATCTGTGGTTGCCATGTTTGTGGGGTGTGGTATAGAGGAATGAATAGGCAGAGCACAGAGGATTTTCAGAGCAGTGAAACTACTCTGTATGAAACCATAATAATGGATACACATCATTATACATTTGTCCAAAACCATAAAATATATAACACCAAGAGGGAACCCTAAGGCAGCCGCATGACTTAGTGTGATTATTATATGTCAGTGTAGGTTCATCAATTGTAACAAATGTACCATGTAGTGGGGGATGTTGATAATGGGGGAGGTTAAGCATGTGTAAGGGTAGGAGGTATACAGGAAATCTCTGTACCTTCCCCTTAATTTTGCTGTGAAACTAAAACCGCTCTAAAAAAAAATAAAGTCTTTGAAACATTTTTAAAAGAAGACAGCTTAAAATTAATAAATACCCAAACCCAACATATTAAGTCCCCCAAAAGGAATATGATGAGATAAGACATTATTAAAGTAAGAGAGTTCCCAAAGAAGTGTCCTTTCCTCCCGCCCCTTAGATAGGATCCTCTTCTCCTACCTTCTGAAAGGTGTTCGGGGGGGTGGGGGTGGGGTGTGTGTGTGTGTGTGTGTGTGTGTGTGTGTGTGTGTGTGTGTGTGTGTGTGTGTGTGTGTGTGTGTGTGACAGAAAGAGGGAGGGAGAGGGAGAGAGAAAGATATTTGGGAGATAAAGACTCTGGAGACTCAGTAACCTCTGTCTTTCTATTTGAATTTGAGAGATTAGTGGTTCAAAGAAGAGAGAAACCATTTGAACCTGAAGACAGGAACATTCTCTTTAAATCTGCAGAGGTAACCTGTCATTGAAACTGTAGGAAAGGAAATGTAATTCCAACACCATAGGCGGCTCCACAATGAACTAGATTTACGGTACCATAATAATGTACATGCTCTTTATATGTTTTCAATTTTTAGAATGACTCTTTGACAAAACACAGAGACAATTATAGTTAGAAGACAAAGAAGAAATGCACTCAACATAAAATTAAAATACAGTTTACAAAATTCAGGGGAAGGAAGTCAATAGGAGTGAAGAAACATGTAGGGCCATTAAAATCTCCATTTAACATGCCAGGAGTTTAGAGATACTGTGGACAGTTTAAAGAAGAAAAAAATAAAGATTTCTGGATTGCATTTAAGATGAAAAAGTAATCAACAGAAGAAGTATGGGGAGCATATGAAAATGAATTAATTTTTCCTTATTTTTCACAGGAGAAAGACTATCAACCATGAAAAAAATGAGAAAAATCACAGATTAGAGATGTGAATATGTTATTAAAGATTTGAAAAAGGTAAGAATTAGAAAAATAAAACAACTCAGAATATATACCTCTGAGGAGTTACAAATGGGAGAGGGACACAGTGTGTTTAAGTAAAAGAACTTGTGAAATGAAAAGTACTTTAATCATGTATACATAATAATTCAAATAAAATAAAATTATTTCCTCAATTTCACATTTATTAATATTCATTGCATGCATTTTTGAAAATCCTGATAAGCAAAAATGAGAGAATTAAAATTATGTATAAATCCACTTCTCAGAGATAACAAGTATTTATATTTTGATATATACTCATATATAAATGAGATCATACTGTGACATTATATGTATGCATACTATATATTATAGTCTTTTTTTTATTAAGTACTTGCATTACCTTTAATATCAATGCAATTAATTCTGAAACTTTAAATTTCACTTCTTTAGAGATATACCATTATTTTTTAAGCCCCCTACTGATGGGTATTTGTGTTACTTTCATGTTTCATTGTAAAAATAATGAATACTTGTGTAACTCAATATGTGCGTACAGACTTAAATGTTCCTTTAGATAATTCCCTAGAAATGCAATTGTTCAGTCAAGTGGATGCACACTGTTAAGGATTCTGATGGATGCTACAAAACTGCTCTATGAAATATACCAATTCAGGCTCTTATCAACATACAAGGTTAAAAAAATGTTATTACATTTTCATGTATTTGATTAGAAGTAAAGTTGAACACTTTTTCATATGTCTTTGGATTTTATATCAATTCTTTCCTCCACATCTTTTAAAAATTAGGCAGTGTATTTCTTTTTCTTAATTGATCTGTAAGATTCAATTTCAGTCTGTTTTTAATGTACAGAGTTTTAAAAATATCTATGTGTGTTTTCCATTTAAATTTTTGACTCTGTTGTCACTTCTAGAGAAGTATTTTCCATCACTTCATTGTAGAAATATTTACTTATTGTTCTCCTGTTCCTTGGGCTTCTTAAGCTTATTTATATTTGAATATTTTATCTAACTCAAATTTAATTTAGTGCATTATGTGAGTGAGGGTTCTGATTTTTTATATGATTACCAAATGATTATCAAAACCACTACTTTCCTAATTGATCTTTACCCACTGATTTGAAATGCCATTTTTATTATATATACTTGAGTATATTTGGGGACTTTCTCTTTCTTTTCACTCATCTACATATTCTTTTAGTAGGAGATTTATTATACATTTTAGTATGGAGATGGACAATGACCTTTAAGGTTTTTAACATTTTCTAATTACGTCTCATCTATGTTGCTGCCTGATGAAGTTTAGAATAATTTTTGTCACATCCGAAGCCCTCCCAGCCTCCCTCCAACTTAATATTTATGAGTTGCTATTATATTTTAGGTAAATTTGGGGAGAAATTATATGTACAAAATATTAAACTTCTCATCAAGAAATATTGGATGTATCTGTCAATGTATTCAGATATTCTTTTATGTTTTTCACTGAAGTTTTGTATATCTTCAAACACCATGCTAAATAAGTACATAATAATTTTGCACTTTGAACCTCTACTGTGCAGAATGAGAGCTTTGATTTCTAATAGGTTGTCTAAATAGTTACTAGCATGTAGGAAAGCTTGCATATAATATATAATTATTCTAATTTTTTCTTTACCAGTTATATGACAGAGTAGATGTCATGGTTGTTGATTCACTTAGGTCCAAGTGGACGATAATAACATGTTCTAATATGAATAATTTGATTTCCTTTTCCAATATGTATACTTCCCATTTCTTTTACTTAGCATATTTCACTGGCTAGAACATCCAGAATAGTATTAAGAAGGGCATTTGATGCGCATTCTAGTTGTGTTTCAGATTTTAATGGAGGTACGTTCAGTATTTCAACATTGATTATGGAGTTTACTGTTATTTTATAGACACTATTTGGCATGCTTATCAACTGTCATCTATTTTTACATTGTTAAAAGTTCCTTTTTTTTGTTTGTTTCTACTCAAATCGGGAACAGACCTTTTATTTTATCAATATTTGTTCATAATTTATAGAAGGATGCAACGAAGGATGTACAATGAAGGATGTAAATTGAGTCTTTTTTTAATTTAATTTTTAAAAAACATCTTTATTGGAGTATAATTGCTTTACAATGGTGTGTTAGTTTCTGCTGTATAACAAAGTGAATCAGCTGTACATATACCTATATCCTCATATCTCCTCCCTCTTGCGTCTCCCCTTCCACCCTCCCTATCCCACCCCTCTAGGTGGTCACAAAGCACCAAGCTCATCTCCCTGTGCTATGCAGCTGCTTCCCCCTAGCTACCTATTTTACATTTGGTAGTGTATATATGTCCATGCCACTCTCTCACTTCGCCCCAGCTTACCCTTCCCCCTCCCCATGTCTTCAAGTCCATTCTCTACGTCTGCATCTTTATTCCTGTCCTGCCCCGAGGTTCTTCGGAACCAATTTTTTTTTTTTTTTTTTAGATTCCATATATATGTGTTAGCATACAGTATTTGTCTTTCTCTTTCTGACTCACTTTGCTCTGTATGACAGACTCTAGGTCCATCCACCTCACTACAAATAACTCAATTTCGTTTCTTTTTATGGCTGAGTAATATTGCATTGTACATATGTGCCACATCTTCTTTACCCATTCATCTGTCGATGGACCCTTAGGTTGCTTCCACGTCCTGGATATTGTAAATAGACCTGCAATGAACATTGTGGTACATGACTCTTTTTGAATTATGGTTTCCTCAGGGTGTATGCCCAGTAGTGGGATTGCTGGGTCGTATATTAAGTATATCTGTTTTCCTGAGATAAATCCACTTTAAGTATAGCAATTTAGTCTGTTGTTGGTGTAATTTACTATATTTTATAGGATTTTATCATATGTATTCCTGAGATTGGTCTATAGTTTTCAAAGTTTGTGCTATTTTTTTTTTCAAATTTCATAATCAAGGCTATGTGAGCATTAGAATATGAATATAGAAGTTTCAAAGCTATTGTCATGGTTTGCAAGTTTTCAAATATATGATAAGTCATACTTAGATGTTTGAAAGCATTTGTCTATAAAATATTTTTGAAGATATTTCTTCTACTTTTTTATTTCTTATAAAGTCAAATGTTTAACTCTCTTATTTCCTCTTTTATCTCAAATATAAAAGCATTTAAGGCTATGAATGTTTTTGGTTACAGCTTTGTTCTTATCTCAGAAGTTTAATGTGTGGTTTCCTGATTTCATTAATTTCTAAGTAGACTTCTTTTTAAAATTTAAGAAAATAACACTACTTTTTCTTATTACAAAAGCAATGTATGTTTTCTGTAGAAAAATATCAAAACAACTATTAACAAAAGTAGAAGTAACTTGTTTTCTACCATTAAACACTACTAACATCCTGTTCTTTATTTGTAGTGGATATATAATGACAGATAGACGGATACATATTCAGTTTTCTACATTACCTAAAAAAGGTGACATGTGATCTATTAACTGACTTTTCTTATTTGTTTTAAATGGCTTGCTGATTTTGCTACATAATAATTATTTTAGGCATTTTGTAACAAAAAAACCTGGTATACCAAGGTATTCAATCATTTTCAGTGATGTGTTATTGCAAACATATCCTTATAAGGTGCCTGCTTGATTGACATTGGGTTTTTTGGCTTATTCTTATGTCCACATACTCTTTGAATTTACCAGCTGTTGTATACAAAATGGTATGTTGTTTATAAGTTCACTGGTTTTGCAACATTTACTGCACATTACAATTACCTGGGGAGCTTTAAAGCATCCCAGTGACCAGGTTTCCTCCCAATCCAATTACTTTATTTATTTATTTTATTTTATTTTTTGGCTGTGTCGGGTCTTAGTTGTGGCTTGCAGGATCTTCGTTGAGGCATTTGGGATGTTTTGTTGTGGTGTGCGGGCTTCTCTCTAGTTGTGTCGTGCGGGTTTTCTCTCTCTAAGTTGTGGTGCACGGGCTCCAGGGTGTGTGGGCTCTGTAGTTGTGGTACGTGGGCTTAGTTGCCCCACGGCATGTGGGATCTTAGCTCCCTGACCAGGGATCAAACCTGTATTCCCCTGGATGCATTGGAAGGAAGATTCTTTACCACTAGACTACCACGGATGTCCCTCTCCTCCCAATCCAATTAAATCAGAATCTTCTGAGATGGGACTCAGGCATTTTCAAGTTGTAAAGGTTCTCATGAAATCCCAATTCACAGCAAAGGTAGACCACTGGACTTTGAGAAGATAGAGGAAAGAAGTTTCTAAGCTTAAAATGTAAGGTTTATATATTTTGCAAATACAGCTGCTTTAACAAATTAGTAACAAATTGGTAAACAAGCTAATCCTGGTATTTCTGAAAAACACAAGTTTAATTTTGCCTGGAGCTGTGCCTCTCAATATATTGTCCAGCATATCCTCCATGACAGGAGACTATTACACTCACCAATATTTATGAAGAAGGGTAATTTTTCCACTGTAAAACTTTAATTGCCTTTTGGAAAATTCATCCAGATTTCCTTAAGCAAATTTTAGAAAGCATATACATGAGCAATTACAGATCTGGCCTGCAGCCTAACTCAAGAACAACAGCAACAACAAAAATCTCAAAAGCAAAGTTGTATTCATTCATTACTTTCTCCTTCCTTTTCTCCTGTAAAAATAGACATCTCTATTTTAAAATTGGCTTCATGACATCATTTGAAGGCAGCTTCCTTCTTAATGACTCTTAATGACAATAATTCAAATTGCATTTACTTATTTATGGAATCATAAATTAAACAGCAATAAACAACAAGAAAGGAAAATAGCTTGTACCTGGGTTGCCAAAGAATGGTCTAATTCAGCATTAGACCAAAGATGTTCTAATTTAGCATTATTTAACCATCTAAGAAAAAGAAAAAACAAAAAAACAGCACCATGAAGCTCTTCATCAAAAAAATAAAAACAATTGTTAATTAACTTTCCATTGGGGAAAGTCATATATTTTTCATGTTATCGTAACATTTCAGTGTACCCTGGGAAATCAGAAAAAAACATAATGTAAACTATTGAAATATTATAATTCCAGCAGTGAAACATATTGCCCAGGCCTCTAATTAGGTTACTCAGTGTAGGGGAGGAAAATTTTTTCCTCTACCCTTCTAGGGTTTTCTGGCTGGTCTAATAATTAAATTAACATAAGACAGATTAACAGGAGAAAAACAAATTTAATTTTGTAGGCATGGGAATCCCAAATAGACATGACATGCTCAAAGACAGCCAGGCATTTGAGGCTTATATGCCATCCTGAGCTAAGGAAAAGGGGTAGGGGTCTGGAGCTCCAGAGGGAAGGAAGACAATTCAAAGGAAGATGGGAAGAACAAATATACGGTAAATAAATGTCTGCCCTGCCATGCAGAGACAATGGGACACAGAGAGGCCTTGAACAAACAGGCCCTGCCACCGAGCTCGCTCCTGCTTACCACACCTAGCACATACTCTTTGTAGTTATCCCTGGTGATGGCTCTTTTCTTGGAACACGCCCCCTAACTAAATTCTTTTAGGCAGTTAAGTGGGAGTTAAAAAGCTCTTCCAGAGTCTTTTGGGACACAGTTGTCTTCAGCTCAAAATAATCTGCATGCCAAAGTGGCATATTTTGTGGTGGCATATTCTGTTCCCCTTCATCTATTACAGGGCAGGAGTAGAGGAATGCATAAAGACATAAGGGGAGCAGAAGAGGAAAACCAGCTTTTCCAGAAAGATGCTTTAGAAGAACAACAGCTGTTTTAGGTGTAACAAACCTAAAGAAACGTGCAATGTAATTTGTCTCCCTCAATTTACCAGTTATGAATCTGTATCCTAAATCTGGTTGTACAAAGACACACAACTAATTAGTTATTGGTTGACTAGTAGCTCTTTCAGAAATTTTTCTCTTATAGTTGTCACTGTAATTAAACTACTGTAAAATTGACACAGAGCAAAAGAGCAAGAGAGTGTATTGATAATTAAAATCCCTCTTGACCTTGAGAATAGTCAATGGGAAAAAATTCCCTTTACCTTCATCTAATAGAGAAAGAGTCGCTTCCCATTTGAATGAGTCAAATTGTTTACTCAATGCTGGATTAAGGGCTATAGTCTTCTCCCTGTTCTCTGGATGTCACATAGTCTCACCAGATTTGTTTTGAAACTCCAGAGAAGGGACTGTATAGTCCAAAACATAAGAGGTCATATTTAGATCTACTCTGGTAGGTGGGGCTTTAGCAGCATACTCAATTTGACTTAGAAAAATAAAGGAAACTGACATTTCTTTCACCTGGGCATTAGACAAGAGATTAGCTTGGATCATCCCATTAAGTGAGCATGAAATCTGGAATACAGCAGGCTGCTTCTACATGTTCATTCTCTCTTTCTTTCTACCTGCTTAATTATATCTGTGTTACTTCTGTTAAATGCATCAGCAATGAACATTTTAGTTGCTAAAGAGGTATGTACCAACTTTATATCCCTAGATTCTAAAGCAGACTGACTAGAGTCTTTTATTCTGGAGAAGCAAGTGAGGCAAAAACATTTAAATAATTTGACCAACGTTAATGAGAACTTTGGGACCATGTTACCTATCACTTAACTATTTTATCAAAAATGTTTGGAATGACAGTAAGCACAACAATAATATTTATGCAGCCAAAACAGCTTTGGTAACTAGTTATAATAATCTTAATTTTAGAGATGACAAAATCCAAACTCAAAGAGGTTGCTCGAAATTTCATCATTTAAAAATGACTGAACAAAACTTTTACATTAATGCTTAATAAATCACAAACGTGTCTGAGATAGGAAAGAACAAATCTGACTCCATATTAGATCTGTTTCTTTTACTTTAAACTTTGCATTCTATTGCTTTTGCTACAACTTTATCACTAAAGCGATGTTGCCTATAGCTTAAAGTATTCATAATGGCCCATCTCTGGGAACACTGCCTCCCATGCCTGAAGGTTAAGCTAAATACCTTTGTTCAGCTCATAGGAAACATCCTGACCAGGCCTACCTATGAATGGCTGCAGGAGAGGAAATTAACACATCCCCTCTCAAATTAGGCCGAAACCAGGAAATATGTGCAACAACTTAAGGCCTTTTTACTTTACCTTCTCACCTCCCCACCTCTTTGTTCTATTAAAGAAACTAGCATCCAGATCTGGGCAAGATGGTTCTCTAGGACTTTAGATTGCCATCTTCTCAGTCTGCGGGCTTTCTGAATAAAGTTGGTATTCCTTGCCCTAACACCTGTCTCTCCATTTATTGGCCTGTCTTGTGGCAAGCAGTACGAGCTTGGACTCAGTAACATGTCCTTTTCATTAAATGACAACTTTCTGTGTATTCATCAAATGTACTATTTTAAAGAAGTGTTTTAAGTTGAAATATTTTAAATATTTCTATAGTGTCTTGAATCAACACACTGAATAAAACTAAATGAAACTTAAAATGCACCCATCTACACTATTACTTACTATGGAACCTAGGCGTAAAGTGTATATGAAGTAAAACAGTAATATTTAAGTTGTGATGCCTCACCAGTGTTTCAATGAAATCCTTAAACACACATATACACACCAATAATTGATAGATAGATAGACAAACAGATGTTTCTGATTCCTACTGAAAATATGGCAGCACCCAAGCCTGCCTCAATACAAGGTGGAGAATTACTGGGAAGCAGTGAACTACCTAAGGACACTTTTTCCTTTCCCTAACAATGCACATAAAAATTAGCAAAGGTATTCCTCTTTGTTCCTGAGGTTCTGACAGGGTTTCAACCCCTATAATGCTACCACTGCGTTCCTGTCTCCCATTCTCCTCTACATTCAAAGTGTTGCCTATTCTGGTTTATGTTTTAATTGGAAGAAAATTCTTGGGATGGGAAACATTGGTCAAGAGTGAAGAAGCATTTTCTAAAAACACTGATGATTATAGTATATTCTTAACAGACTCAGATGAATTTGGATTAGTCTCCAGCGCTTTCCAAACAGGCTCCAAAAACAAAAGCAAAAAAATTCATCCATAACTGCAAATTGGACAGCAATCAAAAACCCACCCTTGTTGAATACGCCCTTGAAAGAAAGGCTCAGCACTATATGCAAAAAGGAGGTCACCTTATCCAATGGTCCCAAGAGCATCTATTAGCGGAAATATGGCTGACGGCAGAAGCTGTGGCGCTGGCCTGCCAGGGACCATCGTGAAGAAATCATTCCTGGTGCTTAGAAAGAAAATCTTCCTGCATTTACCTACTGGCATAAGGTGAAGACTACAGCCATATTATTTGGTGGTCTCAGAGGATAGATAGGGGTTTGTCGGGGCAACAGGAAAGCATTAGCCTAGGCAGACTAAATAGCCTGTGCAAAGGTGTGGAGGTAGAAAACAGGGTGGTCCATAGGAGGAATTACAGGTGGGCTGGTACTGCTAGAGCGTAAGATGTGCAGTCAGGAGCTGTGGTGGATGAAGTCAGAACTATAACCATGGGCTAGATTTTAGGAAACCAATATTTCATTTTGGGGAGTTAGAGTTCATTATGTAGAGAATGGGTTTAAATAAGGTACAAGAACAAATATGAAATAATAATAATAGTAATTAATAATAATCCAACTGCAGAAGTTAGGATTTACTGAACACTTAACAACAAGCCAGACACTGTTCTAGGCAATTTGCATGTATTAGCCATTTAATTCTCATAGAAATAGGTATCACATTAACATCATTCTACAGGCGAGTAATGAAGCAACCATTATGGAGCTAGTAAGTTGCAAAGATGGAATTCAAACAAGAATCCAAGTGCTTATCCACTGCATGAGCCTGTGTGTTTAGGGAGATCACCATGTTTGCTCTGTGCCAGGGGAGGAAGACACTGGAGACTGCAGTCAATTTGGCCATGTGCTGTGTGATGACTTACATCTTGGACAGCATGCTTTGGGAACGCCGTAAGTAGAGAAAGCAAGTATTATCAGACCCCTCTCCAGATGGAGAAGGTTTAAACCTCCTTAGAAGGTTTAAATGATTTGGGCTTGGTCTTGTGAATTTTCATTCACTGCGCTTTCTATTCATTATAATTATCTGTTCTCGCTTTCTAAGACCAGACATTACAGAAAACAAACAAACAAATAAATAAACTCTCTTTTTTATGAATTCAAAAGGACAGGAGACAGCTACATGGGATGCATGGACACAAAAGCATCTTGAAATCCCAGAGGCATATTCATCTGTGCACAATCTCATTTATTCCTTTATTTAGGAGACTTTTATGAGCCGTGCACTATAAGCCAGGCCCTGGGAGTACAAGGGGGTAGACAGACAATTGTGTTTGCTTTTGTCCACTGAATTCTGTCCAGTTTGCAGATGGTACTTGGCTGATTGAACTGCCTAAAGTTACCTTCTAGGATTATGAAGCTCCCATCCCCAACTATTTTCCACTTTACAAAATCATCACACACACCATAAACTGAGAAAATTATCAGTCCAGAGCCGCTCAATCCTTTTGTGCTAAAGAATTCTGATATTGTCAGCAATATTCAGCTGACAGGCCAAAGGATAAAACTATTATAAGGATTTCAACAGCTGTAGCTTCTAATTATACCCTACCTTTGTCCTGACAAAAATACAGGGGGTAGACAAACCAACAGCCTTCCTTCAAGCCCCATTTCTCTAGCCCCGGAGCTCCTGAAATCTTGGCGAAGCAATCTAACTTCGTATTTGACACTATTATTTATTTTTTATGACCCGAACAGACTGCTTCTAAGGACAAGCTTTTCTAGACATGTAATTTTAAGGGGAAAATATCAATATTGAAGAAAACAAGTGCACTTGAATGTCACTCTACCTTATGATTCACTTGTTATTCCTCGGGTGTTCTCAGTGGGTTAAGTGGGCTATTGTACACACACACAAAAAAAAAACCCCTGGAATTCTGACATCTTCTATTACCTTAAACTGATTGAAAATCAGCTTTTCCTCTGTTAAGATGAATTACTTGAGAGTCAGTAGAAAAATTCTTCCCATGGGTTTCTCCTTTTTGAAATCTTTCCCACCCCCAGTTCTCAGAAACACAATTTGGTGAGTTTCACTCTATCCCAAGGCATTATTCATATAATCCAAGAAAAACTCAGAGAGACTTGATGACTAATTTGCTATGATCTGAGGTACCTGAAATGTTTTATTCATTTTGTTTTTCTATTTCTTTAAAATAAATGCACTTACTATCCTAAGGGTAACTTTGATATTAAAAAGAGTCACATTTATTACATATTTACCAGAAGCCGGAGCAGCTGCCTTTTAAGCCTATATCCCCAAATAGAATTATTTATGAGAAACCTTAATGCAAATAAAGATACTAAAGCCTCAGGGCCTCTTGCGCTTTTATATTTGACATCTCCTCTTTTCAAATATTCATGTAGAATAGCCTTAAGTAGAAACTTCAAGATGTGCTATGATCAAACATTTTTCCCAAGCCACTTTACTGTTGATGGGGTGTTTTCTTAGTCTGCATTCTCAATAATAGTCTTTCCCCTAAAAGAAGGGGGTAACTCTCCTACCATTTGTTCTGCTTCTTTAGCTTACTTCAGAGCCATCACAAGGTTGCCACATGTTTCCAGCATCAGAGATAAAGTTCAGATCAATTTTATCACATGTTGATTCTAAGAGTCTCAGTCTCATGGGAAGCTGAAATATCTTTCACAACCTGTAATATATTTTTCCACTACTTGGTACTTTCTACGCATTTTCCAAAATTTAGAAGTTTCAGTTTAAAAATAAAGTACTCCAAGTGAATTTCCCTACTTTATTTTTCAGGTTGTAAATTCTAGCTTTCATAAGAAGGTAAGACTTAATGTTCTTTATTTTTTACCTTATGTTAAAATTCAGATTGATTAACTTTATAATAATTTTGAAAGTTCACATTACTACATTTTAGTAGGCCTTCCAAGTTCAAACTCAAATTTAAGGTGTCAGAAACTGACTGCAAGGTCATTTCTACATGCAAAAGATAAAATTACATTTTCTTCTATTAAAAGGGGGCATAAATGAACTAATACCTAATGCAAAATGAGCATTATAAAAGATACATAAGATGTGGAAGGGGCAAAACTATCCATTTCTGTATTTTTCATTCATTCAGCAAAGAATTACCAAGTAGGTCACATATGTCTAGACTAGTGCTTAGGGATTTTGCTCAGCTCTATACTAGTGATGACAGTACAGGAATTTAAAAAAATTAACATAGACATTTAATATTAGTTAGATATAAAAGATCATTGATATATATATAACCAGTATTAGAACTGTTAAAATAAAGGATTTTAAATAGTTTGAGACATTAAGAAAGACATTGCTAGACATCACTCACAAAGAGCTTGAGAAAATAAAAAAACAAAAGCACGGAGCGGCTAGGCCCGCGAGCCATGGCCACTGAGCCTGCGCGTCCGGAGCCTGTGCTCCGCAACGGGAGAGGCCACAACAGTGAGAGGCCCACGTACCGCAAAAAAAAAAAAAAAAAAAAAAAAAATCAATATAGAAATATCCACCATAGATCATTAAATGCAAAGAACTGGGACAAAATTTAAGAAAAACAATTTTATACTGCCTTTATGGAAGAGTTCATTTTATCAAATTAGATGGAATTTTCAGACTATATGCTAACATGAGAAAAGGCAAATGTGGAAACTAGGAAGAAGCTGTAACCTAAATTTATTGCCAAGGAGAAGTTACAATGAAGGTAATAAAACAACTTTTTTTGTGCTAAGAAATAAGGAAAGACAGTAGCTGTTCCCCTACATTAATCTTCCAGGTTAACAGGTACAGCACCAGTTGGCTGCAGAAACTCTTATCAATGTGTTACTCAGACTGTCCCATCTGCTTCTTACTGTTTGCTGTATACAAAGGCATATTAGTATGCCCAACCATTTATCATCATTTTTTCATTTTGTTATTTGCTAACTCGACTGTGCCAACATGCTAGAAATGGATCAAGCTTAACATAGTTTTATTATATCAATCAAGAAATATATTAATAAAACGTTTCTGGAATTTAAGTTCTGTATGGACTCATGAGAGAGAACCATATTCGGTGCAACAGGATCCCTTCACCCCAACACATTCAACCAGTATTAAAAATACCAGGGAGTTCCCTGGTGGCGCAGTGGTTAAGAATCCGCCTGCCAATGCAGGGGACACAGGTTTGAGCCCTGGTCTGGGAAGATCCCACATGCCGCGGAGCAACGAAGCCCATGCACCACAACTACTGAGCCTGCGCTCTAGAGCCCGCGAGCCACAACTACTGAGCCCGTGTGCCACAGCTACTGAAGCCTGTGCACCTAGAGCTCGTGCTCCACAACAAGAGAAGCCACCTCAATGAGAAGCCCGCGCACCGTAACGAAGAGCTTGCCACAACTAGAGAAAGCCCGTGCGCAGTAACGAAGACCCAACAAAACCAAAAATAAATAAATAAAAATAAAATTAAAAATTAAAATAAAAACAACCAATAAAATTGCTCCAAGGACTTATGAGAAGTACATAGGAACCAGGGATCTCAGAGTTGAAAGGAAACTATTTCTTCCAATAGACTGTGACACAGAAGCCCACTACGGAATATAAAGAGCGAGCTTCAGCTTAAGGAATGATGGTGATGGTGCTGGTGGGCACCCAGGCTCTATTCTCACCCTAGAGATGGCCCATGAAACACACCAAGGAACCAGTAAGGCTCAAGTGACAATACTGGAAAAATCCCTAATAGTCTCCAATTCCTAATGTGTGTCCCAAACCTCTCCATAGCATTCCTTAAATAGATGTTAAGTCCCTATGCCACACCCTAGTGAAAGAGAACTCACTACTTCCAGATGAAGCTTTTTCTATCTTTGGCCATATTTCACTGTTACCACATTTGTTTGTTTATTTATTTATTTTGGCGTCACCCTCCCAGTCCCCCCTTCAATGCAATGGCACCCATGATCCCTGGGCCACTCCCCGCTGTTATCCTCAGGCCTAGTTCTGCCTGCATCCTATGGCCTCCCCTTTCAAGGAACAACTCACAGGGGGAGGGGGCACAGCAGCTGGAGGGAACAAATGGATTCAACCTAGCTTGTACTAAGGAGGAAACTTTTCTTCCCTCAGGAGCCACTGACCCTTTAGAAAACTGCGTAAGTAAAAACCCACTAAATACTTAAACTAGAAAAATAGAAAATTGAATTCATCTTTAACTCAAGTTTAAGAATAGAGAGCATGAAACTATTGTGTAGGTACACCTGGATTCTGTGCTGTAATTTGGAGAGGAAGGCTGCCAAACTCCCAGGAGGGCCCTGTCCTCTCCTGGTCGCTGTAAACTCCTGGAGCCCAGGACTGATTTTTTATTCATTTGCTACCCCCTGACCTAGCACACACGGAGGTCTCAGTTAGTGTTTCCGGGATTATGTTATTAGTTTGTTTAAATCATGAGTGGTTATCTGTCCCCCTTTTCTTTCTGCTCAGCCTAACAATAATACGCATCATCCCTTTTCCACAGAACAGCTCTTTGATTATTTGAAGACAGCTAATATACCTGAAATTATCACTGCTTTCTAGACAGGCTCCAATTTTTCAACATCTCATTTAAATTATGTTTCCCAGAGCTGAACAGCATAGATTTGGTCTGATGAACATACTTTCAGTGTCAACAAAGAGGGTGTTTGTGCATCATTTCCATTACCATACTATATTTCCTTCTCTCTTTTTTTTTGCATCTATGTAATATTACAGTCACCATAAACTCTCCTTTTATTTTTTTAAACCAATGTGTCATGTCTCCTCCAGCATATTTAATGCTAAGATAAGCAATTATGTTTTCCCTTTAAATGTTACCTTGATTCATTAAGTAAATATTTCAGGGCCTAATATGTGCCAGGAACTTAATAAGCAGTATTAAATGAAGTAGACATACTCAACACCTTCATGGTGCATTTATACAGGAGAAGAAACATTATAGTAGCTAACATGTACTGAAAACTTTTGACAAAGGCAGGTAGGAAAGTGAGGCTTAGCTTATGGTCAAGCTTGTACATAAGCCTTGGTTTGTTTGATTCCAGAGCCAGCTCTATTAACCACTAGGCTAAAAGGAATACTATCACCTCATGCCTTGACTCAGTCCTGATTCTTTCATCTGTAACTCTAGAAGATACCGTGATTTAAGAGCCTAGGAAGAGGGGGAGAGTAAGGGAAGATGGCGGAAGAGTAAGACGCGGAGATCACCTTCCTCTCCACAGATACACCAGAAATACATCTACACGTGGAACAACTCCTGCAGAACACCTACTGAAGGCTGGCAGAAGACCTCAGACCTCCCAAAAGGCAAGAAACTCCCCACGTACCTGGGTAGGGCAAAAGGAAAAAAGAATAAACAGAGACAAAAGAATAGGGACGGCACCTGCACCAGTGGGAGGGAGCTGTGAAGGAGGAAAAGTTTCCACACACTAGGAAGCCCCTTCGCGGGCGGAGACGGCGGGAGGCGGAGGGGGGAGCTTCGAAGCCGCGGAGGAGTGCACAGCAACGGGTGCGGAGGGCAAAGCGGGGAGATTCCCGCACAGAGGATCGGTGCCGACCGGCACTCACCAGCCCGAGAGGCTTGTCTGCTCACCCGCCGGGACGGGCGGGGCTGCGAGCTGAGGCTCTGAGGCTAGGGTTTCGGTTTCGGACGGAGCGCAGGGAGAGGACTGGGGTTGGCGGCTTGAACATAGCCTGAAGGGGTTAGTGCACCACAGCTAGCCGGGAGGGAGTCCGGGGAAAAGCCTGCACCTGCCGAAGAGGCAAGAGACTTTTTCTTCCCTCTTTGTTTCCTGGTGCGTGAGGAGAGGGGTTTAAGAACGCTGCTTAAAGGAACTCCAGAGACGGGCGCGAGCCGCGGCTAAAAGCGCGAACCCCAGAGACGGGCGAGAGCCGCGGCTGAAAGCGCGGACCCCAGAGACGGGCGCGAGCCGCGGCTGAAAGCGCGGACCCCAGAGACGGGCGCGAGCCGCGGCTGAAAGCGCGGACCCCAGAGACGGGCGCGAGCCGCGGCTGAAAGCGCGGACCCCAGAGACGGGCGCGAGCCGCGGCTGAGGGCGCGGACCCCAGAGACGGGCGCGAGCCGCGGCTGAGGGCGCTGACTCCAGAGACGGGCGCAAGCCGCGGCTGGAGGCGCGGACCCCAAGGCGGGCGGGAGACGTTGGGGCTGCTGCTGCCGCCACCAAGGGGCCTGTGTGCGAGCGCAGGTCGCTCTCCACTCCCCTCTTCCGCGGAGCCTGTGCAGCCCGCCACTGCCGGGTTCCCGGGATCCGGGGACGACTTCCCCGGGAGAGCGCACGGCGGGCCTCGGGCTGGTGGCCGGACTTTGCCGCCGCAGGCCCGCCCCGCATTCCGTGCCCCTCCCTCCCCGCCGCCGGCCTCCGTACGCCAGAACCCCCGAATCAGCGGCTCCTTTAACCCCGTCCTGTCTGAGCAAAAAACAGACGCCCTCCAGCGACCTACACGCAGAGGAAGGGCCAAATCCAAAGCTGAGCCCCTGTGAGCTGTGAGAACAAAGAAGAGAAAGGGAAATCTCTCCCAGCAGCCTCAGAAGCAGCGGATTAAAGCTCCACAATCAACTTGATGTACCCTGCATCTGTGGAATACATGAATAGACAGCCAATCATCCCAAATTAAGGAGGTGGACTTTGGGAGCAAGATCTATGATTTTTCTCCCTATTCCTCTTTTTGTGAATGTGTATGTGTATGCTTCTGTGTGAGATCTTGTCTGTATAGTCTTGCTTCCACCATTTGTCCTAGGTTCTATCCGTCCATGGTTTTTTCTTAAAATTTTTTTTCTTAACAATCAATTTTAATTTTAAGAACGTTATTATACTTTACCTTCGTCCTTTCTTTCTTTCTTTCTTTCCTTCCTTCCTTCCCTCCTTTAGACAACGAATCATCCCAAATTGAGGAGGTGGTCTCTGACAGCAAGATTTATGATTTTTCCCCCTTTACCTCTTTTTGTGAGGGTGTATGTGTACGCTTCTGTGTAAGACTTTGTCTGTATAGCTTTGCTTCCAACATTTGTCCTAAGGTTCTATCCGTCCCTTTTTTTTTTTCTAATTAAGAATTTTTTTAATTCAATAACTTTATTATACTCTATTTTATTTTTACTGTATCTTCTTTCTGTTTTCCCTTCTT
Source organism: Tursiops truncatus (assembly GCF_011762595.2). NCBI lineage: Eukaryota > Metazoa > Chordata > Mammalia > Artiodactyla > Delphinidae > Tursiops > Tursiops truncatus. The sequence continues at coordinate 100,434,902 of NC_047055.1, read as the reverse complement.
TCCCTCCTTCCTTCCTTCCTCCCTCCCTCCTTTCGTTCCTTCTTGCCTTCTTTCCTTCCTTGCTTCTTTCTTTCTTCCTTCCTTCCTTCCTTCCTTCCCTCCTTCCTTCCCTCCTTTAGACAACGAATCATCCCAAATTGAGGAGGTGGTCTCTGACAGCAAGATTTATGATTTTTCCCCCCTTACCTCTTTTTGTGAGGGTGTATGTGTACGCTTCTGTGTGAGACTTTGTCTGTACAGCTTTGCTTCCAACATTTGTCCTAAGGTTCTATCCGTCCCTTTTTTTTTTTTTTTTTCTAATTAAGAATTTTTTTAATTCAATAACTTTATTATACTCTATTTTATTTTTACTGTATCTTCTTTCTGTTTTCCCTTCTTTCCCTCCTTCCTTCCTTCCTCCCTCCCTCCTTTCGTTCCTTCTTGCCTTCTTTCCTTCCTTGCTTCTTTCTTTCTTCCTTCCTTCCTTCCTTCCTTCCCTCCTTCCTTCCCTCCTTTAGACAACGAATCATCCCAAATTGAGGAGGTGGTCTCTGACAGCAAGATTTATGATTTTTCCCCCTTTACCTCTTTTTGTGAGGGTGTATGTGTACGCTTCTGTGTAAGACTTTGTCTGTACAGCTTTGCTTCCAACATTTGTCCTAAGGTTCTATCCGTCCTTTTTTTTTTTCTAATTAAGAATTTTTTAATTCAATAACTTTATTATACTTTATTTTATTTTTACTGTATCTTTTTTCTTTTTGTTTTTCCTTCTTTCCCTCCTTCCTTCCTCCCTCCCTCCCTCCCTCCTTTCGTTCCTTCTTGCCTTTTTTCCTTCTTTGCTTCTTTCTTTCTTTCTTCCTTCCTTCCTTCCTTCCTTCCCTCCTTCCTTCCCTCCTTTCCTTCTTTCTTTCCTCATACATCTACTAATTCCCTCTACTTTTTCTCCCTTTTATTCTGAGCCGTGTGGATGAAAGGCTCTTGGTGCTCCAGCCAGGAGGCAGGGCTCTGCCTCTGAGGTAGGAGAGCCAACTTCAAGACACTGGTTCACAAGAGACCTCCCAGCTCCAGATAATATCAAACGGCGAAAATCTCCCAGAGACCCCCATCTTAACACCAGCACCCAGCTTCACTCAACGACCAGCAAGCCACAGTGCTGGACAACCTGTGCCAAACAACTAGCAAAACAGGAACACAACCCCACCCATTAGCAGAGAGGCTGCCTAAAATCATAATAAGGCCACAGACACCCCAAAACACACCACCAGACGTGAACCTGCCCACTAGAGAGACAAGATCCAGCCTCTTCCACCACAACACAGGCACTAGTCCCCTCCACCAGGAAGCCTACACAACCCACTGAACCAACCTTAGCCACTGGAGACAGACATCAAAAACAGGAGGAACTACGAACCTGCAGCCTGCAAAAAGGAGACCCCAAACACAGTAAGATAAGCAAAATGAGAAAACAGAAAAACACACAGCAGATAAAGGAGCAAGATAAAAATGCACCAGACCTAACAAATGAAGAGGAAATAGGCAGTCTACCTGAAAAAGAATTCAGAATAATGATAGTAAGGTTGATCCGAAATCTTGGAGATAGAATGGACAATAGAATGGACAAAATGCAAGAATCAGTTAACAAGGACCTAGAAGAACTAAAGATGAAACAAGCAACGATGAACAACACAATAAATGAAATTAAAAATACTCTAGATGGGATCAATAGCAGAATAACTGAGGCAGAAGAACGGATAAGTGACCTGGAAGATAAAATAGTGGAAATAACTACTGCAGAGCAGAATAAAGAAAAAAGAATGAAAAGAACTGAGGACAGTCTCAGAGACCTCTGGGACAACATTAAACGCACCAACATTCGAATTATAGGGGTTCCAGAAGAAGAAGAGAAAAAGAAAGGGACTGAGAAAATATTTGAAGAGATTATAGTTGAAAACTTCCCTAATATGGGAAAGGAAATAGTTAACCAAGTCCAGGAAGCACAGAGAGTCCCATACAGGATAAATACAAGGAGAAATACGCCAAGACACATATTAATCAAACTGTCAAAAATTAAATACAAAGAAAGCATATTAAAAGCAGCAAGGGAAAAACAACAAATAACACATAAGGGAATCCCCATAAGGTTAACAGCTGATCTTTCAGCAGAAACCCTACAAGCCAGAAGGGAGTGGCAGGACATACTGAAAGTGATGAAGGAGAAAAACCTGCAACCAAGACTACTCTACCCAGCAAGGATCTCATTCAGATTTGATGGAGAAATTAAAACCTTTACAGACAAGCAAAAGCTGAGAGAGTTCAGCACCACCAAACCAGCTTTACAACAAATGCTAAAGGATCTTCTCTAGGCAAGAAACACAAGAGAAGGAAAAGACCTATAATAACGAACCCAAAACAATTTAGAAAATGGGAATAGGAACATACATATCGATAATTACCTTAAATGTAAATGGACTAAATGCTCCCACCAAAAGACACAGACTAGCTGAATGGATACAAAAACAAGACCCTTACATATGCTGTCTACAAGAGACCCACTTCAGACCTAGAGACACATACAGACTAAAAGTAAGGGGATGGAAAAAGATATTCCATGCAAATGGAAACCAAAAGAAAGCTGGAGTAGCAATTCTCATATCAGACAAAATAGACTTTAAAATAAGGACTATTAAAAGAGACAAAGAAGGACACTACATAATGATCAAGGGATCGATCCAAGAAGAAGATATAACAATTGTAAATATTTATGCACCCAACATAGGAGCACCTCAATACATAAGGCAAATACTAACAGCCATAAAAGGGGAAATTGACAGTAACACATTCATAGTAGGGGACTTAAACACCCCACTTTCACCCATGGACAGATCATCCAAAATGAAAATAAATAAGGAAACACAAGCTTTAAATGATACATTAAACAAGATGGACTTAATTGATATTTATAGGACACTCCATCCAAAAACAACAGAATACACATTTTTCTCAAGTGCTCACGGAACATTCTCCAGGATAGATCATATCTTGGGTCACAAATCAAGCCTTGGCAAATTTAAGAAAATTGAAATTGTATCAAGTATCTTTTCTGACCACAACACCATGAGACTAGATATCAATTACAGGAAAAGATCTGTAAAAAATACAAACACATGGAGGCTAAACAATACACTACTTAATAATGAAGTGATCACTGAAGAAATCAAAGAGGAAATCAAAAAATACCTAGAAACAAATGACAATGGAGACACAACGACCCAAAACCTGTGGGATGCAGCAAAAGCAGTTCTAAGGGGGAAGTTTATAGCAATACAAGCCCACCTTAAGAAGCAGGAAACATCTAGAATAAACAACCTAACCTTGCACCTCAAGCAATTAGAGAAAGAAGAACAAAAAAACCCCAAAGCTAGCAGAAGGAAAGAAATCATAAAAATCAGATCAGAAATAAATGAAAAAGAAATGAAGGAAACAATAGCAAAGATCAATGAAACTAAAAGCTGGTTCTTTGAGAAGATAAACAAAATAGATAAACCACTAGCCAGACTTATCAAGAAAAAAAGGGAGAAGACTCAAATCAATAGAATTAGAAATGAAAAAGGAGAGGTAACAACTGACACTGCAGAAATAAAAGAGATCATGAGAGATTACTACAAGCAACTCTATGCCAATAAAATGGACAATCTGGAAGAAATGGACAAATTCTTAGAAATGCACAACCTGCCAAGACTGAATCAGGAAGAAATAGAAAATATGAACAGACCAATCACAAGCACTGAAATTGAAACTGTGATTAAAAATCTTCCAACAAAGAAAAGCCCAGGACCAGATGGCTTCACAGGCGAATTCTATCAAACATTTAGAGAAGAGCTAACACCTATCCTTCTCAAACTCTTCCAAAATATAGCAGAGGGAGGAACACTCCCAAACTCATTCTACGAGGCCACCATCACCTTGATACCAAAACCAGGCAAGGATGTCACAAAGAAAGAAAACTACAGACCAATATCACTGATGAACATAGATGCAAAAATCCTCAACAAAATACTAGCAAACAGAATCCAACAGCACATTAAAAGGATCATACACCATGATCAAGTGGGGTTTGTTCCAGGAATGCAAGGATTCTTCAATATACGCAAATCTATCAATGTGATAAACCATATTAACAAACTGAAGGAGAAAAACCATATGATCATCTCAATAGATGCAGAGAAAGCTTTTGACAAAATTCAACACCCATTTATGATAAAAACCCTGCAGAAAGTAGGCATAGAGGGAACTTTCCTCAACATAATAAAGGCCATATACGACAAGCCCACAGCAAACATCATCCTCAATGGTGAAAAACTGAAAGCATTTCCACTAAGATCAGGAACAAGACAAGGGTGCCCACTCTCACCACTCTTATTCAACATAGTTTTGGAAGTTTTAGCCACAGCAATCAGAGAAGAGAAGGAAATAAAAGGAATCCAAATCGGAAAAGAAGAAGTAAAGCTGTCACTGTTTGCAGATGACATGATCCTATACATAGAGAATCCTAAAGATGCTACCAGAAAACTACTAGAGCTAATCAATGAATTTGGTAAAGTAGCAGGATACAAAATTAATGCACAGAAATCTCTGGCATTCCTATATACTAATGATGAAAAATCTGAAAGTGAAATCAAGAAAACACTCCCATTTACCATTGCAACAAAAAGAATAAAATATCTAGGAATAAACCTACCTAAGGAGACAAAAGACCTGTATGCAGAAAACTATAAGACACTGATGAAAGAAATTAAAGATGATACAAATAGATGGAGACATATACCATGTTCTTGGATTGGAAGAATCAACATTGTGAAAATGACTCTACTACCCAAAGCAATCTATAGATTCAATGCAATCCCTATCAAACTACCATTGGCATTTTTCACAGAACTAGAACAAAAAATTTCGCAATTTGTATGGAAACACAAAAGACCCCGAATAGCCAAAGCAATCTTGAGAACAAAAAAAGGAACTGGAGGAATCAGGCTCCCTGACTTCAGACTATACTACAAAGCTACAGTTATCAAGACGGTATGGTACTGGCACAAAAACAGAAAGATAGATCAATGGAACAGGATAGAAAGCCCAGAGATAAACCCATGCACATATGGACACCTTATCTTTGATAAAGGTGGCAGGAATGTACAGTGGAAAAAGGACAGCCTCTTCAATAAATGGTGCTGGGAAAACTGGACAGGTACATGTAAAAGAATGAAATTAGAACACTCCCTAACACCATACACAAAAATAAGCTCAAAATGGATTAAAGACCTAAATATAAGGCCAGAAACTATCAAACTATTAGAGGAAAACATAGGCAGAACACTCTATGACATAAATCACAGCAAGATTCTTTCTGACCCACCCCCTAGAGTAATGGAAATAAAAACAAAAATAAACAAATGGGAACTAATGAAACTTAAAAGCTTTTGCACAGCAAAGGAAACCATAAACAAGACCAAAAGACAACCCTCAGAATGGGAGAAAATTTTTGCAAATGAAGCAATTGACAAAGGATTAATCTCCAAAATTTACAAGCAGCTCATGCAGCTCAACAACAAAAAAACAAACAACCCAATCCAAAAATGGGCAGAAGACCTAAATAGACATTTCTCCAAAGAAGATATACAGACTGCCAACAAACACATGAAAGAATGCTCAACATCATTAATCATTAGAGAAATGCAAATCAAAACTACAATGAGATATCATCTCACACCAGTCAGAATGGCCATCATCAATAAATCTAGAAACAATAAATGCTGGAGAGGGTGTGGAGAAAAGGGAACCCTCTTGCACTGCTGGTGGGAATGTGAATTGGTTCAGCCACTATGGAGAACAGTATGGAGGTTCCTTAAAAAACTACAAATAGAACTACCATATGACCCAGCAATCCCACTACTGGGCATATACCCTGAGAAAACCGAAATTCAAAAAGAGTCATGTACCAAAATGTTCATCGCAGCTCTATTTACAATAGCCCGGAGATGGAAACAACCTAAGTGCCCATCATCGGATGAATGGATAAAGAAGATGTGGCACATATATACAATGGAATATTACTCAGCCATAAAAAGAAACGAAATTGAGCTATTTGTAATGAGGTGGATAGACCTAGAGTCTGTCATACACAGTGAAGTAAGTCAGAAAGAAAAAGACAAATACAGTATGCTAACACATATATATGGAATTTAAGAAAAAAAAAAAATGTCATGAAGAACCTAGGGGTAAGGCAGGAATAGAGACGCAGACCTCCTAGAGAACGGACTTGAGGTTATGGGGAGGGGGAAGGGTGAACTGTGACGGGGCGAGAGAGAGTCATGGACATATACACACTAACAAACGTAGTAAGGTAGATAGCTAGTGGGAAGCAGCCCCATGGCACAGGGATATTGGCTCGGTGCTCTGTGACAGCCTGGAGGGGTGGGATAGGGAGGGTGGGAGGGAGGGAGACGCAAGAGGGAAGAGATATGGGAACATATGTATATGTATAACTGATTCACTTTGTTATAAAGCAGAAACTAACACACCATTGTAAAGTAATTATACCCCAATAAAGATGTTAAAAAAAAAAAAAAAGAGCCTAGGAAGAGGGGAGGAATGAAATGAAAGCAGAGAACCAGTGAGAAAGCATTTTTAAAGCCAGAGCACAACCTAAAAGGAAGAACAAATGAAAGATCTACATCAGCAACCAAGGCTAGGAACAAGCAGTTCAGAAAAGGAAACTTGATTTGCCAGTGGAAAAAATACAGCAGACATAAGGTCTGATGGCACAGGCTCCAGATGGGATAAGAAATAAACAGCTGCAAAGAAAGGCTGTCTTCAGACAGGTAATTGAGAGCAGCCTGATCATCAGAGGGGGTAGCCGACGTCTCTAAACACATAATATTGTCAATACGAAATAAATGCCGGAATCATTATTAACCTCTAATTACTGTTTTATAAAAATAACTCAGGAACAGTTATCTTGGAACCATTACATAAAGTAGTATAAACCAAATATGTAATGACATTAATGTCATTAGAAACTTAGATTTTCAGTGTAAGAGGAGATGGCAGTAAAAATCAGATATATTAACTCCTATTTCTTGATCCAAGTAGTGGTTATTTATGGCGTATGCACTTTTCCCATTTATATTATGCTTCGTAACAAAGTGTACTGAAGATAAATAAAACTATAATATATACTATCCGTTTAAGAAAACCAAAAGGCAAGAACGTAGGTAAATTCTTTCTTCAATATCCTCATGCTTATCAATCACTACTGCAAAGTTTATTTCCTTCAAGTTCTAGGAAAAACCTTACCTACACTAAAAATCTCTGGGTCTCCAGGCAGTGCATGGACTCCTGCCAACTTAATTGTAACTTAAATGTTAATATCTTAACACAAATTCCTCCCACTGCTTGATCTACCTGAGAACTGTCAATTATCTTAATGGGAATCCTTCTGTTTATTTTATCTGCAAATTATCTAGCAATCTGGTCTCCTGAAAAAAGGTATATTTTGATCCCTCAAGTAATGTCAAATAAGATTACAGCCTTTTAAGGAAATGTTCATTCATTCAATTAATATTTATTAAGAACAGAGTTGCAAAAGGTATTTTCTATTTTCCTTATTTTTTTTTTCACCTGTATAACATATGAATTCAACCTGGAGGTGGTTTATTTCCAAACAGAGCTAGAATCTTATTGGTTAATTTTTTACCTAATTCAACTAACTTCTATATGTTACTTTAAGTCTTTTAAAATCAATTTACATTATTATAATTGCAATCTACATTATTACAAATCTGCTATTTAAGATGACTAAACTATTTTTTAAACATTATAAATGCATAAAACTGTTTTAAAGCAGGCATCCAGGAGGGATTTTGGGGGAGATATGAGCAGGTTTGTTCGTTTTTTTAACAATTTTTAAAAATATTTATGTAATTATTTGCCTGCTCCGGGTCTTAGCTGTGGCACGTGGGATCTTCCTTGTGCCATGTGGGATCTTTAGTTGCAGCATGTGGGATCTAGTTCCCTGACCTGGGACTGAACCCATGCCCCACCCCACCGCATTGGGAGTGTGGAGTCTTAACCACTGGACCACCAGGGAAGTCCCCGGGTTTGTTTTTAATATGTCAAAAGGCAGCACAGTTAATGAACTATAGAGTACTCTTACTAATCTATTCCAAATATTTTTATTTAATGAATTTAATTTTTTTAGTAAATAGAAAGTTATTCTTCTTATTGAGGTAATAACTTACAGTAATGTGCCAGACACAGTTCAAAGTAATTTACTCATTCACTTTATCTTCAAAACAATCCTATGAGGTTGATACTCTTAAAAATCCCCTTTTTCTCAGATGAGTAAACTGAGGCACAGAGAAGATGAATGACCCGCCTGAGAGTATGTACTACATAAAGCAGAAGGCACATGATTTGAATCCAGGTAATTTGGCCTCAGAACCCAAGTCTTAACAACCTTCCCGTGCTGCTAGATTAGGGTAATCTCATCCAATCCCAGTTTTGTTTGGTTGATTGGTCGTTTTGGTCACATCAGAGTCAACCAAAGCGTGTCAAGGTCACGCGATTTTCAAAACTGGAATTCTCTCTCCGGGAAAGATACCATAACCAAATCATCTGTCTTTTCTTTCTGGCACATAGTTGGTTTGAATAAGTACTGTTTTACTGAATAACGGGACCAGTTTTGCAGTCTTAGCTCTTGTAGCAGTCTTAGCTCACGGCTGGAAATAATGTTGCAAGAACAGCAGCAAGACATTAGCTTCCCTGCTGGTTATTTTATAGAAACGGTATGATGGGCCACATGTCTATTGCTGGCAAGCAGTAATGCCATTTCCTTTTTTTCTTGTGGTGTTATCTTCTAAAAACACTATTCTCCAATGTGTGCTGCATTCAATCAGTGGTTACTCTTAAATACTAACAGAACAGACCATTTCTAGAATGGTAATAAGACTGAGAAACAGACTTTTGTGTATGTCTCTCTTGGTTAGAAGTATAAGGCACTTCGTTTAGGAAACATATTCATAATTTCCAAACTGTTTTGATCTTGTTTCCATTCTAGGTGCCTTTCCCACAGACCAAGAGTCAGAGAGTCTTGAATATATAGATCTCACTTAATGGGATTATGACGCTACCTTTTCTCCATTTTGGCGGTCTTCTTTATAAACCTTTTAACCTAACCTTTGGCCCTGTACCTCCATGCAAGTCTTTTACATTTATTTTACTGAATAGGCAGTTTTTCACAGTTTCGCCTTAGGCTACACTAATGCATTTATAGACTCATATTCTGGGTTCATTAGAGATCTCAGTTAGGGGCTAGAAGGTGACCATTAAAGATACGACTGAACCTTTCTTTCTGGTCCACATCTCCCTGTCTGTTGTTTGGTCTCAAAATGTCATGCCATATAGATAAAAACCCTGCATGCCAACCTCAGTGAACATGCCAAGAAGGGAAACATGATCCTTTTATTGCAATGTTCATTAAAAAAATGCAATGCTTCATACACATCAGACATACTGCATGATTGGACTCAATGTATTCACTGAATAGTATTGTTCACTTTTTTCTCATAAAATTATACATGTTAGTTATAGAAATTTTGGAATCTCTATAACATGGAAAAGGAAAATATATATTGCCTGCCATTCTGAGAAAATCCTGTTGAAGTATAAGCATATTTCATTACAGTTTTTTGGCTTGGTTTGGGTTTTGTTGCTATGTTTTTTTGTTTTTGTTTTATTTTTGTCTATATAGGCAGATAATCGTTGACTTCTGCTTTTTTTTTCTCACTTAGGGAAATACTTGACTTTATAAATGGTTGAAGAATGGAATAGTGACTGCCATATAATACCCATTTAATAAGGGTGCTTTTATGGTGTGCTTGATTCACTCATTCAACTTAACTTCAGCATGCAACTATTCACACTGCTATTTTTTTAAACGTGCATTTTATGTTTTGTTTTAGGTTTAAAATGCAGTCATTATGAATACATTAGAAAATTCTGATCAGGCAAAGACTTTAGGATAATGCTGGTGTCATAAAACTCAGCAAATCTTCATTAAATATTGAATGAAATGGTAAATAATTAATACCACAATTCCATGAGCCAAAATAACTACTTTAAATTAATATTTTGTTTATACAATTTTCCGTATATTTGAATAAACATATTGAAAAGAAAACCTGTTTTTCCTTTTTAACAAAAAAAATACTACTATCTACTGACTTCATCTCTGAGATAATCTAAAACAGTTATTAGGAGCTTATTTAGAATGACTTGAAGGAACATCTCTAAGCAAGTACTTCTGTGCAATTTCCAGGCCCATGTAGGTTTGCATCTGAGATTTCCTTGGCTGTTAAAAAATGCAGTTCCCCATTTGGCCTCTTCTAATGACGAGGTGAGCAAAGTCGTCTCAGTTGTGCACATATTATACTCGCGTTAAATTCTTTTCCAGTTCTAAGGGCACAGCTTCTCTTTCCTAGTGATAGTTTTAATTGAACATGTTGTAGACTGGGACTTCAGTTTCCTAAACTTACTAAGTTGTGCCTTTGATTGTGGGATAATGAAAACAGTCTAGAATACTAGACCTTTTGCAACTGGTGCAGGCAGATGACAAAAGCATAGGACTACATGATGGCAAAAACATGGTCATATTGTATCCACGAGTATTTTGCAAAGGTTTTAACAGAGAAAAGGAGTGAAATAATTGAGCCTTTACAACAACACATATAGAACAAAAAGCATGTTATTTGAAAAAAAAAAAAAAAAAAAAAAGAACTTGTACCATTACAGCTAGTACTATATTCATGTTACAAAAGGCCATTTAATTTATCCAAAACAATATCAGCAGTTGCATTAAGGCTGTACATTTGAATTTTATTGCTTTTTCGTACTTGTGTTTAATTTGAAAATATTATTTGGTGTTACAGATCTATAAGCCCTTTAACCATAAAATGTGTGCCCTTTGTTTTATATTTGTGCCTATATAAGTAATTTTTAATAAAATTAATTTGTCAGCAGTGGTTGACCACAGGAATTTTTTATTCCTTTTAAGTTGACCTGTTTATTGTTCAAGTTTGAGAAGCATTACACTTTAACAACCATCATGTAAAATGTCTTAACAATGGGGAAATTTGAGATTGGTTCTTTGTAGAAAAACGCTATTAAGGAGAGGTAGAGTAGAACAATATACATTTTAATACACGTCTACTCGTATAGGCAGGTTAAAATTTGCAAAGTCATTGTTTTAATTAAAGAAAAATATGTCTCATAATGTTGTTGGGCAGATGTAACTGGCTTAATAATAAGTGAGAATTAACTTCCTGTGCTTGATGTGCTTGAAGGCAATATCACTGATGGCAAAACTGATGGCCGTACAAGCTGGCCATCACTTGGGCCATTATGGTTGAGTTAGCATGGAAAATAGCAACAGAAGACAAAATGAATTATAGCCCATGAAACTTTTATACAATACCATAATGGATACTAGTTTAAGGCAGCGGACAATTAGAAGGAAACTGTGATGACCTGACATCTGGCTGGTCCTTTATGGGTTTACACCACCACTGAAATTGCCTTCTACCTGCAAGAAGAATCAGGAACCCTAGAACATGTGTTCATATATATAACCTAGAAGGCCAAAGATAGTCACACCACTCCATTGGACCACATTTATATACACATACACACACACATGAAAACACATTCTACATACACATCAATGCATGCGTGTGTGTTTATAGTAGTTTTAGTTTCATAATGAAACTGTCAAAAGTGAAGAGTTCACACAAAAAAATCAATTACAAGATACAAGAATATAAAATGGGGGACTTCCCTGGTGGTCTACTGGCTAAAACTCCGCGCTCCCAATGCAGGGAGCCCAGGGTCGATCCCTGGTCAGGGAACTAGATACCACATGCTGCAACTAAGAGTTTGCATGGCACAACTAAAGACCCCACATGCCGCAACCAAACACTGCATGCCGCAACTAAAGATCCCATATGCTGCAACTAAAGATCCTGCATGCCACAACAAAGATCCTGTGTGCCACACCTAAGACCCAGGGCAGCCAAATAAATAAATAAATAAATAAATATTTTTTAAAAAGAATATAAAATGGGAAGAGGGTATAAATAATGAAAAAATATTATGGTTATAGATCGCAAAGGCTATAATTCTGTCTTCTTTATCTTGAAATAAGTTGAATAATGTAACCTAACTTACAAGAGGAGAGGTTGAGGTTCCATATTGTGGTCTTTGTATCTGATCACTCAATAGTTGTGAAAGTGTTAATTGTTGATGATGCCAATTCTAGGCATCCAAGATTTTCAGAAGCCAAGTCTCTGATCAGATTGGAAATTTGTTTCGATATAGGATGAAAGTCTAATCTCCCATCTTTTTTCTCTGTACACAGTATCTTCGAGAGTGCTAACTATGTAATAAATTCTTCATAACTACTGATTTGATTGATTTTATTAGTCCAAATATAGAAATGAGGAATATTTGCTCCTTCACTGCTGCCTTGTTAACTCCTAGTAAATGTTAGTCACTAAGTAAATGTCTTAAATGACTAAATAATCCAGAAAAAATAGTTATATTCATATCTCAGGGACACCCATTAGTGGTCTACAACCAAAGTTCTATGTGGCCTATCAAAGTTTCTTAGTCTCATATCAAAAGGACTCAGGAGCCAACGTGAAGAGGCTTCCATTGGATATAGATGGAAAAATAGGAGGATCAATAAGAGTAACAACTAAAGAAAGGATTGCAATATATCGATTATACTTAGATATATTTAAATCCATACACTCATAGTGATACCAAAACAAACAAGCAAAAGTAAATAAACAAAAATCACCACTGGTAACTTCTGAAAGAGACTACTAAGGAACCAATTCATTATTTGGAAAATTGTTCTCTTTTGAAAATTGTTCTCCGAAGCATTTATTCTACTTTTTCTATACGGACTATACTACAAGGTAACCAAATAGGTAATGCAGAGGAGTTATATTTATAGAAATATTCCAGCTAATAAATGAAGAAGTAGTGATAGAATATCGCTATTTTGCAAACCACAGTAAAACAATTAAGACAAAAATCATCAATGGTTGCTAATATCACACACCATAAAAGTGAGGCAACCAAACATTACGTACCTTTTGATGAAAATAGACAAAACTATTAATAAAGTTATCTTGAAAAATAAAGAAAGAAGCCTAACTATGAGCAGCCCTCTAGATCAACTGCTAATTTATAGGAACCACCAGGGACAGAGAAACATTTTAAACAATACGATGGGGAGATAATCAACAACATCTAGATAAAAGGTCCTGTTTCTTCAAAACAACAGGAGAAAGAAAAAGAGAGAGGCAGAGGAAACTTTAAGAGTAATCTATAGATTAAAGTAGATTTAACAATTACATTTAAAAATCCCAATGTACAGTCTTGTTGATCTCAAATCAATTATTTAAATATTAGTGGTGTCCTATCAGATAATCTGGGAAACATAAGCACTGTGTATTTTACGATATTAAGAAAATATTACTTTTTCTGGATGTGACAGTGGCATTGTTATTATGTTTTGAAGGAGGATTCTTTTAGAAATATAAGCTGAGATGTTTAAGAAGGAAGAGATATACTTTCTGGGATTTGCTTCAAAAGAATTAGATATAGGCAGTGTGTCGGTGTAGAGAGGACACAAGATGGTAATGATTATAACTGTTGGAGCTCAATGAGGGGTACGTGGTATTTGTTATACATTTTTTCTACTTTTGTATATGTTTGAAATTGTCCATAATAATATGTTATACAAAATGATCCATGTGCACCTATAATACATTAATGGCAAGATATAAGTTATCATAAGAATAATTATGTCTTAAGTTCTTCCCTTCTCCTCATCATGGCATCAATATAACTATAGTCTTTGATCATTATGGTTTCTCTAGGCCCTGAGAGACAGTTTTTAGATTTCTGTTTGTTTATGAACTTCAGTCAAGTAATCAGGAAATCAATACAACAAAATATTCTAACTGTCTGGAAAACATGCGAGCATAAATAACAATCATTTACACTTTTGTAACAAAACTGACATTGGATCATACTTAAAATACCCAAGATTCAGGGTAGATTTGGATTCTGGTTTGTCTCAAAGGCTTAGCTGCATATGGTGACTAAGGGAGTTAAATAATATCCTTATCTTTCAGTATCTCTTTACGTTTAATTGACATGGGGGCCTAAGGATTTCCTAATAGAAACAAAATTAATAACTTAAAACTCTCCACTATTAGACAACATATGAATATTCATGTCCATGAAATTTGTGGAGCTACAAAAAAAGCACAATTTCAAGGAGAAAGTCTATTGCTCTAAGATAAAATTCATCCTACACATACGGACATAATAAGCTAATTTAATATCTTGGCCTAAGTCTTAGAATAGAGAAGTCCCAAATCCACCCTGATGGCTGTTACCAGAACCCATAACCACTTTGGTGTCCAATGCATGTACTAGGATAAAAGATCTACCTACAACCTTGAAGGATCAGGTTTTTTGTTTTTTGTTTTTTTTGCAGTACTCGGGCCTCTCACTGCTGTGGCCTCTCCCGTTGCGGAGCACAGGCTCTGGACGCGCGGGCTCAGCGGCCATGGCTCACGAGCCCAGCCTCTCCGCGGCATGTGGGATCTTCCCGGACCAGGGCACGAACCCACGTCCCCTGCATCGGCAGGCGGACTCTCAACCACTGCGCCACCAGGGAAGCCCGAAGGATCAGTTTTATTAAAACAGTCACTCTTTAGGGCCCAGCAACTGTACTGTGACTGTCTTAGAAGAGTACAGGCATCCCTCGCTCTTTGAAAGCTCATTTTATGTCACTTCACTTTTACGAGAGACCTACATTAGTACTTATTTACACTAACCCAAAGAAATCTGAAGAGGATTTTGCTTTTATAAAAAAGATGAAAAGCGAAAACAGTGTTCAGCATTCGTTTCACAGCAAGTGGTTACAGAGGCAGTGGGCACCCCAAACAGCAAGAGTGGCACGGCCAAGCTCCTTCCCAGGAACTACACTTAGCATCTCAGCATCAAGCCTCCATAGCTTAGAACTGTCTGTGAGTGTCTGTGCTTTATGTCGATTTATTTTGTGCATCAGTTAACAAGATGTGTCCTAAGGTAACTGCGCCTTTGCTCTACACCAGCCATTTTGGCATATAGAAGGTTTCATAGGAACAGTGTACTTTCGGAGAGCAAGGGATGCCTGTCTAACACTGAGCAGGGGAAGTTTCCCCTTGCCATTTTATGGATATGTTTAGTAGCTGTGGCTTCGTGCACACTGAAAGCACCAAGCAAAGCACAAAACAGCAGCACCCAGGTGGTTAACAGTGGCCTAGGGCACAGTGTCGAGCTGCTGCAGCTGTGGAGGCAAGCATCTGCCTGGAGTAGAGGGTCAGCAGTGTTGCTGATAGAGGTGTGAAAGGCCCTGGGAGAAGCGCTCAGCACCAGAACTAAGGGAGGCAAGCAGCAGCCCAAACTTGCAAGTACCTGAACGACATCCAACAAGGACAGTGGTGCACACTGGAATGGGAAACCCTGGAGTGGCCAAGGCATTGCAGATGCACATGGAGAGGTAACAAGCTAGCAGAATTAGGATACTAAAGCCACCGTAACCCATTACCACACAGGCTCATAACCCCCCAGGCAGTTTGGATTATAATAACCTTCATATACTCCTCAGCGCTTGGCTAGGCAGGATCTTTACTCAACAAAACACCCCTAGGCAGTGAAAGGCAGTATATATTCACTAGCTGGTTCTGCTATCCATCTGTCTCCCAAGCCAGAGACATGGGAGCCTTCCATTTCATCTCTTATCCTTCATAGCCAGTCCATTGCCCAAAGTCTTAAATTGGGTTCCCAAGTGTCAGACCTGGGACAGGAATTTGAATCCATGATGTTCATTATGATGGTGGAGAAATGAGGAAGAAAATAGAAAACTGCCAATACAGGGTGCATAAATTATAAAGCCACTTTATGTCCACTTTCAGAAGATCCTACCAAATTTAAGGAGAAATGTCTTTTAGAAGCCACTCACAGGGATTTTTTTTTTTTTTTTTTTGCAGCTAAGGGGGCGTTCTTCCCACCCAGGATTACACTGTAGTTTTCAAACAAGTCGGATGGCCCCCTAAACACACTCCCCTCACAGAGGAAACAGATGACTGGAATTTCTCCTAGGTCCTCTTACAAATGATTAGCTAAAGGCCAATGTTCAGGGCCTTTTTCTCTTTAAGATGAACCAGTCCAAGGTTACATTATGCACTCAGAAAAGACTTTGTTAAAACTTTAAAACACTATATACAGACTTTATAAAGGCATATTGCATTTAACACTGAAGATGGTTGCTGTTGGTCCCAGCTGAAAACTGACAAGATATTTAAAGGAATTGTTTTAATAACTGTTGAAGACTGACCAGATTGGAAGCAGACAGAAAATTTGGGGGGACCTCCTCTCCTAAGCTAAAATGAAACTATGTACCCAGATGTGAAGATAAACGTTCTCAAGCCTTTGTAAAAGTATATACGCAAACAATGGAGAAAGGGAGACGTTTTTTAAAAATACAAACTGCTATATAAAACTTCTTTGCCCAAAATCTACTCAGGTAAACTTATTTTATAAACTACTGAGTTTTACATTATCATACCTATCTCATGGATAAAATTTTAAAACAAAACCTATAAGGTCTCTGTTTATATATGTCTATATGTTTATGTGTGTCCATATATATGTGTTGTAGATGTGACATTTGCTATCTCTGGATGACATCACTAAAATTAAGTTGTAAAACAGCTCTCTTAAATTGGCCTAAACAACCAGTACTTATATAAATTTAGTATTCATAAAAATTATCAAAAGTATAATAGAACCTAACCTAGAAGCTATTCAGGATCACATGACCTGGGAAAATACTCGGTGTTAAAGCTAGTTTAAGTTTGTTGGCTTAATTAATACAGATACATCCTTAGAATAATCAACACTGAGTATAATTTATTATTTCTTGGTTTACTAAAAGTCAAATAAGCTCATGTTATCTCTGCTACAAAATTTGTCAACAACAAAAACAAAAACTTAAGATGATGGCTAACTGCTTTAATGTCTCATAAAATTTTCATGAGAAATCTAAATATGATTATAAAGAAGAAATAAATTAAACAAATGTAATATAAAAGTTTTTAGGTGAACTCTTTAGAAATGTTTGTTTTATTGTATGTTAATTTAAAAATAGTTACCCAGATCTCTTTGGTGACTTCCACTGTTAAAAGAGTTTTGCTAAGTTAAATTAAGTGCTAGAATTTTATTGAATATCTACATAATTTCCAAATAAGATGAAATAGTGAAACATTAATTTCTGAACGTAGGTTTATCTACATTTGGCTTCCTATTACAGAGGAACTAAAGATAAATTTGGGTCTCTAGTAAACATATCTTATGCTTTATTGAAAGACTACACTATGAAGAAGCACATGCTTCTAGAAATTATGAAATGTATCCACAAATTTGTCAATGTAAAGAATGGTGGTGTAACAGACAGTTCAAAATTGCTTATTTCTAAGTTTTCACTAGAAACAAGGTTTCTAAGGTTAAAGAATTCTAATTAATACATGTAGCTAAAACTACTAGATATAATAAGGGAAACAACTCTGAATGCAAGGAAAAGTAAGCTGTGTTTTTGGTTAGAAAAGGTATGAAGTATGGAGATGCATTTTTGTTGAGGGAAATGAAACTGATTTTTTCCTAAAATAAAACTGGTTATTTCAGAATGGGAAAAGAAAAGGAGAATGGAGGACAAACTATGGAGAGAGAGACAGAAAGAGAGAGAGAAGGGGGGTGGGTTTTGTGTGGTCAAGTTGGCTGAAACTTGAATTACCATTATAATGGTTTTTAAATTAAGCTTTAATACCAATAGTGTACTTATGTAAAACTAAAACTCAATTTTCTTTCATCTGCTAAAAAGAAAATCTTTCTTAGATTATTGGTCTGCTCTTAATAAGAAATTTAAACAAAGGTTTTTGTTTACCTTTTAAGTAATCTGCTTGGAAAGCCAAGATTTTGCCTTACCAACTGTGCTTTATACTGTCTTCATCAGGTCTTTGATTACTTAAAACCGAGTCCTCTGTATTAAAAGAGCTAAGTTTTGCTCACAACTATGTAACCTTCTGTATTTGCCTTTAAAATATTTTGTTACTTTCGTTAAGTAGATAATTAAGTATTGTTTCACAATGCCCTGTGATCCTATCTAGACAAGTGTCTACAACGCTTTGATTTTTTGACAGATTTCACAAAATCAAATTCTAAATAAAGTCTTTTTGACCCAGAATTAACTTTGGGATTTTCTAGAGCACCCCTGGAACATGTCAAGAGATTTGTTCTCTCCCCTTAAAAAAGAGAGAGGTTAAACTAATTAGGCTTATGTGATATGCTAAATTACATGGGAAGCATTATCAGATAAGAAGTAATACTAGGCTGTCTTTATATTGTATTTGATAAATACATATTATAAGTGTTCCAGAAACTGTGTGAAATTTCTAAAATTTGGATATATCCTGGTATAATATTATCAGTCATAATTCTAGCCATTATCTTTAAATGTTGTATATCACAGAAATAAACTTTCTTGCCAATTGCATTGAAATGAACTCTAATCAGATCTGTAACCATGGCCATGTTTTAAGTCTTTGTCATTTACAGAGAGTTACTGTTTTACTTCGATGCTTTTGCAAAAGTGTTTGCAAAAGTGCTTCATCTTCAAGGAGACTAATGGAAGTACCCTAGAATACAGATTTCTGATAACTTTAAGATCATAAAACTGAACTGGGTAAGAATTTCAAGAACTAATGGAAAAAACTGGATTCAAAATCAACAAGAATTAATTACATGCAACTGAATACACTGATGAGGATAAGTATAGCTTTTTATGATTTTTTTTGCTTGAAACATTGCTTATTTTTAAATGTTCTGTTTCTCCAAAGTTAAGGAAAACTTTTATCTTTTTGCTTAAACTACCTGTAACTTAGAACAATTTTATGGGATATAACTTTGTAAACGAAGATGAAACATTCATCTTTTTCTCCCTATGTGATCCTGGCAGAATTCAGAAACTCTCAATGAGTATTCTTATTTTAATGGCAATATAGTTATTTGAGTAAGTTCAATAAGTATCTGTTCATCTTGTAACAGGACTCAATTGGAACCACTGGTTATGTCATGAAGGCTCTGACTGGCATGTCATATTTGAAAATGAGGTACATAAACTCAGATATGACCAGACAGCTTTAAGGAACTAAGGTTGACTTTATGGAGCCAACAAAGCCCCTTTGGAAAAACAGCCTGACACCTTGATTCCCAGCAGCCTTACCAGGTGACTAAGGAAGGTCACTTTGGCAGGCACAGGAACTTCAGGATATTTTGGGGACCACAAGAAGAGAGGAATTCACCCAAATCTATAGGTATTGCACCTGACGGCGAATACTTGGCTTGGCTTAAGCCTTGAGAAGCTTTTAAGAGTCCAATCTGAGATTCCTTATGAAAAGTTCCAGCAAAGCAAACTTAAAACAGCCTAAACAGTCGATAACTCTTCTTGCTACACTTATGTAAATAATCAGACCAAGTTTATTGAAACTAGACTTAATTGCAAACAAATTAGTCTTATTGTGGTTATCCTTTATAAAAATGGGGGTGATTGTATAGAGAAAAATTATGTTTCAATAATATGCTTTTGTGGATATTAAATTGTCTTTGAGGTATTGTTTTTTTCTACTTGTAAAGTGGACTAAATCCTGATTATTCTAGTTTCTCCCAATATTTGGCTACAACTCTCCAAACTAACATTTCAATTATCTCTCACCCTTTTGACTTGGAATCAATGAGAACTAAAACTGCCTTTTCCCCAAAGCCATACCAGCTAAAGGTGAACAATTTGATATAAACTTCAGGGAAATCACAACAGCTCATGTATAGACAATCTTCATGCCTGTTGCTGTGTGGGCCACTCAGAAAGATCAGCAGAGACATGCAAACTGCAAACTAGGAAAATCTATTAGATTGCCACTGCCTGCCCTCACTTCATCTGAAGATGCTTTGAGCCAGACATTTAGAAATCCTCTCAATGGGATGCCTTGAGAACTCAGAAACTGGGATTATAATCTGCTCCAATATTAACTTCTGTTTTTCTTTGGAGTCTATAGAAATGTATCTTATTAAGTATCTGATTGCTTGCACTATAGGCTTAACTGTGGGAGCCCCCGTCTCACCCCCTGAAATGAGACACTCTTAACTGTCTCATCCCCTGAAATGAGACACAATTGTTTAACTGAACTGACCTATTCTCAGGACTAAGAGATTAGTACAATGAGATAGAACAACCTACCAACTCAACTTCTAGAGTATGAAACTTCTTGGGGAAGTTTCAAAGGTGGAAGTGAACAGGTTCAGAATGAGACTCCCCAGAAAGTGCCACTTTGGCATGTGGATTATTCTAAGCTAAAGAGATGGAGGCCCCAAACTTAGCAAGAGTGTTTTACCTTCCCTTCAACTACATAAAATAATTTACATAGAGGGCCTGGTCCATGGAGAGAGCTTTCACTAGATATAACTACAAAGACTATGGGCTAAGTATGGTAAGCTTAGGGGAGCCTGGCAGGGTCGGTTTGTTCAAAGTCCTCTTTGTGTCCCATTGCCTCTGCATGGCATAGCAAACATTTGTTTACCAAATATTTGCTCTTCCTATCTTTCTGTGAATTGTCTCCCTCCCCACTGTAGCCCCAGATCCCTACCCTCTTCTTAGCTCAGAATGGCATATAAGCCTCAATTGCCTAACTGTTGGGGAGTCTCTCATTGTCTTTGTGGGGCTCCCATACATACATAATTAAATTTGTTTTTCCCCTGTTAATCTGTATTATGTCAATTTTATTAATACGCCAGACAAAAGAACCTAGCTGGGTACAGAAAAAATTTTATTCCATGCTAAAGGAAAGAAGTCAGGCACTAAAGGCCACATATAGTATGATTACATTTATATTAAATGTCCATGATAGGCAAATTCATAGAGAAAGAACATAGACTAGTCGTCGCCAGAGGCTATGGGGAGGGAGGAACGGGGAATGACTGTTAATGGGCATGGACTTTCTTTTGGGGATGATGAAAATATACTAAAATTAGGCAGTGGTGATAGTTGCACAACTATACGAATATACTGAAACCCCTCGAATTGTACGTTTAAAAAGGGTGGATTTTATGGTATGTGAATTATATCTCCATAAAACTGTTATAACGGGCTTCCCTGGTGGCGCAGTGGTTGAGAGTCCGCCTGCCGATGCAGGGGACGTGGGTTCATGCCCTGGTCCGGGAAGATCCCACATGCCACGGAGCGGCTGGGCCCGTGAGCCATGGCCGCTGAGCCTGTGCGTCCGGAGCCTGTGCTCCGCAATGGGAGAGGCCACAGCAGTGAGAGGCCAAGGTACCGCAAAAAACAAAAAAAACTGTTATAACAAGTCCCTGGGATATCCCATTTCTGAAGAAACACATTTTTTTTTTTTCCCTTGAAATCTTCTGAAGAAGTTTACAGCTCTTTTTGTTGTTCTGTGGCTTTTGGGAAGCAGCTTGCTCCGCGTTTATTTGTTTTTGTTTCATTTTAGTGTTAGAATCAACCCTGCTTACATATCCTGAGTCTTTTTTTAAATTTTAGGCTTAACAACAAACAGAGGCAGCACTTCCAATTCCCCAGTGATTGAACAGGTTTTAATGGGCAGATGGTAAGCATTTGTTTCCCTCATTGTTTGCTACCAGGAGGAAGGGTGTGAAATAGCTCTTCTGGGTCAAAATGTATGGTTTACAAAAGAATTCCTTCCTTTTGTCTTAGCCTAGTCTTGTTTTTGAGACAATAATTTCTCTTAGTTTTATGTCAACTTCAGGCAAAATGTTATCGTGTAATAATGACTTTATTTGGAAAATAAGATAAAAAATTTACCTGCATGGGGTAGTACAGATGGAAGATAGGAAAGATGAGTACTGCAAGTATTAGGTCGATGTGACCACTTTCAAGAACCATTATTAAAGTCTTTGAAATTGACACCACAATTGCCTAAAAATCTTATCTAGAATATTTAGGAATCAACAGCAAAACTACTTATATAGATCTTGAAATATTTATTTTTTTGGCAATTCTTCCTGATTGCAGGAGAGGCAGATATTGCTTGTTGTTTACCAATACCTATTCTACCCTTCTTACTTTTTAACAAAATTCTAGTTTTGTTTAGTGGTAGTGCGTCTAGCTAAAACAACAACCTCATTTCTAGCCTCCCAGGAAGCCAGCAGTGGCCTTGTGACCAGGTGAGAGGAAGACTGCACAGGATTTTGGGGAAAGTTGTTTTCCTGATATAGATGTTGCCCCTCACTTTCTTTTTTTCCCCAGCTTTACTGAGATATGCTGCCCCTTTCTTATTCTTGCTTCTGAAAGGGAGCAGAATCTGCCAACCCAGCATATGCCTCCTTAGCATAAGGATTAGCTCGAGCTGATTATTTTTATGAATCAGCAAAGGAATATCATAACCTGAGTAGAAGTTACCCTTCTGAAAGAGACATTTACATTTCTAAGGAAAAATCTCTATTCGTAAGTGTCACCCTCTCTGGACCAGGAAGAGTGAGATGACTAAATCTCTAGAAACTCTTATCAATGGAGAAGGCAACAGACTTAAATCTGCATAACAATCTTACCCATGTTTATTGTGCTTTTCCTGGTCACCTCCCATAACTGGCCTCCTATCTACCCTAACATCTTCTTTTGTCTTTAGCTGGAGATGTTACTTATGGTGGAGACTTGGGCCATTTCAGCTCAGTTTTCCTGGGTCTCTCCCAAGTATACAGGAAGTATACATGTTATTAAATTTATGTTTATTTTTCTCCTGTTAATCTGTCTTTTATTAGAGTGTGGGTCTTAGCCAAGACCCTAGAAAGGTAGAGGGAAATTATTTTTCCTCCTCTACACTTTTTTCTTTGTCTTCCCTGGAATGTGGATGTAAGGTTGAAGGTACTGACACCATCATCTTGCAACCGGGAATTGACAAGCATGAGAGTGAGAGTAAGATATTATGAGTGAAAGAGCAAAAAGACAGAAGGAGTCTGAGTTGCTGACATCATAAAGCCACTTTCTTCCCTTAGACTGCTTTCCTTCAGACTTCATCACATGAAAACCAAAATCTGCTTTTTGGTTAAATAGTTTGTCTTGTCCTAGCTTCTGTCACTTGCATCTAAAAATACAATCCCCATCTGCAGTTCTTCTCAACTGGTGAACTACCACCCTCTAGAGCAGCGGTCCCCAACCTTTTTGGCACCAGGGACTGGTTTCATGGAAGACAATTTTTCCACAGATGGGGGGGATGGGGGGGTGGTTCAGGCAGTTATGTGAGCAATGGGGAGCGGCAGAATGAAGCTTTGCTCGCTCACCCACCGCTCACCTCCTGCTGTGTGGCCCGGTTCCTAACAGGCTGCAGACCGCTACTGGTCCACAGTCTAGGGGTTGGAGCCCCCTGCTCTAGAGTACATGTAGGAAATATATGAAAACATTTTTAATCTTCGTATGGAAGGGAGAGATGTGCCAAGGGCACTAGACAACTGGTACCATGCAGAACAGTCCAACAAAACAAATAATTGCTTCATGCTTGCATAGCTTTTGAAAAGTAGGTGACAACCTGTTTATAATTATGTGAACTTAGGACCTTAGCTCCATTTTACATATAAATGCAAAGTATGAATATTTTTTTCACATTTTAAATATACAAGAATTTTCCAAGAAAGCAACTAGCGTGCAAATAAAGGGAAAATTTGTACTTTTTTATTCAGAACTTTACCAAAAGTTGTTAAGCACAAAGGAAAACACCATTACTGTACGCAATACAGCTCATGACACTTCAATCATTAATACCACATTCCTGCATTAGTCAGCATTTATAGCAGTCTATTCCTGGTGATTCCAGGCACAGGTACTACATTTAACACGAGCATTATATAGCCTGCTTATTTATATATTGGATAATGAATTACTGGTGATCAATATAGAAATTATTTTACAATAAATTTTCCTTTCAATCCATTCTTATTTCAGCAATTTTTTTGAAGTTATATATAGATAAGTTACATTATTGGTAAATTTCCTTTGAGAATGGTAATGGGAATATTATAAAATATATTTTACAAAAAGGGGTGTTTGATCTTATAGGGTTGAAACCTATACAATACATAGGGAAAGGAGTTTTTAAAAGGGATGATGTATACTTATTGAGAGAGTAAGGTGGTATGTACAAGTGATGGAAAGATGGTTTTTACATGTAAATGTTCCTATCCTTTCATGTTTCTATTCTGAGACTTTGGCCAACTTGGGTCCAAAGAAATGGATCAGCTATAATTGTAGGACCAAACCACTGAAGGGTTTTCCTTCACAATTGGAAACCAAATACAAGACTGACTCCAATCCAGGATAATTTGAAGAAAGAGAAAAAAAAAAAAAAAAGAAATCAGTATAAAGGCATGTGCATACCAGTGTGGGGAGGGAATGAGGGAAGAGAGTACCAACTAGGACAAGATATGATTAGCTGATTAGTTCCTATTCCACTCAGCGTAATAATGGCCAAATATTTAGCTGGTCTATCCACTTGTATTTTGCAAGTATCAAAACCAAAGGAAAAATGAATTATCACACCTGGCAAAAATATAGAAAGATTTTTTTTTTTTTAATCCTTAAAATGTGAAGTAAAACTAGAGAGAAAATACGGAGCAAATAAGGAACTTTGTCCCAAGGTATGGAAACATCGACAAAACTATTACCAGTTATAGTTGACCTTTACCGGGTAAAACCTGGACAAACAGGACAAACTCCTTCAAAAGAAAAGTCTTCAAAGGGTCAAATCCCATGGTGTTCACAGACCGGGAAGGCTGCTACAGGGCAGGAAGAGTCTATTATACAGAGAAAAGCAGTAGGAGCACAATTATCTTTGAAGAGCTTTGGGGCAAGTGTAAGCCCTGCAGTGCCAGTTTTCTGTGCTAAGGCAGGAAGGGATACAACCCCACTTTTGCTCGATAGTTGCCTTGTTTAGTAACTTCCTTTAAGAGAAATGCCTTATCTTTTCAGACTTTTTTTTTTTTTTTTTGTGGCCACTCCATGCAGCATGCAGGAACTTAGTTCCCTGACCAGGGATCGAACCCATGTTCCCTGCAGTGGAAGCACAGAGTCTTAATCACTGGACTGCCAGGGAAGTCCCTATCTTTTAAGATTTTTATAAAATATTTTCCAATTCTATTTCTACCTTTATCTCAGGAAATACCAAGTGAATAAGAAACTCATGTTTTCGCCCTAAAATAGCAAACTCTCTGTACAATTTTTTAATACGGTGATAGAGACTATTCTATTTTCTTTGTTGGAAAATTTCCAACTGCTGCCACTCAAGTTCTTTCCACTGATAGTCTGCAAATATGCAACACATGAAGAACTTATCACTATGGCCAAGAGAGTCAATGTTTTGGACAGCCTCATGGAGAAAGTCTTACTAGAAGTACTGGTAGACTACATTTAGAAAATTATTTCTCCCAGACAGATATTTTAGAGTGGACAAAACTCTAAAACAAAGCCAAAACAAAGCCATTATAATTTATATATTCTCAGGGATTATTCTTAATTTTGTACAAAACCACAATTACCAGTATGTGAGTTCCAACTCCTACATATTATTGTAGGCTTATTTTTCATCGCCATTATAAGTTTGTGATAGAAATGTTCTGCTTTCCCTTGGCGGAGTTGGCTTTACCAAAATAAGTAAATTATCTGTGAACTCCAATAAGAGAACAAATGTACCAACCACTTATTTTCTAGGCTTCGAGTTACCCTGGAGAGTGGCTAAAGCTTAATTTATCCATGTTCCTGAAGCCTAATTTGTTTAACATGACCCAGTGGTATTACCAAAGCATTTTCCATACTAATAAAAATTCAGTCTGATGACCTAGTCAGTTGTATTTAATTTTTTTTTTTTTTTTTTTTTTTTTGGTTCATGGCAACCAATTTGGCACTTACACGTTTTCCCACTTTATCTAAAATTCCATTGAAATGACAGAAGGTATTCAGGTGCTAAAAGAATAAAATTATAATCAGCATGGAAAACAAGAATGAGAACAAGCAGAAGGACCAGGATATTTGTGGAAATGCTGAAAGATAGAGATGGGATCTGGTTGAAAAAGAACACAGAGGAGGGAATTCCCTGATGGTCCAGTGGTTAGGACCCCATGCTCTCCCTGCCAAGGGCCTGGGTTCAGTGCCTGGTCGGGGAACTAAGATCCCACAACCCATGCGGTGTGGCCAAAAACAAACAAACAAACAAACACAGAGGGGAGATGAAACACAACTACAAACACAAGGAGTAATCGGAAACTTCACAGAAGTCTCATGCCTTTAGCTGACAAATAGTATACTGCAGTTGTGCTGGGTGTTGGGATACTCAGAGGATGTATAATGGGAGAAGTGAGCTCATACAGGACCTGAGGATTGGTTGGGGTCCTTTAGAAAGTTCCCCAAGGAAGAAACATTAAACTCTGACCTGAAGGATGAAAAGGAGTCTAAGAATACTCCAGTGTCTTTAAAGAAGATTGGTATCACTGGAATTTAGAGAGGGAGGTGGAGATGGGTAGAAAATCAGAGGGAAGGCTAGCAAAAGGTAGGGCTCCGTTGCGCATGTTAAGTATTGAAACATTCACTTTATAGTAATAGACAGCTATTAAAGAGTTGTAAGCAACAGTCGAATAAATCTTGTAAAAAACATTTATTCTATTTGCCATATTGAAAATGGAGTGCAGGGAGTTAAGGGTGGATGTATAAAGTACAGTAGGATAGACAAAGGGAGACTTTGCGCACAAATGAACATCACTGGACTTCATATAAAAAGGTTTATTCCCTTCAAATGTCTTTACTTTTCTACTCCCAATCAACTAGCCTAGTCTCCACCACCAGGATTACTGAAGTGGCCTCCAAACTGATTTCCTTAATCCTCATCTCCAGCCCACTCCAACATCATCCATCATGGTACAAGCAAACAATTTTTCCTAATCATCACTTTTTCCACCTCATTTCTCTGCTTAAAAATTGACCGTGTCTTCATATTACTTATAGATGGGGTATAAGAGGATTAAAAACAAATTTATTTTCCTCACTCAAGTTCATAATTAAATAAGTCAGAGACACAGGGAGTCAGACAGATACAGATGAAAATATCTCCTTTATCAATGAGAAAGTTGATATCAGTGAGCATGGCCTAAGCCTTCTTGCTATGTACGCTTGGTGATAATTTACCTAGTGACATCCATTAAATAACAGCTGACCTTTTCCCATGTCAGATACCGCTATACAATTTACACGATGGAGAGACAGAGCCCCAAAGTAAAAGGTGCTGAGCCACACATACTCAATTCCTCCTCCAAAAATTCCAGCCAGACAGTTCACTCCTGCGTTGTTGTTTTTTTTTCTTTTTGGCCACACCACGTAGCATGTGGAATCTTAGCTCCCCGACCAGTGATTGAACCCGTGCCCCCTGCAGTGTAAGCACGGAGTCCTAATCACTTGACCGCCAGGGAATTCCCCACTCCTGCTAAGAAGTGGAGTGCATGAAGAGATAGGGCAAAAGGGCAGTAATATTCCACCAGTATAGTTCCCTCCACAATTGGATAGCTGAAGCAAGATGAAAAGAGGGCCCATATATTATATACATTATAATGTATGTAACTGCATATACATTAAACTATTCTGTCTGATTTTTGATATTCCGAATAGTTTGCTAATTATAATTTATATTTCTCAGCATAAGCCCCCTGTTTCTGTCATTTTTCTTGTACTGTCCATATTATTTGCTTCCTGTCCTTTAACTCTGATACTAAAATTGACTGATGATTATCCAATCAGTCTTTTCTCAAGCCAAGGTTAAGGTAAGCATTATTATCTGAATGTGTTTGCAGAAATTTTAATTTTACGTGGCTCATAATCATAGCCACGTTCACTGGTATGTTTATTTATCTCTAAATGAGGTTTAGGTATTATGAAATATCCTATCTCTGATACTGAATTTCTAGATAATGAGCACTGTACTAGAAAGCTATACTGATAACAACCTTACTAATATTAATTCTCCAAACATTTACAGCAAGGGTAATACAAAATCTCAGGTATCAACACATGACATTTTTAGAAACATTTTATAAGTAAATCAATTACAATGGATTACTTTTATTATTATAGTTAAATGTTTCAAAATACCATACTATTCCTAAGAACTATAAAATGTTGCAGTAACCTATAAAATTAATGTTTCAATGATTTCTAAAACATCATTGGAAAATAATGCATATATATGTATATATAGTTATATATGTATATATTAGTGTGAATGTGTGTCTGTGTGTGTGTGTGTGTGTGTGTAGAGAGAGAGGGATAATCTCCTCAATACATGTCCCCCAAAGCAAACCAAACCCCCCCCAAAAATGTAGAAAAGGAATCATTTAACAATTTCTGAGATGTTCTCAGATACCGATATGACAAATCTTAGTGAATTCAGCCTACCATTAGTGAACCCAGAGTTGATTAAAAGCAGTTAAAGAGGAGAAATATTTTTTAAATGTCATGAAGAGAAAGCGGACTCTTCTGTAGATCACTCTTCAATTAAAAATATTCATGGTAAGGCAGAAATTTTATTCCCTCTCATAGGAAAGATAAATTGTCATTATGTCTCTATAACATGTATCACCCTGGCACCAAGGCACTAAACATCAACTACCATTAATAACGATTGATTTTATAATTAAAGTAGCTAACTGATAAGAAATAGTGACTTTTTACAGATATTTGAAAATGAAACTGGGTTCTCCCCACCCTATTAAAATATCTAGTGGAAATTAGAATAGGTCCTTTCTCATTCATTCCAGGAAAAGCATTCGTTGGAATCCAGTATTTATTAAATTAAATAATTTTTATTACATCTGCACATTAAAATTTTAAATTATATAGCAGTAGAAAGATTACTGAGATTATTCACAAGGTACACAGTTAAACACTCTACTCATGAAAAAGTTAATTTGGGTACTTCTGTCAAGATTAAATGGCTTAGATCCATTTCTCCCTGCTACTTCCCACTAACATTACAATCAGCGCTGGTAATAATGCAAGAAGCAACCAAGGTGGTAAGAAGATGAGGGAGGTTCGGGATGCTGGGACTAGAGAAGCAGCTGAGTGACCTGCATCGCCTTACCCAATAGAGTAAGGTGGCCCAAACTCGGCATTTAACAACCCCCAACTAGCATTAGAAGGCAGCCCAGACAGGCTCATTCTTCCCTCAGATGCAACAGGAGTCCCTGAGACATCAGGCAAGCTTGACTCCATCTTGGACACAGTGGGCAGATACAATCCCGATACCCGCCAATAATAGTGACCAGGGGAAGTGCTCTCCATCCCTGTTGGGCTTGCACTTCCTCACATCTACAGATACTGACACATGTGATAAAGCTGCACAGAATTAAATATATGCACACATACACACAAGCACACACATAAACACATATGTGAGCACTCAGAAAATCTGAATAGAATTGGTGGATTGTATCAATGTCAATATTCTGGTTGTGACATTGTATGACTGTTTCGCAAGATGTTACCATTGGGGGGAACTGAGTAAAGTGTACACAGGGTCTCCCTGGGTTATTTCTTATAACTCATGTGTATCTATAATTATCTTAGTAAAAATGTCAATTTTTTAAAAAGTCAATTTTGATTTTCCCCTCTATATTTGAATTTCACTGGATGTTATATTTATTTTATTCACGAAATAATTGAGAATCAGCCCACTTCGTGTTTACTCAAAGCTAGTTAAACTCAGAGCAATATTATTTTAGAAGAACGCTGCATGATATGACCTTATCAGCCACTTACTAACCTATCTGAATAGACATTACGTACATGAGCTGATCTTTGAGGCATCTTTTCTGCCTGAAGCTCTTTTTTTTTTTTTTTTTTCAATTTTAAACTGGAAGTATTCCTTCCCTGCCAGCTCAAGAAAATGTCAAACTATTAAATAGGATGGTTCTGAGTCATAATTGATCACTAGAGGCCCATAGGCAGTGTGACTGTGGGCAACTTATTTAACCTCTGTGCTTTAGTTTCCCTGTGTATAAGAACTGAACTAACAGTAGACCCTACTTCCTAGGGTGGTTATGTGCTAAAATATGTGAAACCCTTAGGTCAGTGCCAGGCATATGGGAAGCACTTCAGTAAATATTAACTATTATTTCTACTCATAAAACATAAATCATTCTTCACTAGAATTTGTATGACTAAAGGAGGTAGCACTTTAAATCTACTTTAACATAAGGGGCTGCTTCTCACTGGAAACCTTTTAAGTACTGCTTGTATCACCCTTGTTAGCAGTTATGCAGTGTACGGCTTGAATTATTAACTTCTGGATAAAGAAACATCCTTCCCCTTTCCTTTACTAGCTTTTTAATAGCATAGCTTCAGGTCTTCCACCGAAAACATTAGAACTGTCACTTAATTTTCAACCTCCCAATATTTAATTGCAAGATGTGCAATATAATTAAAAAGGTACCCATAGGGCAACTAATTCTGAAAACTAGTGATAAGTGAATGAAGGAAGTATGCTTAATTTCATTTTCATGCTTTAACAGTTTCTGTCTTACATTGATAAAGAGATCCTAAGCTCCACATCTGCATAAGAAGATATTCTTACACTGTACATGTGGCTATACAAAATGCTTATGTGTATATGCTTTAGTGTGTATGCACACATGGTCAGCTATAAAAAATATAGATAATTTGGATAATTTTAGGGCGTTACATAATGTGACTCACATATACATAATTATGGTGTTCCCCCCCTCCCCGAGAACAAGACAGCATTTCCTAATTTTTTTGACATTAGATGTGTTTTATTGTTTACAATATACTCTATAACTCAACCAAATTTTGATTAAAAGGGAAAATGATTAAAAGTATTACTTGCTACAATTAATAGTTTGGTATAGTTTTATTTTATTGCCATAAATGATGGCATTCATTCCTTCATGCCTACCATAACACATGAATCTATTTATAATAGGAAAATATATTAGAATCCAAAGTTTACTCCTGAAGAATCTTAACAAATTTCTAACATCTTTGGCAAATGTCAGGAAAATTCACCATTTCTATTATACTCTTCTGATTTAAGTTGAGGAAATAATTTTAAAGATAATAGGACAGTCCAGGGAGATGAGCTCCAGCCAGTCACTGTGGAAAAACCAGAGGAGTCATAGTCATGAAGTTGCCAACACCACAGCTGGTGGACTTGCCAAGGAAGGCAGATGCCAAAGCAAGAAAAATAGCTCTTTCTGATTGATTGTTGAAACCTACAAAGGTCAAACACTTCATGTGTGGACCTGACTACAGAACTGTCTTCTCCCCAAAAGGCATCACTTATTTGCTTTACATTGTTGAAGGTGCTGGAGATGTAAAAGTAATATTGTTATATATAAGCATAAAAATATGCGCAAGGGGGACTTCCCTGGTGGTCCAGTGGGTAAGACTCCATGCTCCCAATGCAGAGGGCCCAGGTTCAATCCCTGGTCAGGGAACCAAATCCCACATGCATGCTGCAACTAAGAGCTTGAGTACCGCAACTAAAAGATCCCACATGCTGCAACGAAGATTCCGCGTGCCACAACTAAGACCCAGCACAGCCAAAGTAAATAAATAAATATTTTTTTTAAAAAAATGTCCAAGGAACATCTAGCTTTCCTTTAGCAAACAATAAAAAAGAAACTCTGAAGTATTATAGCTTTTATAAATTGTAACTTTCCTTCTCCATGACTCACTTTCTCTATCTGTAAAATGGAGATAATGTAGCATCCCAGTGTTATTATAAGGGAAAAAGTGAAATAACAGATGTGATATACTGAGCATAATGCCAAACACTTAGCACTCATCAACCACAGGAATAACGATTGTTATTCCTATGATCATTTCTATAATCATGCCCAGTTGGTTAAACTTATATTATTATACTCTTAATATTTGTATTATTACACCAAGTTAGACAAATCAAAACTATTTTTTAAAGCTTGTCTACAAGTAACTGTATCATTTTTGTTTAACATGAATCAGTTATTCGGAAATTTATTTTATGTAAATATGTCATAAATAAAATACTATTACCTTTTAATTTATTTTTTCAGTGACCTTAGAAATTTAAAGGTTAAGAAATAATTTTCAAAGAAAAAAAAAATCACAGCATCATTTTCTAGAGCTCTCTAGGTGAGGATTAACTGTGTTAATGGCCAGATCAAGTTGTGTACACACTACACATTACACCCAATTCAAATTTTAAAACAACTCAAACATAGGGGAATTTCATTTTAGTCCTTATGGTATCAAAATATACAGGTTTTTTTTTAAAAAAAGAAATAAAATAACCAATCCTCCAGGTGCTTTTCTCAGTTTTCAGTTAATTTCTGTCATCAGAATTGAGACCAACAAATGAAAACCTGTGATCAATATCAGTGAATCACATTTCAAAAAGAAAAGAATAGCAGCCATTACTTCAAATGGCTGAATGATAGGGATTCCAGTTTAAAAAAAAGTCTTCTATTAATATCTTATTTCCATGAACTCAGAGTTTGTCTACATTTCTTATAAAGTACATTTGACCCTTCAGTTTCAGTGAACTAGCTGAAAACCCACAGGAAACAGGAATGCATTCTATAGCAACTCCGCCTTTCTTCTGTAAAGATTATGAGGTAGATGTTTCTGAAATGTCTAACATTTCTGTGAAAAACTAGCAGCATAATATAGATCTGGTAGCAGGATACTCAAAGCTGCTTCTGATGTCAGGAATGCATGACAATTTTAGGTCAGCCATCCCCTATGTCCAAAAAACACAGGACCAAAGGCTCAGGATGATTTTTTATGTTTTGCTCCATTTGAATTACACAGGCAAAACCAAGGATACAAACGAGGCCTTATATGACTTGACATCCGCACGCCTAATCTAGCAGAACCTTGACATCAATGATACAGTCAGATGAAGCAAAAGGTTCCTGCAATGCCCATGTCAACATCAGATTGAGTAGAAGCTCCCCACTTGGCATTCCCACTTGAGTGCTCTGCAGTCCTGGCATGTCACCTAACTGGCTGGTGCTTCCTAACAGGCCCTGCACCAGTTCTGACTGATGTGTGAGTGTGCAAACATTACCAGCATTCAGAAGCCAGATGGCCCACACACCAAGCACAGCAGCCAGACAACACACAGGCAGATTCAGCACACTGTTGGAGAGTTTCATTTTTGGTGAATCCTCGCCACACTAAAGTATACATATTCTTATTTACTTGATTTCATTCCATATTAACCCACAGTGATGTCTCCCTCTGTTGTTTCAGTGCCACATTCTAATTAAAGGAGCAAATTATTTTTTCCTTCCATTTAACATGAAACGAAGACCTTTACGATCAACCTGATTCTACCCTGCTATTTTTGGAGGCTGTCATGTGCTCTCTCAAATCACAGATGAACAAAATCTCTTCACTGCTTCTACAGGATAAAGCAGTCATTTATTTCTTTCACCTCACTTAAATGGATTCTTTAAAACATAAGCCCTAACTTTTTTTTCTTAACATCTTTATTGGAGTATAATTGCTTTACAATGGTGTGTTAGTTTCTGCTTTATAACAAAGTGAATCGGTTATACATATACATATGTCCCCATATCTCTTCCCTCTTGTGTCTCCCTCCCTCCCACCCTCCCTATCCCACCCTTCCAGCTGGTCACAAAGCACTGAGCTCATCTCCCTGTGCTATGCGGCTGCTTCCCACTAGCTATCTATTTTACGTTTGGTAGTGTATATATGTCCATGCCACTCTCTCACTTTGTCACAGCTTACCCTTCCCCCTCCCCACATCCTCAAGTCCATTCTCTTGTAGGTCTGCGTCTTTAAAGCCCTAACTTTTGAAATGAGTGTCCAGAAGAAGGCACACCTTCCCAAATCTGCATGAATAGTTCCTACATGTATCAGCCACACAAGAAAATGATACATTAACAAAACAACGCAAAATCACCTATATTATTCCTCATAATAAAAAATTAAAGTCAGTTAATATTGGTCTTCTCTTCTCACACATGTAAAACACCATGCATGCATATGCTTTTGTGTGTGTGTGTGTGTGTGTGTGTGTGTGTGTGTGTGTGTAAGCACAATGAATGGAGATTTCCATTGGAACTGCTGTGGTAAGAAAAAACTGAACCCACAAATAAGAAAATCAGTACTTCTCAGTATTAATTATTTATGAGTTAAAAGAATATGACAGCTACTGAAATTCTTTCTTGAATCTGAGTCAGCTGTGCACATGTGTTTCTGACTTTATTCACTAAGATGAGCAGCCTTCTAGAAAACACTAAAACAGAACCTTCAAAAGCACCAATTCAAGATCTGAAGATCTGATGGAAGTTTGGAGACCTGTTCAAAGAAGTCTGAGGAATTTCTTGGGAATTTCCTTACCATATTGATATCTTAAATTGGAAAAAAAGAAAAAGAAAAAAAACTTAGTATATTTGACAAAAATAGTAAGCTTGCTTCCTGAACTTAAAACAAATAGCTCTCTACTGGATCCATTCTGAGCACATCACTCCAGGCTGTCAGGTCAGCCACAGTGCTCATAGGTTCCCTTGGGAATAAGCTAATTCTGGAATCACTTTATAGTTTGGATTCTTTCAGCATGAGATATTGATATTGTTGTAGAGGCTAGATTACATAACATATAAAAAGAGAGCTCATGTTTTACTGAAGTACATGTGCTAAACAAATTGTGTAGTGTGACTGTGCATGTGTTAAGAATTTTAATTACTTTTATAAGGAGAAGCAAATATTCATGTTTCATTATTTCATCTTGACCAATAGTTTTGATTTGCTTGGAAACCAAAAACTACCTTTTGCAATAAACCAGTGTTCCAACAGCAATAAATCTCACAATGAACAATGTTTAAACTGATCATCTAAAATAAAATTTAAAAAAAGGATGGTCATTGAAGGTCAAAGACAGTCTGCATGAAAAAATCCATGAGGGTACCATAAAATGTAGTTTAAATCAAATTGTTATATATTAGAAAATCTTTAATGTCAATTCTGCTATAATTCAAGAAGAAAATAATGAAGAGGAATAAAGAAAAGAGTAAAGTGAAACCAAATGTGTCATCACATAAAGCAACATACACCAGGGTAGGGTGCTATAAAGTTTTATTTCTACAGCTTTGAAAGAAGCTGAAAACTCACTTGTGACTCTCCAGCTCATGAGTAATGTGGTCATTTCAAACTTATGGCAATAAAAACTTTACAGCACCCCAGTTCAGAACATACGCCAAACAGAGAAAAAAGTAAAAATCAAAATGAAATGTGACAAAACACTGCAAAACACCTCTCATCTGACACGACTATTCTGTTTTGGTCTGGGATTCAGCAGCCGCTTTCGTCTTGGAATTTCTGTCTCAAAATCATGGAGCAACTTGAAGGACCACTATGATTAACATCAAAGTAAATGTGGAAAAAATAATTTCTTTAATCACAATGGTGCTAACTATATGTATTTCAGAAAATGTCCTAACTGTTGCAAAACTAAGAAGAGAAACATAATTCCTGCAGCCAAATACTAATCTGTTCGACCTTCACACAGAAACAATGAAGACAAGCCATTTTCTTTCACAAAAATTTTAGAGAAAATGGCGTGTCTTTACAATGAGAGCTCAATGCTTTCAAAGGCTGTAATTATATTTTAAAGGAATACGTTATTTTTATTATCATGGAATTGTTGATATTCATTCCGGGAGGTCATATTTTTCTACTTAGATTTTTGCCTGTTGATGAAAAGTATTTTATGTAAATAGTGTTGGATTAGACTTTAGTTTATTAGTATTAATTAGTTATATTTTGCCACTTGGACAACTTGCATAACTTCGGTGCTATTCTAATTCCCACTCCATTTTCCTAGCTGTAGGGCCAGAATCTAAATAATCCTATTATTAATAGCTGTCTAATTTTTAGCTATTCTATTTCATAGCCTAGAGGTTTCACAGCTCTGTATGAAAATAAGAAAAGCTGTCACTGATTAATACATATTTGTTTTTATATTAACTGGGTAACTGCAATGTTACTACACACAGTCATCTAACTCCTTGATTGATGACCATATTGCCACACATGGAAACATCAAAATGCCAAATAAAAAGCAATAATCATATAGCTTATTTCCAAGTGTTGTTTAAATTGTTTGGGGATTTCTTCTTTGCCTATAGGACAGACTTAAGAGATTTCAAGGTAGTTTTCCTTTCAATCAAACTTTTAGGGGATTATAAATTATCTTCCTATAGACCATGCTCACGAGCCTAGTTATAGTGTACCACCTCTGTAAAAACAATTAGCACTTTTTCTACTGAAATAATGATAGAAGAAAAAAAAGGCTAAAAAATTCTGAGATACACCCTTACCACCAGAGTACAATGAAATTCATCAGTCATTGACAACATCCGGAAATGAATCCACTGTTTCCCCCAAATCCCTTTCCCCTCTAAAGAGGAGAGGAGTTAGCTGTCACCCACAAGTGTCAATCCAAAATAATGAGAGTAATTTAGGAAAAGTTATTAAATGGTTTGTTTTAAAATTTCCAGATACTATAATATGCCATCATTACAAACATCGTTACTCTTAGAAGGTAAACCCTCCAAAACAGTCATTTCACATGAGATGATTCACAATTACAACCACATGAACTGTGATCAAATCATATCACTTGGATCCATGTTCAGTGGATCAGTATATATATGCCTATCACCTAGAGAGTTTAGTGCTACATATACGTAGGGAAAAGGTACTCAGTCAGTGCAGCTCCAGTTTAAAACAGTGTCTAAAAAGTGTTCATAAAAGGTTTGTATCTAACAAAGAAAAACATTATATCCCTGTTCCTGACACCCACAATGGTAATGGTAATAGAAGGATAACAAGAATATACATCTTGATCCTGTAAGCCAAGTTTCATCCTAGAAGAGGTTAGAACATGGCATCCTGTACTATGTCTGGCAACCATAATTTGAGACCATTTTGGAGACTGTGCACCACAGCGATATTATCCTTAATTTGTTAAAATTCATTTTGCATCCAATTATAATCATAACTATAAAAATGTGAACGTGTACAAAAATAGTACCTCTCTTTTCATTTTTCTCATTTAATAATTATTGTATCTTATCCAAAATTTGTTTTTCTTTGCAAATTGTAAATATTTCAGTTTAGATTTCATGTTTTTCCTTAGAAAAAAAGCAAAGATCTCCATTAAATTAAAAAGTGGGCTAATTTTCCCTACATGTTGAGGTGAAAGCAGATATTTTAGAAGATAATCACTATATGCTAAATAATTACAAATAACTTTTAATAACTAAAGTTGGCAACATTAAAAAGAGCTAAACCAGCAATGTCTATTGGAAATTTCTGTGATGATGAAAATGTTCTACACTTGCATCATCCAATAAGACTTGCCACTAGAAACACATGGCTGTTGCACACTTGAAGTGTGCCCAGTGCAATGGAGGAAACACATATTTTATTTTCACTAATATAAATTTAAATTTAAATTGCCATATGTGCCTTGTGGCTACTGAATCGGGCAGCACAAGTTTAGGCATTAATTACTTAAAAATGTATATATTTATCCCTACATAACATCATACACACATGTAGGGTTATATGTGCACAGACATATACATAAATGGATGCAATCTTATAGCTATTTAAAAATCAGTATCAAAACTTTCTCTAAATAAAACATACCACAGATTCTTGCTTCATTTCAGTGAATGTGAAGAACTCAGAGATTTATTAAGATAAATTGGATCAAAAATATCTTCCATATCAAATGCAACTACTTAGCCATTTCTGCAAAACCAGAGATTTTTCTCCTCAAAAATGAACTTAAAAACAACTTAATCCTCTGTTTAATTTACCATTTCACTGCTTGCAATTGCTTATTGTGAGTGCTCCTAATTTTTTTCTTCTTGGAAATTTTGCAAGGCTCTTATGCCAGTATATGGCTTGCATTTTGTCATTCCTTTGAAATTCAAATTGATTTTTACTGTTCAATATATTTATTTACATTAAAAAATGTATACTTAATAATCTGGAAGAAACAATCACAGGTTCTGGAATGATTCCATCTAGTAAAGACCTTTTATCAATAGTAACATCTATTTGATATAGATCCTTGATCTGATAGAAATTTAGGCATTTTTTATAAAGCAGCATTAATGCCAATGGATTGGTCAAAGTATACATTGTTTCAGTAATGAAAGATAAGTGGACAAACCTTCAAGATGGCAGAGGAGTAAGACATAGAGATCACTTTCCTCCCCATAAATACATCAAAAATACACCTATATCTGGAGCAGCTCCTACAGAACACCTACTGAATGCTGGCAGAAGACCTCAGACTTCCCAAAACACAAGAAAATCCCCACGTACCTGGGTAGGGCAAAAGTATAAAGAAAAAACAGAGACAAAAGAATAGGGACAGGACCCGAACCTCTGGGAGGGAGCTGTGAAGGAGAAAACGTTTCCACATGCTAGGGAGCCCCTTCAATGGCAGGGATGGGGCGTGGGCTGGGGGGTAGCTGTGGAGCCATGAAGGAGAGCACAGCAACAGGGGTGCGGAGGGCAAAGCGGAGAGATTCCCGCACAGAGGATCAGTGCTGACCAGCACTCACCAGCCCAAGAGGCTTGTCTGCTCACCCGCCGGGGCGGCCGGGGGCTGAGAGCTGAGGCTCGGGCTTCGGAGTTCAGATTCCAGGGAGAGGACTGGGGTTGGCTGTGTGAACACAGCCTGAAGGGGGCTAGTGCACCACAGCTAGCCAGGAGGGAGTCCGGGAAAAAGTCTGGACCTGCCAGAGAGGCAAGAGACCTTTTTTGGGGGGTACACAAGGAGAGGGGATTCCTTCCCAACGTGCCCACAGAAGGCAGAGCACTGCCTAAACAAGCTCCTGAGATGGGCATGAGCTGCGGGTATCAGCTCGGACCCCAGAGACGGGCATGAACCGCTAACACTGCTGCAGCAGCCCCCAAGAATCCTATGTGCAAGCACAGGTCACTATCCACACACACCCCAGGAGCCTGTGTAGCATGCCACTGCCAGGGTCCTGTGATCCAGGGACAAGTTCCCTGGGAGAACACACGTTGTGCCTCAGGCTGTTGCAACATCACGCTGGCCTCTGATGCTGCAGGCTTGCCCTGCAGTCCAATTATGACTACCATATCCCTCCCTCCCCCCAGCCTGAGTGACCAAGAGAGCCCTTATCAGCTGCTGCTTTCACCCCCTCCTGTCTGGGTGGGTAACAGATGCCTGAGGGCAACCTACACACAGAGGCAGGGCCAAAGCCAAAGCTGAACCCCAGGAGCTGTGTGAACAAAGAAGAGAAAAGGAAATTCCTCCGGGCAGCCTCAGGAGCAGCAGATTAAATCCCCACAATCAACTTGATAAACACTGCATCTGAAGAATACCTGAAGAGGCAACGAAAGTTCCCAAAATTGAGGTGGAGGACTTTGAGAGCAACTGTAGACTTGGGGTTTGCTTTCTGCATCTATTTTTTTTCTGGTTTTATGTTTATCTTAGTTTAGTATTTAGTGCTTATTATCACTGGTGGATTTGTTTATTGGTTTGGTTGCTCTCTTCCTTTTTTTTTCCTATATATATATTTCTTTTTCTTCTTTTTCTCTTTTTGTGAGTGTGTATGTGTATGCTTCTTTGTGTGATTGTGTCTGTATAGGTTTGCTTTCACCATTTGACCTAGGGTTCTGTCTGTCCGTTTTTTTGTTTTTGTTTTTTTCTTTCTTTCTTTTTTTCTGAACTGTGTGGCTGGCAGGGTCTTGGTACTCTGGCCGCGGGGTATCAGGCCTGAGCCTCCGAGGTAGGAGGGGGCCAAGTCCAGGATACTGGACCACCAGAAAGTTCCTGGCCCCACGTAATACCAATTGGCGAGAGCTCTCGCAGAGATCTTCATCTCAACACTAAGACCCAGCTCCACCCAATGGCCAGCAAGCTTCAGGGCTGGATGCACCATGTCAAACAACTAGCAAGACAGAAACACAACCCCACCAATTAGCAGAGAGGCTGCCTAAAATCTTAATAAGGTCACAGACACTCAAAAACACACCACCAGACATGGCCCTGCACACTAGTAGGACAAGAACAGCCCCAGCCACCAGAACACAGGTACCAGTCCCCTCCACCAGGAAGCCTACACAACCCACTGAACCAACCTTACCCACTGGGGGAAGACACCAAAAACAACGAGAACTATGAAGCTGCAGCCTGCGAAAAGGAGACCCCAAACATGGTAATTTAAGCAAAATGAGAAGACAGAGAAACACAGCAGATGAAAGAGCAAGGTAAAAACCCACCAGACCAAACAAACGAAGAGGAAATAGGCAGTCTACCTGAAAAAGAATTCAGAAT
The DNA here is from genome assembly GCF_011762595.2 of Tursiops truncatus. Classification (NCBI taxonomy): domain Eukaryota; kingdom Metazoa; phylum Chordata; class Mammalia; order Artiodactyla; family Delphinidae; genus Tursiops; species Tursiops truncatus. The sequence continues at coordinate 100,394,271 of NC_047055.1, read as the reverse complement.
AATGATAGTAAAGATGATCCAAAATCTTGGAAATAGAATAGAGACAATACAAGAAACGTTTAACAAGGACCTAGAAAAACGAAAGAGCAAACAAACAGTGAGGAATAACACAATAAAAGAAATTAAAAATTCTCTAGAAGGAATCAATAGCAGAATAACTGAGGCAGAAGAACGGATAGGTGACCTGGAAGATAAAATAGTGGAAATAACCGCTGCAGAACAGAATAAAGAAAAAAGAATGAAAAGAACTGCGGACAGTCCCAGAGACCTCTAGGACAACATTAAACACACCAACATTCGAATTATAGGGGTTCCAGAAGAAGAAGAGAAAAAGAAAGGGACAGAGAAAATATTTGAAGAGATTATAGGTGAAAACTTCCCTAACATGGGAAAGGAAATAGTCATTCAAGTCCAGGAACTGCAGAGAGTCCCACACAGGATAAATACAAGGAGAAACACACAAAGACACATATTAATCAACCTATCAAAAATTGAATTCAAAGAAAAAATATTAAAAGCCGCAAGGGTAATGCAACAAATAACATACAAGGGAAACCCCATAAGGTTAACAGCTGATCTTTCAGCAGAAGCTCTGCAGGCCAGAAGGGAGTGGCAGGACATATTTAAAGTGATGAAAGGGAAAAACCTACAACCAAGATTGCTCTACCCACCAGGATCTCAATCAGATTCAACAGAGAAATTAAAAGCTTTACAGACAAGCACAAGTTAAGAGAATCCAGCACCAATAAACCAAATTTACAACAAGTGCTAAAGGAACTTCTCTAGGCAGGAAACACAAGACAAGGAAAAGACCTACAATAACAAACCCAAAACAATTAAGAAAATGGTAATAGGAACATACATATCAATAATTACCTTAAATGTAAATGGATTAAATGCTCCAACCAAAACACACAGACTGGCTGAATGGATACAAAAACAGGACCTGTACATATGCTGTCTACAAGAGACCCACTTCAGACCTGGGGACACATACAGACTGAAAGTGAGGGAATAGAAGACGATATTCTATGCAAATGGAAATCAAAAGAAAGCTAGAGGAGCAATTTTCATATCAGACAAAACAGACTTTAAAATAAAGACTATTACAAGAGACAAAGAAGGACACAACATAATGATCAAGGGATCAACCCAAGAAGAAGATAGAACAATTGTAAATATTTATGCACCCAACATAGGAGCACCTCAATGTATTAGGCAAATGCTAACAGCCATAAAAGGGGAAATCAACAGTAACACAGTCATACTAGGGGACTTTAACGCCCCACTTTCACCAAGGGACAGATCATCCAAAATGAAATTAAACAAGGAAAAACAAGCTTTAAAAGACACATTCAACCAGACAGACTTAATTGATATTTGTAGCACATTCCATCCCAAAGAACAGAATACACTTTCTTCTCAAGTGCTCATGGAACATTCTCCAGGATAGATCGTATCTTGGGTCACAAATCAAGCCTTGGTAAATTCAAGAAAATTGAAATCGTATCAAATATCTTTTCCGACCACAACAGTATGAGACTAGATATCAGTTACAGGAAGAAAACTGTAAAAAATACAAACACATGGAGGCTAAACAACACACTACTAAATAACCAAGAGATCACTGAAGAAATCAAAGAGGAAATCAAAAAATACCTAGAAACAAATGACAATAAAAACAGGACAACCCAAAACCTATGAGATGCAGCAAAAACGCTTCTAATTGGGAAGTTTATAGCAATACAATCCTGCCTCAAGAAACAAGAAACATTCCAAATATCCTAACCTTATACCTAAAGCAATTAGAGAGAAAAAACAAAAAACCCTCAAAGTTAGTAGAAGGAAAGAAATCATAAAGATCAGATCAGAAATAAATGAAAAAGAAATGAAGCAAAGAATAGCAAAGATCAACAAAACTAAAGGCTAGAACTTTGAGAAGATAAACAAAATGGATAAACCATTAGCCAGACTCATCAAGAAAAAAAGGCAGATGACTCAAATCCACAGAATTAGAAATATAGAAAGACAAGTAAAAACTGACACTGCAGAAATACAAAGGATCATGAGAGATTACTACAATAGACTATATGCCAATAAAATGGACCACCTGGAAGAAATGGACACGTTCTTAGAAAAGCACAACCTTCTGGGACTGAACCAGAGAGAAAGAGGAAATATTAACTGATGAATCACAAGCACTGAAATTGAGACTGTGATTTAAAATCTTCCAACAAACCAAAGCCCAGGACCAGATGGCTTCACAGGTGAATTCTATCAAACATTTACAGAAGAGCTAACACTTATCCTTCTCAAACACTTCCAAAATATAGCAGAGGAAGGAACACTCCCAAACTCCTTCTATGAGGCCACCATCACCTTGATACCAAAACCAGACAAAGAGGCCACAAAAAAAGAAAACTACAGGCCAATATCACTGATGAACATAGAGGCAAAAATCAACAAAATACAAGCAAACAGAATGCAACAGAACATTAAAAGGATCATACACCATGATCAAGTGGGGTTTATCCCAGGAATGCAAGGATTCTTCAGTATATGCAAATCAATCAATGCAATATAACATATTAAAAAATTAAAGGATAAACACCATATGGTTGGGCTTCCCTGGTGGCACAGTGGTTGAGAGTCTGCCTGCTGATGCAGGGGAAACGGGTTCGTGCCCCAGTCTGGGAGGATCCCACATGCCGCGGAGTGGCTGGACCCGTGAGCCATGGCCACTGAGCCTGCGCATCCGGAGCCTGTGCTCTGCAACGGGAGAGGCCACAACAGTGAGAGGCCCACGTACCACACACAAAAAAACAAAAAACAAAAAACAAAAAAAACATATGGTCATCTCAATAGATGCAGCAAAAGCTTTTGACAAAATTCAAAACCCATTTATGATAAAAAACCTCCAGAAAGTAGGCATAGAGGGAACTTATCTCAACATCATAAAGGCCATATATGACAAACCCACAGCCAACCTCATTCTCACTGGTGAAAAACTGAAACCATTTCTTCTAAGATAAGGAACAAGACAAGGTTGTCCACTCTCACCACTATTATTCAACATAGTTTTGGAAGTTTTAGCCACAGCAATCAGAAAAGAAAAATAAATAAAAGGAATGCAAAACAGTAAAGAAGTAAAGTTGTCACTGTTTGCAGATGACATGATACTATACATATAGACTAAAGATGCTACCAGAAAACTACTAGAGCTAATCCATGCATTTGGTTAAGTAGCAGGATACAAAATTAATGCAAAGAAATCTCTTGCATTCCTATACACTAATCATGAACAATCTGAAAGAGAAATTAAGGAAACACTCCCATTTACCATTGCAACAAAAAGAATAAAATACCTAGGAATAAACCTATCAGGGGAGACAAAAGACCTGTGTGCAGAAAACTATAAGACACTGATGAAAGAAATTAAAGATGACAGAAACAGATGGATAGATATACCATGTTCTTCGATTGGAAGAATCAACATTGTGAAAATGACTCTACTACCCAAAGCAATCTACAGATTCAGTGCAATCCCTATCAAACTACCACTGGCATTTTTCACAGAACTAGGACAAAAAATTTCACAATTTGTATGGAAACACAAAGGACCCTGAATAGCCAAAGGAATCTTGAGAAAGAAAAAGGGAGCTGGAGGAATCAGGCTCCTGAACTTCAGACTATACTACAAAGCTACAGTAATCAAGACAGTCTGGTACTGGCCCCAAAACAGAAATATAGATCAATGGGACAGGATAGAAAGCCCAGAGATAAACCCAGGCACATATGGTCACCTTATTTTTGATAAAGGAGGCAAGAATATACAATGGAGAAAAGACAGCCTCTTCAGTAATTGGTGCTGGGAAAACTGGACAGCTACATGTAAAAGAATGAAATTAGAACACTCCCTAACACCATACACTAAAATAAACTCAAAATGAATTAAAGACCTAAATGTAAGGCCAGACACTAACAAACTCTTAGAGGACAACATAGGCAGAACACTCTATGACATAAATCACAGCAAGATCCTTTTTGACCCACGCCCTAGAGAAATGGAAATAAAAACAAAATAAACAAATGGTACCTAATGAAAATTAAAAGCTTTTTCACAGCAAAGGAAAACATAAACAAGAAGGAAAAACTCTCAGAATGGGAGAAAATATTTGCAAATGTAGCAACTAACATAGGATTAATCTCCAGGATTTACAAGCATCTCATGTAACTCAATATCAAAAAAACAAACAACCTAGTCCGAAAATGTTCAGAAGACCTAAATAGATACTTCTCCAAAGAAGGTATACAGATTGCCAACACATGACCGGATGCTCAACATCACTAATCATTAGAGAAATGCAAATCAAAACTACAATGAGGTTATAACCTCTCACCAGTCAGAATGGCCATCAGCAAAAAATCTGAAAAAACAATAAATGCTGGAGAGGGTGTGGAGCAAAGGGAACCCTCTTGCACTGTTGGTGGGAATGTAAACTGATACAGCCACTATGGAGAACAGTATGGAGGTTTCTTTAAAAAACTGAAAATAGAACTACGATATGACCCAGGAATCCCACTATTGGGCATATACCACAAGAAAACCATAACTCAAAAATTGTCATGTACCACAACGTTCACTGCAGCTCTATTTACAATAGCCAGGACATGGAAGCAACCTAAGTGTCCGTCAACAGATGAATGGATAAAGAAGATGTGGCATATATGTACAATGGAATATTACTCAGTCATAAAAAGAAACGAAATTGAGTTATTTGTAGTGAGGTGGATGGACCTAGAGTCTGTCATACAGAGTGAAGTAAGTTAGAAAGAGAAAAACAAATACCATATGCCAACACATATACATGGAATCTTAAAAAAAAAAAATGGTTCTGATGAACCTAGGGGCAGGACAGGAATAGAGACGCAGACATAGAGAATGGACTTGAGGAGACGGGGAGGGGGAAGGGCAAGCTGGGACTGAGTGAAAGAGTATCATTGATATATATACACTACCAAATGTAAAATAGCTAGTGGGAAGCAGCCACATAGCACAGCAAGGTCAGCTCAGTGCTTTGTGACCACCTAGAGGGGTGGGATAGGGAGGGTGGGAGGGAGGCGCAAGAGGGAGGATATATGGGGATATATGTATAGCTGATTCACTTTGTTATAAAGCAGAAACTAACACAGCATTGTAAAGCAATTAGACTCCAATAAAGATGTTAAAAAAAAAAAAAGAAAGATAAGTGAGTCCTAGAGATCTACTATACAGGATAGTGCCTATAGTTAATAATACTGTATTGTATACTTAAAACTTTGTTATGAGGGTAGATCTTATGTTAAATGTTCTTATAATAAAATAAAAGAGAAGGTAGGAATCTTTTAGAAGTCATGGTCAAATTTATGTTACTGTAATTGTATATGGTGAAAGTATACATTGAATATGTATATCCTTTTTGCATGTCAGTCATATTTAATACAAAATAAAAATTATAAAAATCTGAACAATGGGAAGTAAGACAACACACTGTCTTGAAAGCCACAGTAATGAAAGGAGCACTGGCACATCTTCCTCATTTACCTGAAAATGATGGGTGACCCAGATTTTCTCGCACAAAAGAAATCTATGTGTATAATTTAAACCATTTTAACTGTGTAACAGACTTCCCCTGGTCACTTCTAAAGTTATATTAAGATGTATGTTCTCATTAAGAACAAAACATTCTGACTCTGATACGTCTAAAAATTTTGCCTTTTCTAAGTTGTCTGAGGGGAGAACTCCTGTATTATAATCTAAACAAGTAAAATGTGCACTGACTCTAGTCTTTCACTTTAAAACTTTTTTCTTTAAAAACTGGTTGCTTATATTTTGTATTGCATCCCAGTAAAGAAAAAAAAGTATTTTTTTTTTTTACTGATATTGATTTGTTTTACAGATTATTGGACCCACACACTGTAGTTAGAGACAGCCCCTTTGGCAAGGTTCCCAGTTCATCTGCAAATACTCTCAAATGTTATATTTATATATAACATTGAGAAAAATGAGAAAACAAACAATTCTTGGACTGATACAGTTACAAAGCCAAGAGGAAAGAGCAACTGTTTTCAAGTAAAAATCCTAAATTTAGCATCTGACCTCACAAGTAAGTAGTTTGGGAAAGTCACCTAGAGAGGTGTTTTTTGAGCTATAGGTCAAGACACAAGTAGACCGTGAATTCCATTTACATGTCATGCCAGCTGTTCATTTAACAAATCAAACAAAATGGAATAAAAATTATTAGAGTGTGGCTACATATGGTAAGGATACATTACCTTTTTTAATGAAACTTTTTCCAGATCTGTGTGTGTGTGTGAGTGTGTGTGTGTGTGTGTGTGAGTGTGTGTGTGCATATGTGTGTGTGAGAGAGAGAGAGAGAGATGTATACTGGATCATAAAGGGCTCTCATGTTTTCTCTTAAATTGGGTGGTAGACAGCAAAGAGAAAACAGATGAAGGCCCCCAGTTTGGAGAAACAATAGATTATTTAATAATGTGAACTCTGGAGTCCTGAAAGCCTTATAAAGAATCCTAATTTTGTCAACTTCACAGATTACTTAACTGTTTTCTGCTTTTTCTCATATGCAAAAAGGAGATACTCATACTACCCATCTCAAAACGTTGCTTTAACAATTAAATGAGATAACCCAAGTAAATAAATTATAACAGTGCCTGGCACTTGATATGTGCTAGTTATTAGCATTACATTTTATCCTGTGATCCTTGAGTTTGTTTAGATTTTAGGCTCAACATTGAGCCTAAATGTGATTTTTTTTTTAATAATGTGAATTTTTTTCTTTGTTTTTAATTCAAATTCTGTGGAAAGCACGGTGTTTTAAAAAATGTACATATGAACTTTATCTAAAATTCCTAGTTATAGGACTTTGCTAACAGGCACATTTTTCGTGAAACAAACAACTTTGGGCAGCAAGCCCTCATTGTCCATTTTTCGAACACGAATTCCTCTGTTCTTGAAATGTCACTGACTTCCCTATTCAGCTCTGCCCTGCTTCTATGTCTTTCGCCTTATTCATTAGAAACAAGATGGGCGTTTTGGGCATTGGGAGGCAAGAAGTTCATGTCTTGTGATTTTTTCATATAATACTCAAAATCTTTGGTGGGGACTAGCCTTTTACTGCCACTGATAAAGGCTATGACCCTATACCCTGAAGCAAGCCAAGTGAAATAAGATCTATGTATAAAGACTCAAGACAGTAGGTACAACAGGAGCATTGGCTGTGTTAGGTAAAAGCTTAGACTTCATAAATCATCCTGCCCTTGACAACTATTAGGTACCATATAATAAACTCTTGAAAGAGCTTCAGCACCCCCAGAATAATGTTTTAAAATTTAAACATAATTACTCCCAAATCTACACAGTTTTGAATGTAATTAAACTCTGGTCTTTGATTTGGTAAATTGCTAATTATGGCTATCTTTGTTAGATTTAAATTGAATTAGATTAAACTGTGACCCAGTGATTTTCTGGCTTCTTATGTGATCAATGCAAACAGTTATATTTAATGGTGGTAAAGCTGAGATTAAAATGTTAAATGTAAGAGTCAATTGCAAGGTCATTATTTTTTTCAAAGTAATGAAAACATAGTATTTTATCCACTGTAAAATTACAGGCTAATGACTTAGTCCTACCGAGTGGCTCTCAAACCTTGTTCAATGTACCCACACTGATTTAAGAAATGGTAAAGTGTCATTTCAAAGATTAAATAATGATGAGGAGTGTAAATCACATTTTAAGTGGTACCACCAAATGTAAGTTTTTAAAGCTCTCAGTAGAATTTTTTGGATAAAAAGATGAGGAAAATTATTCAATCAAAGCAGAAGGCAATTATTTATAATATTAAAAAAAGAAGTATTTGTGAATCTTACTTTTAAAAAGTAATCCAACAAATATTTTAATATCTTGTGAAAGTTTTAATATTGTTTTCCAAGGCACTGAAACCCAAGCAGGACCCTGTGGTGTCCTCCCTGGTACAAATCCTTTCTGTATCTTCCGTTTCTTGTTTGTAGGAGATAGGCTTCATTCAGCCTCCTTGACCTTCCCTGAGTTCCAAAAGGCAGATTCAAATAGTTGCTAATCAGGGAAGGAAGGGGATGCAGAAACTAGGGTGGAGCAGTCAAGAAATAATGCAGCCTTGGGGCAAAGTTCTCATTTATCCTCAAGGAATATACATAACAATATCTTCGATTTCCTCTGCAGGCCCCCACCCAGGTAGAGGATGGTAACTTCAGGCTGAGCACAAGATTCCTGGAGCACCGCCCTGTTACCTCACCACCAACCAATCAGAAGAAAGCCACAGACCCTGCAGCCCTCACCCCAAGTTTTGCCTTTAAAACTTCTCCCCCAAAACCATCAGGGAATTCGGGGTTTTTGAGTACGAGCCACCTGTTGTCCTTGCTTGGTCCTGCAATAAACCTTTTTCTGATCCAAACTCTGACATTTTGGTTTGTTTGGCCTCACTGTGCACTAGGCACAGGAACTTTGTTCGGTAATAGCATCAAATTCCATTTTTTAATGTAACATGAACAAGAATATTAAAATAGATTAGACTGCTCAGCCAACTTACTTACTGAATGCTTATTGATCAAATAAAGAGGTGAAAAATTACCTAATGAGTCTAACTAGTAGGAACAAATAGTCTTTGTAAAAGTTTTTCTTAAATTTACCTGATTTGGACCAACCATGTTCAGATTTTAATTACTTTAATGTTATCTAAACTACCTACTTTACAACAACACTGTCAGTTTTTCTTAGAAATGGTTACATATGACAACAGAGTGCTAGAATTGAGAGAACTCCTGAAAAAATGTGTAGGGGAACAAATGTGCCACCACAAAATGTCTCTTTGGCATGTAGATTATTTGAAGCTGAAAACAATCAAGGCCCAAAAGACTCAGGAAGAATCTTTGACCTTTCCTGTAACTGCCTAAAAGAATGAAGATCGGTTCCAGAAAGGGAGCCACCACTATAGATAACTATAGTATAATTTGAACTAAGTGTGGTAGATGGGGAGGTATCTGGTACAGTCTGTTAAAAGTCCTCTCTGTGTCCCATTGTTTCTGTGTGGTCCAGCAAACATTTGTTTACCAAATATTTGCTCTTTCTCATATTTGCACAATTCCTGTGAATTGCCTTCATACCCTTTGAAGTCCCAAACCACTACTCCCTTCTTCCCTCTGACAGCATATAACCCTCAACTGCCTAACTTGTCATTGGGTCTAATTTTTCTAGTAAAGCCCTGTTCATATGTAATTAAATTTGATTTTCTCCTGTCAATCTGCCTCATGTCAATTTAATTCTTAGGCCAGCCAGAAGAACCTAGATGGGTAGAGGAAAGTTGTTTTCCTCCCCCACGAATGTTACATAACTTTTCCAAATAAATATTATAAATATTTTATTCTAAAATAGTTAATTACCTTATGAATTATTTTCAATGAAATATTTTGATATTTAAAAGAAAGCAAATTTAAGCTCTTTCTTTTTTTTGGATTACTGAAGTCTAACTGAAAAATGAAATTATAAGGTATTTAAAGCATACACAGTGATGATTTGATATACATATATGTACACTGTGTTTTCTCTTTTTAAAAAAGTAAGTCTATTGAGGGGAAAAAAGCACCAATATTTAAAGAATTCACATTTAATGAGGAAATAGGAATTCTTCATTTACTATTTGTGATGAGTAGTCAGGGAATCATCCTAAAATTATAATTCTCATTACTGATTTAATTATATGGAGCAGAAACATGAAATTTTAAGAACTAAAATACAGTTTAAAATTGTTACTTCTTAATTTGTGCTTTCCCTTTTTCTATTGTATATGGTTTGATGACAATTAAATTAAAATATTCCTTGTTATAAATATTATAAATATCTTATTTAATTATTTGGAGCTTTCAATACCATAAGATTACTACACTAGTTATATGTGTATATTTTTAGATTTCCTAGTCTAGGTGGAAAACTTCAGCCTTTTACCTAATCTAGTTAAATAGTTTAACTATATTAAATCATTTAACACACACACAAATATATATATGTATATATATATATAAAATCTCCTTATCATTTTATTTATTTCCTATGTATTTTTGTTAATTTATTGAGATGCTTAGAAAAATTAAAATGCTTTTTTATAACACTTTTAAAACAATAATCATTGATTTCTCATATTATTTAGCTCTAAATTTGCCATATTTCCAAGAAACTGTATATAACATGTTCTTCAGTAATTAGTGAGTAGATTTTTTTGTATGCATTACTTTATCCTAACATCTGTATTTCTTGAGTACCTTCTATTTGTTTGGCCCACACAGTGAGTAACATAAAATAGTGGGCAGAGTTCCAACTCACACTGTACTAAATGGGCCAATAATGGAAGCTGTAGATACTTTTCCAATAACTGCTCTACATGGGCTCATAGTTTGAAGAGTGAACTTCAAAAACAGAAATAGCTAGAAATTCAGCCTTCTTATACTATTCAAAGGATTTATCAATGCAGTTCCATATAACATAAATATTTATCTCTGTTAAAAACATACTCACTTCAAGGGAAATCTAGGTGGTGATAATAGTGGGGAGAATTTGGGGGAAATCTGTATTTTTAAAAGCTTTCTGTTGATTTGGCCAGCAATGCATATACCTATATGATTATGAGTGTTTATCCACTGATGACCACAGTAGAAAAATAAAATATTGACTCATATGAGGAAATGTCTTCTCACTTAAATAACCTTGTTCCTGGTCTATGCATTTGATTTGAGAACAGATCCACTGCTACATGTTCAAAGTTTCAAGTCCACATGTGTTGAATAGGGGGGAAAAAAGTGAGTTTTTCTTTTCCTATTCCCTCTTGTAACTTCACTGAAAGGTAACTTGCATTCTTTTTTTCCATTTCATTTCTTGGGCTGGTCCTACATAATGTTAAAACAATTTGGAAATATGGATCATGTAACAAATTCAGTATCAGTTTATAAGCTAAATTACTAAGATCGGTAATATATTTTGTGCTTTCAAGTTTGTTTTATTCTTTTTACTTACTGCCCTGGGGTACTGAAGGCAGTTTTAGTAAAGAAAAAATTTCATAGTTTTCCTTCAATTCATAATTCTTAAAAAAACATACTTGAGCCAATACAGCTCATTATATACATTTTGAACTTGGCTTTGAAAACAGTACATCCTACTTTATACTATGTAATTATCAACTATATTCAATTATTTCAAATAAATTAAGATTTTAGACAATACCCTGATAATATTACACTTAGGTTGCCTAACCACTAGTTCTTGAAGATTTCTCTTTAGCTACATTTTCTAGCTTCCTTTGCAGTTAGGTTGAATCATATAACTGGGTTTTGGCTCATGGGATGTTGGTGAAAGTAACAAAGTCCTTTTCTGATCCAGTCAAGATATTTTAATATTCTTATATAACTTTGCTGTCTAATATGGTAGCCACTAGCTATGTATGGCCATTGAGCACTTCAAATATGGCTATTCCAAGTTGAGATGTGCTGTCAGTGTAAAATATATAACAGATTTTAAAGAGGTAGTACAAAAAATATTCTGAAATATCTCTGTAATAATATATTGATTACATGTTGAAGAGATAATATTTGGGATATATTGGATTAACTAAAATATTATTATTAAAACAATTTTACTTGTTCCTTTTTACTTTATGAATTTGGCTACAAGAAAATTTTAAATTACATAAGTGGTTTACATTATATTTCTATTGGACAGTGTGGTCAAACTTCTCAGGGTTCTGTATCTTTCTACTTTCTACCACCATTCACTCCTTCACTCATTAATCATGCAGGAATATTTATTATGAATCTACTGTGTGCCTGATATTCTTCTAATAATTCCCTACTGATAAGATAGAGGATGGAGGAAAAGGAGAGCAGAATATGGCACCCCAAAATATGCCTCCTTGGCATAAGGATTATTTTGAGCTGAAGGCAATCAAGACCCTGAAGACTCAGGAAAAGCTTTTTATCATCCTCTTTAACAGCCTGAAAGAATTTAGATAGGGAGCCTGTACCAGGAAGACAGCTATTACCAGAGATAACTTTTTCATCTGAGAGATTTATCAGCATGGCACTGGCAAACATTAGTTTATTCAACATTTCCTCTTCTCACCTTCCCATGAATTGTCCTCCTCCCCTTTGAAGCTCCAGACTGCTCTCCCATTCTTTAGCTCAGTATGGTATATAAACCCCAGCTGCCTGCCTTTGAGCCTCTTATCTTTGTGGGGTTCATGTATGTATGTACGAACAAAATTAACTTTTTTGCCTATTAATCTCTTTTTATTACAGGAGGGTCTCAGCCAAGAACCTAGAAGGGTAAAGGGAAAATTATTTTTCCTCCCCGACAGTGTCACATCACTCCATGATACAAATAAGGCGGGGGGGGATGCACTACCTGATCTAGAAACTGAATTATATGACAAGATTTTTTGTGCTCAGAATGGAATCCCTGCCAGGACAAGCAGGAGGATTGATTATAATGTGACTTTCTGAATGGTGCTTAAAGAACCACAGATGCTGGGTTGTCTATTAGACAACCCAGACAACCACAGATGTCTATTAGGAAAAATGAGCACACAGAGTTGTGAAATGTTAAAAGACTCCTGTGTCTCATTCCTTGGACTTCAAGGGCTATGGCATTTTGGCAATGCCAGTGAATTGCTCAGGGGTTCCGTGACAGTGATGATGGGTGTGAAACAGGGACTCTCAGGGTTAGGAGAAATTTAAGTGTGACTATGTGGACATATTGCTGGAAAATATATGCTTTTTTCAGCCTTTTATAAATAATGAAAACTACTTATAAACCATCCTCCATTTCCTATTATTATTCAAGGGGCTTAGACATACAGAGTTCTCAGGCTAATTTTTTCTTTTGTGGAGAAAATGTAGAAGGCTTCCTTGCAATTTCCTTCCGTTGTATATTACTGTCAGAGACTTTGTGTTCAACCAATTCTTTCCTATATAATAGTAATTCTGCATGCATGTAAAACCTAATAAAAATCTGGCTCATTAAAAATGGAATTAAAACAAAATCAAAGGGTTCAAATTATGAATATGAGTAAGGTACCACTTATTTTCTACTTTGACTAAACAACTCCAATTCTTCTGACGTTTCTCGTAGGACTTTTTTGCCTGATATTTTAATCATTGTTCTCCTTCCTATCTTACCTCATCTAAAAGAGTTTCCTCAATATCTCTTTAGTTCTCTTTAAAACTTTTATTATTCATATATTTTTAAAAACAGGGGTATCAATGTTATATTTTACTACTAATAAAATTTATTGTAAAAAATTGTGAAAAAAGTAGCATTCCTTTTTTTGCCCCCCCCCCCCCCACCAATCTTTCTAATTCATTTTTTAACAAAATAATATTGCCTACTCATTCATGTTTTGGTTCTCTTCACACCCAAGAAGTAAAATGCTTTGCAAATTGCAGCGTTGATTCTAGCACCTAGACATGTACATCTTGTTGGAAACCCAGGGCAGTCCGTCCCAAAATATGCCTTAATGTCATATTGATTATTTTGAATTAAAGTTACTTAAGAAACAGGCGATGCAGGAAGGACACTTGACCCTCCTCTCTGTCTCCTGAAAGCAGGAAATAAATCTCTGTTATGAAAGGTGCCCTCCTTGTACTGGGAGATAGAAGGACACCCTTATTACCAGAGACAAGGAGCATGTACAAACCAATCTTATTACTTTTTTACTAATTTACTACCCAAGTCCAAACTTTACTTAAATTCCTTACTAATTAAGCACCCAACCCTAAGTTTCTATGTCCTATCAATTCCTTTCAAATTTATTATTTCTTAATCAAAAAAGTATAAAAGCTGCCCGCTTTGACCACTTGTTAGGTCCCATTTTTATGAGACCTCTATGTGAATGAATTAAATTTGTTTATTTTTCTCCTGTTTATCTGTCTTGTGTCAATTTTATTATTAGTCCAGCTACAAGAACTCAAAAGGGGTAGAGAGGGAAAATTTCCCCTTCTCAACAATCTCAAATCCATTGTTTTTTTTTTTTTTTCTATTCAGAAGGTAAAAGTGTAGTAAGCAAATTACCAAGTCCAACATAGATAGACCATAATATCTGTGATTTTTTTCTCGAAAACATATGGGAAAAAAATTGTCATAGACCTCTGCCACCAGGAATCCTGAAAATGAACAAGATAAGGAAAATGACTTCCTCATCAAGCAAAGACAACAAACAGCAAATGCTGTTATCCATGAAGAACAAAATCTTTGTGATTTTACATATTTTAATGGAAGAAAGTTAGGACTTGTTTAGTATGTTGGTAATATTTGTTTTATAACTTGAGACTGCTGATTCGCTAACCTACAACTAAGATGAAATAGAAAATACACTAAAAGAAATATTCATATAATGTCATTGTTTAGGATCTTCGACTATTAGGCAATATACTTAATGATATCTAAATTGTTGTTTTTAATCCAAACTAGTGGTTGACTGAGTTAGATAACAGGTTTGATCCTCAGGGATATATTGAAATGCCTTATATATAGGATCTGAATAAATTCCCTATGTCTACTACCAATATACACTACTTAAACAGCTCATTTAGAATATTATTAGAAGCAATCTTCATTTGAACTTCTTCTTTCAGAATATATGTGCATAGTATATAGTGAGGCATACCTAAACATCAAGAGAATATTGCTGACATTCCAAAATTGTATTTAATTCTTCAAGTCAGTTATGATAATAAAATCAGTAATACAAAACATTCTGCTTTGTCTTCATTCTCTTTTTTTTGTTCAATGAAATATTTATTATCTACCATGTGCAAGGCAAATATTCACAGGAGTGACTCTGTGAAGTTCCATCATTCTACATAAACTCTATAGCAGGTTAAAGAGTAAAAGGCAATTTTTAAAAGAGACTTTAGGGAATTAGCCCTTTTTATATCACAGCTATGATGAAACTCAGCAGTTCAGAATACTGGAGGTGGACAAATAAAAGCTGAAAATTTAAAAATAGGAGAATTTGTAACCAAAACAACTCAGGAAAATTAAATATGTGCTTTTAGGGAAAGGTCTAGAAAATGCAAGCAATATTATTAATGAAATAAAAATATATTTGCCTTCATTCTTAAAAGATAGAAACAAAATCAATTTTACTTGAAAACTGGCATATTACAATCAAACATTTTCATCCTTTGTGGTGACAAACAATGGGCCAGATTCCTGGAGAGACCATTAGAGAAAACCTAAGCCAACATTCATTTTTGCTAAATACATATATTTCTCCTTCAATATCAGAAAAAATATATCAGTATGATTGTGTAAATATATTTTAAAAAATTTATCAGAAGGCTGCTTATAAAACAAGAGGAAAATAACTTTTAAAAAGGTATAAATCTATAACCATTGATACCAATCAGGACCCTGTGGGGTTCCTGGGCACAAAAGCTTTCTGTGTCCCCCATTCCTTGATTACTGGAAATAGGTTTCATTCAGCCTCCATGACCCTCCCTGAGTTCCAACAAATAGATGCTAATTAGGGAAGGGAAGGGAGCAGAGACAAGGGAGGAACAGTCAAAATAAACAATAGTGCAGCCTTGGGGCAGGGTCCTGGTCGGGTTTCCCCCCTCCCCCTGACAAGGGATATACATAACAATATCTTTGAGCTATTTTGCAGATACTTCTCCCCAACAGCTGGGAGAAGTTAAAGGTATGGTGCCCACAAGCACGTATTTTTCTATATAAACTTTAGGATCAGCTTATCTAAGTCCAGAAGAAAATATTACTTATATAGGAATGTCATTTAATTTATTCATTAACTTAAAAACAATAGATACTTTTATGATGTTAAGTCATGCTTTTACGAACAAAGTAGGTCTTTCCCTTTAATTTTCTTTTGTGTCTTCCAGGAGAGTTTTAAACATAGATTTTGAAAATTTCTTATTAAATTTGTTTCTTGTCTCTAGTGTTGTAAATGAGTATGTCTGATCCATAAAATCTTCCAGCTCGTTACCATGAAGTCTACTGATTTTGCATGTAAATTTTATATTCTGCTAACTTACTGAATTATTTTACTGTTTGTATTGGTGTTTGGGTTTGTTAATGTTATTGTTTCTTTGTGGCTTTTTGGGTAAACAGTCATATCTGCAAATTGGGACACTGCTACCTCTTCTTTCAACTGATTTGCCTTGAATTGGTTTATTTCATCTGGTTGTGATGGCTAATACTCCCAACACAATGTTAAGCAGTAGTGAAGATAGCTGAACATTACTGTAACTTTGTCTTTGGTCAGAATTCATAGAATGTGCCCTCATTAAGTAATATGCTGACAATTGGACTAAACTGTATATACATAGTATAACATGCTAGCAAGAGTATCCAATGATTCCTTTTTATACTCAGTATTTTTATCAGGAAAGGGTATTTTACTTTATCAAATATCAGTATCTCACACTTAAGTGTAAACAAAAAGTTAAGATCACTAGATAATTTGAAGAATGACTTTGAAAGTAAAAGAGTTCCTCAAAATAAAACAAACAATAAATGAACAAGAAAGCAGGACCATAGAAGATATGAACAATACAAGAAGCAGAAGAGTATTGTGGGAGAATTATATTGAAAATCTAGAGAAAGTAAAAGAGAAGTGACTCCATTTTCTGAAACAAGATCACGAGGATACAGAAAAGTAAGCAAAAAAGGAAGAATAGAATAAAATATTTTATGACATAATATGTCAAAAAAATTACCTCCCTCGAGCCTTTTCTCAGGAAGCTACCAGAGGTTATGCTCTGCTAAAAACCAGAGAGTACACCAAGAAAGATGACGAACAGGATCTATGGCACTAGGTGTCAAACACAGAATACTAGAGAGAGGTCTTTGGAGAGTAGCTGCACATCAGGGTCAAGAACAAGCATTCTAAAAGGTGTCATGTATAACAGTAGGCTTGAGTTCTCATCTTAACTTTAACTCCTTGGGCCTCTGACAATGATAATCACACCTTGTTCTGATGCTCTCTGCTCTTCTCTGTCTCTTTTTCTTTGACTTACACTGTAAATATATTTGTTACCCAGTACTTCATTCATGGCCACATGCTTTACCTGAGGTGCCTCATCTATTTCTCTAGTCACCAATCCTAACGAAGTTTAAGCTGTGTTTTCAAACCTGATATTTTTTCCCCACACGTCTCTTGTTAAATTCTTTCAATTCCCATACCCCATTAAGCAAAACATGTAACCAAAATCCATCAGCTCTCATACCCCACTTAGCAAAATAAAAGCCTGCCAGACAAATGCCAGCCTCAAGCATTCTTCTCAGAGGGATTCAATTCTTCTTGCCCTCACAAGAATATAAACGATATTATATACCACTTATTGAAAGTTTACCAGATGCCAGGTATAATTCCATGTGCTCTGCATGCAGAACTTCTTTTACTCTTTTAAATAAATATTTGATGGGGAAGTTGAGGCTTAGAAAGGTTTAATAATTTACTCAAGTTTACACACACTAAGTGGTGAACTGGGAGTTAAAACTCAGGCTTCTGAATCTAGTACTTGTCCTCATACAGATTTCCTGAATGCCTCATAACCGCATTAAACCAAATATTTCAATATCTAAAACCAAAGTGATCAACAACCCTCCAAAGTGGCTCTCTTCTCTTTTTCTCTCAGTTCCTCTCCCAATTTGTGGTATCTGTATCTGCCTAGCGTCCCGAAAAAATACCTTGCACCCATCAGATTAATTCCTTGCTCCCCTTTTCCAATTACTAACTAAACCTTCTTGTTTCCATCTATCCAACCAGGTCATCCCCATTTATATCATCCAGGCATCATATCAGGATTTTGCCATGGCTTGGTGGGAAGGTTCAGGAAGTGCTTGGAAATGTGGATTTTAAACTCAATGTTACAAATGCATAGTTGGAAGTTTGCATACTCAAAAATCATTTTCTCAGTGCTTCCAAAGTGTCAAGCCCAATTTTAGGTCCTGGGTAGAGGTGATGTTTGAGGATATGAAAGAAGATGAAAGAGAAAGTGTTGACAGAAGAAAGGACTGAGATAATGGATGGTATGACCAACATTGTTTTCGAATCCTTTCTCCCTTCCTTCCTAATCGCCATTCATTCCATCCATTCAACAAATATGTATTGAGTATCAGTGTACATCAGGGTGTATGCTCTAGGCTGAGTATACAGTGATGACTGAGTCAAGGTTCAGACCCTAAAGGAGTTCAGTTAATAGATGGATGTAAAATATATGTAAATAATAATTATAATGCAGTCAGTAATGGTTTAACATAGTAAATGCTATGAAGAAAGAAACCAGAGGTAAATCAAAGCTGTCTCCACTGATGTATCGTCATCCACACTAGGTCACAGGAGAGGCAAAGATCAAGTTAACTCCAATGCAATTGTACTGGATTACATATACAAAGTACCACTATCATTGTGTGTATGAATGTATCTTCTCTCATTTTTTTTGGAAAATTGAGATAGCTTCCTACCTTCCTCCCTCCTTTCTCTTTCTCTTCCTTCCCTTTCCTTTCCTTTCTCCCTCCCTCCCTCCCTCCCTCCCTTCCTTCTTTCCTCCCTTCCTTCCTTCCAACCTTGACGTAACTTTCAGGAGCTGAAAATACTCTTTCCATGAAAACATACTAAAACTAAAATTCTTTTTCATGATTTCTCATGGGAAATTTACCTGTATTTTCCCACCAAACCCTCTCCTTCAATAGTTTTTTTTATCCTAGTAAACAGCCATCCGATCCTTCCTTATGTTCAGGCTAAAATTGTTTTTCTCTACTCTCTCAATCTTCATATCTAGTCCATCAGCAAATCCTGTTATCTGTACTTTCAAAATGTATCCAAACTATGGTCATTTCTCCCCAGGTCCATGGCTACCAACCAAGTCCTAGCTCCACACACACACCCAACCTGGATTATTACACGAGCCTCTAGTTCACCTCTCACTTCTACCTATACATCCTACAGTATAACTTACATTGCTTCTAGCCACTGCTTAAAATTCTCAGCCTCCTAATCTACCATAATGTAGAAGCCAATGCCTTCACAATGGTCAATTAGGTCCTACCTGATTTGTCCCCCTAATACCACTTCAGCTCACAGCACTCTCCCCTAGTCACTCTACTCCAGCCACCCTGCTGCCCCTCGAACACACACACATTCCCTCCCTCCTCAGGACTTTTATACATGTTCTTCCTTCTGCCTGGAACTTTCGTCTCCATGACATCTGAATGATGCATTCTCTCCCTTCCTTCCAGTTTCTTATATGTCTCTTCAGAGAGGTCTTCCCAGGATCCACTATAGAAAATAGCAACCCACCCTATTCTTAGCCTTTCCTCATCCTGCTTTATTTTTCCTTTTAGTACCAATCACCATCCAAAATTCTATATTCCAGGTATATAGAGAGAAAAGAAGTTGACAAATAAATACAGAGAATGTCAAATAGTTTGCTAAATGTTTCCTTGTTTAGTTTAGCTCATCTGGTTCATAGAGCCCTATAATTAAAGGGACTTTTCTCTTTAATGCTGTGTTCAAAAACCTAGAGCACCTGACATGTCATAGGTGCTCAATAAATAATAAGTTAATGAATGTAGACTTTATGTGTATTTCTATAAAAATGTTTTCTTAAATATAAATTATTATTTATGAAGGATACAAGCTTAATGCAGAGGCATAATATTCAAAATATTTATTCTCTGACTGACATAATAGTTGCAGATAATTTTAATAGCAGGACCAGTTCTTACAAAAAGTACCATCCATTGACCACGTATTTTGAAAAGACTGGTTTTCTAGGTGCCAGGTGAGCTAAATCAAAGAAGAAAACTTTTAGCAAATTCATCCATAACTCTCATTTGTTCTCATTAAATGACAACTAATATTAAACCATGGGGTGGTTTCACTCACATTTCTAATTAACGGGTCTGCTTGTCTCCATCCATTAGCTGGCCACAATTCTGGACAAGGCTGAAAGTGATTGCTTATTTACTGATCACCTATTGTCTACTTTTACTGTTACTTCTCTTTGTACATAGAATTGAGATAGTGAAATTAGGGCTTAAATTAGAATAAGATTAGGCAAAGGACTTTTTAAAACCATACTCTGCCTTTTATTGTGCATGAACTTTACAAATCTGCCTCTAGCTGCATTACAAGAGAGATTTCTACAGCTGAACTTGTATCAATAAATTACTGTTAGATTTGGTCTTAACTCTTTGTGTTCTGGTTACCATGATCATAACTGGATAGAAAATTCTAGGAGGCCAAAGGAACCCAGGTAAAGTCCAAAACATCACCCCTTAATGGAGCACAGAAAAAGAGCCTCAGAATACCACTAAAATAAAATTCTTTGTAGAAGCAAAGTAATGAACAAAAGAGAGATCGTAGGACACTGTATATCCATTGGAAACTTTATATTAGTAAGAAAAACATATTGTTGCCCATGAAATAATTGCAGTGAAAGAAAATGAGGAGATACAGTTGACAGCATGCCTGGATAGGCTATTTTTTTTCCAGAACATTGAGCTCAATTATATTAATTGCTTTCCTTATCACCTACCTGCTTATAGAACATAGTTTAAAAAAAATATTCTTTCTATCTATCTACCTGTCTCAGATATCTGTGCCAATCAGATATATATTTTTGAGACTTGTAACATAAAAAGAGTATTATAAGACTAAATACAGGAGATATATATATATATATATATATATATATATACACACACACAATATATATAAAATATCTGATTGGTAGGTTTTGAGTCTTTTAACACCAGCCCAATTCTATTATTGAATAAAGATCCCTCAAGATAGACCACAACTTAAATCAAGTATAGTGATTCTCAACTGGAGAAGGAGAAAGATCATTCCCCCTTGAGGATTCATCAAAATCCTAGATGAGGTTTCCTTAAACATTCCCTACTACAGACCATATTAAATTACTGATATTCTAGAGCGGTTGTTCCCAGAGTCGTGGTCCCTGTACCAGTAGCATTAGCACGTCTCTTTAGTGTCATGTTCAAAAACCTAGAGCACCTGATATATAATATATTTCAATAAACAATAAGTTGGTGAATATAGACTATGTGTGTGTAGTGTAAGCACCTGAAAATTAGTTTTTTTGATCATAATGTAAGTGCCTGACATTAAGCTTTTAATTGCCAAGGGATCCACTTCAAAGACATCATCTGGAATAAGCACGTTACCAGCTACATAACTAGATAAAGAGCCAGGCTGCCTCATCCATGCAAGTTCCACCTTTTAGAAAGCCCTGGTTGAGTTAGATAACTGACAGTTTGATTGACAGGATGCTTTTCTCTTCCAGTGCTTTAATTCCTGCTCTTATGTTTTAAATTCACCAATAAAGAGTGAACCCACAAAACCCTAGGTATCCCACCCTCGACCCTAATAAAGGCAGAACCCCAGGTTCTCCCTCTCTCTACCTGTGATGTCACTGCGTGGTCCCAGGCATGCCTTGTAACCTCCAGGACTTCTGAACAATAAACCTTGTTTTTTTTCAAAGTTCCCTGATGGTTGTGATGCTGAGATGCCTCTTGAAATCATAATAAAGAATCACAAGAGCCAGTCCAGCCACAATATTGACTCTACTCAAGGATTGTCTGTGGAGGCTCCCACAGGTGCTAAGGGACCAGGTGAGGGTCCCCAGCATTCCCAGACAATAGCATCATTATTGATAGGTTGAGACTGACCTGAAACAGGGTATTGCTGTCAAAGCATGTTTCCTTCAATACAAATGATTGTTTATAAAGGATAGAAACTTAATACACAGATGTAGTTTTAAAAATATCTATTCACTGTCTGACATAATCACTGTAGGTAATTTTAATAACAGGAACATGTTCTAACTGAGAACTTGTTAAAAAAACAAAGTTCTTGGGGCCCCCCATAGACCTACAGAATCGAAAACTCTGGTGGTGGGTTCTAGTAATCTATGTTTTAACAAGCCCTCTAGGTGATTCCGATGCAGTGCGCTGATGAGTGTGTGTGATACCAAACAACTCTACAAAAAAATGTAACCCACTTACATTTTCATTTTAGATGCAGATGTCTATTCCCTAAGTGTGAAGTCTAGGCTTCAGATTCAATTTTGCAGGAAGGATTGGTGGTGGGAGGGCAGTCTAATTGCTCTGTCACTGCCTACTGCTTTAAAACTACACATTTTTCAACCAGAAGTTGAATATTAACATGATTAAACCGATACTCATTCTTAGCCCAACTGGCCCCAGCAACAATACAATTATTCAGGAATGGCATCGTGTTCTCTCTCACAGCCTGCATTCTCCACTCACACAATCTCCTTGGTCACTTGTCACCTGACAGGCCAAACTTCTTGAAGCATTCCATACTTCCACATGCAATTTTTGTTGCCTTCACCTTTCTTTAAATTGTCTTTGTGTGGACAACCTCAGATTAAATGTCACCTCTTTTCAAAAAGCTGTCCTTCTCTCCAAGCAATCAGTCATTCTTCCTTCTATGTTCCCATGGCACTTCTATTATATTAAGGGCCAAATTTTATTTTAATTATTTGTTTTTATCATTGTTTCTTCCTTCAGATGATAATCTCCTAGAGAAGAAAAATCATGTTTATTGTGCCTTTTTCAGGGTACAATACTATGCCTGCCACAGAGTTGGCACTCAATAGATATCCGTTGAATGTTGAAAGGTTATTTTAGCAACCATAATGCTCCAGTGGGACAGTACTAGAGTGCCAGCTGTTCTTCCCAAAATGAAAAGAAATCACTAAAGTCAATATATGTTGTTTTGCTAGAAAGTTATATAGGGCCCTAAGACAGAATAAATCACATAACTAATGCATCTGCCTATTAGCTACAGAGAATTGTTTTTTGCTAGCAACAATCATGCTAATTGGTAAATATTTACATTTGCCAGCTGCACGTGCTTGCCACTGAGATCACTCCACATTACACAGGTACTGCAATTAACAATTCCATTTCTCTCATATTTCAGAACATAGAGCAAAACATGTATACCTTCTAAAACTAGCTAGAATTATTAAGAGCTCAGCAACAGTGGCTTGATAAAGAACAGCATATTTGTAAGAAAGATCTGCAATATAAACAATAAATTGTCTTTCATTGAAAACAGTGAGACCTATCACAATCCAATTTTCCTTTCACTAACTGAATGATATCCTTTGTTACTTGGATACTTCGCAAAGATTAGATTCAGGAAAACATTCAAGGGAATGGTCCTCAGTGGATTAGGCCATTAGCATAATTATCTCAATTGCAAACACAAACACATCATTCTAGAAGTCATCTTAACATCTAGTATAGATGTCAGGGAGCCCACATGCCCATAAAGCAATATTTTGTATTTCTCATCAAAGTATTTTAAATGAATATTTAAATTGTCTCTTACACAGAATAATTTGCTTATGACTAGTGGAAATAAAATTAATATTAATAAATAACAGTGTTCACAACTTACATGATGATACTGAAAATTAGATTACGTCACTCACCAAAATCTAGAATGTAAAAGTATTAACATTTAATGTGTTAAAAATCGTTCAGAAAGAATTAAAAGTCTTCCTCAACAATGGTTGAGTTTTAGGGTTATTAAACATTCAAAGGTAGGTTAAAGTCTCTGTTGGTATTGCAAACATTAAATATCTTCTGTTCTAAAGTTTTCAATGAACTCAAAATCCTTCTTCACTTCTCATAAAACCTATCAATTGTTCGACGTGTCCCAAGAAAAATGCAGCATTTTGTAGGTGGAGCAGTTGTCACAACAGCAACAGATATGGAAATATCATGGGGTTTAGACTCCAGTTTCCTGGGTTCCAGCTTCATCTCTTCCATTTACCTTGAGCAAGCCACCTAAATTTCATTTAGCTCATCCTGAATACTTATCTTATGAGGTCAGTGCAGCAACTAACCATAAAAGCATAACTCAATATCATTATTAATGTGAGGATATACAGGAACAAAAAGTTCCTAATCTTCACTGTTTCCGAAATGAGGATTTCTGTAGTTTCCTGTACCAATGTTCATCTCTCCAAAACAACTGTAGCAAATAATTCAAGTGTTACCAAAGCATTATATGGGTTTATTATCATGATCCAGAGACCTAGCTCACTGCCTTTCATCCTCCTAGTGACCTAATTCTTTCTGATACCAAATAGTAGGGAGAAACAGGAAGCCAGGGACATAGCCGTCTGGGTCTGTTTATATCTATGGTGAACCTTCCATGACACAACAGCTCTGCTCTATTACTGATAGTCAGGCACCTTGTATGGTGGTTATATATAAATTTGTTAGTTACATATACATTTAGAACTGACACAGGGGAAAGGTACATACATATTGTTACCTCTTGCACTGAAACAATGTTTTGCTACTATGTTCCAGTATCTTCCATTTATATAATGAAACTGTTCATTTAACTTTAAACATATGGCATGCTTTCTGTGTATGCCTGCGTGTTTGTGTGCATGTGCGTGTGCGTGTGTGTGTGTGTATTGAGAGCATGGATTGGCATAGAGTGTGGCAAGATAACGAAATATAAATACATGTTCTCCTAAGTCTCTATGGTACAGAGCTGTGTAAAGAAGCCTTGTTTACTGACTCACAATTTTAGTGTTAATCTGTATTATACTGTGCTCATTATGCTGGCTAGAACATAAATTATGGTGAATTCTTGGGAAAAGTATGTTACTTCAGCAGTTAATTCCGTCTCATGTTATTGTTATTGTGAGAGGGTGTGCCCAGTCTTTTAGCTATCGGCATATACTGGGTTGGCCAATAAGTTCATTCAGTTAATGAATACGTCATTCAATAAAGTTCTTGGTGAAAATGAAAAATGTCTTTTATTTTTACTTAAAACCCAACGAACTTTCTGGCCAACCCAACAGATTGCTGCAACGAAGACATAACGTGTATCAGTGAAGACATTAACATATCATGAGCCCTTGAAAAGTTCACAGACAAAACCAATTACACATTTCTACTTCATCTAAGTCAAATATAAAGTTGTCTACCACTTTTGGAAGAATTAGAGAAAGGGAAGTTAGAGGATGGAAATAAAGTTAATCACTAAATCCAGAGTAGGATCAAAACCATCACATAACTCACTGGGAGACAGTTTAAATCTTTCAATTGATCTAGTAGTAAATATTTTTTCCCACAAATTGCTTTTTCTCTAACACAAACATCAAGCAAGTTTTATGACAAAACTATTGTTGGTCATGATTTCAAAACTGTACTTTCCTTAAATGCTTCTTTGAATGAACCTGTGTGAATGAGCAAGATTTTTAAAATGTGAATTATATTTGTGGTACAGTAAACACTAAACTTTTTTTAGGATTATAAAATAGCTATAAATTACAACAAGAGAATGAATATTTACCTTGAATTAATCTTACCTAGCAATGGCTTTGTGTTTATGTGGAGATAAATATAGCTTGCTTATCTTTATAGAATAGATGTGATAAATCACATTCTAGTAAAATTTTTGGAATCGAAGGTTAATAGAAGACTTATTTTGAAAAACAGATATGGCCTATTTTAAAATGGTACTGGGAAAGTAAAAAATCAGTTGGATTTACCACAAAGATACATTAAGCTTCAAATGACACAAAGTGATATGGCTATATTTAATCATATTTTCTCCTTAAATTATCCCTTATGTAGCTTTACAAAATAACAAGAAACTAACTTTGCTGTATCCCTGTACTTTATAAATATTATACAAAAGTGTGTGTGTATATATGCCTCACTGATAAACCTTTTTACCTCATCATATTCATTTTTATTGTTGTGGTATGTGTTTCTCTTTGTCCAATTTACCACAGAGACAGATGATAATTTTTCATTGCCTTTTCTCTCTTTTTAAAGCCACCCTCAACATCCTCTTTTTCATTCAGAACTTTCCACTTTTCTTAAATTTAGCATATATTTAATTATCTGTACTACTGAACCAAAATGTATGTATTATACAATATTTATTTAGTGCACTAGTAATGATCAATGGGGTTATAAAGAAAACACACATTCCTGACTTCAATGGGTTCCCATTTTCTCAGCCTGGAGTGTCTTGCTCTTTGATGCTCCTTTCTTTAGGGTCTCTCAATCAGTAGAACTCTCCTCATAAAGGTTTCTAGATTCACTCTAACTCAGAGTACTGCTTTCTCTGACCACCCACAGACTACTTAGTGCTACTCCATTTAGCAATTATTCAACATCTCCCAAATATGCACGTTGCATGAGATCAGAAGATTCAGCTTAAACTAATTTGGTGCCTCCTACAGGCCTTGACTACTGCTCAATTCCATGTAGTGATGAAATAAATATATGTCAAATGACATATCTCACAGTTATGTTTATCTTTTGATATCACCAAGTGGCTTAAACTGAACCAATCAGCTTTCTCTGCTCATTATCTTCGAAAGCATCTAGATAAAATTTAGTCATGTACCTGAAGTCTTGACAAGAAAAAATTTAGGTAACATGGAAAATATATTTTTCAGGTCTCTAAATGAAAAATCAACACATATACACACATATAAATTTTATCTCTAAATATTTTCCCTCTGTCTTTATAAATATTTCTTTATATTCCTGATACCTCGGGTGTGCCTAAATATGCAACTTCGGTATTTGAAAGAATGGTGACTCTCTTGATCCAACTGTAATAGGTTTAGGGAGAACACTTAAAAATAAATGAAATAAGTGGGAGTTGAACTGCGGCGGCGGTGGGGGAAAGTTGGGGAAAAAACAGTAAATGCACTCATGCATATGATTATTCCACAGCTTTTAAAATAGGGGTGATCATTAGGGTAAGGAAAAATTGCTCTAAGACAGTGCCCACAATGTATTCATAGAAGATAGGGTATCAAACTACTGTTTGTATATTAGCACATAAATTGTGGTAAACAACACTTGGAAATGTCCATGTATAGAGGGTGATGATCAATTTAGATCTGTGGGAATGAGAATTCACAAGTGTTTATCATGTTTACACATCTTACTAAAATAACTCATTGGTTTAATTCAAAGACAGTATTATGTTAAATTATTATTATGAAAAACTCTCTTTACAATTCTGATTTGTTGGTAGATTTCTTTGAAAGCTTTTATCTATGGTCTGCTACAAAGTTCTGAAATTAAGAAAATTTTAATGAGGCTACTAGATATAGCAGTTAAACCATATACACACAACCAATAAATCTTCTGAGAATTATGAATTCCTATCCTAAATATTTCCGAGTTTGTTTTTCATTTATTCTTCTTCATTTGTGTTGTTATAATTTATTCTTTTTTATTAATTCTGCCCCACTTAGTTAAAAAAAGTTGAGATTTTAAAAACATGTGTTTCATTCCTATGTTTGCTTAAAGTTCTGTAATAGCAATTTATTAATTAACTCAGTAAGTAAATATAAATGAAATTTGATTAGTTAAAATTCAGTAACTTTACTTCTTGCCAATACACTAAAGAGCACCTGGCAATATTCTGCTATCAAATACCACAAAGAATAGATGACACTCTAAAACCTTTTGTAGTAGTAAAGGGAACACTTCTTAGACTGCATCTCCCAGTGGACTGTTTTGGATCCATTACCAAGATTATTACATAGTGAGACAGACCCATGGAGAGAGTAATTTATATATATATATATATATATATATATATATTTATATATATATATATATACACACACACACATACATACATACATATATTAAGAGTGTCAGGCACTGCGCTAGAAATTTTCACATATAGTGCCTCTTTTAATCATCACAATAACTTGCAAAATAACCATTATCACCATTTTGCCTCTCTTAAAGCCTTGCATATAGGGTCCATATTTTATTAGCTTTATACTCCCACTCTCTGGATTTGATTTATTATACAGGTGCACACACACACACACACACACACACACAAATACACAATAGAAGGATGAGGAAACTGACTTACAAAGCATTTGACTGATTTACCCAAATCCAAAATTATTAAATATAAATTAAGTCTCTCTAACCTTGAAATCCACATAAACCTCCTTAATATTGCACTCTTAAGGTAAGAATATTTCACTGTGTTCATATAAAAATTATCTAGAATTGTGTTATTGATCATGAATTAGTTGCATTTGCAAAATAAATAAATATTGAGTGTGGACTGATGCTTACAGAAAAAGAGAACCAACTTATAATCTTAAATTACTTCACACATGCTCTAAGTGATAGAGGCCAAATAGCCTATCAGATTTTCTTGAACTTTGTATACATCAAGAACGACCAAGAGAATAATCATTTTCAGAACAATAAAAATTCCTCATATCTTCTTCTAGTGCATGACATATACTAGCTACTTGATGGAAGACTGCTGTTAAAAATCCTCTGATGACTGATGTTGTTAAAGAAACTCACATTATCAAGAAGAACCAAAGATACATTTTATCAAATTAAATAATTTCTTTTTACCATGTATTCTGCTGCTTCTTCCTTAATTAAAAGTCAACATAATATTCCCAGATTTGCACAGCTAAAGTAAAAAGACTATGAGAAAAAACAATATGGACATTTAAATTGCACAGATACATAGTTCATTTTGAAAATTCAGCATCACACATTAACAGAGGAGCAATAAAATGTCCTTACCTTAGAAAATTGTGCATTTATCCATTTTGTGAATGTTTTCTTTTGAACATCTTCTCTTTCATCTACAATGTAAAAAATATATATAATATATAAAGAGCTAAGAAGCAACTCTGGATATCACTTATATTTTACAACCAAAATAACTTTCAGTTATTATGCATTTGTCTGTTATTTCTTCTGAAAAACTATTCCTGAGCTTTTCCTCCTGCCCCTCTCCCCAGTCCATGAGGAAATTATTTTTCCCTCCTTTGTAATACCTACATACTCTAACACAGGCTGCTAACATAGCCTCTTCCCATTACAGGAGAGGTTTCCTGATGATCAGGAGCATGGCTTAGTTATCTCTGTACCCCAAAAGAGCTTCGCAGAATTCATGCTTCTAAAAATTATCTCTTTTTTCCAAAGCTGGAAGTTAGTATTGAGCCAAATGGACAGGAAAATCATCAATCTTGATTTATTAAAATGCTTCTTTGATGCTGAAGCCTATCTTTAAATTACGGCAAATGCAACCATATTGGTCAATGTTGAATAAACGAGTGCATGTGAGAGAGATTTAAAATTGAGAGATTTCATATTTTATTTACATGGGTCAAAAGAACCCTTATTGAAATGCCCTCATAAAATAACCTCATTTGCTCTCATATTACTTTTCAGTAGTAAATCTCCAATGCTTCTGAAAACAGAAGATATACAGTAAACAATCACTTTCCTATGACAAATGTATATATGCATTAAGATATCTGTTTATCTTTAAAGCATATTATTAATCCATAAGTAGATACTCTTAAGCAATATAAGAGATAATAGTGGAAAAATAATAAACCTAACACTGTTTTCTTAGATGAGAAAATGTCATTTAGCATCACAAAATACTTCTTTCTTATTTGTGTTACTCCCACAAGCTACTATGTATGGTCAAATATCAACATTATCCATACAGTATAGGATACAGGATAGCTATAACATAGAAGTCTTTCCTTTGTTGACAAGTGTGAATAAATAAAAATAGATACTACTAGTTTTCAAACCTAATCTAGCCTCTTTTGAATATTAGTTCCATAAATTCAATACTACTCTTCGTATAAAGATAATAAAAAATAAACAGAAGTTCAGATGATCAAGATTTAAACATTTTCACTAACTTGCTCTATAGGAAGACTGGTCTGTACATCTATTTCTCAATGACATACACATATATTCCTAAAAGTTAATAACCTTATTTGCAATTCCACTTATTTTTTCTTACATGTGCATACATATCCTATCTGTCAGGCATGGGAGAGTAAACGAGTTATCTGAAAGCATTCATTCAGAGGTTTCTAAAACATACCCAATCATCTTCACCAAAAGCTGAATAGGAGGACATTTTGAAGAGATTTGTTCCAGATGCTTTTAAATGAAAAGTGGGTAGTAAAGCAATTATTTTTATTGTTTTTGATTATATGTACAAAGAACAAGTTTTAGATAGGCCTTGAAGGCAGAGGGAAACCTTAACATTATGTGCAAAATATTATGTATCTGCTGTGTAAATGGCACTAGATGTGAACTTCATCATATAAACGCCTTCACTAAACGTCCTCTCATACCTCTTTTGCTTTCAATGCAAGAAAAATGTGCCTTCAATGAATTACCTGCTAATGTTTTATTTTAGTATAGAAATATTTATTTTCTTTAACATGACAAATATTAATATTTTTATTATAATTATAAGATATAACATTTATTATTACCTTATTCACAAAGCTGTTTTACATATATCATCTCAATCAATCCATATGTAATTTACCATTTTATACCTGAAGAAAATACAGGCTCAGAGGGAATAAAGCTGATAAGTGACAGAGATGACCTTGCTATAGATTATTTGAATCAAAGTCCACGGCTTTTCACAGTGACCAGTTTACATTATAACTGCATAGATAATATGGAATGCTAGAAGGTGATCAGAGTCACAAAAGGTGAACATACTACCACAAATACAAAATAACCATGAATTTAGAGCCTCTATTTTGAACAACCCAGGGGGTTCCATTACACTATAACCTATGTGAATGACATCCTGGAATTTTATAGTGCAAAACCTGCATGTCTGCATGGATTTATCCAGAAGTGAAAACTGAACCTTCTTTATGATGCCGGATGATTTGTTAGTTAATATTTTATATAATAATGCTCCTATATTTGCTAATTAATATTTGGTGTTTTGCTTTTTGTCATATATTAATATGATGAATTTTTTTTTTTTTTTTTGCGGTACGCGGGCCTCTCACTGTTGCAGCCTCTCCCGCTGCAGAGCACAGGCTCCAGACGGGCAGGCTCAGCAGCCATGGCTCACGGGCCCAGCCGCTCCGCGGCATGTGGGATCTTCCCGGACCGGGGCACGAACCCGTGTCCCCTGCATTGGCAGGCGGACTCCCAACCACTGTGCCACCAGGGAAGCCCCGAAAATATTTTAACATACAAAAAATCACCAAAAGTTTTGTGTCTGTACATTACAATCCCCCAAAACATGTATTTTACTTAGCCACAGTAATATTCTTTTTTTCACTTATTTTATCATAAATATCACATGCGCTGCCCTTTCATTTTGTTTGGTATTAGAGATTCCATCATAATGAACATCTTTACGCATTCTTTTTCAGCTTCTGCTATATAATAGCCTTAGAAGAAATTACTGGGTCAACGTTATGGAAACTTTTATGGCTTTTACTAAATATTGTCGTATTGCTTTCCCAATGGTCATACCAATTTTTAGTGGTACCAGAAACAATGAGGTTATGCTGTTGAGGAGAAGTTTTTTGCTTGTATTTTTAGACAAATGCTGTTTTATTAGATACAAGGAGAGAGCTGATGCTTGTTTCAATTTGAATCTGTTTGATTACTAATGAAATAGAACACAATTTATAATTTATTTATTCTGTATGTTTCTACTTTTGTCAAAATACAAAAGTAGAAACATACTTTTTACGTTTAAAAAAACATAAAAAGTTTATATCTTCTGCTCATGTATCTTGAACACTTGATAAATTAATTGGAATGAGGTCATAAATTAGTAGTTTTTAAACATTTCAAGACATGGACTCCATCTGATAAAAATAATGATCATTTTCTACAGAAATAAATGCCTATACAGACATATTTACATACAGTTTTATGGGGTTCACTGATATCCCTGCAAAAGATTCCTATTACCATGAAATCCAAGTTAAGAATCACTATTGTAAATTAAGCTACTTACTCATAGTCAGTGAATGAATATATGTTCCCAAGTGGTCCTATTTTTTTTTCAATTTTTGTTTCATTTATACTATGCTAAAAGTTTATACTTTTATATATTTGAATCTATTTCTACTGTAATTTCTCAAATGACTTAAAATTTGATCATTTAAACATGATCAGCTATATATCCATAGTTAATCTAAAATTGATACACATAAACCTATAAATATATAAATTGTTATCAAGCTTATAGAGACTATTTCAATACTTTAATAAAATATATGTTGCTGTCGACACACAGTCTATAGTAAGAGATATTAATGTGAAATCATCAACAAAGAGAATGAGAAAAGAATAAAGTGAAATCTGTTTTATTAGGAAGTGATTATCTATGAACTCCTGTTTAATCATTTAAAGAAGCACATATTCTATTTCATTTCCTCGAGGGTTTGTTTATGACTGATTTTCTTTTACTAATAAAAATATGCCTGAGTATAACAATGTGAGAAGCAAGGAAGAAAAATCTCTCTTAGATAAATTTACTTGAAAACCGTTCCCTGGAGATATCAAAGAGTGAAGAACTACAACTTCATAACTTGCAAAAAGTGAGGAACATTTTATTTTATTCTCTCTGTGGGGAAAGCCGTATAAAATTCCCTTTCTGCCATACATAAAAACTATATTTCATCTCAGAATCAATTAACCCTTTCTAATAAAGTCATTTTTTATTCAATAAATCTGGTCCTTCATATTTTCTAAGATTAGTGCAAAAACCTTTTGCCCTGTTATTAATTTTTATATTCCTGAGACCCTCAACCCCCTATAAATGTGGGATAATTAAATTGGGATATTAATGATTCACAAGAGTGAGGTACTGCACAAAAATGATATGGGCAAACTGAGAGAACACGAAATCAGGGCAATAGGCCTCAAGTTACATTGCAGGACTTATTAGAATGGTGGCCTTTATCTGTGAAATGAGGGTATTAATTGCCTTTTAACTCATGGAGCTGTTGTTAAGATGTAATGAAATCATTTATTTATGCAATAATTTATAGAACAATTGTATACAGAATGCTTAGTATATGCTCGTCACTGTACTAATTACCCAGAAGATAAACAAGACTCATCTTTACCAAAGTTCACGGTATAGTAGAAAATACACATATCATGGGTAAATATTAAACATTTTATATAATTAAGGATACATATGTTCAAAGGGTACTATGGGAGCACAAAGAAAGGGATATGTAGCCGCATGGATGTTAGGGAAGACATTTTCTGGAAGGTGATGGCTAGGTTTAATCTAAAAAGATGAGCAAAAATAAGGAAAGAAAAAAGGTGCAAAGGGAAAGATGAATCTTTCTGAGGAGATAGCAAGAGCAAAGGCAGGGAGGTAAGAAACCAAAAGAGCATGCTCTTCATTATACACAATTCAGTTTTCTTGCACTCTAAAATGTGAAGAAGAGGAGAGCATGGGATAAAATTATAAAGGGAGTTGACAGTGAGATCACGGGAAGTCTCCATGATATGACCCCTTATATACTATCACATAAGGCAACATGAGTGAAAGTATTTAAAAATGGGGAAAAAAAACCCCACCTAGTTATAAGAACACCAAGAATTATCCTCATTACACAGGGCAGTTAATAACAATCTGTGCCAGAAAAACATTTTAAAAAATGTCATTTCCTTGGGTGCTAGTTAATATGTTAACTGAAGATTCTCATCACTTAAGTTACCCAGAAAATATGTTTAGGAGGAGAAGGAAATATTAAAGTTGAAAACAGTTTACAAATATACATAGGGAAGAAAAACGAAGGGATATGAGTTTATTTCACCTTAAAGAGCAAACTATTAAGTAATGTGTAAGAGTTAATTAGGGTCAGTCCATTCTCTGCTTCCACCAAAAATGAGAAAAAAAGAAATGTGAGATACGGAAGACTAATGGTAAACATTAGATAGGATTATGTGATACTGTGGAACATTATGAAGGAAGGCTCCAAACTCAGGACATATTTAGAAAGTGGATTTACCATGTTAATAATGCTACAAAATGGCAATGCAAAGTGGAGAAGAGTAGAATGGAAAATGACATGAAAAATGCTTCCATTATATCTGAGTCATAGCTTTTGATCATAGGATTATAGAATGCTAGCGCCGAAGGTGACATTCATGATCATTTTATAATGAGGAGGTCTAAACTAATTAAATTACTGTATAAAGAAGGGAAAAACAGTGTCGAAGAGGTTTCCTCATTTCCCACTCACTGGACAGTCAGTGTAATACAGTTTTCACTGCTCATCATCCTATAAAAGTTTTTCTTAATAACATCACCTATACCCTTTCTAATTTCCAAGACAGTGACTGTCTGGATTATAACTGTCTTTCCAGCACTAAGCATTGAAAGTGTTACACAGTAGAGCTCAATAAAGGTGTTCTTAAGTTAACGAAGACCAAATTTACTTTTCAGACCTCTTCTCATTTTTCTTCTCTGCAGATATTCATTCTGTTAACCTGTGGTAGAGAGAATAATGGTCCCCCAAAGATGTCCACATCCAATCCCCAGAATCTGTGAATAAGTTTTATTAAAACTTGTTTTAAAATAGGTTAAATTTAAATTATTTTAAAACTCTTTGTTAAGGCAAAGAGAATTACAGTTGCAGATGGAATTAGATGTGCTAATCAGCTCATTTTGGATAGGGAGATTATCCTGGGTTATCTGGGTGGGCCCAGTGTAATTGCAAGTGTCCTTGAAAGGGCAAGAGGGAGGCCCAAGGGGGCGAATCAGAGAGATGGCAGAATGAGAAGGACTTGGCCCAATGTTGCTGGTTTTGAAGATGGAGGAAGAGCCTCTAGAAAATGGAAAAGACAAGGAAAGAGATTCTCCCCAGGAGGCTCCAGAAGGCACACAGCTCTGCTGGCCCTTAATTTTAGCCCACTGAGGCCAATTTCAAACTTCTGACCTGAAGTTCTGAAGAACTGTTCGATTATAAATTTGTGTTATTTTAAGCCACTAAATTTGTGGTAATTTTTATAGCATTAATAGGAAACTATTACATAACTTTCCTCTTTATGACTATTACTTCAAGCAAGAAATACATACTGATATCTACTAGGTGGTAGAAATTCAACTGTGTAAAAGATAAAGTTCCTACACTTTTGGCCTCAGAGCACAGTGAGAGAAACATACCCTAAAATGAATAGACAGTAGATACACAGATAAGTTCCCCAATAGGGAAAATACAGGGTTTCCTCGTAAGCCTATAGGAAGGGAACTAACCTGAGAAACTCAGTGCTTCCTTGATGAAATGACACCTTAGCTGAGTTCTGAATGTTAATCAAGAGTACAGAAGCAGACAAGGTGGAAAAGAACTCCAGACAGTAAAAAGAGCAGGTGCAACTATCAGTATGTGAGAGACAGAACATGGTCCTTTCACAGAACTAGAGATAGAGGACAAAAGTGGCAGAGATGACTCTTAAAAAAAAAGAAATAATCATCAGCCTAATTATAAAGAGCCTTAAACTGTAGCTAGACGGCAGTTAGAAACCAAACCAGAATTTTAATTAGGGGAGGGGCAATATAGGTTTGTTTTTAGAAATGGATTTCACAGTATGGACAATATATTGGAAGAGGTTCCTGGAAACGAGACCAATTAGCTGGTTATAACTGAAATCCATGTGAGAAGTGATGATGGTCTGTATTGGTGATGGGACTGGAGAGAGGTAAATGCAGGCAAGATGTATTTAATAGGTATTACTGATAAGAACTAACTATTAATTAGTGTGAAGGTAGTGAACTGCGGAGAGGTAGAGCCAATCATATTACTCAAATTGGAGGCTAGAGATCTCAGGAAGAAGAGCCCTGGGTCTGTATATATAGTGAGGAATGGAAAGAATTGGGAAATATTGAGTTTGGGGTGTTTTGAGACAAGAAGGATATGGGTAGTAGGTAGTTTGATACAGGAGCCTGAAGTGCAAGAGATAAATCTGAGTTGAAAATAAAATGTGGGAGTTCATATATATGGAATTTAAGGGAAAAAAATGTCATGAAGAACCTAGGGGTAAGACAGGAATAAAGACACAGAGCTACTAGAGAATGGCCTCGAGGATACGGGGAGGGGGAAGGGTAAGCTGTGACAAAGCGAGAGAGAGGCACGGACATATATACACTACCAAATGTAAGGTAGATAGCTAGTGGGAAGCAGCTGCATAGCACAGGGAGATCAACTCGGTGCTTTGTGACCACCTGGAGGGGTGGGATAGGGAGGGTGGGAGGGAGGGAGATGCAAGGGGGAAGAGATATGGGAACATATGTATATGTATAACTGATTCATTTTGTTATAAAGCAGAAAGTAATACACCATTGTAAAGCAATTATACTCCAATAAAGATGTTAAAAAAAAAATGTGGGAGTTACAAGCCAACCGGCATGTAGTAACTGAAGCCCCTATAGTAAATGATATTACTAGAAAGAGTGCACAAGCTTTCTGATCTTCTGAAATATCACTGATTCCTGGTTCTCCTTCCAACACAAGGGCTGTCTCGTAATCTGTTTCACTGATTTGTTCGCCTTTCATCCCAGAAATGTTGGCATTCTCCAAGGGTTCTAGCTATCCTTTGTATCTTCTTGCCTTGGTCTATTATGCTTATTCTTCCTAAGCAAAGAAACTTCCTCTCCCTCCCTAACCACCACTGTATGTTGACACTGAAGATACCTAAAGCTATATTTTTCACTTTGATTAATGTCCTGATCTTCACACTGACATAGCTGACTCTAGTTTATACCTCCACTTAGATGTCCTGCAGGTACCTTAACAATATCATTCATCTTCCCAAATAAATTCATGTATCCTACTCCTCCTGCCAATTAATGGCCCCGTCATCCATCTAGTAACGAAATAAGTAACTCTTGAGTTATTATGCAAGTTTGAAAAATGCTTGCCCTGAGGTTAAAAGCCAGATATAAGGGGCTTCACGATTTGACTCCAAATGCTTTTCTAAACTTAGTATCTGTCATGCCTGTTGGCACTCACACATACCCCTTACCCCTCGGCACACATACCTACCAGGTCTACCCTAGCCACACAAGCCAAATGTCTCCATGAATAAGCCACACACTTTCTCACGTGCAGTCCCTTGTTCATGCACTCACTGGAATGTGACCTGAGAACTCTCACTCTTAAGATCAAGTTTAAATGTCAAGTTCAAATGTGAACTTAAGATCAAGTTCAAATTATGTCCTTGACAGAAGTCATCAATCAATTCTTCTGATATATACATACACTTTAGCATTTTTCAAACTGTATCATTAGTATATGGGTGTGTGTGCATGTGTGTGTATGTGTGTATACACACACACAAATACTTTACTCTCTTCTATAAAGCACCTCACATACCACCTATCACCCCCTATATGTGACCACACTTAGATGGGAGGACTATTATGTCTTTGTAATTCCTGGCACTCAATACGGTATCTTCAAGCACAAATACGTACTTAATAAGAATTGATTGACTAAATCAAATGATTAATTATTCCATAATTAAATCCCACAACTAATGAGTCTCGAGCCAATGTTCTTTCCCTCCACTTTGCTCAAACTGCTCTGTTAATTATAAACTTTCTGTCTTAATCATCACTTCATTTCCAAAAAAATTCATTGTGCACCCACTAGGTATAAAATCACTTTTCAATATCTTCTCTCAAAATTTGGTATTTGGATTGAAGAACTTATTTTCATCACAATGTAGAATGAATAATAGAGATAGAGAATATTTATTGCAAAAAATATGCCTTGATTTTTCTGGGTGAATTTCATTCTGGAGTATGATGAAATTGCCCTTTACTTCATCTTGACTGTTGTGGCTTCTAATACAAAGTAAGATGCTATGGATGACCTGTCTGACCCTTTACCTCTCCTGTAAATGTTACTTCTTTCTCATGTAGGTCAACCTCTTTTTATTGTAGGGAGTTGATAGATCCAGATAATAATTTGAACAGCTGTGTCAGCTCATATCACATAAAAGTTCCCTCCCATCCCCTGGCATTTAATCATAACATTTATGCTATATTAGCAAACTGCAGTTATGGCCAGAACCGTACATAATCACACAATTGCATATTCATAAAAATAATCAGTAACACCATATGTATTGAAAACCCAATGCAAGAATTGTAGAAACATGTTGATGATGGTTATAGAAGTTATCATGAAATAGGCCTAGTAACAATGAGGTAGAAGTATCATATTCAAATTGAAGAGAAAATCAGAACTCCAAGAGTGTATGAAAAGGTACTAAGTGGCATGAGTTAGAAAAGGGAGTGCCATGTGGTAGGTGGTGCAAATTGTTCATTCTTGTTCCCTTCAAATTCCATGCTGACACCAAGAATATGTCTCAGCTACAGTATAGGTCAGTGGTTAAACACATTTGCTCCAGCAGCAAGTAGCTTGGCTTCAAACCCCAGCTCCACTTCTCACTAGCTGTAACCTTAGACAAGTTTCTTAACCTGTCTGTGTCTCATCACATCCATCTGTACCATGAGAATAAAAACACTGGTACAGAATTGTGAAGATGAAATGTGACAGACATATTAATAATGAAAACTTAAAGAAAAAATACAGAGAGAAAACCTATAAGACTTTATTCCTGGTTATACCACTACTTCCTGTGGGCCATCTGTATAAATTATATTATCTTTTAAAACAGACACAATTTCTAGGTGGGAGTCATGTTAACAATTAGTAAGATTTTTATAGTATTTACAAGTGTGCAGCAATTAGAGTCTTCTTGATTTGAAAGATAAAGAAAGAATATGAAATTGTATTAGTATAAATTATACCTTCTCATGACCAGAAGAATGAAATTTGTTTAACAATAATGGGAATAATGAATAACTCTGTGGTGCATTATAATTTACAAAGTGAGTTCAAATAGCTCATCTTGTTTGAACACAAATATGTGAACACAAATATGTAGACTTTCTGTGGGTAAAAATAAGTTACTATTAATTGGTATGCAGACTTAAAATATACTTTAGTAGTGTGTCATGAAAAAGATCACTTATTTTTGTTAAAAATAATCACGGACTAATTATGGCAGAATAAATCAAAATAGATCAAGGTCTCTTATGTAATTTAGAAGTGAAATTAAATATTTGGGTACTGTGGCAGAATCACTAACTAGATACCTGCTCTCATACCTCAGCCTAGTCAGTTTTAAAGTAATCTATCTACCAGAAAATTAAAAAATACATTATTCTATGGTATATATTTACCTATCTTA
Source organism: Tursiops truncatus (assembly GCF_011762595.2). NCBI lineage: Eukaryota > Metazoa > Chordata > Mammalia > Artiodactyla > Delphinidae > Tursiops > Tursiops truncatus. The sequence continues at coordinate 100,355,039 of NC_047055.1, read as the reverse complement.
AAGGATTGTAAAATAGTTCTTTTCAAATAAAAAATAAAGCAATCAGCCAAATGTGCACAACAGTCATTTCCAAATGTCTGTATCAGTGAGATACGTTACAAACAGACAAAGGCTCAAACACAGAGTCCTTTTTTGGGTGCATTACGAAGGGATATTTAAATCACAAGGTACATCTGCTAAACTTGCACTATAAAGGTTAAGTAAATGGTAGAGTAGATATAGCTCATGTCTCATGCTTTATTTTCTTGGCCCAACCCTGAATCTACCTGTCACTGTGAACAGATTCTGTGGATACTGAAGATTTCCCACCTCAAGCATTTGCATCTCTCTGCATCTTGGCATCAGGGCTTTTCCCCATTCCAGGAGAATCTGGTAAGCCCATCTGCAGGGCAGCGCAGAAGTGACAGAGATTTAATTTCTCCAGGTGCAGTCCTCAGGAAATGAGGGACAGAAATCTATGGATAAAACCCCAGTAGACCCATTGTTGGCCATGTTCTCTCAGGTTCCTCAAGGGTTACACAGGACATTGAACTCAGAATGGCCCACAGTGGCCCCTCTACTGTCTGTTCTCCTTTCCCTCACTCACTTTGCCTATCCCTCCCTTATGATACTGGGGATCATTTCTCAAATGAACCACCTGCACTAGTACTTGTTTGAGTCAGCTTTTTGAGTAATGCAAACTAACCCACATGGGTATTGGAGCTAAATTACTTCACTTGGTTGTGTACTAGCTTCGTCTTAGGCATCTCAAGCAACACGAAGCCTCAGTTTTCTGGTCTGTTAAATGTAAATAACCACAGTAACAAACTCTTAGTTTTTTTTTTTTTTTTTTTTTTTTTACAAAGTATCCTGTAAAGCATTAAGTGTAGTCTCTTAAGCAAAAATATAGTATAAAATAGGAGTCAATATAATTATTATTCCTAACTATGTATTTAATTGCATTAAAAGTTTGTGAGCAGGTAGGTAGATCGGATTATTTGTTCATGATTCATTTTTCCCTTTCCCTGCTTGCCATAAATCACCCTTGGTGGATTATACTTTCCACCTCACCGATGTGGGCCTTGTCATGTGTTTTGACCTGACCAATGAAACATGGGCATACCTGACAGCGTATCAGTTCTGAGCTAGGGACTAAAGAATCATGATGTATTTTCACTCCTCTTGGCAATTCTTCCCTTTGCCAATGGAAATCCTGCCTCATGTAGACTATGTTCCCAAAAGGGGATACATACATGGAACTGACCTGAATCCAATACAAAGATTGAAGCAGACACAGGAATAAGAAATAAATGTCTGTTCTTGTAAGTCACAGAGATTTAGATTTTTTTTCTTTTTACAGAGCAATATCCTAGAATAATGCTGACTAACGTAGCAGGTAAATTGTAAATGTGTCCTATAGAATAAAATACACAATAGCAGTATATATAACATCCTCATTTAAAATAGAGAGATTTGTATTCGACTGTTTAAATCTAAATTTAATATAAACTGATGTATGGGCTTTACATCAAGTATTTAAAATTTTCTAAAAGTCTTCTATTTAGAATATATTATCTTTTCTTTCTCAGTCTTTCTCCTTACCATATCATTCACAGTTTAAACATCAATGCAAGCATGTTTTTCTTATACATGGTCAACTATTAGCATAGATTGAAATCAACCTAGAAGATGATTTATAGGGAGAGTATGTCCTAAGGAAATTCACTGGATGACTGCAACAGCAACAGTCAGTAGGAGACTGCTCAATTATACCTTGTGCCAAATACAGAAAGCACTTAAAACAGAAATAAAGAGTAATCGTTCATTCCTTCTTCACCAAATATGGAAATCTTAAGCCAGTGTTTGTGAAAGATCAAGCCAAAAAGTATAAATAAAGGCCAACGATTTTTCTAGCACATATGGGAAATTTTGCAGTCCGGCAAAGAACATTAGAGTCTGTATTTTAGGAAAGATTTCAGAAAATTATTACTGATAATACAAAAGAAGTCCTTGGAGCTAATCAAAGGAGGAGACACTTTGGAGAGTTAATCAGGTGCCAATGCTAATAGATGACCCAAGTAGCAGAACATAGAAAGTACAGTCCCACAATCAATTTTTATTCATCTCGAGGTTGCTAGCTAGCACTGATGACAAGTGGTTACTGACAGCTTCTTCCAAGATTTCTAATGAAAGATTTTTCTTTCTTTTTTTCAAGTTCATTACACCACTGGATTAAAAAAATGTATTTTTTTTCTTTTCTAAGATTTATGACAGGACCACACTGAGAACACTTCCCTCACTGCACAGTGCCAATGGATAAGTTTGATCTCTATGTCTCGACTTTAGTAATTTAAATAGATGTGGATTTAGGTTAGCATGTAAATTAAGTAATTGTTAAAAAGTTCCCAAACCAATGCCATTCTCTGCACTTAGGTACAACTGCGTTGAACTTGTAGAGGAAACTGTAACTTAAAATTATAAAAGGTTTAGAAATAGCAGTAAAAAGTTGGCTTCTTACAAAGATAGCATTTAACAAACAATAGAAGAGTTTGTGGTTTTAAAGGAAATTTTTGAGTCAAAAAAGAGTTTTCTTGATAATTTTCTTCACCTTATTTTTACAAATACTAAATTCTAGTCATTACAAAAGACTTCAGTCTAACTGGCAAATGATTTTCCCCTATGACCAGTGTATGAACAGTTTTATGTTTGTGTGTATGTGTGTGTGTGTGTGATTTTTCTACTCTCATATTTAGATTTGCATGAATTGCAGCAAACTGCAAACATTACTTTGTGATTAGAGAACATTAAATGATTACAAAGTAGAACCTCCAAAATATTCGAAGTTTATAAATTGAGTACATCATAATTTCCCAATTTTATGATTACTTTTATTATGCTAAGTATTTACCAAACAGATTATAAAGGAATGGCATTCCTGGGTTACAATAATATAGTGATTTTAGCTTTGAACCAGACTATCTCAGTTTGAATGTAGCTCTGCTACTTCTTAGGAGTGAGCCTCAGTTTCCTTGCCTGTAAATAATGATAATAATAATGCTGATGCTGCACTGTAATGAGCTTTGGGTGAATGTTCCCACTTGAACCTCTGGCTCTAATACTAACTAGCTCTGCTGAGTTCAGTTAATTATTTAGTTACCTGGAACCCAATTGTCTCAACTTAAAAAGAAGACAGGAGTTTGGAAAAGATAACTCTATGTGTTTCTTTAGATCTAAAATACTATTATCTGATTTTTTTAAGCTAATGTTTTTTCCAGGAGGCAAGATAGCATCTTTATTCAGCATACATGTTCTGGAGCCATACAGCCTGGATTCAAAGTCCAGCTTTGCTACTACTAGCTGGATTTCCTTGATTTATTTATATAACTTCTCTCTTTAGCTTCCTCATCTGTAAAATAGCTATAAAAAAATAGCTTTCTCATAGTGTTTTTGTGAGGATTAAATGAGCCATTACCTTTAAAGAGCATAGAAGGTATCTGGACCAACATAAATAATCAACTTTGTTATACTTATCCTGAGAACCAAGGGCTTTTAATACAACTATGGGGTGAATTCTTAAAATTGTAAGCAAAATTTTATGAGTGTATACAAATAAGAGCCTGCAATCTTCAGCAGAGTCCCAGAGGGCTCTGTGGTTTGAAAAATGTTGGATGAAACATAAAGACAGTCTTCTGGCTCTTAAGCCTATTAATGATCCATGTTTTACTTCTTTCAAGAACACATGCATTAGCAGTAATAGGTCAACTTGTATTACTGTTCCTTAGACTGTGATTTTTTCACTTCTTATCTAAGAAATGTCCTGTGCTTTTTCTCTCCTTAATAGAGCATTCTTTTTATGGATCTACACAGAGTAACTGCGTTGAAAAGAAGTACGGTTACACAGGGTTCAGCTACACTCGTTAACCAGCCTAAGAAATTGTAGGCTTTCTCCATATTCCCTCAGATATTGCTCTTTAATCATCTAGGTTTAGACACTTATTTTTTTCTTAGTTTCTTATACCTAAGTATACATAGACACAGTTTTCTTACAATCCAATTTGTTGCAAAGTCCCTTCTGAGAAGAGCACAGCTTCTTTTGTGATATCTTGTGATGATAAGTATTGACATAATACAGTACAGTAATTGAGACTCAGCAAGATTTGTCTGCTAACTGACTGTTCCAGACATTTATGCCTTAATTTGCTGTATATCTTTAATGTGCACTTTTCTTTAGTTAAAGCAGTCCATGTCAATGAGGTAATCATTTAAATGATCATCCTCACAGCATATAAAAAGGCACCATGTCATATAAGAAACAAATCAGTCCTCACTGCATAGATGCAGTGGTTCACAGCTTGGAAACCAGTACTTTCAAAGCACAGTATGAAACTGTGAAAATAACAACCTCTCAGAAGAGATCAGTAGACAGAACCGATAATGGCTAAAAGAAGAACAGTATTGATTGGTAAAGTAATATGAAAAGAGAAAAGGTGCATGTTAACTTAAACACTAAATTTGGACAAGTATTCATAGATTAGGAGAAAAAATTTCAAGATCAAATATACGTCTTCAAAGATGAAAAGTGGTCTGAATGCAGTGCTTTCACTATCTGAGTAACTTAACTAAGGAGTCAAAGTTAAAAAAAAAAAGAATAGAATTACTGTGATATTTTACTTTATTTTAATTGACGTACAGTTGACCAAGCGGGATTTAACCCAGGGATGCAAGGATTCTTCAATATGCGCAAATCAATCAATGTGATACACCATATTAACAAACTGAATAAAAGCCGTATGATCAACTCAATAGATGCAGAAAAAGCTTTTGACAAAACTCAACACCCATTTACGATAAAAACTCTCCAGAAAGTGGGCATAGAGGGAACCTACCTCAACGTAATAAAGGCCATATACCAGAAACCCTCAGCAAACATCATTCTCAATGGTGAAAAATTGAAAGCATTTCCCCTAAGATCAGGAACGAGACAAGGATATCCACTCTCAACACTATCATTCAACATAGTTTTGGAAGTCCTAGCCATGGCAATCAGAGAAGAAAAAGAAATAAAAGGAATACAAATTGGAAAAGAAGAAGTAAAGCTGTCACTGTTTGCAGATGGCATGATACTATACATAGAGAAGCCTAAGGATGCTACCAGAAAACTCCTAGAGCTAATCAATGAATTTGGTAAAGTAGCAGGATACAAAATTAATACACAGAAATCTCTTGCATTCCTATACACTAATGATGAACAATCAGAAAGAGAAATTAAGGAAACACTCCCATTTACCATTGCAACAAAAAGAATAAAATATCTAGGAATAAACCTACCTAAGGAGACAAAAGACCTGTATGCAGAAAAGTATAAGACACTGATGAAAGAAATTAAAGATGATACAAATAGATGGAGAGATATACCATGTTCTTGGATTGGAGGAATCAACATTGTGGAAATGACTCTACTACCCAAAGCAATCTACAGATTCAATACAGTCCCTATCAAACCACCACTGGCATTTTTCACAGTACTAGAACAAAAAAATTCACAATTTGTATGGAAACACAAAAGACCCTGAATAGCCAAAGTAGTCTTGAGAATGAAAAACGGAGCTGGAGGAGTCAGACTCCCTGACTTCAGACTATACTACAAATTTACAGTAATCAAGACAGTATGGTACTGGCACAAAAACAGAAAGATAGATCAATGGAACAGGGTGGAAAGCCCAGAGATAAACCCACGCACATATGGTCACCTTATCTTTGATAAAGGAGGCAGGAACGTACAGTGGAGAAAGGACAGCCTCTTCAATAAATGGTGCTGGGCAAACTGGACAGGTACATGTAAAAGTATGAGATTAGAACACTCCCTTACACCATACACAAAAATAAGCTCAAAATGGAGTAAAGACCTAAATGTAAGGCCAGAAACTATCAAACTCTTAGAGGAAAACATAGGCAGAACACTCTAGGACATAAATCACAGCAAGATCCTTTTTGACTCACCTCCTAGAGAAATGGAAATAAGAACAAAATAAACAAATGGGACCTAATGAAACTTCAAAGCTTTTGCACAGCAAAGGAAACCATAAACAAGACCAAAAGACAACCCTCAGAATGGGAGAAAATATTTGCAAATGAAGCAACTGACAAAGCATTACTCTCCAAAATTTACAAGCAGCTCATGCAGCTCAATAACAAAAAAAACAAACAACCCAATCCAAAAATGGGCAGAAGACCTAAATAGACACTTCTCCAAAGAAGATATACAGATTGCCAACAAACACATTAAAGAATGCTCAATATCATTAATCATTAGAGAAATGCAAATCAAAACTACAATGAGATATCATCTCACAGCGGTCAGAATGGCCATCATCAAAAAATCTAGAAACAATAAATGCTGGAGAGGGTGTGGAGAAAAGGGAACACTCTTGCACTGCTGGTGGGAATGTGAATTGGTACAGGCGCTATGGAGAACAGTATGGAGGTTCCCTAAAAATCTACAAATAGGGCTTCCCTGGTGGCGCAGTGGTTGAGAGTCCGCCTGCCGATGCAGGGGACACGGGTTCGTGCCGCGGTCCGGGAAGATCCCACATGCCGCGGAGCTGCTGGGTCCGTGAGCCATGGCTGCTGAGCCTGCACGTCCAGAGCCTGTGCTCCGCAACGTGAGAGGCCACAACAATGAGAGGCCCTCGTACAGCAAAAAAAAAAAAAACAAACAAAAAAAAACTACAAATAGAACTACCATATGACTCAGCAATCCCACTACAGGGCACATACCCTGAGAAAACCATAATTCAAAAAGAGTCATGTACGAAAATGTTCATTGCAGCTCTATTTACAATAGCCAGGAGATAGAAGCAACCTAAGTGCCCATCATTAGATGAATGGATAAAGAAGATGTGGCACATATATACAATGGAATATTACTCAGCCATTAAAAGAAACAAAATAGAGTTATTTGTAGTGAGGTGGATGGACCTAGAGTCTGTCATACAGGGTGAAGTAAGTCAGAAAGAGAAAGACAAATACCATATGCTAACACATATATATGGAATCTAAGAAAAAAAAATGTCATGAAGAACCTAGGGGTAAGATGGGAATAAAGACACAGACCTACTAGAGAATGGAATTGAGGATATGGGGAGGAAGAAGGGTAAGCTGTGACAAAGTGAGAGAGTGGCACGGACATATATACACTACCAAACGTAAAATAGATAGCTAGTGGGAAGCAGCCGCATAGCACAGGGAGAACACCTCTGTGTTTTGTGACCACCTAGAGGGGTGGGATAGGGAGGGTGTGAGGGAGGGAGATGCAAGCGGGAAGAGATATGGGAACATATGTATATGTATAACTGATTCACTTTGTTATAAAGCAGAAACTAACACACCATTGTCAAGCAACTGTACTCCAATAAAGATGTTAAAAAAAAAAAAAACCCAAAAAACTACAATGAGGTATCACCTCACACCAATCAGAATGGGCATCATCAGAAAATCTGCAAACAACAAATGCTGGAAAGGGTGTGGAGAAAAGGGAACCCTCTTGCACTGTTGTTGGGAATATAAATTGATACAGCCACTATGGAGAACAGTATGGAGGTTCCTTAAAAAACTAAAAATAGAATTACCATATGATCCAGCAATCCCACTACTGGGCACATACCCAGAGAAAACCATAATTCAAAAAGACACACGCACCCCAATATTCATTGCAGCACTATTTACAATAGCCAGGTCATGGAAGCAACCTAAATGCTCATCGAGAGATGAATGGATAAAGAAGTTGTGGTACATATACACAATGGAATATTACTCAGCCATAAAAAGGAACGAAACTGAGTCATTTGTTGAGACGTGGATGGATCTAGACTCTGTCATACAGAGTGAAGTCAGTCAGAAAGAGAAAAACAAATATCGTATATTATCGCATGTATGTGGAACCTAGAAAAATGGTACAGACGAACCAGTTTGAGACACAGATGTAGAGAACAAACGTATGGACACCAAGGGGGGAAAACCACGGTGGGGTGGGGATGGTGGTGTGCTGAATTGGGCGATTGGGATTGACATGTATACACTGATGTGTATAAAATTGATGACTAATAAGAACCTGCAGTATAAAACAAGAAACAAACCAAACAAACAACTAATACTAAACTTTCTTTGGGTTATTTGTATGGAAATATGTTAATATAAATGTTTCAGACATCACATGAAATTTCTAAAATTCTTATATGTTCTGGTATAATGTTATAAGTCATAATTCTAGTTACTACTTTAAAATGTATATCTCTGAAATAAGTAAATTTCCTTGTCAATTGCATTTTTTATGAACTTTCATCAAATCTTTAACCATGGTCATTTTTAAGTCTTTTGTCATTTACAGACAGTTCTTGGTGTACTCTGATGCTTTTGCAAAAATGTTCCTATAAAAGGGTTTCATCTTCAAGGAATTCATGGAAAAGATTCTGACAAGTACAGGTTTCTGGTAACTGACTATACTGCTGAACTGAATGAATAACCATTTTAGAACTCTAATGGAAAACTGATGAATTCATAAAAGCGCTAACAAAAGATCAAGATAAAAAAAATTAATTACATGGGACTGAGTGAACTGATGAGGATGATTATAATTTTTGTGACTTTCTGTTTGAATAAAAAAAAAATCCCACAAGGACTCAGAGGCAAAAAATATACAAATCAATTTTCACTGCAAAGTAAAGGAGCTGTTACAGTGGAGGATTACTGGACTGAATGTCAATATTATGACATAGTATGAGTGTGTTTCGTGTTTAGTAATTGCAATCATTGTTGCTTTTGTTGTGGTCATCCATTTACAATGCTTAGTGTCAGTTTATTTATCTGTTGTAAAAATAAAATACAGTGTGCGTGTGTGGAAAAAATAGTTATATAGAAATAAGTATTTTTATAAATTTCTACCTTCATCTTTGTATATGCTATAAACTGATGCCAGAATATCACAGATTGTATGTTATTTCTGAGCCTTTCCTGCTTATGTTCTCTGAAGTTCATGTAAAAGAAGTTCTTAATCTTTTAAGAATCATGGATCTTTTTAGAATACGATGATACCTATGATGTTTCCCTTTAAAAAAAAAGGTACACATTCACAGTTTGCATCCAATTTCAGATCATCTATGGATACAGATTAAGAACTTGCGTTCTATAACAAATACTTGATTTTTCCGGAGGGGAAGCATGAAATGTGTTGGACTTCTCAAAGGAAAAATGGATCAGTGAGCTTACTGAATGGAATCTTAGAAGATTTTGGGGGGTGATTACATACAGCATCGGAAGTGGAATTTATCCATTTATTGAGAAACATATCTCATTTCCATAGATGAATGCTTTTATATCAACAAAAGGGCCTCCACTGGCTTATTCATCTCTTTGGCGAGATGTCTTCTCCAGGGTTTTCATCATTGTCAATTCAAGTGGCTTGGTGCTGCCCGCACAAGTAAAATGGTTCTTCGCCCCCATCCATTCATTTATTAAACAGATACTTATTGAGCACCTGTTACATGCTAGGATCCTCCTAGAACTTTCTTTGTGTCTATATCCTCCTAGGCTTTGAGGATATAGACACAAACAAAAAAATACAAGGTTCCCACTCTCATGGAGCTTGCTTTCTAGTGGAAAGCAAGAGGAATAATAAGCAAGCAAACAAATAACCAAGATAATTTCAGATAATGATAAGTTCATGATGACCATAAATGAAGGTCATGTGATGAGTCACCGAGGTGAGGGAAAAGACTCTAGAATGTGATATTGATCTGAAATCTCAAAGGATGAGATTTAGCCAACAGTGGAAAGATTTAAGCAGAGAGTACCTAGCAGAGGGACGATCAAGTAAAGGGCCCTGAGATGAGAGCACGCTTGGCTTATTCAAGAAACATAAATATGATCAGCGTGACTAGAGTATTCTAAGGGTGAGATGAAGTCAGGTGGATGGGTGGGGTGCAGATCCTGTAGGACCTTGCATATTATTAAAAGGATCCTGGATTTTATTCTAAATGCGATGGGAAGCCATTAAAGAGTTTTAAGCAGAAAAGTGACTAGCATAACCAGATTTATATTTTTTAAAGATGATTTTGTCTGATATGACCTTAGACCCAATTGTAGCCACAGAGGAAATGCAGCATTCAGGGCAGATAAATGAAAATTTCTACTACTGATACCAAGCAAAGCAAGTTACAGTCTGTAAGTAAGAAGTTACCTTATGACTAACAACATATATATTTTAAGATTTGCTATTAACCATTTATTTGCAATAATGTGAGACTTCAAAAATCTCTGGTTCTATCTGTACCTTACTGAAAGCTCTAACCTTCCATTTGTCCAATAACTAATTATTGAATAACTTCTGTATCCAGGTATTGTTCTAGCCTAGTGCTTTTCAAACTATCTCTGGAGAAGGACCAGTTCTTTCATTGCTGACTAATATTTTTATAAAATACAATAAAAATAAGTTATTAAAAGTGAAAAAAAAAGAAAAGAATTAATGTGATATTTTATTTTATTTTAATTGACGTACAGTTGATTGACAATGTTGTGTTAGTTTCTGGTGTACAGCAAAGTGATTCAGTTGTACATATATACACATATTCTTTTCCATTGTGGTTTATTATAGGATATTGCATATACTTCCCTGTGCTGTAGAGTAGGACCTTGTTGTTAGAATTAATATGATATTTTAGAATAAAGTTGAATAAAGAGGTAGGGGCTAGAAGGGAGGGAGTGAGGGGCAGGCATTATTGACCCTGATGTTTAATACAATATCAAGGTCAATTAATTTATAAACTAAATTTATGTTCATTATCCAAATTTTAGAAACTAGAGATAAAAGAGTATTAAAAGCTTTATGACTGAAGTTTTGATATGTTTCTTTTGCAGTTTTCCTTGAGTAATTGTTAACTGCACTGAACAAATAATTGTATCTCCTGATTTATTTTTCTCTTTTTATTTCATTAGAAAAATTTATTTTCACTTTAGAGTCACACAAACTTACTATTATGCCACTTAAAGAAAGGTCCAGATTATAGAACATTAAAACTAAACATCATTCAACATTCATTAAACACTGTATTGCATTAATAATAAGTTCTAACTTAACTGAAGACAAGTGGTTAAGTACAGAACCAAGATAGTCTATACCAATTCAGTGTTTAATAGAACATTACTTCTTTTCCCTTTCTCTCCTTTTCATGTGCTATGATTTCATTTATATCTGTAAACTATTGAGATATGAAGGTATGAATGACATAAAAAAGCTGTACATATTTAATATATACAACTTTGTGAGTCTGGAGATAAGTATACACCTGTGAAACCATCACCACAAGCCAGAAACAGGACATCTTGCTCTCCTCCTTTAAAATTATAATTGGTGTTATCCAATGTTGTTAAAACACAATTTTAAACAGCTAAATGTATTATATGGCCCCATGAAAATTACCATTCTGCCTTTTTGGAAACCTTGAAAAATGGTTTCACAAATCTTGCTATTAAAATAATGCTGTAATTAATATCTATATGGACAAATCCTCTACTCAAACGTGGTCTTATTACCTTAGTAAAGATTCTCCAAAAGTAGGTTAATGGATTTAGGTTAATAATCATGACTATAATTCTTGGTACATATTTTCAAATAACTTCTCAAAAACACTGTATAATATCACATTCCTTCCAGTAACAGATGAGAACCTCTACAATGCTACAGCATAGCCTACGTTGAAAGTTTTAAATATGAACTGAATTCACAGACATACGTCTACATCTATATCTACCTATGAATTTATGTATATATATATGTTGAAAGATATCTCAAGAATTTAGACTTGGGACTTAAGAGTTGAGTCAGGCTCTCCCTGACTGCCTCGACTATGAGATATAAATATAAGGGAATGTTGGCAATCACGTTCTGTCATGTGAGGAACATGGAAGCCAGTCTGGAAATAAAAGAAATGGCGTAGAGAGAAGAAAATGTGACAGAGAATCCTGAAAACATTTGATTGCCTGCTTCCAGCATTTTCTTGAGGCACAACTGCAGTCTGTCCTTGCCTTTCTTGAGAAATCTTTTAATCCTTAGAATAAATTTATCCTTTAGAATCAATTCCACATTTGATACAGCTAGTTCAAATTTGGTATATCTGACTTGTAATCAAGTGTCCTAATTAATATAACACTCAAGTAATAGTTTGCTGCTGTACAGCGAAATCAGTTTTATTTCATGTAATGTTTTGTCTCACATTCAGATGAGAAGATGCTCTCTTTCCTCTTGTAAGGTTGTGATGCTCTATCTGTAAACTCAAGGAAAAAAATCTCAACCTGAAACTATGCAAGAAAAAACACACCAAAAACTCTTGTCACTTCCAGTCCTTAATTGGTTATTTATCTGCCATAAACACACGAGGCTGTTTTGTTTTCTTCAGATATCCTTGTCTGCATAGGGCCATTTAAAACCAGAATGGAATTGTCTCTGGGTTACTATCACTGATAATAAGAACTTTCAAATCATGCCAATTATAAGAATTCACAAACACAGATGGGGTTAATCAAGGAATTCAACCAGAACTTTCTGCTTAGTTTCATTAGACCCAAACTTAAGGAGAAAAAAATCATTAGCAAGGAACAACTTGTAAGCCTTGTAGAGTTTCTTGCTTAGACTTAAACAGTGCTGATTGTGTCTGCAAGGGGAACTGCGGTAAAGAAAAAAATGATATTAAATTAGGTAAGGTATATATGAAAATAACAAATGAGAATGAGCACAGGTATTCCAAAATAGAAAAAGAAGTTGGTGTACCACAACCAGAAGTATGATTTCCTTTTAATGTGCTTGTTTTATAGAATCCACTAATTGCAGAAATCATTTTGATTATCATCAATAAAATAAACACATTAATAAAGTCACTAAATTTGCAAAACGACCTGCCTGACGAAATGGCACTAATAAAGGTACATGTCTTTCAAGAAAGTCTTCTTTTGACTTTACTAGACAACATAAGTTAAAGGGCAAAATGCCAAGGATGGTTATATTTCCAAGTATGAATACGTTTTATTATTTTGATTAGTGTTTCTATTGTTAAAAAACTGCAAGTCCTCCATTTGATTTTACATTCTAACATAATAAGGAGGGTATTTGAAGTTTCATATTTCAACAGTCCAATGGTTTTCTCCAGATGACAAATATAAATGTATGCATGAAATTTTAACTTTCTTTATTTTCTTGGATAATTTTAGGTTATAGCTCATCACTTTGCATTAGTGCAAGCCTCCAACAATCTCATATGCATCATTATGAGGAGATGAAAAGGATTAAGAAAGAAGTTTTTGTCACTGCAGAGAATGTTAAAAGTTCCCCTGCAACTAATATGAATGGAAATAAGTACCATTATTATAAACTCAATAAAAAAGAAAACTAACAAATGCCTACTTTTATATTCTCCTATCCAGCATTTTTGGTCCTCTGTGCTGAAGAGGAGCAATATTTCCCACCCCAAATGTACCACTCTGGCATTCGGATTATTTCCAGCTGAAAACAATCAAGGCCCAAAAGACTCAGTAAGTACCTTCGACCTGCCTCCAATTGCATAAAAAATTTTAGATAGAGGGTCTGTTCTCTCACCATAGATAACTGTAGTATAACATGAACTAGGCATGGTAGACAAGGAGGAACCTAGCAAAGTGTTTGTTAAAATTCCTCTCTGTGCCATAGTCTCTGCAGGGCTGGCAAACATTTATTTACCAAACAGCTGCTTTTCCATCTCCATGCGAATTACCTTCCTCCCCTTTGAAGTCCCAGACCTCTACTTCTTTTTCATAGTTCAGAATAGCATGTAAGCCTCAATAGCCTGACTGTCCTTTGGTCCTCATATTCTTATGGAGCCCCCATACACATGTAATTAAATGTGTTTTTTCTCCTGTTAATGTGTCTTTGAATTATTAGGCCAGCCAGAAGAACTTAGAAGGTAGAAGAAAACTTTTCCTCACTGACAGTGCTTATCTTTGTTACTTTGGTCTGGACCATGGCATGGCTAGACATTTCACTGTCCATAGGCCATTGTTGTTGCCTTGGCTCCCTACCTGGATTTGGGATGGATGTTTCAAACTACCTGCCTTGAGGTGTTCAAACTTTGGCTTGAGCATCATTGAAGGGATGAGATGGAATATGAACTGTGTGACTGTAGATATGTAAATTTAAATAGGAAAATTAAAAAAAAGAAGAAGAAAAAATTTTTCCCCCAATTTTGTGGTAAATTACGAAACTAAGAATACATTTCAGCCTTCCTAAGGCTATTTCAAGCTTACATCCCCAGCCCTTGGGGATCCATATTTCCTCTCCACCATTCACAGAAGTGTGAGTTATCTAACTTACTTTAAAAAGATATAAAATTGTGGGGCTCTTCATGTTTCAACTTCAAAATTGAAATTTAGTTAGAATTTCCTGGTGACTCTACCCTTGAGAAAGAGCTATCAAGCAATACCACACTCCTTTCCTCGTCCTTTTGTCCCTCCTATACCTCCCTCCTCCCCACCATTGTATGGCAACACACACACATTTCAAAACGCCAGGGGACCAGGACCTACCTCTCTGAATACAACTTTGGAAAATGTGCCAAATCTTAGTTTTGACATTACAAATTAGGTTTCACGAACAGATTCTAAATATCACAAATGCTTTTGAACCATCTTTTGTGACTTAAACTGAATTACCAAACAGTTCACAATTAGTTCCTAACTATACATTAGTTCATTTAACATTGATTTGTCATCAGTGAAAGGACGAATACAGATACAGAGATAAATAACACATACCTGAGTATCTATGCCTCTATATGTCTGCTCTCAACTAAAAAGTTTGCAAAGACAAGAGACAGTGTGTGTGTGTGTGTGTGTGTGTGTGTGTGTGTGTGTGTGTGTTTTCCAACTTTTTATCCCCACATTTCCCAGTAGGTGATTCACAGATAAAAGGTCCTCAATTAATATTTATTTAAATTTAATTGTTAAAGTATTACTTTTCCAAATTGGCCTTTCTCAAATAGAAATATGTAAGTATATTCAATGTTTCCATCTAAAATAAGAGTGGCTATAATCATCCACATGTTGAATGTGGATATTCCCAAGAGAGTAAAACATTTGGGGAGGTTTACATCATAATCAAATTCCACCTCTGCTGCAGATATATAATGCTATAGAAAAATGTTGCTCCACCCAAAGAGAAAAGGCTGGATAATTTACAAAACCATACTTTTTTGCCAATTAGAAAGCTGTAGCCTCAAGACAACAAGATGAGCTGAACAATTAAATGTGACAATCCTCTCCAAGGAGAGACTGGACATATGAACTGTTCCTTCTCGGACAGAGCACCAGAGGAAGAGGTAGGCTACATAGGGGCAGGTAAAAGAAAATAGCTAAAATTGTGAAGCGTTCTGAAAAGTCAGGTGTGGCTTGGCATGATATTTTAGAATCTTTGGGATGGCAGACTGAAGGAGTCTGCATTCACTCTGGAGTTCTTTTCCGCAGTCCTCTATTGAGAAAGTCTCCCTCTGTGATACACACAAAATGAAACCCATCTTCCCAGACCCTTCTCTTCTAGGAAGCAAAAGACTTAAGCCACTGAAGGAAAGGTAAGAAACTCTACTATCCCTGGGTCTAGGCAAAGATCTGCTTTTTGGGACAAGGAGGACAGAAGCAAAAAATATCTATTCCTGTGAGAAGAGCAGAATACCTTCTTGGGACCAGGATCCTGCACTAAAATAAAGCAGTGGTCTCTTACCACTGGCGGAGGGACAGGTATACAAGGTCAACCGAAAGCTGAGGATGGAACAGGAATACTGAGAAACCCCTTTAGCACTTCAGGCACCACGCTAAGCACAAAGCAGCAGCAGCCCCTCACTGGAGGAATTTGAAGCCTGTGGTACTCTACAGGTTGCTATAGCAACAACAAAACATAAAACCAGCTTAATATCAACTCCACTGACTCAAACCCCCATATCAACAGTGTGAGAGAAAAAGAGCTGTGCCCATTTCCAGGATTAAGTGTATTTACTTCATCCTCCATTGTTCCTCCATACACAAACGCTAACATTCTCACACACAAGACAGACAAGCAAAAAGGCAGGTAAGATGTAGCCACTGTCAAAAGATAAAGCCATCAAGATATACCAGACTCAGAGGTAACCTAGACATTGGAGCTTACAGACAAGGACTCCAGAATAATTCTGATTGAATAAAACAGAAAAAAACTCTGATTGATAGGTTCAACTACATTTTAAAGGAAAAGGTGGACAACTTGAAGGAACAGACAGGAAATTTCAGCACAGTGATGGAAACTATAAAAGTCAAACAGAAATACTAGCAATAAGTCATAATCAATGAAAATTGTCATTGTGACAATTGCAAAAGTATTACTATTATAAATTAAAATCTTAAGTTACAAAGATATTAGCATTACCTTAAAAATGACACACAACTTAAATTGTTATATAGGCTAATCTTGGGAAACTGTTTATCAATGTTCACACATGAGTACTCAATTTTTGATGGAAGGTACATTATCAAACTTTGTATGTGATAAGTACTTTACATTTGTAGCTGTCTGCATGATAGGTAATCTCCCCTTACCCCACCCACCCCATCATACAGATAGAAAATTAGGGCTAAAAATAAATGCTAGGTTATATGACTGGTAAGTGTATATTCCTTTGATTACAAATCATTATTTCCATTATATCTCTGTGCCTTTCATACTATAAAACTAAAATAAATTTATCTACCATTCCAAATGATCCATCTTCATGGAGAAAGAGAGCCACTTCAATTGTAACAACCTGTGCTATATGACTAGAAAATGAAACATGAGGTGGGCTTCCATGTACATTGGGAGACGTTGCCTAAAAAGTGCAAAATTATGAGGCATATTCTTTTTCAGCAGCCAAAGATGATTGGGTCTACCTCTTTTGTCACATTTTCACTATATAATTCCGGTTCAAACTTCCTTTCCACTTTACTAAATCATTTCAAATTTCATTGATATTCCTAAAATTCAACAAAGGAAAAGTGGATCATTTCAGCCATTCTAATTTGGAAACTTTTGTAGAGTGGCATGACTAGATTATATATGCTCATTTCTCTTTTTATCATTTCTGGATTGGTGGATGGGTTAGAATTATCAGGAAAGGATAACGGAATCTCAACACAAAGACGCAAGTCATCAAAAGCTAAACAAAGTTAGCTTAAACAACTAAACAATGTTAATGAGTATTAAGAAGTAATACTGATTTATCATTCAAGAAACTCAGAGGGGAAAGTTACTGGGTACCTGAAAGTAAATGATGGTTAAATGTATGCTAAATGGATTCAATTTGTTCTAATTATTTGACTTTTGATGTGTTGTAGATTTTGCTGTTGTTTGTGTTTTTGGTTCTTTCTTCATTCTTCTCCTACTGTACAGGTGTTACTCAGACCACGAGTGGTCTAAAGTTTATATTAATGATTCAACTCCTTGTCCTACCCCAACTCTGAACCACACAATTTGGGTGGATGGAGTTCAGGACTCAGGCCAACATCTTGAGTACCCAGCACCACTACACAGCACACATGCATGCATGATTCTATAATTGTTGTATTGAATATTTATGAATTTATTATGCACCAGACACTGGGAAGTCAGTGTACAGTGGTCAACAAAAATTGTTCAACTGTATTAATAATTAGAAACCATAAACATGCTTATAGAGTCTTCTCTAATTTGAAGCTTGTTATTCTTCTGCACAACTCACAGCTCCCTTTAGAATTATTAAAGCGCACGCAGGAGTAATTACAAATGAACAAAGAAAATGTGATCATGACAAAAGGCTGCCAGAATAACAGGAATGACAAATGTGGGGACATTTTAGAACTCCCCAATTCCCGCTTGAAAAAAACAAGATAAACAAAAAAAAAGCCTTATTGAGCTTCAACTGTAAGCACCATCTGATCTCTCTCTTAAAATCCTGAAGTTTCACTGAATCATTGCTGGTTTATGCAATCAAGCAAATCAGACATGAACTATGACCAATCCTTTTAGAGTGACTAGGAAAGGGCTCAATATTTCCAGTGTTCTAGTTACCTAGGTGAGAAATCAGCAGGTACTTGTCAGTGTTATCAGGGGAGGATCTGCTTTCTGCCTTTTTTTCCTATTCTTTCATACACATACACCCCCCCCACACACACACAAGCACACTCTACCAGAAAACAGAAGCTATGGGGAAAATAAAACAAAGAAGTTTTGACAAGCACCAGAGTATCTCTACTTTTAGCCTATAAAAAACAAAACAAAACAAAACAAACCCAATCAACTCTTTAAATGTGTAGATGGGATTAAAGAGCTTAGAACCTTGTAGTTCAGGTGAGTGGAAGAATAGAAGGAACAGATTAGGCTCAATTCCTGTAAGCAGTGCTAGTGGACAGTGTTGTGTTAGTCTGTGTGTCTATGTCTGTGTCTGTCTCTGCCTTTGTCTTTCAGCTAATCTAAATCTACAGGAGGAAAGTGCTTGAAACACCCTACGGGGACTGGAGGAGGAGAACAATAGGAATGGAACATCCATGTAGGTGTTCTACAAACCAGTCTGCTTTTAGCAATCCCATTTAATTTTTTGTTTTTAATAAGTTTATTTATTTATTTATTTTTGGCTGCATTGGGTCTTTGTTGCTCCGTGCGGGCTTTCTCTAGTTGTGGCGAGCGGGAGCTACTCTTCGTTGTGGTGCACAGACTTCTCATTGCAGTGGCTTCTCTTGTTGTGGAGCACGGGCTCTAGGCGCACAGGCTTCAGTAGTTGTGGCACGCGGGCTCAGTAGTTGTGGCACATGGGCTCAGTAATTGTGGCTTGCGGGCTCTAGAGCACAGGCTCAGTAGTTGTGGCACACGGGCTTAGTTGCTCTGCGGCATGTGGGATCTTCCCAGACCAGGGCTCGAACCTGTGTCCTCTGCATTGGCAGGCAGATTCTTAACCACTGTGCCACCAGGGAAGCCCATTTAATGTTATATTTATTTATTTATTTAAAGAGTATAATGGAGCAAGGACAATTTACAAAAGCCAGCCCCAGCAGCTCTACTTACCTGTAAACTGAGCAGATAAGACATATATTGACTTTGCTTGGGAAATAATTTGTACATTGATTTACAAAACCAATGTGCAATTACTATTCTCTTCTCAACTGACAACAGAGTGCAGAAGATGGGGGTAAAAATAAGAGCAATTCTAAGGAAATGACTTACGTAGGCCAAAATGCTAATTGGAAAAGTGTACCGAAATTGGAGATGCAAGAGAATACTAAGCATGGATTGTAGGCCATCCTTAAACAATCCAGAGCCGAAGAGCTGTTTTCAGAGATAAATGTATTCTATGTTCAGTGTTTCTTGACCTACTTCTCATAAGGACAATTCTGCCTGAAAACTAGAAGGAATTCATTTTTCACTTTAGCTTGAAATTTACTTTAAGATAAAGCACATTAATTTGCACAAAAATACGCCTTATTAGGCATGTATAAAACAGATTCAAGAGGATTTGGGGTGAAATATTTTATAAGCTGAACAATGCCTGAATATGAAAAATGAAACACTAAAGGACAGTTAGTAAAAGGCAGTTCAGTCCCAAATGAGGGAGTGATTGGTGGTGTACTAAAGGAGAGAGAGGAAGCAGCGCTCCTTCTTATTAGGAAAATGGGAGGAAGGGAACTCTTATTTGTTGAGGATATGCTATATGCATGATGCTGGATTCTGCATTTAATCCTCACAACTAGACTGTGAATCAGATATTTTTTTTTCCCTTTTACGGATGGGAAACCTGAGGCAAAATGGTTTTACTAGTCGCCTGTGATTGCAATGCACACGTGAAGGAATCATTGTGTTAATTAAGGATCGCCACCTCCCTAAGAGTCCCACAATCAGAATTACACACTCACCCCGCTCCACACACACACCATACTGAGTATTTCATGAGACTGTACACATGGTCTTAAGTTCCATCCTTGGTAGTTAAGGTAGGTACTGGATCGCCACTGCCTTAAAGTTATGGAGAAATGCAGAGCTTTGAGTAAAACTAACTCTTGATACCAATAAGAGAGATACATACTTTTTGAGTATAAGTAAACCATGACACTGGCCTCAAAAACAGCTATAGAAGAACACTGGTTAAAAGGAGTTTTCACCAGGGACTTCCCTGGCGGTCCAGTGGTTGAGACTCAGCGCTTCCGATGCAGGGGGTGTGGGTTCAATCCCTGGTTGGGGAACTAGGATCTCACACGCCGTGCTGCGTGGCCAAAAAAAAAAAAGTTTTCACCACACCTCACTGTCTACCAAGATGAGATGAAGAGTGGGCAGCTGAGAGAGTTACAGGTTAGTGAGTGTGGGAAGCTGCGTAGAGAGGGCGCTGAACTCTTCAGACGCCCCTCCTACACCCTTTCAAATTCATTTGAAGAGAAGGGGAAGATGATAATATCCCCTTCAAGAATGGAAGTCTGAGAGTGGAGAAGGGTACCAGAGCTCTTTTGCAGGACTGCCTGAGCAAAGGGCTTGGGCATGTAGGGGGCCTCTCCAAGGCCAGAGCATCTCAACAAGTGTATGATGAGCAGCTAATATGTACTGGGGCTTGAGAAGGTTATGGACCTTAGGAGGAGCAAGCTGGTAGTCTTACATGGGTGTGGCCACCAGGACAGAGAATGCCTAAAGCCAGGAATTAAGAATGTGCATTTCAACTAGGGAGGGATGTAGATCCTGGTCCATATCACTAGATACCCCATGAAAAGTCACCCACTTAAAGGACCAAACGGGATGTCCCATCTCCCTATGTCCCTGACTCAAGACCAGAAGCTGGCTCTGTTATGAAGCTAAGTAATACCCCTGGAGTACTGCCATCCTAGAAAGGAAAGAGAGTCCCCACTAATCCTGAATGTGACTGGTAAACCTGAAAAGTCACTGAATTTTATTAAGATTTCCTGGGAAAGGCATATTAAGAAACTTGTTAAATTAAGATAAAAGAGGGTCCAAGGTAGAAATTTAATTCAGTTACAGAAAAATTAATAAAGCAGTATTTTTGGCCCACTGAGATCTGTGTGATGGTGACATTTTTACCCACTGCAGACATATCACTTCATGCAGGGGCTTGGGTCCCAAAGCTTCACTGTGAGGAATGCAAACATGCCTCCCCAGATAACTCATGATTTTGACCAATGTCTGAACAAACTATTATAATTCAGAACAGGTTTTGAATCTAATACCCACTATTAGTACCATCAACGTTTAGAATGCATAAAACCAAGGCTTAGAGTGGTTGGGTCCAACCCATTTTATTGCTCACAGTCACATTAAGTGCTTCACTGGGGACTCAAAATTTTTCTCCTGATTGTAAACCTCTATGGTCTTTATGACACATGCCCATACACTTCCTGACACCTAATTGGCACTCAAAAAATTTTAGACTGGGCAAAATAATGAAAGAATAAAAAGATGTATTTCTTTAGTGCCCAGTAGAGGACTAAGCAAATAGTAGGTATCCTTTTTTATATCTCACAAAGCATTCAGCCCAATTATGGAAAGCAAAAAAGAGGAAGCGCTGTTTAATTATGTAGGGTATCTACAAGTTGCTACACAATGAGCTAAGTTCTTTTTAGGCACTTTTTTAGTTTAGTCCTCTTGTTAATCCATATTCCGTATGAGGAAATGGAGAGAGAAGGTAAACAGTTTGTCAAGGGAATGGTAATTGTGTGTATAAATAATTTGAGTGCTTACTGTGTGCCCCTTACTAAATACTTTAAATAGATTGGCATATTTAATCCTCACAACAATCATATAAAGTAGGTACTTCTATTGACTCCACTGTACAGATGGGAAACAAAGCTTAGAGACATTAATAAGTAACTGCTCAAGGTCATACAGCTACTTGGCAATAGATGGGTACAAATTTGAACACATGTTCTTCCAACTCTGGTGTTAAACCACTAACTTGTGCTGACTAGTCACTGATCCTGGGTTTGAAGATGGGAGAGTAAACAATGGTCACATAATACCCACTGTCTGAATGGAATATTACCGATGTACCTGAGAATTTTTTTTCTTTTTAGTTTTCCTTCACTTTCAGCTGTATTCAATTCCACTTTCACTCTTCTGTCTGTTTGTGCCACTTTACACACTGGCACCTTGCTTCTCTTTGACCCAAATACTTAAAACAGGTCACACATTTAAATATGGCAACCCCTCCAGCCCTGCAAGTGATAGGGAGTAAAATTTGTTTGTATGACTGGAAAATTTTTTAAAAGTTTACCCACACCCACTTTTATATTTTTAGGTTTGAAAGTACATTATATATTTCTAAAATGACATTTTATTAGTAAATATCGTTACCTTTAAAAAAACTGCTTTCCAAAAAGGAAATGAATATATTTTTTTCCTTATTACCGTATTATATTAAAAAAAATCAATTACCTGGAATGATTATGATTCAAATCTTTTAAACAAGGTACACAAATATATGTATTACAAAAAAAAAAAAGCCAGAGCAAAACTGCTTTCCTGCACGATGCTCTCAGAATTACCTGCTTCCCCTATACTCCTAGCATTTCCAAGTTATTGGCAATGAATAAAAGTGTAAAGGAAATAAAACCTGCAATTCTCTATGGATTCTATTACAGAAAGAATTTTAGAAATTTTTATGAAGCAATATGGGGATTGGTTTTGAACAAACATTCCTAGTTTGTTTATTATTTTCACAATTTATCATTTATTTTCTTCTGTAAATGATTTACGATAACTGTTCTGTATCACTTTGGATCTGTAGAAGCTGAAGAATTAGAAATATTCATATAAGCCTACTAACTTATGTCTACATATATGTATATACTATTTTTGTCATGAACCATAGAACATTTTAGAAGAATAATTCAATTTTATACAGGTATGAATATATTCATATAGATATTATATATATACACACATATAGATCAACATTTTTTATGTTTATTCATATTTTTATTCTTTGGCAGTTCAGGCAAAGAAAAGTTGCATTTAGGGTCATCAGTTACATTCCTTTGTACTTACATCAGCTAGATAGCAGTGCAGGCAAAACTAAAGGAAACCTGTTTCTAGAACCTCTACATAGTAGTAACTGTGACACAATCACATATTTTATAAATTCATAGCATTGCAGCACAGCAGAATTCAACACTGAAAGTTGTTTAGAGAAAGGAAAACTTGGGAAATAAATGGGAGGTGGCAAACATCTGCAGGGAGAACAGTTATGGCACTCTAAGGATGGCAAACAAAATGGAGGGGAGGGACTGGACAAAAAGTATTGAGAGAGCCTGAAAGGCTCACGTGATTTATGGGGGTGGTGCTTCCAATCACTGGAGATTAAAACTGCATCTCAACTTGTATTCTACCCTGCTGTTGCTTGAGGGGTGGCTTAACCACTCAACCTTCCATGATATTTATATGGAGGCCCTGAACACCAAGGGCTAAACTTCAGTTGTGTAAACCTAGACTTCTCTGTCAAAACAAGGAAGACTTGAACTGTGTTTCACTAAGCTTATTGCGTGGAGCCTGCCAAATGAAACTTCAAAAATGTAGGCGTTGTCTGCTCAGCCTGAACACTGAAAAGATTTCTACCACAATTTTCAAGGATTTGTTTTTGTTGTGATGCTTCGAAAATTGGTACAGAAACTTTGCTGAAAATGGAGCCCCTAATTTATCACTGCTATCATTCCGGAATTTACTTAGGACTGTGTCCAGCCCACTCCCAACACACGCACATTGCCTTTTCATACTTCTCACCTAACATCTATCTCAGTTTCTCACACGACTCTATTTTCCCCCAGATATGGAGTCTACTATTCCCTTAAATGAGTTGTTTGCCACTTCCTTATACTGCAGTACTAATGGTGGAAATGTTTAGATTTATAAAAGTCAAAAATGGGGAAAAGAGAGGCAGTTTTAAATTCAACACTCTGGGAATGAAAAAGGAAAAGATAATGAAAGGGAAATGTAAAAATGAAAGAAAGGTTGGTCATCTTTAAAGTACCTGTCAATCTCTATAAACTGCTTTCTTTTGCTCTAAATACTAAACGTGCCTAAATTAGGCTACCTTCCTCCAGAGAATAGGTAGGAACTGGCCACTATGAAATATTGTCAAAGTGAATGTTCAAAAGGCTGCACACCACCTATAATATTTTTTGAAAACTGAAAACAAAACTATTTTCAAAACTGTCAATATCAAGACAAAGCAACAGGGACACCATGAACTTGGATGCTTCTGTTAAGTTCACTTAAACTACTGAGCTGAACCAATCCTTTCTCACACCCATTTTTTCTTTAACCAAATATGTTAAGTCAGTTCAATACGCTCAGTTCTAAAATTGGTCCAATTAAACGATCCCAGAATATTTGCAGATATATGTCTTTAAAATATGCCTTCTTTACCTTTTAAAGCAGAAACTAAAATAGAAACAAAGTATATATTTAAAACTGGCTTTCCAGAACAAAGCAGGAGGCATCACACTTCCTGATTTCAAGCTATACTATAAAGCTCTAGTCATCAAAAGAGTATGGTGCTGGCATAAAAACAGACAAATAGGACAACAGAATAGAGTTGAGTGCCCAGAAAAAAAGCCAAGCATATACGGTCAACTAATATTTGACAAGGAAGCCAAGAATACTCAAGGGAGAAAATGTAATCTCTTCTTCTGGGATAACTGTATATTTAAATGTAAAAGAATGAAACTGGACTCATATCTTATACCACTCACAAAAATTAATCCAAAATGGATTAAAGATTTAAATATAAGACATGAAACCCTGAGGCTCCTAGAAGAAAACGTAGGCATAAAGCTACTTGACATGGGTCTCGGTAATAATTTTTTGGATATGACACCTAAAACAAAAGCAACAAAATAAAAAATAAACAATTGGGACTATATCAAACTAAGAAGCTTCTGCAGAGCAAAAACTAAAACCAGCAACAAAGTGAAAAGACAACCTACAGAATGGGAAAAATATTAGCAAACCATATATCTAATAAGGGGTTAATTTCCAAAATAAAGAACTCATATAACTCAAGAGCAAAAATCAAATAACCCAATTAAAAGGTGGGCAATGGGCCTCAATAGACATTTCTTCAGAGAACATATATATAAGGCCAACAGGTACACGAAGAGATGCTTAATGTCACTAATCATCAGGGAAATGCAAATTAAAACCACAATGAGATATCACCTCACACCTTTTAGCATGGCCATCATCAAAAAAGACAAGATATAACAAATGCTGGGATGGATGTGGAGAAAAAGGAGCCCTTGTGTACTGCTGTAGGGTTTGTAAATTGATACAGTCACTATGGAAAACAGTATGTAGGATGCTCAAAAAATTAAAAATAGAACTACCACGTGATCTAGCAATTCTACTTTGGGGAATATATTCAGAGGAAACACTAAGTCAAAAAGATATCTGCACCTGCCCCTCACCCACCGCCATGTTCATAGCAAGGTTATTTACAACAGCCAACGCATGGAAACAACCTAAATGACCATTGATGGATGAATGGATATATTATTGAGCCATTAAAAAATGAGGAAATTCTACCATTTGTGACAACATGGATGGACCCTGAAGGCACTATGCTAAGTGAAATAAGTCAGAGAGACATATACTGTATGCTCTCACTTACATGTGGAATCTAAAAACAAACAAACACACACACACAAACCAAACTTATAGAAAAAGAGATTGGACGTGTGGTTACCAGAGGTGAAGGGTGGGGGAAGGGGAAAAAGGAAGAAAGTGGTCAAAAGATACAAACTTGCAGTTATAAGATAAATAAATGCTGTGGATGTAATGTACAACATGATGACTGTAGTTAACACTGCTGTATGATGTATAGGAAAGAAGTTAAGAAAGTAAGTTCTCTTACTTCAAGAGGGAGGAGATATAGGGATATATGTATACGTATAGCTGATTCACTTCGTTATAAAGCAGAAACTAACACCATTGTAAAGCAGTTATACTCCAATAAAGATGTTAAAAAAAAAAAAACGGAGGAAGTTCTAAGAGTTCTCATCACAAGGGGATTTTTTTTTCCTTTTCTTCTTTCTTTTCTTTTTATTGAATTTATATGAGAAGATAAATGTTAGATGAATCTATTGTGGTAGTCACTTCACAATATATGTAAATCAAACCATCATGCTGTTTGTCTTAAACTTATACAGTGATTTATGTCAGTTATTTTTCAAAACAACTGGAAAAAAATGAATATCAAATGTGTATATCACACATTAAGCTCAAGAAATCAGAACTGCATGGTGCCAGAATTTGACTGGCAAAAGACATCAACGGAACAGAATACTAATACCCAAAAGAAGCTCAGATGTCTTTAACATTTTTAATAAATTAAAGGTGGCATTTTTTTTTAAAGTGGCTTTCTCCTTTAACAGAGACTTTCACTTTCTTGCATGAATTGGTTTAGATCTTTTTCAGCACTGATACCATTCCTAAGCTTAAAGCTATAGAAGAGAATGAACATTCATTCTATGAAATGTCTGCTATGTTTGCAGAATAACTCTTTAATGATCTGAGGCCAACTTTTGGTCAGAAGTTTGAATAGATATTTGTTAATAACGATTAATCTTTTCAATCGACACATGATAATAAGCCCTATAGGCTACCTTGCTTTTTTAGAATGTTGAGACAACATGGACAAGTTACTAATTCAGGAAATGAGAAAGTTCTTATGTGCCCTAGGAGGTAAGAATGTGGTAAGCATGGGGTAGGGATGGGAGTGGGGCTGGGGCATCATCTCTACTAAAAATCTAACTGAAAAAAGGAAAGAGAAAATAAGGCTGAAAAAAATGCACACGGAATAAATGACATTATCAAATATTCTGAGATGTGTGCACTTGATTTTGCTTCATCACTACTTCATTCTGAGCCATCCAGGTCAACAACTGTCAACTAATCAATCTCTATCCTCTTTGAGCAGAGATTAAGGGCAACGGCAGTGCCTTAATGATTTCAATCTCTAGCCTTCAAAGGGATAGATTATAGGAACTGGAAGCAAATCAGTCTTTCACAGGGCAATTCAGCCCACAGTCCATGACAAAGCTTGATTAGAATGGAAAACTGTTAAGCCAGCAAAAACAAGACATAATTATGAGGGGGGAGGAAATATAAGACTGATGAATTTTAGCGTTCATAACAAGATAAAATTAATATGTTTTTATTAGTTCTCGTGAAGCCATCCATGTAGTCATTTACAAGTCTAAAAGGAGCAAGAAGAAAAGTCATAATAGAACAGTCTTCAGCGATTTTTTGCTTTTATCTCATACGTAAAGTTGAGATAGATACAGATGTCAAGTCTAACTGTTCTTCTACGCTCGTCTCAGGGCCACTTTCAAATACAAACAAACCTGAAATCCAAGAGCTAAAAACCTGTTTGAATACTGAAGTCCTCACAATCCTAACTTTTCTAGAAATCCATTTATGGCTGAGAGTAAGTAAGGCACCCTTTATGTATTTAATTGCTCGCTAATGTTTTCACTTGCATATGCCTCCATTTTAAAACCACAGAACATGCTCGTGTATGTAGGTATCTTTAGATCCTTCCCCATCTCAACTGACTTATTTAGAACGCAACTGAATGTTAGTTTCACTTAATGATTGTAATTATTTTGATATACTCTATATGGAAAATAAATGTTTTCTATTTTAAATTGCATTCTACCTATGTGACTCTAGTGCAGAGTCAGAACATCTTTCCTGCAGTTTATAGGATGGCTTTTCTGAAATGTGTATTTGGAGGTCCAGAATTTCATCTTAATTCTAATGCAACAAATTTAGGAGATATAAGTCTTAATTCAAAATAGAAATAGTTTCAGCAGCACTTCAAATACAGAAATTGTAGCTTAAAATGATAGCCTCCAAACTTTCAAGTAAACCAATGTTTCAAACTTCAAATGCTAGATTACACAAAGCAAAATAGGTTACTTCATCTCCATATTTCTCAGAACCTACGGCATATGAATGGCTATTGCTAATATCTCAAAGTGGGATATTACCTGCAGTTTTCTCCCAAACATATTTGACCATGGAGTTTTTTCTTCCTCCCTAGAAATAACTATTAATGCTGGACTCTGTGTTTCTTACAAGGTTTAAAACACACTGAAGTAAATTTATTCTTCTCTTATAAACATATCCTGAGAACATGGAAATATTTAATTAATGGTGAAACAGGCAGAAAATTAAAGCTGCTTCAAAGGAGAATTCAAGGGCCTGAACATACATAATCACGAAAAGAAAGTATACTGGAAGAAGATTGCTCAATTAGATACAGAACTGGTTAACATCTTAAAGGGCAATAAAATCATACCCTCAATGATATTTTTCTACTAGAAAAACAATGTTTTGTCTCTTTATTGGAAAAAAATCTATAAGTTCACATAACACTTCACAGAATCTGAGCCCTAATTAATAGTAAATACTAAGTTAAACAAAGATGCATTCTCATAGAAAATTAAATAACCTTTTTTCTTAATAGATCTTCATTGGAGTATAATTGCTTCACAATACTGTGTTACTTTCTGTTGCACAACAAAGCGAATCAGCCATATGCATACATATATCCCCATATCCCCTCCCTCTTGAGCCTCCCTCCCACCCTCCCTATCCCACCCCTCTAGGTTGTGGCAAAGCACTGAGCTGATCTCCCTGTGCTATGCGGCTGCTTCCCACTAGCTATCTATTTTACATTTGGTAGTGTATATATGTCAGTGCTAACAGTGCCCCAGCTCTCCCCCGCCCCCCGTGTCCTCAAGTCCATTCTCTATGTCTACGTCTTTATTCCTGCCCTGCCACT
Source organism: Tursiops truncatus (assembly GCF_011762595.2). Lineage (NCBI taxonomy): Eukaryota > Metazoa > Chordata > Mammalia > Artiodactyla > Delphinidae > Tursiops > Tursiops truncatus. The sequence goes on along the minus strand of NC_047055.1, from coordinate 100,326,168 downwards.
AATCTTTGAGCAGGCCTTTTATTTATTTATTTTTTGCTGTGTTGGGTCTTTGCTGCTGCGTGCAGGCTTTCTCTAGTTGTGGCGAGCGGGGCTACTGTTCCTTGCTGTGCACAGGCTTCTCATTGTGGTGGCTTCTCTTTGTTGCGGAGCATGGGCTCTAGGCGCACGGGCTTCAGTAGTCGTGGCTCATGGGCTCTAGAGCACAGGCTCAGTAGTTGTGGCGCACGGGTTTAGTTGCTCCGTGGCATGTGGGATCTTCCTGGGCCAGGGATCAAAACTGTGTCCCCTGCACTGGCAGGCGAATTCTTAACCACTGCGCCACCAGGGAAGTCCTGAGCAGGTCTTTTAGACAATGCTTCAGGATGACATTAAAAGTGCATCTAGTTATCCTTTTGCCTTATTTCCAAGTTTTAGATTTTAATAAGCTTTAATGTATCATAGTTTCTCATTTAATTAATTAATAAATATTTATTGAGTACTTACTAATTGCCAGACATTGTGCTAGGGGCTGGGGGGGTGATGGTAAACAAGATAAATACCCCTCCTTCTAGAAGCTTACTGATTAATGAGTGATAAGGACACATAAACAGGAAGTTGAAAAGTAACTTGATGTATGTTAAAATACAGTGACTGTAGGGCGATGAGATGATGCATAAGAGATATTCGTTTTATCACATCAATCTTAGGGATTTTCTGAAGAAGTGACATCACCTAAAGTGAGGCAGGAGATAAATGGGCCCTAGGCTGAGCAGGTGGATTTCATCCCCTGTGGACAGATACTCCAAAATAGCAGGAGGGAGGAAAAGCCAAGCCCTGCCCAGATAAGTGATAAAAGACCACATACTCCTCATTCTTGAAGTCAAGAAGACCTTCCCAACTACACACGTGCAGAAAGTCTCCTTGAAGGTCAAAAAGGGAGGAGGCGCCATCCCATAGTAGGTGATGTCAACCTACCCATAGGTCTCTTTGCTAGAATCCATCTTGACTAAGAGATGTGCGCGCACACTTGGGAGAACCCTGAGATATACCAAATACGGACTCAGAACCAGCCAAACCAAGATGACTGGCCAAAAGAGACCTAGAAGAAATGTCCCATAAAAGTGATTCAGACTACCACAGGGGCACAACTCTCTCTCTGAGCCCACCTGTGTGTCTATCCACACGTACCCTTTTTCTCCTAATAAACACTTTACTTATTTCACTACTTTCCATCTCTCTGTGGAAATTCATTTCTACACAGCTGACGGGCCAGAGCCTTGTCACTGGCCCTTGGGTCTAGTGACTAGGATTCAGCACTCTCACTGCCACAGCGTGACTTCAGTCTCTGGCCGGGAACTGAAATCCTGCTTCAAGCCACTGTAGGCCAAGGCCACCCGAGATCAAAAGGATAAACTGAAGTCAGTTGGGTAAAAAGTAGAGGTGGGAGCGTGGGGGAGAAGTGGGGTACAGGGGTCATCGAAGGGCCATTTCAGGAAGATAGAGAAGCTAGAAATAGCAATTTGTGCAGCATGCTTGGAATGTACAACGGGATGACTGAGAGACGGATGGCTATGCTGGGTGCTGTGGGAAGGGGAGCTGTAAAGAGATGGAGCAGAGGTCAATTCATGCAAAGGCTGGTAGAACATCTTACACAATTCAGATTTCATCCTTGGGGCAATGAGAATATAAGCATTTTAGCAGGGTAGGTAAGAAGATCTGAGCTGAATTTTAGGAAAATCCTTTTTGAGAGCAGTTTGGAGAGTGGATTCAGGGAGTTTGAGGAGAGAAGCACAGCAAATAAAGAGACAGAGAATCAGGAGGCTATTGCAGTAATTCACGGAAAGGTTGTAGTAGTCAGGGGGAAAGAGAGAATTATAAAATCCAATTAACTGAAATATCAAACTTACAAATTTTTTTTGATAGCTCATTTTGAATGTTTCTGTAAATTGATTTGTAAATATACACACATAATATATATGTATATATAATCAATTTACAGACACAAATTATATATGATATATATGATATTAAATATATATTATGTATGATATTAAATATATGTATATATATAATATAAATATTCATAGTCTTTGAGGAAGAGTGCTGGTCACACTCTGTCATATCTACTGATCACAAAAGACTCTTCTCCTGTGGCAGTTTTCCAAACCACTTAAATAGTGATTATTGGTTAAAGGAAGTTCCTAAGTTAAAATAAACATATGGCCAATATATTCTTGAACTTTAAACCCTGAGTACCAAAGAACATGAAAAAACTGATACATCAGTATGATGAAGAAAAATATTGGATTAAGTCAACTAGTTATTAAATTAATCTTGAGGAAATCACAGAAGATATTTAGTGGGTAAATGATATAATCAGATAATGCATTTTAGAAAGCATCCTAGCTGTAGTGTGAAAACCTGACTCAAAGGGAAGGGAAAATTGATAATCAGTTTTAGGGCAATTGCGACAATGTGGCCAAAAACTGATGGTCGCTTAAACCAAGGCAGTATCAGAGCAGTGATGTAGAGGGAAGACTCAAGGATGATACCAAAAAACGTGAGAAACTGGATGCATGGAGCTGCCTTTCAATAAGCAAGAGATGGTGGGAGGAGCATTATTTGGATGGCAGTCGTTGAGTTTCAGCATACTGATTTTGAAGTAACTATGTGACATAAGTGGGTATAACTGATAGGCAGGGAGATATAAGTCAACAGTTCAAGAGAAAGATTTTAGGTGGAGATAAAGAGCTATGTGTCATCATTAAGAGCTGTTATTCTATAAGTTTGGATGAGATCAAGAAAAGTACGTTGACTGAGAGTTAAGGTTGCAAGTGAACATGAAAAGAAATTCACAAAGTGAGAGGAGCACTCCAAGGAAATGATGAGGGCAATGGAGACACATAGGAGGAAAACTAGAATAATAGAATATCCCAGAAGCCAAGGGAGAAGAGTTCTTCAGTAGGGGCTGATGAGCAATCAATGCTGCAGAGTGGTGTGATGTGGTAGAATGTGATATGAACCTTGGCAAAATCCATTTCAGTTGAAGGATGTGGCAGAAGCCAGATACTGGAGGTTGAGACAGCTATGCGAGGTGAGGAAGTAGGTACAGTGAATACAGAATCTTTAGAGAAGTTTAGCTTAAAGGGTGGAAAATAACAAGTTTGGTAAGAGATAAGAGCCAATAGCAGAGTGTCCTATTTGTTACTACAGGAAACACTGTACTTCAACAAACAAATTAATCTAACCCAACCCAAATGGCTAAATTTAAGAAAAAAAAAAAAAAAATTCAAGTGTTCCTTCAACCAGGCAGTTGCATTTTAAGCCTTTTATTTTACCAATCATTGGTGGTGGGAGTGGAGTATTTTCTTCTTCAAAAGATTGCTTTAGGGCTTCCCTGGTGGCGCAGTGGTTGAGAGTCCGCCTGCCGATGCAGGGCACACAGGTTCATGCCCCGGTCCGGGAAGATCCCACATGCCGCGGAGCCTGCTCGTACGGAGCCCGTGCTCCGCAACGGGAGAGGCCACAATAGTGACAGGCCCGCATACCGCAAAAAAAAAAAAAAAAAAAAAAGAAAAAAAAAGAAATGCTTTAGCAATTGGAATTGTATTTTAGGACTTGCAGGTTGGGTATTTTACATATTCATTCAAATTAATGAATTTTTACTCACTGGGCTCTGGAGGAGTGGCTAAAAACACAGGGTTTATAGTCTGACAAATCTGGGTTCTTTCCCCAGCTCTTCTGCATCCAGCTGTGTGACCTTGAACAAAATACTGAGCCTCTTACAGCCTCAGTTCCCTCATTTGTAAAGCAGGGCATTAACAATGCTTCTTTTATGGAATCACTGAGAAGAACAAGAGGTAATGAATGTATTGCTCAGTATAATGTCTCTCAACCTTTAGACTACATCAAAATTACCTGGAGGGCTCGTTACAGTACCAATCCCAGGGTTGAAATGGAGAAGAGGCAAGTCATAAAGGGTAGGATTGAGAAGGAAGTACCCAGAGGGGTTCCCAGAGGCCATCAGATGCAATGTAAACATATGTGAGACACATGCTCAGATATTAGAGTCATCATTACATCAGATGTAATGGGAGTGTATTTGATTCTTTATCTCTTAGATAGAGAGAGAGATATTAAAGGCACTGAAGTAGTTTGGTTAACAACCCTAAATTCCCTCAGTTTTTAGTAAAGATTAGTTATAGATTTGAAGACACTATGAGTGTACTGTTTAGTAGGCAATGTGGTCGGGGAAGAGTTACTATCAGAGGAATAGCAGCAGGAAAGACCTTGATACCAGAGATGGAGTCCCCAATGGGGAGAGCCCCACACAGCTCTCTACAACCTCCCTATGGTGGGTGAGGCCTTGGAAACTGAGCTGGGGGTACATTTTCTTGGCAGAAGCCTTGAGAAGACCTAATTCCTCCCAAGGAATGATGGCATTCACGCATTCTTAGACAGGGCTAGTCCCAAGGAAAACGAAGTGGAGGTGTTTGTTTTACAACTTCCCACTCCCACATTCACATCTTTGCCACATTTTGTGGCTCCTTCTCTCTATGGCCTTATATTGGGCTGGCCAAAAAGTCTGGTCATTCCTCTGAAATTGGCAAGGAAAAAAAAAAAAAAAACCCAAACCACCCCTGAGATTCATAATTTAGTTGGTTTGCAGTAAAGCCCGAGAATTTACATTTCTAACAAGTTTCCAGGTGATGTTGCTGGTCTGAATCATGCTTTGAGACCCACAGCTTTAGCACACTGACAATGACATAATAAAAACCTCAAGGTACATATTAGGTTTTCTTTGATGGGAAGAGCCTCAGGCTGTTCGTAGCAAATGGTCCCCTAGATCCCTAAGCACAGAAAATCCTGCACTCCTCTCATCAAAGTCAGCTGCATTCTTCCCTCAACAACCGTTCCTTCTTTCTTCTATCAGTACAGCATCCCCACTCCTCCAACTCCCTGCTGGGTGACCTGTCCTCTGCACTTTGATTTCTTTCATCCATTGATTCATTCATTCATTTACTTCTTAAATTCTGCTACAGTATTCACTTATACATTACAACTTTTTTTTCTAGCATATTTGCTCTGATTTTAATTAGTAGTTAAGGAGATTTTATACCAAAATATCTCTTTTACAGCATCCTGAAATGGACCTCTTTATCATTTCTAGATCCTATTATGGAGTTTCTGACAATGAGTGCTTCTGAATCATGCCCTCTATTGTTGTGGGTATTATTGTACTGACAAGATCTCTTCTTTGTCTCTGTTATAATAAAGCAAGCTCAGGGCCCATGGAGCTCATAAAGCATCCGGTGAAAGCTGAGAGCAACAGCAGTTAGTGGCATATGTGTAAGCACATATTGATCCAATTAGACAATTTTTTTCACAGCTCAGTGACATTACTCACAACAGCATTCTGAGAAATTCCATACATATATAAGTCTTAAGAGATTTTATTCAGATTGAACAGATGCCAAATGATATTGTTTAGAAATTTCTTAAAAATGCAAAATTATATTATCATTTTAAAATACATAAAATGGCTCCTCTCTCTTTTTTTTTTTTTCTTCAGTGCTGGCCAGTCTTTTTTAGAAAGACTTGGTCAAAGCCTCATCCACAGATAGGTGGTAGAAATTAGGTTAGATACCTGTGTATAAGGTACTGATTAAAAGCCTGGTTCTGTTTTAAAGCTTGAGCTAAATACCAAATATTATTATTATTATTATTATTATTATTGCAGGGGCTTGGGTTAGGGAAAGGGAGGGATAGAAAGAAAAACGAGCTGTATTTTCTATCACTAGAAGTATTTTAGTAGAGGCTGAATGTGCACTTGGTAGGAATATTGTATGGAGTTTCAATGCATGCTTAGAAAACTAGGTGAAAGAAAAATTCTGCACATTTCCACAGAAAAGTAAGAAGGGGATAAAGCCCTGAACACTGGCAGCACTCCATACGCCTTCCTCAAGTTCTTTCCCAGTTAATAATATGTTCCCACCGGCCCCTCTGGATGAACCCTCTCTTCTAACCGCTACCATTACAGATAACTTGGGCCAGTTATCCAACTTCATATAAACGGAATCATGCAGTAAATATTCTTTATCTCTGTTCAACATTATGTTTATGAAATTCATTCAAATTCTTGCAAGTAGCAGTTTTTTATTGGATCGCATGAATATACTGCATTTTATTTATCTATTTTAATTCTGAGAGACTTTTAAGCTGTTCCAGGTTTTGCTATTAGGCAAAATGCTGCTGGCAACAATCTTGTACATGTTAATCTGGTGGACATATGCACTAATTTCTCTTGGATGTATACATACAAGACGAATGGCTAGACCACTGGGAAGGCATACATTTAGCTTTGGTAGATATTACCAAACATATTAATTTACACTTGAACCAGTAATATGTGGAACTTTCAAATGATCCACCCGTTCTTCCCAACATGTGGTACTGCCGTCGTCTTATATTTTATCCATTCTGATGGGTTTATAGAAGTATTTCATTAATTTTTATTGCATTTCCTAAATTACTAATGAAGTTAGGCAACTATTCATATGCTTTTAGGCCATTTGAATGCCCTCTCTCATGAAGTACCTGTTCCTGTATTCTGTCCATTGATATGTCGGAGTTTATTATTTATTAAGGATACGAGTTCTTTTTCAGATGTAAGTGTTGTGAATATTTTTCTCCCAGTTTGTGGCTTTCTTTTTCACTGTTATTTGGTGGATTTTAATGGACAGAGTTATTAATTTTAATGAAGTTCAATTTATCAGTGTTTTATTTTGTAATTAATGCTTGTTGGGTCTTATTTATGAAATCTTTTGCTTTGACTAGATCTTGCCCATGGATGATTTTACTTATGCCTGGATACTGCCCACCAGATCTAACCATTTAGACACCAATGGTCACAGCCATGTCCTAGTTGACTATATTTGCTTAATCACCATCGGCAGAGACTACTGATTGCACACAATTCTTTTACTCCATATTCAGAGGCTCTCATATTATTGAGACTGTAAACTTTCTCAACTAAAACAGTAATTTAATAATTTAATTATAATTATTATAATAATTATATATATATATATATATATATATATATCACTTGACAAAATCAGTACTTTGGTGACATAAGTTTAGGAAAAATTGGGTTAAACCAAGTAAAATAAGATTTTGTTTCTTACTACAGAAATTTTTAAGGCTTTAGTTTTGACTTTCCAAAGAAGGAAACAAAATTGTCATATTCTAACAAATGTTTTCCATTCAGCATCTTAAGGGATCAATGTTCTTTAAAATACACTTTTGGAAATTCTGGCCTAGTCTCATCCATTATACGTTATACATTTAATGATGTTGGCTCTAAATACTGAAACTTGCTATCAAGGCAGAAATCGAAAAACATATTTGCTCTTTTGTGTTACTCTTTTAAATTCAAGACAAAATTAGGAAAAAAAAAACCTGTTACACTGAAAGCTATTTTGCTTGGAATACTTACAAAGATATATAAGCGCTCATTAGAAACTCACATGGCATTACATTTGAAAGTGGATGTGTTGTTTTGCTTTTTATACACGGATCATAGTATGTAGATTTTAAGTTGGTGTAAAATGAACCTTTTAACATTCAAAGTGAAGGGCTTTGGGGAAGGCTGCCTCAATGTGTTATACTACATGAGTAACCTGTGGTATGCTTCGGAATTAATAGAAGATGGGAGGGATACTGCAGGTATATTCAGTTGACCAACCTATGTTGAGTAATTGATATTCTGATATTCTCGCAGATGCCTTAATCTAGGTGCTGTTTTTGCAATGGTTAGGAGAGAGAGAAGGTACCAAGATTCAGTGAACACAGTAGAGGACTATATAAGCAAAAATCGTCCCAGGATGCAGTTTTACACCTGCCCACTACAAATCAAAGGTGGCTGGCACTAGTTTGTCCCCAGGAATCTTTCCAAGGTTAGATAGTAGATGTAAATCCACTCCTGTGTGACTTCCAGAAGTTTCTATGAAAACCTTTAAAATGGGGACACATTTGCTCATGGCTAAGGGTCAGCCAAATTGTGGGCAAAATTTCAGTTACAGCTCTAGAGCTGTAACTCTAGAATTGTAACTTTAGAGTCCCATGAATCTCTTAACTTAAAAATCTTATTTTCCTGACATCTTTGTTGTTGTCATTGTTGTTGTTGTTGTTGTTGTTGTGGCCGCGCCGTGCAGCTTGCGGGATCTTAGCTCCCCCACCAGGGACTGAACCCGTGCCCTCGGCAGTGAAAGAGTGGAGTCCTAACCACTGGACTGCCAGGGAATTCCCCTGACATCTTTAATACAAATTTCCCTATTCATTTGGCAAAGCTTAGTCAATATTGGTATATAACAAAAACTATACACTATACTTGAATGTGTCTCTTCTCCATATAAAGATCCAGCTTTAGATAGTAACAATTCACATGGATCTCTTAAACACTTAGAGAAGACAATATACATTATTAAGGGATTGATTATAGGCTGTCTGAATTGATAGTAACAAAATATGCACTTTCAGTATTAACTAAAGGCTTCTTCTCAGCAGAAGTTGATTATATTCCAAAAGTGGAAAAATCCTTCCTTTAATAAGAGCAAATTAAAATGCAGGGACTCTAGTTTTGAAAGTCTGTTTTTCCTAATTATCTTTGCCCATAGGGTTCAAACGGAAGAATGAAAGAAATTGACTTGATATTAAATAATCTTCGAATTCTTGATCTGGCTACTATTGTTGAATGTTTCTATTTATTGAGGATCACTTTGTGCATTCAGCTCTCATCTACGCATAGGTATACAGCAATTGCATAGACAATTTTTGTTTCTTACTAGAATCCAAGGAGTCTATTCTACAATTTTCATAAAAGTAGCAACTTTATTCAATTTACATTAGACCTTATAATACTACATACAAAGTTTTAATGTGCCAATGTACTTGCAATCATCAATAAACATATGACATATCTTCACTAAAGAGCAGACTGGAAATCATGGCATCATTCTACCCTCTTCGCCATGTGACTTTAGTTTTGGAACTCTTATTTGAAACAAAGTTTACATATGAACATAAGGGAACACTGCACATCAAGTTCTTCTAACCTTTTATCTAGGTTCCTACTTAATAGTATAACTATATTTAAGTTTTTTCACTTATGGTTAACTATAGAGCATGTGCATTAGTAAAATTGTAATTAACACTGGCCTTCAAATAATTTGAGTTTTCAATAATTATTAGTACTTTATTTTTGGAAAAGGAATCAAATTATAATAAAGCTAACAATACAGAAATAAACAAAATCTAGTTTGCTTACCGGAGATTCTGCCAAACCTTTTTGTCTATGATATTCTCCAGTAATCATTGACATTTGAAAAAAATTATAAGAGGAAGTAGAAAATGACTAAGTACCTAATGTCACCATGGCAATAAACCATATATACATTGTAGAATAATTTTCAACACGACCTGAAGCAAACCTAAAGAGGTAAGTAGGAAATTTTACTAAATCCCTGAAAATGTGAACTCATGGGGGCAGAAAACAAGAGAACTGATATTTATAACTCTTCCTAGAAAGGGGGCCAGGATTAGTTTATGAAGAATCTAACACTAGAGGAGTGGGTTTTAGGAAAGGACCACATCGGGGTTTCCCTGGTTTTTGCCCCAGCTGATGTGAAGAATATACTTCCATAGAATAAATCAAAAGCATTACCAAGATCCCTATTCTAAACTGCTGATAGTTACAGTAGATCCCCAGACCCCTCAGAGCCAATTCTTTGCCGCTAATACATATTAGAATCACCTGAAGAGTTTCAAAATTTCACCTACGGCCAGGTCCTACTCCAGAACAACTGAATCAGGATCTCCATGCTGGGGCATCAGGCATACAGATGAAAATTAAAGCCCTAGATGACCTGATACAATTTGTTCCTTCTACCTTTCTAAACCCATATGGAAAAACAGATTCTACATTTTCTATTTTTTTCTATGTGTGCATTTTAATTGAAGAATATCACCATGATAGAGTGTAAGAGTAAGTAAGCAACTCCTTGCTTCACGGGGAGTATTGAGGAAATGCAGAATTAATTTACAGATATATCTCAGACCCTTCTTGACAGGACACATTTAGTGAGAGTTTATTGGGGGAAAAAATCCTGCCAGTTTTGTCAAAGCATAGTGGTGATTTCCTGATGTAATAATAATCCATTCATTATTCATATAATGTCTCCTGTATAATGATTTTACTACGTCTTTTATGCACAGAATGGACTATTTGCTAATAACGTACAAACTAAGGGCACTCACCCTATAGCAAAGATGTCACCCCCTCTAATGGTAAAAAGAAATACATGTTCATTTATCATCACAAATTTCTAAGAGGAAAAAAAAATGCACGAAGACTAAGTCACACAATGAAATGCTTTCCTTGTCACTCCTTCTCTCTCTTTTATCTAAGTAATTCTTCATACATAGTGATATTATTAGACTTTTAATTAACTTTGTTAAACTATAGATTGTCAACTGCTCAGTCAAATCATACTCAATATATATGACTGAAATACATATGTAAATAGATGTAAATAGCTGTAAACAGAATTGTATCAATACTAAACAATGTTCATTATTTAGTTCATTTATTTCAAATATATTGAATTGTTAACCACTATGCTAAGCAGTAGGAATTGAAAGTCTAAGTAAAGGCCTCTACTGCCCAGGAGCTCACAGCTTGTTGAAAAACACAGGTTTGTTATGGACTAAATATTTGTGTGCCCCCCCAAATTCTTACGTTGAAGTCCTAACCCTCAATATGATGCTATTAGGAGGTGGGGCCTTTGAGGGGTAATTAGGGTTAGATGAGGTCATGAGGGTAGAACCCCAATAATGGGATTAGTATCCTTATAAAAAGAAGAGATAAAGTGCTGGCTTTCTCTCACTCTCTTGCTCTCTCTCTGCCATGTAAAGACACAGAGAGGAGATAGCCACCTACAAGCCAGGAAAATAATTCTCTCCAGGAGTCAAATCTGCCAGCTCCTTGATCTTGGAATTCCTAGCCTCCAGGACTATGAGAAATAAATGTCTGTTGTTTAAGCCACCTGTTCTATGGTGTTTTGTTATGACAGCCCAAGCTGACTAAGATAGGCTTTTAGACAAATAATTGCATTACAGTAGGGAAAGTGCTAAGATGCAGCAGAGGCAGCAATGATTATTTATCTTGCTGTATTAGGCTTGGTGGTCAAAGAAGGTTTGGCAAAAGAGGTGGCAGGGCAAGTTGGAATCTACCTACACTAGACAACCTCCACCAACAGTTCGAATCAAAATATAATTATTACTTTGTGTATATACCACTTGAAAAAAATTATTAAAGCTAATCATAACAGAGCATAATCCTATAAAAATTTCAAATTTATTTAGAAGTGATGCTTTATGGTCAAAGATGGTTAGACATGACCATAAACATTTGCTCTTATAGTACACAGAACTTTCAAATGTTGATATAGAATGAAAACATAGTTATCTCATAAAATAAGAATTACTTGTTATTGGTATAGTTTTTCACCTTCAAATATGGATTTGACAAGATAGGAAAAACTATCAATTTGATTCATTAAGGGAAAATTAAGTGTAATTTATGGCAATTGATGTATATTTATTAACATATGAGGCACTTGAGGAGCTAGAAAGTTTTTTTTTTTTTTGCATCATTTAGGACATTAGGATGGAAATATGAAATGTACGTGCTGCCCACTGGCAACAGAGATTATGAGCTGCACTCACAATTGGCTTTTCATTGCATAAAGAAAGCCAGTTATATGCTTGGGGTTCCTATGCCAATAGGCTTACAACAAATGCTGGAAGCCCATTTTTTATAATGTTATTTTTTGGGAAGCATTTTAGTTATGTTTTCTCTGGTTATATAAAGGGTCAGGGATGTTTAAGTGAATGAGGTAGCCATCCTCATCTTGAAATCTGATGCGTGCTATATAGCAATGCCTACATACTACTGAGCAATGGTAATGCTAACTAACCCCTTATACCTGGCCTGACATTCTTTACAGTCACAACTCTGTGTTAAACAATACATTTGCCCCAAACATCAAAATGAAGTGCAAATGGGCAGTGCTAGATGGGTGAGCAGAAGCATTTCTCACTCTTACCTAAGAGTATGTCAACATGATTTCATGAATTGGAGCAAGTAAATTTTACTTTATATGGACCTATATAGCCAAAGGAATTTTAAAAACCAGCTTAAATTAAGTTTCAGAGTGTTGGATGCAGGCAGGGACAGATAGGATAATCTTAGGATGCTGGAGCAGAATGGCATAGGATAACAATACCAGCAATGTAGTGAAGGCCTCAGCTCCTGGAGCTTCATATGGCCCCCAGGAAACAAGCAGCACACTAAAAGAGCTAGAGAGGATGGATTATTGTATTTAAACCATCACTGTGCCTCAAATTGTCCCAGGGTGTGCGTATGGGCATTTTGCATGCAAAGCATCCATGAGGATGCATACATCTGCCTTTATAGTTTGGGGTTAAGTGTAGGCTGGTCCAGGTTGTACTGTAATTACTGCCCATGATTGTGTTGGAGATATCCTTGGTTTTATCCTAATGGGAGCAATTCAGGCATGGGTACCTAGAGAGTGAAATGTAAAACAATGAATCCTGCCTGCTACAACCAGAAGGAAGATTGATAATACAACACATGAAAAAAGTATAGGGTAAAATGTTTTTGAACAAGTGTAGACATTACTTTCAGGGATATCTTAGACTAACAGCTATTCATAGGCCAACAAAATCCCATAAGGACCTTTGTCATCCTTAAACTACTTTCAGAGAGAGAGAATATGTGTTGAGCAGAGACACGAAATACAATGAAAGAAGCAATTCTTGGTCAATATGTGTCCGCAGTGAGACACCATTGTCTCTCTCACTGCGTGTATAGATAACAAGCATACCTACTTGGTACTACAAAAGCTATACAAGTGCACAGTTCTGTAGAGTAGTTAATTCTGAATATTACTAACAAGAAACCTGGAAACAGGGTTATTGAAAACTCTGTATCTATTATCTGAACTCTGAAACTTCAGACACAGAGACTGGATTCTCTGAATGACTATAAAAGCCTTGATAGAAATAAATGACTATTCTGATATTCATCAGAATGGGATATGAAAGAGGATAAACTGGTGACAAAGATTCAGGGCAAAGAAAGATGAAGAGGTTCCAAAGACAATTAATATAGAGGTGGCTTCTTGAGAATATGACTAAGGAAACGCTGCTTATGTTTTTTTTTTTTTTTCGAGGAACGATTGGAGAGTAAGCTCAGCACTAATAGGGATATGATGGCAATTCTTTAGTGAGCTGAACTATTAACAGTTCATGCCATCATACTGATCCAATCATTATAAACTCTTGTAATTTTTAGCTGTTTTCATGTAAGATATTGAATAAAACAACAACCAATAAAAATAGCCACTGACTGAAATTACTTAAGTTATTGTTAAAGGAATGATATTTCAACAGATACATTCAACTACAATTGCAATAAAGGATCCCAAACCCAGACTGGGAATAAAGAGGAGTTCTCACAGTGGTGTCTCTCAAAGAAAGACCCAAGGAATACATGACTTTAAATAAGGACCTATCAAAAGAGAATGCTTTGGAACAGGGGCCTGGAATATGCATTTTAAATGAGCATTCTAGGGGATTCTTTTGTATTCTAGAGTTTAAGAAGGACTGTCTAGTAGATGGCAAGGCCAAGGTACTGATGAACTGATCTCGGGCAGAGTAAAATCACAGCTGCAGTAGTTTTTATAAGTTCTCCAAGTGATTCTAATGAACATCCAGGAATAAGAACACCTGTGCTTCGGAAGCTACAACTGAGGCGATGTTGCACTCCGCTGAGGAAGTATTGTACAGAACTTTTTTAAACAGGTAAGAACTATATATCTAACAAAATCCTATTTCATTTCACTTGCAAATTCAGGAAAAAAAACATGATGTAATTCAAGATGATCTTCACCCCAGGATGTGGGAGCAACTTAACAGTATGTGTGTTTCTACACAGCTTTTATATTAGGAGTCAGGTCATTATCCCCACGATCGGTGTTGTCGATAGGACTTCAGACATGTAGGCTGGAAATCGGACTGTGTGATCCAAACAAGAAAAAAGAATAGGAAGGAGCAGAGAAAATAATCAAATAAGGTGCACTTAGGTATGGCAGGTGAATAATTCTTTTTTGCATGTTTAAGGAGTTTTGAGGCTACTGGCAAGGTTAGGCTAAGTATCTTCTTTTTTTGATGATGCTTTTTTCCTTTATGGGTGGATTACAAGTGTATAACTGAACCTTGCCTTATTAAACCTCCATTTCCTTTCTAACTATGTGAATGTATAGCATATATACAAAGTTTTATACCTATTACTTTAAACCAGTAACATTTTGTTTTAGTCAGTAATAATCCTCTTAGAGTTTAGGGTATCTGGGCAATCTCTGTTTATAGGTGTTTACAAAGTAATATTATTTTATGTAAATTAATGACAATGCTAACTGCTTTATACATTGATTGGAAAAGCAAGACATTTGCAATTGACTCAATACTATTAACCAATCTCTGTAGCTTCCAGTTTCTCATCAGTCCTTCAAAGAGGTCATCTGGACGTAGCATTTTGTTCCCCTTACTGCTCTTCTAGTCTCGATGTCTACATTAAAGAATGCTAAGAGGGGTAATTTGCAGGTTAGGCTCAAGAAGACTGTTTTCCCAGGGATGTTCACATTGATTTTAGTGTCTTTTAAATATATTGATTGTGCAATAAAATGACAGATTCTGCTAATTTATGTTTATCTCATGCCATTCATTTGATTTTTGAACCAGAGTCAATGTATACAACAAGAACATACTTTTCTTGTTTCCTAAATTCCTTCAAGCAAAACATAATTCTATAATGACCAATTATAGCCTAACACCCGCTGTTATGAAGAGGACCTTGTTAACATCAATCTAAACTGAAGAACAACAGCCTTCCTCAATTTGGGGGAAAAATGAGCAGCAAACGGTTCATTTCTTAGCAGGAAAACTCACAGGCAGTTTATCCCAAGGTAGCCCAAGGAATTAGAATTTAATAGAATTAGATATTTCACCATCATTTGAGAAAAGTTTTGCTCTGGGCTAAGTATTTATGGTTAAGGATTCCAAGAAAAACGCTAAAATTCCTGGGTCCCTTGCAACCAATATTTACTTAAATCCACCCATGAAAGTCCATCTCTACTATAATATTATCTCTTGCTATTTTACTTATGACACAAAAACTCTGCTCAAGCAGAAAGGTAAACAAATTGAATAGAAGCATCATTTGAGCTCAAGCCATATCAACAATTTTGTGGATCTACATTGCCAGGAAATCTTGCTTTAAATTATGCAAGGATAATTATATCAACAGAATGGGGAAAAAAAATCTTGGTGTAATGTCAAAAAGGCGGGGGAAGGGATAGGTTGCTGGAAAAGCACTGCTAGCAAATTGTCTAGAAAGGATAATGAAGCCATTTTATCATGTTAAAATCCCTTCTAAACACTGAAATAAATATCATTTATTTATAAACATTTAAGTATATTTTCCTGTGTAGTTACATGTACATATAATTTCTGTGTGTGTGTGTGTTTGTGCATACACAGACATATATATATAGACACACACACACCTGAACCTCAACTTGTACATATTAGGAGTACAACAAAATATTGTCAGGGAAGCCTTCCACCCTGGCATCCCTGACATTATGATTGCCAGTTCTTGCTGCATCAACAGAAGAGTTTTATGTAAACAAAAGCTATGGGTGCAATTCCTAGGTTCATGCTTAGTAGAGAATAGATATTATAATAAAATTATCAATAATTATTGAGTTACTATAAAACTTCCTTATAAATGAATATGTTTATTCATTTGATTTTACATAAAGAATGTACAAGGTTAAAGAAAAACTAAAAGGAGAATACTACTTTATTTTTGTATAATTGGAAAATGCAGTTCCTGCTTCCTGGCTTTCAGATCTATCTGTCTATATCTATAGCCATAAGTTTTACTTTCTTGATAGAGAACTAGCCAAGCATCTTTTGTCAAGCTGAGGAGAAAAAAAACATGATTACTTAAATCTAAGGTGGGGAACATAGACACGGGAATGAAAAAGCAAAAGCAAAAGCCACGATGATGGAAGGGCCCCTCACCCTGAAAGAACAGACAGGTGAATGAGAAACATGTGGCTAAAGTGGGTCTATTAGAAGCAAAGCATTCTTCTGAAAATATTGCAAAGATTTGTATGTCTATTGTGCTCTTCCTACAAACTCACTGCTCTCTATTACACAAAGAAGGAGCACAGGGAAAAGAACACTAGACTTGAAGTTAGACTATCTGGGTTTGAGTGCGACTTTATCATTTACTAATTATGTGATCCTGAATAGGTTAAACTTTGTGTCAGTTTCCTTGACTAGAAAATGGACAGACATATATCCAGGGCTAATGGGAGATTCAAATCTAGCCGTGTATAGGAGAGAGCCTGTAACACCGTAAGACATTTTACCTTTATAAAGTACTATACTTGTCACCCACATGCTGTTATTACTACATCATGGCAAATAAACTCAAGAGTTGTGAGACTTTGGTTGAGGTAAGGAAGAATGTATTCATTTGAAGCACAATCTTTATTGTGTGAGCCTCTTCATATTATCTTACTTCAATTATGACGCTTTAATCTTAGACTCTAATTATATATCCAGTTTTACTTACTCCATTAAGTGAATTTAAAAAGAAGTCACATTAAATACAGGCCCTTTAAATTTTTTATGACATAACCAGTTGCCACAGACATACTCTTTGCATCTTAGCCTGGTATAGTCAAACTCAATTAACTATGCCGACTGGCAAAGCATCTTTTACATATTTCATAAAGATTCTAAGTGAAAAGGTTGTACTTATCTTTCAATTTAGTTACACATCTTTCAAAAATAGCTAATAGATTGAAGCAAAGCCACAGTTGCAATCACAGATTGTATTCAGTGCAATTTAGCAGACAAAAATGGAGCCAGCTAGATTTAAAAATGTGTTCATAGTGGTTTTTCAATGCAGCAAAATCAACTGGATGGAACACTGAACACAAAGCCCAAAGGCATCTATTGGTCAAAAAAAAAAAAAAATACAGGCACAGATTATTACGTGGGGATTTCATCTAATTTCTGTGTTTTTCACTTAGAGATGTGCAAGTGAAATTCCTGAGAGACATGGAATGTTTATTGGGTATTTCAGAGCGTCAGAATCTTCTCTAAATAACTTCTGAATCACCTGGAAATGTGCCATTGATGTGATTAATGGTGGATGGAATCTAGCTATGGAACAAACTAAAAGGTCATAAGGACACCAAGGGTGAAGTTTCAGTGAGATAGCCAGCCAGGCCGTGGAGCAGCTCTTGTGAGCATTTGATCCGTGGGGACTGGCATATGGTGAAATGATGCCTTCCCTACACTCAGGTAAAAATGATTTGACCAAGGTGACATGCTAGCTTATATGTTATACAACATTTATTATTGCAGTGATTTAAAAAAATTGGGCAGCATAATTTCTATCACGCCATGATGTCTTCAGCCCCAGGTTTTACTTATTATTTGGACCTCAGTACTTACTAAAGTAAACTACACATGGTCCCCGATTTACAATGATTTTTCAAATTTACAATGGTGCAAAAGCGATACGCGTTCAGTAGAAATCATGTTCTGAATTTTAAACTTTTCCCAAGCTAGCAATACGTGGTACTGTAGTATGATGCGCTCTTGTGACGCTGGGCAGCGGCAGCGAGCTGAGCCGAAGTTCCCACCCAGCTACGGGATCACGAGGGTAAACTATTGATACACTTAGTATCATTCTGCACCCATACAACCATTCTATTTTTTACTTTCAGTACAGTACTCAATAAATTCCATGATATATTCAACACTATCTCATAAGATAGGGTTTGTGTTAGATGATTTTGCCCAACTGTGGGTTAATGTAAGTGTTCTGAGCACATATAAGGTAGGCTAAACCATGGTGGTCAGTAGGTTAGGTGTATCAAATGCATTTTCCACTTATGATATTTTCAACTTATTATGGGTTTATTGGGATGTAACTCCACTGTTAGCCAAGGAATAGCTGTACTTTTTAATTATCTGTATACTAATTAGTTTGCCACTTTACATTCTGGAATTTACATGGCCAGAAAAAGTCAGAGCAAAGGGTGTTAAATTCAGAAATTTCTTTTTAATATCATTTTATAAGTTTGAACTGATATACAAAACACTTCACTTTCAATGTCAGAGACATTACAAAATCCTCTAACTATATATCCTGAATTAAAAGTAGTAACGCTTCCTGTCAGTATGCCAACTGTTCATTTTTGGTTGATGGTGATTTAATGTCACAGATCTAAGTAAGACTATGGTAAGAAATCCTAAGAGGATGGGTTTAATTATAAAAGTATTCAGTGTATAACAAACACACACTAACCACTATTAATAATAATAGTTACTCATCATGTAGCATACCTGAAACTAATGTAATATTGTACGTCAACTATATTTCAATTAAAAAAAATAGTTACCATTTACAGAGTGCTTACTATAAATCACAATGTAACTAGGTTAGAGACTTAAGATACATTTTCTCTAACACTTACAATTATACTAAAAATTAGGCATTACTTCCTCCATTTTACACACAGGGAAAGCAAGTCACAGAAATGTTAAATAACTTGATCAAGTTCAACTGCTAATAACTTTGGAGACAGGTTTCAAACCTCACTTTGGCATGCCAAACCTCTACGCCAAGCCCTTAGTTACATATTGTACATCAAAGGCTAACAATTAATGTTAAAAAGTATAATCACTAAAGTATTTTTCTTATTTAGTATTAAACAAATACATTATTTTTCAAAATCATCTATTGTAAATTTTTTACTTTTTAATCATGTTTTCCAAATGGTATTTACGTCCTTTTACTTAGTGGTTCTTAATATCTTGGGGGATTTTACATGCTTTGGCATTGATGAAAACTATAAACTCTCACTTTAGGGAAATAAATACATGTACGTATATACGTATATCCAACATTTTGTGTGCAATTTCAAGGGATGCAAGAATCCTAAGATAAACTAGAACTTTACCGTGACCAGCCATCCTGGTTTGCCTGGGACTAAGTGGTTCCCAGGTCGTGGGACTATCAATTTTAAAACAGAGAAATTTCTGGACAAACCAGGACATGTTGGTCATTCTAAACTGTAACATTTATATGACACTTTAATAAATACTTTTTACTAGAAGCTAAGGCATGACGTTTTGTATGAACTCTAAATGAGGATGTGGGGCTGGGCAAGCAAATGAATACTTTAGTAGTTCAAAACCTTTTATGTT
Organism: Tursiops truncatus; assembly: GCF_011762595.2. Classification (NCBI taxonomy): domain Eukaryota; kingdom Metazoa; phylum Chordata; class Mammalia; order Artiodactyla; family Delphinidae; genus Tursiops; species Tursiops truncatus. Next base: position 100,306,746 of record NC_047055.1, on the reverse strand, counting down.
TTATTTTAGCATGAGCAATGAGCTTTCGGTGACCCATTCTAATGGAGTACAAGTAGAGGGGCTGAGTTAAATCTCCTCAGTTGTATGAAGCTATTTTATTGTAGCTCAGATGTTTCAGGAAAGGAAAGCTTTATTATTTTATGTTTCATTAAGCTAGGATAGACTTTGCATAATTATCTAAAAATGTTTTAGGCACATATGTGCTATCTGATGTTTTAAGTGAATATATCAAGTTTGATATATTCAAGTTTGAAAGACTTGTTTGGTGAAAAATAGAGTATGGCATAAAAAGAATCACAACTTGATAAACTGACCATTTTCTCATAGAAAGGAATTAATACTTAATCACTTATATATTAAATTAGTGATTCAATTTCTAAAGGTCTTACAAAGGTTTAAATTCAGTATTTCATGATGATTATTTTCTACTTACAATTTTACTCTTAGCACAGTGCTAAGTGCCATGAGTATTATCATTCAATCCTCACACTATACTTGTTTCTAAAAAGACAAGCTTCAGTAGCTGTTCTCTATAAAATATGGTGCCTTCTAGATAGACACCAGAACATTTTTATAAGTCACAACCTCACATTTTCTAGTTATACTAAAACAACTCAGTGTCTGTGCTATGACTTAAGAATTCAGAACAATCTCATTTTATAAATCCATAACATGAGAAATTGGCTAGAGACCATCCAATCAGATTTCACTTTCCTTTCAAATCAGATTTCCCTTATCTTCTGTCCTTCCTCAGATGGTTAAGCTCAAAGACAAAGCATAGTTATTTTACCAAGAGGCTGTCAGATGCTGTTATATTCAGAGACTTTCACTATCTCTCATCACTCACCACTCAAACAATCCCAGGATAAGATTCTCCAGAGGCATGTAATTTGCATAGAGACAAAACCCATAAAACCCAGTCATCGTTATGCAAGGGTTAAATTAGAAAACAATAGGTGTTGCTACTCTACAGCAATACATACTAGCACTGCTAGAATTTAGTGATGATTTTATGCCAGGATGTGAAAACAGAAAAAAACAAAAAACAAAAAACCAAAGTAAAAAAAATTTCAATTAACTAGCACAGGAAAAAATCTCAGATGTGTATCATATGTCTTCTGATTTAACTAAAGTATTTGATAACATTCAAAACCCAGAACTTAGTAGGCAAGGCCTGCAGCCTAGATATAAACAAGGACATAGCTGAATTTATTAAATCAACAAATTTGCATTAGGAAAATATTTCCAAGCAACATAGGATTGAAACTTTTGAATTCCTTTATCTATTCACGGTCAATTTTCTGATCATTGTCTTCAATGTGAATCCAGACAGACTATATCATTCAAAGGTTTAAGATAAATGGAAAGAGAAAAACTATCAAAATTCTAAAGTATAGATAGCAAATGTTTTTCCCATAAAGATCAGTTAATTCAGAATTTTTAAAATTACCCTTGAAAATGTGAATATCGTAAGTATTTTTTAAAGAATTCAAAACACTTTTTGTATTAAGTCAAAACTATAAAGTAGGACATTTACTCATATATCTTTCAAAACAACATCTGTTATTAACATATGCGTCTATTTTCTTAGTGTAGGTAACAGAAATTGAAAACTCAAAATTACAAAATAGGGTACAAACATTTTATATTATGAAATGCAGTGTAACATTTGCTATTATAGGATGTGAAAAACCAAAATAACTTTGTAATTACTCATACACAAACATCTTATTAATTCTTGTAAACTAAAGATAATAAATATTTTAGAGTGGCCCAAGACATAAAAATCTAGGTTGTTCGATTTCAAAGTGTAAGCTTTAAAATATTTAGAATACTAGTATGTAAATATGTATGTAATTATAAATAATGTTTTTATGTATAATGTTTTATATAAATAAATGTTTATGTATATGTTTTTATATCAGAGAAGGGAAGTTTATTTGTGCAATTTATTTTAGCAGACCACATTATTTTATATTTTTCCACTTAAAGGGTCAAAGAATAGAAGGAGAATACAAAAGTAGAATACATCATTTTGTTCTCCAGTAGAGAAATGTAGAGGAATTTAAATTATTAGACTCTTGCACAAATGTTCTATTTCTTGCCAAGAAACACAGGTGTTTCTTAACTCACTGCCTTTTGGCAATTCAAAAATCAGAAGAGATGGCCAATTCCACTCCTCAAAGGAGAAATCTCTGTCAGAAAATCTTAGGAGATTAGCAACCAAAAGCAATTTACTTTTCCAGAGGGTCTGGAGATAGGGGTGTTCCTGGGTAATGATTAAATTTTGTTGGCTAAATTAAAATATTATTTGAAATTTAAACATAGATAACAACTAATCTTTGGTTCTTGGTCTTAGTATAAGAATTAATAAAACTGCTAACATCTTGGAAAGATTTAAAAATTCATTGGTAAAATTAAGCAAGTAAATATCTAGCACTTAATTTACACGTCAAGACCAACTGTGAGGACTTAAAAAAATACATTTCTGGTGATTGTTATGGTTGATGTTTAGATTCCCCAGGCAATTCTTGAGTAATAGCGCCTCACTTTCTGTGATACATTTCCAGCTTTGTTCTAGGAAGTATCTTTTCTACTCACTTTCAGTCATTCTGTGTAGTATCACACTGTGTTTATATACACAGGTTTTAAAATTAGAAAATGTAGGGGTCTGAATCCTGTTTATGCCAGGTGATAACTGTATGACCTTAGGTAAATTTCTCAAACTTTCCGTAAAATAAGGGTAACACGAGTCTTACCTCATAGGTGTTATTTTAAGCATATGATGAAGAGATTAAAATACATAAGTCAGCATATTGTCACATAAAAAAAAGTACTCAAAAATGTTGTTTTTTATGCCCTAGCTACTTCTTGCTTATCACTAAATTCTCTCTATATCTCTATGACGTCTTTATATAATATTTTCTAGTTCCTTGCTTAGAGTGATTTTTTTTTTAATTTCTTCAAATTCTAGATATCTTCAAGATGTCACCTCCTCTATGAAACTAATCTTTGTCTCCCCAAGCTGAATGAACCATTCTCAGCTCTGTGTCCCATAGCTTGCCAAAGTTACCTCTATTTTAATATTTGACTCAATGTATTTTAATATGGAGTTTACGTGGGATCTCCTTTTCAACTATGAGTACCACAAAGGCTGAGAAGCTACTGTATTCTTTTGTATCTGGTCCAAAGCCTACCAAACCCCCTTCAAATGGCAGAATTCCACAAAGGGGGCTGAGGGCAGAGTTAAATAAATATGCCACAATCTTATGTGCATTAGAAAGCAAAGAATTCTCTAATTAAGAAGCTGCTGAGAAATTATAATGATGAGGAAGAGTTAGTATGGAAAAATCTTATAACAATAATATTTAAAAGATTAAGTATTAATCACCAAATGACATATTAATTACTGTTATAAATCTGATATTTAAAACCTGTTTCACAATAAAATGTTTTACTAAAGAGACTCTTGAAAATTAATTATGTAATTTCCAAAGAAATACTTTACATTTTAACCAAGAAATTTTTTGCTCATTTATCATCAGTGGCTCAGGTAAAAGTGACACAAAAGTGAGGGTAATGATGTTGTGGAAATTCTAAAACAGGGTAAAAAAATAACAGAGAGATGAGCAAAAAGCCCACCCTATCCAGCCTGGCAGAAGCATGTATCTAAATTTGAAGCTGGAAGACTCAGTTCAATATTGGCCACAAAAAAACTCATGGTACCTGTTGCTACTCAAATGTTAACTGATTGTTTCAGCCTTAAAAAATGTAAATAAACATCAGTATAAAGAAGATACAATGTGACTCTTGGGGAAATAAAAATTATGAATTAAAAATCTTTGAATTAGCCTTGCTAAAAAGAAAAAGAAACTGTAGTACACAGGGATATTTGATGAGAAGTCCTAGAAGAAATCTTGTTGACCTAAGCATATTAAAAAATTGAAATTAATGAGCTAATTATTATTCTTCACAGTAGGATACAAAAGTAGAGGTTAGAGAATATTTACATTTTGCCTCTATAAAAAGACATTGAAAAAAAACAAGAATACTCTTAGGAGACAAATCAAGGAGTGTAAAGGGCTTATTCAAGTTTAAATCTATAGCAACCCTGTCTCTTGTTTTCATAAATTAATGAGAAGCAGCAAGAAGTCCTCCAGTATATCCAGCCATAGAACTATGAAGTTCTCTGACATACTTAAGTACAAAACCACAAAAATCTCTAAGATTGTCGACCATGTGAGTCCAAAGTTATTTTTAATGTTCCACTGATATAACCTTTAACCACAAAGCAACTGATGACCACAAAGCTTGTAAACTATGTTCAATCTAGAAAATTGATTTTTTCACTCAATCTAAATGAAGCAGGATCTATAAGAAAGGAAATTGATTTGCTTAAAATATAGGAGACCTCACTAGCCTTGTGAAAATTTACCTACCACCATATTCACATCCCCACCCACACCAAGCTACCTCCAAATTCTATGTATATTTACCAACAAGAATATGCATATATTTACCCACAACTACACGTATAGCCTATATTTCATATTATATATCCAGCTATACATATACTACATATAGCTTAATATTTAATATTTGTTTTTAGCAATAAATCTTTCATTATTTCTATATTGTTATTATTTTGTATACTACTTGAGAAAAGAATATCTCTTACAGTTTAATTTCAAGCCCAAAACACAGCTTAATGTTTTTACTCAATGTTACATATATACATTATCTTCATAAGAAATCTTTTTGTTACATATGTTTTCCCTATTTTAAACAAGAGAAACTTAGGTATAAACATTAAGTAATTTATTTGAGGTAACATAGTTAATAGGTAGCGAGGCAAGAAGCTAACCTGAGGTCAAACTGGAAAGGCTTATGTTGTTCAATTCTCATATGACTTTGATTCTACAATAGAAGGTTAAAAGAAGACATACTTTTTCCTCAATTCTCAGTTCAGGACTGAGAAATCTGCAACATGATGTATGTGTGTGTGACAGTAAAGGACTGTACACAAATATATATGCAATACATATATATATATATATATACACATATATACACACATACACAACATATACATTTATGTGAATATAAGGTCTGTAGTTACACTATGAATTAAATTTAAAGTTTATAGTTGAAACATGATGATATTTTAAAATTCCAGCAAAGCATACATAATCCTATTTATTTTTCTATTTATATATCTCTATCTTCCTGTCTCTTCACAGTTTTATCAAGATATTTGAAAGCAGAGATACTTAACCAGAGGTCCATTTAAGCTAGTTTATGAATGAATTACAGACGTATTTGAACTGCTAGTTCAAATAGCTTGATATTTCAGTACTCAATTAAACCTTTGTGAGTGACTCAGTATATAAGAGGATGAATATAGTACCACAAATCATGAAATTTATTTCACTTAAATTTTTTTAAACCTGTGACATATATATATATATATATACACACACACACACACACACATATACATGTATATATGTAGTGAATATACAAAATAAAATCACAAGTGAGACATTTATTTCTGTAGATATAGGAAATAATTATTGGAAAGAATTCCTTTTTCCTGAAGAAATTTCTCTTCTATGAAAAAATAAAAAATTAGAATTGATCTTATCTTCCATTTTCTTTGGCCACCAGGGGTCTCAGAATCAAGTATGAAGCCAACTGGCCATCTTCTTAGTCACCACCCTTAATCCAAGCCATCATCCTCTTTTGCCTGAATTAATGTAAAAGCAACTGAGAAACTTTCCTTCTCCTGCCTCTGACCCCTTTGGTAGACTCTCAACACCTTACCTAGAAGAAACAATGTCATACATGAATATGATCAACTCATGTTAGCTTACAATTCTTCAACAGGTTCCTGTTGTCCTTAAGGTACATATCCAAACCCTTATGATCTTTAGCATGGACTGGAAGACCTGGCATGGAAAAGTTCCTGCCTAGTTCTTCATCCTTTTGTAGTACCATTTTTTTCTCAGATTCAGTCACCCTGGTCTTTTTTTCTGTTAGTTCCCACCAAAGGAACTTTCCATAAGCTCTTTATTCCAATAGAATGGGCTTCCCTCATTTCCCCTTGGTTAACAGCTATTCATCTTTCAGATGACAACTCCAGAGTCCTTTACCTATGGATGCTCAGTCTGCTTGAGATCTCTTTGTGATATGCTCTTTCTGAACTGAGGTACTTTACGTTGCAAAAATTCAGACGTTCCTCTATGTGTCGTTCCCATTGACAATAAGTTCCATGAGAACACACACCATGTTTGTAGTTTTTGTGTTGTTATTGTTGGTGTTTTTCTTCTCACCACCATACTCCAACAACTAGTGCCTTTTATGTACTAGGTGTTCAATAAATATTTGAATGAATAAACCCAAACTTTGGTCCTTAAATCTGCATACATATATGGCTCCATTCCATAGTTTTTCTACTTCTTTAAGTTTGTTGCAGATTATTAGAAAATGTCTCTAAATCTTTGTGGAAGACAGTGGAGAAAAAACAGACAAAGTGATGAGTATATTATTGGAATTTAAGTATTATAAAAGGGTAGAAAGACTGTTTTACTACATTATAATAGGTTTTGACTGAAACAATATAAAATAAGGGTAAATTATTCAGAACAAAACCTTATTTCCTGTTGGCTATGAAAAAGTGCAGATAATGCAGATAATAACCAGGACACTATAAAACATGTCATAACCTTGAATAGTCTTCAGTTTTGATGATTATATATATATATATATATATATATATATATATATATATAAAATAAAACCCTCTAAGTATCTTAATAAAATCCATAAACCATTAATATATTTTAAAATGCATTTCAAACACTATATCGAATTTTTATGACTCTACTGAGACTGCACTCTAGAGCCCGCAAGCCACAACTACTGAGTCCGTGTGCCGCAACTACTGAAGCCTGTGAGCCTAGAGCCCATGCTCCGCAACAAGAGAAGTCACCGCAATGAGAAGCCCGCGCACTGCAACGAAGAGTAGCCCCCGCTCGCCACAACCAGAGAAAGCCTGCGCACAGCAACAAAGACCCAACGCAGCCAAAATTAAAAAAATAAATAAAATAAAGATCAATAAACTAAATATTTAACACAAAGGAGAATATATAAAATATATATAGATTTACTTTCTGTTAAGGTAATTCAAATTATACTTTGTATGTAAACACATACATATATGCATACACACATGTAAATTAAAAAACTATATGCAAAACCCTCATGTGTACACACACACATGCACAGCAAAGTTTTAAATATTTAAACAAAAGTAAATGACTTGCTAAGCTGCAAATATGTACATGTTGCTAATGGATAAATTTGCTCATGCAAATGCTTTTTGAAATTTCATTACTTCTGCCAAATCAAGTAACACAGTCACACTGGTGATGTGAGTACACAGAAATAGTAAGCAACACAAATGTGAGCATTCATAGATCAGCCTTTTATGGCAATGTAGTTTTTCATGTAAACAATTCACTTGACATATTCAAACAACCTCTTTATATCCCTTGTTATGGTTTTATCAGGCAAGTAGAACAATTTCGAGGGAACCTAAAATGTACACTGTCAATATTAGTCACCACTCAAGATGTGTTTACAGGCAGTTTTACTAAGTTACATGCAATTTCTATCAAGAACCGAGAGTGCTAGTGCAATGAAATGCAAACTTTATTTTTTTTAAAACTCTTTTCTTTAGTGCACAAAAGAAATATATATCTTTTGTATATCAGCAAATCTGGGGGTTACTTTCAATACCTCAGAAACATAAACTTGCCATACTTAAAATTTCCTATTTTCAGAAATGTTTTCCTGTTAAAGGAACATATTTGGTACGAGTAACAGCATCAGCTTATGCAATGAATGTTTCCCAAGCCATCTTGAAATGCTGACAGATGGTTAGAAATCAATCATAATTTACTTATCACATATATTTACATGGTATCCAGAAGAGAAGACTGCATAGAGAATGGAAATCTAATATAAATCTGTAACTTATTTTAACAGCTTTAAATTTATGGTGGCCCCTAAGAATGCTAAACCAGACATGACTTCTTCCACAATTTTTGAGAGACTTAAATAGATGAACAAGGAAGCTCTTTGTGAATGACTATTTTAATTTATTCCCTGGCTTCAGAGATTTTATAGAAGTAAACTAAAGCTATGTTTCAAAATAATGCTTCTTTAATATCTTCTTTTTAAATCTATAATTTCAAGTGTCTCAGAGGGACAGTGTACTCTGTTTCAAGCCATGCTACATTCTGGAAACAATGTTTCTTTAGGTTCCAGGGAAAGTTTAAAATGACCACACAATTATACAAACTGCAAGCACACAGGTGACCCTTCTCAGCAGCCTTAGCCCAGGGCATCTGGGACTGTCAAATGTAGAAAGATCCATAAATAAATTATAACATCTGACATTTTCAATATCCTGAGAGTCAATAAGTGTATATTCTACCAGTGGAGTCAAAAAGACAAGAAATGACCTAGTTCAGTCTCAGAACAGTTGTATGTGGTCTGTGAGCTATAAGGAATCCCCAAACTGTAAATTACAATACCTGGTCTCAAGAATATCATGTATTAGATGAGAAGATAAGCTGTATGTGAAAAAAAATCATGAGCTATCATTTTTAGACACTTATTGCCTCAGAGATATCCATAGGAGAACACAGTATTTTTTAAAATTCCTTTAAAATTTTTCCTTGAACCATTAACACAGGTATTTTAGACTGCTCCAAATAGAGGCAGAAAAAAAAAAAAATTAAAGGAAGATCTCTATAACCAACCTGATCCAAAAATAGTCAAGTAAAGACAATCTCAAATAGGTCGAGTCCCAAACATATAAAAGTTTATGCTCGGGATTCACTATCTTTTGATACCTCCTCTCTTATACTCCTTGAAAGGGATATAGAAATGAATTAATCATTCAGATGGCACTCTAGAATTATTATTATTTATTTTTATTTTTAATTTTTTTTGGCTGCGCCATGTGCGACTTGTGGGATTTTAGTTCCCCAGCCAGGGATCAAACCCGGGCCCCTCAGCAGCGCGAGTGTGGAGTCCTAACCACTGGACCACCAGGGAATTCCCTAGATGGCACTCTAGAATGATTACTAGAACAGCGGTCATGTGGTTAAGTTTATATTAGGGTTATAATTAGCTATCTTCGGTATTTAAAATTTTTATATTATCACCTTCGTTATCTTCTTACCCTCTGTTGTCTAAAACAGTATCCATCTAGAGGCTATTGAAATTTTAAGTGATGAAAATTAGATAAATTTTAAAATTCAGTTTCTCAGTCATACTAGTCACATTTCAAGGGCTTAATAGCCACGTGACTTATTGGCTACTATATTGGTCATTGCAGATACAAAATATTTCTATTGCAGAAAGTTCTACTGGATAGCACTATCTGAGCAACGTTACTTATCATTGTCATGAAAAGGAACTTTCCTACTTATTTATTCTAGTAATGCTAGCAGGGTTTTACCTGTAATATAGTACAGCACATTTGGATTGCAACACATAACTGAACTTTTCACAGGTACGGAAGAATCTATGTATTGATTCAGTACAAAGAGTTTCATCCCAATTTACGAGAAGAGAAAACTAAGGCTTGACATATCACAAGACTGGCACTCTTTCTGTCAGAGAATGTTGACAGTGCCATAAAAACTGTTATCCTCTGAATTTTCTGTAAATGTATTAAGTACTTTTGGGTAATATGGGCTTTGGAGTCAGATATAACTAAATTTTAATCCTAGTGCACACTATCTGCTGGTGGTATGTCTGGGAGCAAGTTACCAAACTTTTTTTTTTTTTTTTTTGCGGTACGCTGGCCTCTCACTGTTGTGGCCTCTCCCGTTGCGGAGCACAGGCTCCGGACGCGCAGGCTCAGCGGCCATGGCTCACGGGCCCAGCCACTCCATGGCATGTGAGACCTTCCCGGACCGGGGCACGAACCCACGTCCCCTGCATCGGCAGGCGGACTCTCAACCACTGTGCCACCAGGGAAGTCCAATTACCAAACTTCTTGGAGAGACTACAGTTCCTAATGGTGTGAACCAATTCTTGAGCCTGTCTATTGTCATTTTTTATTTTTGGAATAAGTTGTAATTGCCCTGGCACCCAGGGCAAACCCAGTCCCCTCTCTTTACTTTTTTAAAATTTTTATTTATTTATTTATTTATGTTGCATTGGGTCTTTGTTGCTGTGCACAGGCTTTCTCTAGTTGCGGCCAGCGGGGGCTACTCTTCGTTGTAGTGCATGGCTTCTCATTGCAGTGGCTTCTCCTGTTGTGGAGCACAGGCTCCAGGTGCACGGGCCTCAGCAGTTGCGGCACACGTGCTCAGTAGTTGTGGCTCATGGGCTCTAGAGCGCAGGCTCAGCAGTTGTGGCGCACGGGCTCAGCTGCTCCGCGTCATGTGGAATCTTCCCGAACCAGGGCTCAAACCCATGTCCCCTGCATTGGCAGGCGGGTTCTTAACCACTGCACCACCAGGGAAGCCCAGTCTCCTCTCTTAAGCAGCATTTATAACTATATCTATATTGCTATAGTATAGGGTTGGCCAAAAAGTTAGTTCGGGTTTTTCATAATATGGCATGCAAAAAAGCCGAACAAACTTTTTGACCAACCCCCCCCCATATATATATAGTGATAATAATATATATCTCTATCTCTAAATCTATATATACGTTGACTGATTTTCAAATGAGTCTGAAGGACATATTTTCCTTATTGCTCCTTCCCTGCCAGCACTCAGACTGGCCTCTCTTCCAAAGGCCAAAGCTCTGGTTGGGTGGCTTCTCCTATTGCTACTCTATCTCCAGGTTCTAATAAATGCTCCCTCTCCTTACCTCTTCAGGCCTAGGGCTGGGTAATGTCATCCTACTGTTGCTAGCACCATCTGTACCTTCCCATTGGTTTCTCTTAACCCTGCACACACGACTGTAACTTATCCCTCTATTACCTCTCATCCTTTACCCATTTCAGCATGCTGTGTGCTTCTTGCCCTGACAGAGAAGCAATCAAACTGACATCATAACGTATCTGCTAAAAATGAAGGATTCATTTACAATTCTACAGCAGTTACTACAGGGCCAAATATAACTTGAAATTAATGTAAACAAATTTTATGAATATATTTTGCTATATTCATATCTATCTCAAAACACATATCTAGAATAGTTTTCACTGTATGTTGAAATTAAGAGATTTGCTATATAGTGGCATAATTTTTTTTATCTTTTTCATAAAACGCAAAATAGATTATTGTTAAAAAATACATCTTCAAAAAGATAGAATTTCAGTTCATAAAAACAACATGTACAGTAAGGATTCTCTCTCTCTTTTTTTTTTTACAACTGAGAAAACCAATATAATTTGTATGCCTTCTGACTGGTCACAAGATGACAACTAGAGAACATGTAAAACCAAACAGACGCATGCACAGGGTTGTTAATTGCAGCAATATATAAAATAGCCAAAATTTTGTAACAGCTCTAATATGCAACATTAGAAGATAAACTAACTACATATTATATTTTAAAAAATATATAGCTAGCATTACGGCAGGGACACTGACCCATGGATGGCTGAAAAGATGTTGGCACAATCCAATCAGATGTTGCTGATTGGTATAATCTAACAAAGGCATACCAATTCAATACCATTTCTACACTATAAACATATGATAGAATATTACGGAGCAATTTAAATGATGATTAAATCTTACAACACAAAATCAAATACCCAAAAAACTAACTATATTAAGGAAAGTCATGGTTGAAACGTACAAACTTCCATTCAGAAAATAAGTCATAAGGATATAATGTACAGCATGGTGATTCTAGTTAATAATCCTATACTGCATATTTGAAAGTTGCTAAGAGAGTAGATCTTAATAGTGCTCAACACGAACCCAAAACATTTTTCCGTAACTATGTATGGGATAGATGTTAACTGGACTTATTGTGGTGATCATTTTGCAATATACACTAATATCAAATCCTTAAGTTGTACACCTGAAACTAATATAATGTTATATGTCAATTACATCTCAATAAAAAGAGCCAGAGTATTTAGGAAAAAGATCTGTTAGATGTGGGTGGTATTTCCCCCATTTTAAAACTGTATTTTAAAATTTTCCTTTAAATACCATATATTTTATGCTAAAAAGGAAAACCACTAGCAATAAGCAAGAATCAACAACTGAGAGTTTATTAATGGAATTGTATGTGCATCTAATAAAAATTTCACTAAATTATAAAAAATACACATTTGGACAAATTATCTTAATAATCTATCAATACTACTCTTTTCATATTAACTTCACCTCCTCTAAAATCTCATCAACCACTAGGAAATGTCTTGATTAAAAAAAAACAACTATAACCTGTGGATAGGATAGTCAGTGTGAGGCACCTAGGAAGCAGCAGGTAGGGAAAGAGAATGCAGTAGTATATTCTGCTGTCATGAGACTAACGTGAGACCCTCAAGAGCAATTCGCGAGGGGAATTTAATACCGCTTTTGAAATTCTTACAATAAAGGTGCTTTGTTAGAGATTGTGGAGTTTATTTGTTCATTTATTTGGTTTTACACTCAAAGAAAAATATAGTCCTAAATATATTACATTGGCAACTGTACTGTTAATGTCTTAATAAAGCTAATAAAATAGAGTTTTTACATCAGGATCTGGATTTAAGTCTAGATTTAAATCTTAGTAACTGTAAAATATTGTATAAATTACTTACTCTGTGAAGCCTGGTGTCTTTATCAGTAAAATAGGGGTAAGAGAAACTACTTCAATTGGCTGTTAGAAATATTTCTTGTGATAGTGTGTGTCCTGAATACTCAGTACCTCATGTATTATAATTAATAAATGTTTATTCTCCTTCCTAAAATTGAGGAAGTAAATGATAGACATGAAAAAAATGGTATTGTCGCAAATCTTTTTTTCTTTCTTCCTTCCTACCTCCCTCCTTCCCTCCCTCCCTTCCTTTCTTTTAGTTATACTCATAAACTACATTTTTTTTTATTTTAGTAAACCTGTCTATTTAAAAAATGACTCAAATTAATAAGGTAATTGAAGATGTTTCAGATGACATAAATTTACTTTTCCATCACCTTAGTACTCAAAGTATCTTTCTACTTTGAATAAACTTTCAAAGAAGATTTTCAATGTTTATTTGGAACTATTTAAAAGTTGAGACTAGAGGTTCAAGTCCAGGTCTGAATTCAAATCCAAGCTTCCTAAACTTTTCTAAGACAGTAAAATACCATTGTTCTCTAGATTCATGGGACTTCATAGACTATTTCTAAGGGTTATATTTAATTTAGTTCAAATTTGTTGCTTGTCACAATAGGCCTTTGTTTTCTCTTTGAAATAAAAGAATATTCCCTCTATTACTTCCTTGACTTGGTTCTAAAATTTATTCACTAATTCTTTTTAATATAATTTTCAGAAAATGTGGTATGTTTCAATAGCATACTCTTAAATTTTTCTATGTAAGAAACCCCCAAAGAAGGGATATTACCCCAGAAGCCTAACAGTTTTATTGTAATATTCTACTTAAAAAACTCAGGTGTTACACTTCACTGAGTATAATATACTGGATTTCAAGGAACTAAAGACAATGTTATTTGAAAAAGTTTTAATTACTTGTATAGTTAAATTTTTTCTCAGCAAATAAATTCTCAAATATTTTCTCATCAAATCACTTAGAATGGAGATTCTGGGACTTCCCTAGTGGTCCAGTGGTGAAGAATCCGCCTTCCAATGCAGGGGGCATGGGTTTGATCTCTGGTTGGGGAACTAAGATTCCACATGCCGCAGGGCAACTAAGCCCGCGTGCTGCAACTACTGAGCCCATGTGCCTCAACTAGAGAGCCTGTGTGCCGCAAACTACAAAGCCCACGCGCTCTGGAGCCCGCATGCACAGTTACAGAGCCCACGTGCTCTGGAGCCCACGTGCCACAACTAGAGAGAAGTCTGCACGCTGCAACTAGAGAGAAGCCCACGTGCCGCCACGAAGAGCCTGCGTGTTGCAACTAAGACCTGACACAGTCATAAATAAATAAATAAATAAATAAAATATTTAAAAAAAGAAATGCAGATTTTAGTTTTAAAAAAAGTATTGTATTCAATGGTAGGATTAAAGTCTTCCCAAAGTGAGAGAACAAATAATAATAGTAATTTATTTCTGTGATTGCCTTATCTATTCAACTAGAATGTGTTACTATACATTGTATATTTGTTCAGATCCAGAGTCCATTCTAACTATCTAATAAGAGGTCAGTAAATACTTACTGAATCATAGATGATTCAGTAGACATTCTACATTTGAAATTACATGTATAGTTTGTATATAATCAAGATGTATACACATATATAATCAAGATATGTATAATCAAGATATATACATACATATACACACACACAAGATATATATCTATATATCTATCTTGAACTGAAGTACAACCATATACGTGTTAAATGATCCTTTTTCATTAGTAAGAAAAACTTGCCTCATGGTTTATTAGCCCCAAATGCAACCCATTCCATACTTAAACCTATAAATGGCAAGGGGTATGGGAACACATAAATGGAATAAACAAAGTATGATTCATTTCCTGTGACTAGGGGGTAGGGTCCTTTCTCCCCTGAAGATTACTTCCAAATAGTATGGATGTATATCTGAAGAAAATCAGAGTTCTTTTGCAGAGGACAAAGGGATGAGGGTGTTTGGTAACTAATGATATCTTTTAAAATTTAGCATACAAGGAAAAATCCAGTAATATTAATTATGAGTAAGACATTCTTCTAGCATCATGATATGAAATATGGCCAGAATTCCTATGAATTTTGGACGTGAATTTAATTTCTTTTTTAAATTAAGTTTTAGTCTTGGAGTCGTTCGATGTATTAATATTTCTATAACAGACTCAAAGAGAAGCATAATTACTTATGCCTTGTTTTTTTCTCTGAGCCATTATGCGTAAAATCATAAACTCAGAAATACAAGGAATCACTAAAAGAGTACTGCAGAAAATGTGAGTTCATAGTAAACTTTTGTAATTCAGACAAGTTTAAATAAAATTAATACATACAATTAATAGTAAACATAATAAACAAGTAGTAAATCATTATCTCTTGAGTTATTTTTTTTCCTAAGAACAAAATGGTAATTCAAATTAGGTGAACCTAACTGATGATTAATTATATCGTCAGGGGAACAATATAAATGACAGTAATTTAAGAGCAGAATATCAATAGTTTTTGACAAAAGAAGAATTGATAGTGCCCATAGAGTTTATATAATTTCTTGAATCATGAATACACTATTGATTTACTTAACAGACTCCTTTCACAGGTAAATTCCTCCTAGAATCTGATCATACTATATAAATTCTAGATGAGTTAGCTCACTTAAACAAGGTTTTATTTTAGCCCAGGACTATATGCTATTTATATTTTTAAATAATAGCGTAGCATTTTTGTCTTAGAATAATACTTTTATGTTTAGGCATTGAATCATTCTTAAATCAATTACAGAGGCCCACATAAGAAAAGTGAATTTATAAAATTGGCTAAAATTCACAACCCAGGAAAATAGAAGTCAAAATCTAAAATAGTGGCTGTTCTCAAAGACAATGTGAACACTCTCATGTTAGAGACCAGAATCTACTTTTCAATTTCAAAGGTGAATCCTCTTCTAATAATCAGAGCTACCCTGGTGGCACAGTGGTTGAGAGTCTGCCTGCCGATGCAGGGGACACGGGTTCGTGCCCCGGTCCAGGAAGATCCCACATGCCGCAGAGCGGCTGGGCCCGTGAGCCATGGCCGCTGAGCCTGCGCGTCCGGAGCCTGTGCTCTGCAACAGGAGAGGCCACAATAGTGAGAGGCCCACATACCGCCAAAAAAAAAAAAAAAAAAAAAAAAAAAATATATATATGTATATATATAAAAATTAAAGCCTTATCCATAGCTACAATTGCAACATTTTAAAATGCCTTCTCTTATAGGCAGCAAGTGGCTAAAAGGTTTGGCAAAAGTCAGGTAGATGTCACAGCAGAAGAAGGAATTAACTCAAAATGCATCAGAAGGAAAGCTTTCAAAAGGAAGTTAAAGCATCATAAATGCCAAGGGGGCAGGAATAAATACCAACTGCTGTCAAGACATATTTAACAAAGTTTATAAGAAAAGGAAGCAGGAGATGTGAAAACAGTATAGGGGAGCATTGATGCTAAATTTAAATCAACATTTTTTTTTTTAATTTAGAAATTCATGAACTCCAACCAAGGGAAATGACACTTAAGTAAGTATAAATTCCATGGTAATGATTATTTAAAACCCCATATTGACTATGAATTTATGCATGGTGATTCATATGCAAAGTGACAAAATTGCATTTATAATAGAAATGAGAACAAAGCAACAGAATTTGTAACACATTAAAGGAAGCATTAACCGTAGTGGAGGAGAGTCAAGTTCCTAAAGAATCATTTATTCATTCACTCAGCAAAAACTATAATTATTGTGTTCATGTCATAAATCCAGGGTCTTTAGAAATTAGTGATGAATTTAAATTAAATGCATCTGAATTTCAAAGTATACTTTTTTATCTGGAAACATTTTTTTTAAATGAAACTAACCTCCAAATTTAATAAAATAATAGTTTTATTGATGGAAGATAATGACTTTTTAAAAAGTTGTTTATTGGAAAGTAAAGGAAGAAAGCCAAGTTGATTGATTTATTAAGGAGCAATATTATGCTGGCTATTATATCAACAATATATTGTTTTACCAACAATAATAAGTTTTCATCAATGACAATAAGTAATTAGAATGAATACTATTTTTGAAGCACTTACAAAATATCAAATATACATTTCAGTACAATTAGTCCCTATGTTAATTTTATTAGTTTTTTTTCAGTTCAACTTTACAGATGAGAAAACTAAAGCTCAGATCACTGAAAATTTTATATAGGATTACACATTTAAGAAGTGATTTAAACCTAAGTCTATTCAATTTTAAAGCTCATACCCTTAAATGAAAATTATATTCATGATTATATTATCAATTTTGTTGGCTACTTAAAAATTTTAAAGTAGATATATATACAACTTATACTACCAATGACATAAATGAGCCTAATTATGGTTTGTTTGACTATAGTTAAATGTGTTATATATTTTGATTTGTTGTTATTTCATTCTGGAATATTAAATTTCCTCACTTCAAATACTTTACAAAATATCCCCATGCTTTTTTGGGGAAATTGTAGAGAACTATTTAGCTTCAAATGCAATTTTAGATTGGTTAACTAGTGTCAATTCAGGTCTTTGCAGATTCCTATTTGAAAGCAAGGCTAGTAAAAATAGTCTTATAGAGAATTATTGGAAGAGTTGTTTGAACCCTATGGAATGGGAGGAAATATTTGTAAACCACGTATCCTACAAGGCTTAGTCTCTAAAATATATAAGGAAAAACTACAACTCAATAGCAAAAATATCTAAAAACCTAAATGAAAAATGGGCAAATGACTTGAATAGATATTTCTCCAAAGAAGACATACAAATGGCTAACTGGCATATGAAAACACGCTCAATGTCACTAATCATCAGGGAAATGCAAATCATAACCACAATGAGACATCACCTCACATCTGTCAGGATAGCTATTATCAAAGAAACAAAAGACAATAAGGGTTGGCGAGAATGTGGAAAAATTGTGCAATGTTGGTAAGAATGCAAAATGGTGCAGCCACTATGAAAACAGTGTGGAAGTAAATAGAATTACCATATGATCCAACAAACCCACTTCTGGGTATTCATCCAAAAGAACTGAAATTGGGATTTTGAAGATATAGCTACACTCCCATGTCCTTAGCATCACTATTCACAATAGTCAAGATGTGTATATAAACTAAATATCCACAGACAAATGCATGGATAAAGAAAATGTGGTATATATACAGTGGAATATTATTCGGCCTTAAAAAAGGAAAGAAATTCTGCCATTTGCTACAACATGGAGGAAGCTGCAGGATATTATGCTAAGTGAAATAAGTCAGTCACAGAACGACAAATACTGTATGATTCCACTTATATGAGGTATGTATAGTAGTCAAATTCACAGAATCAAAGAGAGGAATGGTGGTTGCCAGGGGCTGAGGGAAAGGGGAAATGAGGAGTTACTAATCAATGGGTATAAAGTTCAGTTAAGCAAGATCAATAAGCTCTAGAGATCTGCAGTACAACACTGTACCTATGGTTAACAATACTGCATTGTACACTTATTTGGTAAGAGGGGAGATCTATTAAGTGTTCTTACCACAATAAAATAAAGTAAAATAAAATAAAACAAAAAAGAGAAGACAAAGAAATGAACCCTCTCACTCAACAAAGAATTGTCTAGCAAAATTGTCTAGAAAAAGGAAACAGTTTAAATAGACTATCTTACTTTTTTCTTTACTTTCTTGAAATCATGGCTGCTTCTCTGGAGAACTTCATTATCACCTAGACAGTCACCTGGATATTTCTTCCAGAAATCCAGGTAAGGCACGAATTTAGAAAGTTTGGGCATGGCAAATAAAGCTGCCTTTGACCACTATAAGTGAAGACTGACCCTGTAGGTGTTTAAAAAAATTATTCCAGTTATGTGGTTCAGTCTCTTGAGATTTAATGGTAGCCAATTATGGTCCATAGACCAGAAAAGTGACTGATCATTGTCTGAAAACATGATGATAAATTGGGAAGGTAAAACAGATTCATCTTTTTTTTTTTTCCCCTTACAGGTAGATGTTGATTGAAATAATGAGAGGTTTAAAAAGCTGACACAGCTTTGATCTCTTCTTTGATGTTTCCTGCTGTTGTCTATGGTGTTACTCTTTATAAAATATGGTCAGTTAAAGTAAAAAGCCAGAGCACAGTTTCTCCTCACTAATGATTAATAAAAATGACTTGGCAAATAGAATTCTACAGACAGATAAATGGAAACAGCACAGGACACCCCCAAATAGTAAAGAAAGAGACATTTTTTACATTGGCACGCTAAGCTGCCCTCTGTTCCCTGAGCCTGCATGCTCTCACTAGGTGTTTTGCACCTGCTTTTCTCTTTTTCAGAATGCCCTCTCTCACACGTTACCACTAATGAAATGATTACACTTGCTTCAAGACCGAATCAAACACTGCCGTCCCAGGTCTCCTGGCCGGTAGAGTCATACCCAATTCCACAGCACCTGGTATGTGCCTCTATTATCTTTCTGTACCATGGTATTATACGCATTTGCCTGCGTCTCTTCTAGACATGGTGTTCTTAACTATTTTTGTGCTATGGATCCCTTTGGCATCTGGTGAAGCATATGGAACACTTCCCAGAATGTTTTTAAGTGCATAAAATAAAAAGAAAAAATCATATGGGGATAGGAAGGAAATTAATTATATTATAATATAGTTATCAAATATTAAATATAGGAATATATTATATGTGATTATTAATACACTGGTTGGAGTTATAATCATTAATACAAATGCAAAATAGTAGTGAATATAAATGATCTTTCAAAATATCCACTACAGCTGGGATTTGATATAACAATATTGGTGATAAATTCATAGACACTGCTAAGACTGTAGTATGTTGCCTACCTTCATAATTGGGGAAAAATGCTAATTTTCAGTTAAAGGTTAAATAAAGATGCACTTTTTCTCCTGTCCTGCTTTGTGGACTCCAGATTAAGAATCCTGTCATTTGACTCTATGGTCTTAAGGGCAGAGTTTTTGATTTGTTCATTTTTGTGTCTTCAGTACAGAAAAGAAGCACTGGCACAATCTAAGCGCTTCACAAAGTTTATCGAATGGTGGCTGAATTGTGTTTTGAAGGTTTGGATGCTGACCTTATCATTGCCCTTACCACATCACAACACATGAAGACACTTGATATTTTCAATTCAACTTGTCACCATACATGGTGCTACACATATTCTTTTTTTTAGACATAGAAGCTTCCAAATTAAAATTAAAAAGCATCTGTGACTAAGCAATTTGTGTTTGTTGTATTTTTCTCGACTTTCCCCTAAGTCAAGAGACCACCATGAAGATGTTGCTAATGCAACTGATAATGCCCTGATACTCAGCAACACTTCCCAGGGAGCTTAAAGCTCTAATCACAGAATCTAAGCCGTCTCTACAATACATCTTGAAAATGGGAGCCAAGTATCATTATTTTCTGCCTTTCAAATGGAAGGCTCTGACACCAACAATATTAAGTGGCACATCGAAGGGCATTCCACTATTAGGTAGTGAAGGTGAGAAAGAAAAAAAAAAACACTCCATTTCCTGACTTGCAGCTATTTTATTATATTAAGAACCCTGCCCAATACTCAGGGGAAAAAATGAGCCTATCATTTGGATGTCTCCCAATAGCCTGATGCCTGATATCATATAAACAAATAATCTATGATTAATTTTTCATCTTTAACTTGCTTTATTTTTAACAGTTGGTATAGCTGTAGGTGACTATTCAACTTAATCAAATTAGAGGATAAACAAAATGACAAATGTCATTTCTCTTAGTGTGTTTTAATGATACAATTCCAACAATACTACAAGTCTGTATATTACTACAAAAAACAACTATATAAAATAAATACCTCAAACATTTGCCAAATAGGTATAATATATGTAACATATATACACATATATAATATGTATATAATACAATATAATAATTTCCACTATTACAGAATTAAAATGAGTCTATTTTCAACTTACTGAAAGTTATTTCTAAATTCAGAAAATTTCAAAGAGATTTCACAATGCTATGCTGCTTATTAACATTAAAGACATTAATAGATAATTGCTTGAAGAAGAAAATAGGCTTTTTCAGTAACAATAACAAATTTGCAGCATAACAGGAAATACATCAGCCTATCCCCTTTGAAGAAAAAAATAAGATTCTGGTAAAATATGCTGAAGGATCCTTATGGTATAACTTGATCAGAGTCTGCCTGAATTATGATTATCTATATTATCCTAAAAAATTGACTCTTCCTCATAAGACTTCATTATAATCACCAAAAGAGACTAGCTCATTGCATTGTGCCAATAAATATAATTCATTCAACATTTAAAAGTAAGAATATTGGGCTTCCCTGGTGGTGCAGTGGTTGAGAGTCCGCCTGCCGATGCAGGGGACACGGGTTCGTGCCCCGGTCCGGGAGGGTCCCACGTGCCGCGGAGCGGCTGGGCCCATGAGCCGTGGCCTCTGGGCCTGTGCGTCCAGAGCCTGTGCTCCGCGGCGGGAGAGGCCCGCGTACCGCAAAAAATAAATAAATAAATAAAAATAAATTTAAAAAGTGAGAATATTAACTACATACACACAAAAAAGAAAATTCTAGGCATTCTATCAGTCATTTCATGGCTAATCATTACTTTTGACCTCAGAACCAGAAGTGCAGTACTCAATAAGCTAATTGGGAAGAAACAGTTTTTAATGTGAAAAATATAGAGTTCTTGATCTTTGAACAAAGTTGAGCTTTTAATGCTTTTCAAGTGAAGAAAGAACCAGGTTTGTTCTCCTTCTGGTTCTAGTAAATAGGAATGACAATGGCAAAGCAGGTATTCCAAAATATGAAACAAAATTATCATTCTTGAAAAAAAAATCTTCTAGCATCTGTTGCAACACAGAGCCATTATAATGCAATTAGACAGACTAAGGACCAGATGCTAAGGAGGCAAAATTTAAAAGATGAAGCATGGTATTATTTTGGTTAATGAATTTAATTCCAACTGTTACAAGAGTGATTCATGGACTTTTTTTTTCTTAAAAGCAGTTACCACATGTACATATTGCATTTTAACATGATGCCTATGTAATGCAATGAGAAGAGTAAACTGCCTCTTACAGAATATTAGATAATTTAAAATGACTAAACAGTAGACAGTCTCACAGGTGGATGAATAACTTGCCAATGGTGACACCTTAGTCTTTAAATTTATACTTCAAAACAGTAAAACATAGCTTATGCTATAAATATAATGGAATTCTATGAAACATGATCAAAGCAAAATATATTTTAGAAATATTTAAAGTACAATATTTGTTTTCCCCTAATATCCATTATGATGTGTTTGGAATACATGCCAATATAATCCTGAAAATACAATTTAAATACTACTCCAAGAAATGTGTAGGTAGAAGTTAAAACCCTTTAGCATGTTCACATTTTTCTACCTACAGTTGCCTCTAGCACTCTTTATTTTGAAAATAAAAGTCTCTTGTACAGTAAGCTTGTTAAAATGAAAGTCCAGATCCCACCAGAAGAGCATAAGCAAAGCGAGAGAAGAGAAACAGTAACATAAGAACGTGCTGACTCAAATTTATTAACAAGTTTATTTTATCAAGTTGAAAATAAAATGTAAAAGCCATTAGTATGCAAAAATACATAATGTATTTTCATAGGTGTGTAACGGTAGCTCACTCAAAAAGTCGAATCTGTGTTTTATTAATAGGATCTGTGTTTGTAACTCACTTATGTGAGAGCATAACCTCGACATCCCCAGATTCCTGTTCCCAGGGAAGAATGATCAAACCAGGGGGGCACATTGGTATTAATTATGCCAGACCTGTCAGCCCATGTCATAAGGTTCTCCTAAAGACTCTGTAACTTAATAGCAACCACTATATGGGAAAACTGCAAACATTTATGACAAAGAGACCCACCTCATTTGGATATTCAGGAATCATTCATTCCACAACACACACTTTCATTTAGCCTGAGCAGTGAAAATACATAGGAAAGCTCAACCTCAGTATCAACAATGATCATATGATGAGAACATGCCTTTTCTCATTCATGCTTTTTACTACATATTTGTTGAATAAATTTACGAAATCCATACAAAGCAACCATGTTATTTTTAGCAACCATAACAAATAGATACTTTCTTCTGAGATATTCACTCCACATATATTTAATTTTTCTCAAGTGATAGAAAGCTAGAACATATTATACTGCAGTCAAAGCCAGAAATGACACACTTTTCCATCAAGGACAAAGGGACAGATATTTTCTTTTTAATACAAGTGTAAACAGGGGATCTCCCAAACAAAAGGCATTTCAGCAGAGGGATGTTCCCTTTTTTGGACTGTGCCTCAAGAATAAGTAAATATGATAAATATATGGTTATCAGAGGAACTATTTCTATGGACACAATATTACTCACATAGTGTTTAGAAATATATTATCTGGTGCTTACTGTTTTGTAAACAATGAATCAAAAACATGGAGAATACCTACTGGGGTATTTAAAAGGGAATATAAAACATAGCACCTGCTCTCAAGAACTTTATAAAAAGTTACCGAATCAAAAAAAATCCACAGGAAATAATTACCAAGTAATTAAATTGAGAAACTGGGTAGAAATGATTATGTGGAACGAAAGTTCACAGAATGAAGTGAGGTTTGAAGCAGTTAGAGAAAGCGCTGTGGTAGCTTTAACACTCGAATAGATTTTTGAAGATGGAATGTTTTAGAACCAAAACGAGCAGAGGCAGAAAATTCCAGAAAGAAAGAATGAGCCCAGCAGGACAGGAGAGAGTGAGTGAACTGCCCTGTAAGAGAGAATATTTTATGCTGAGAATATAGATAAAGACAACACACCTCAAACCTTTAATAGTGCACAGTCAATACAGTATTCTGAGAGGATTCATATCACTCAACTGATTCTACTAGATTTGAGAATTATACAGCCAATCAGCTAAAGGCCTTGGATCACGAATTTTGGTTACAGTTATTAAAAACAATGTTATTAAAAAGTAACTCATATTTATCATATTTTACTTTTTTGCACTTATGTTTATTATTATTATTATTATTTTGGCTGTGCGGCATGCGGGATCTTAGTTCCTCAACCAGGGATCAAACCTGTGCCCCCTGCAGTGGAAGCGCTGAGTCCTAACCACTGGACAGCAGGGGGATTCCCCTGTCTTATCTTACTTGATCCTGAAATTATTGAAAGCCAGGAAAAGATCGTTATTATGCCAGTTTTTCGTTATTTTTTTCCAGCTTTGTTGAGTTACACTTGACACATAACACTGTGTAAATTTAAGGTATACAATATGATGATGTGATACGTGTATATACTGTGACATGATTACCATGATAAGGTTGGTTAACATATCCATCACCTCACATAGTTACCATTTGTGTGTGTGTGTGTGTGTGTGTGTGTGTGTGTGTGTGTGTGTGTGGTGAGAACATTTAAGATCTATTCTGTTTTAGATGTGAAAATTGAGACCTGCTGAGGATGAATGACAGCCTCAAAGGTACACAAATAAGCATGGCAGTTATACCTCCTCCCACGTGTCCTGGTTATAAAACCATTACCTACTTCTTCTATAATTTCCACATGTCACTGAGAATCTGAAACTTTTATCACAAAAACATTTCTAGAAGGTCTGGAATCATACCCTAACAGAATATGGAAAGAAAATCCATTTAGAAAGGATTATCTCAACTTGCTGAAATGTGTATGCAAAATATCCTTTGTGCCATCAGATAGTATGGGACAAAACAGAAGCAGAAACTATGAAACAAGCTTACCATTGGAGAACGGACTACTCTTGAAATTTAGACAATTCAGGTCATTAGTCATAGAGTCCTAAGGGGAAAAGGTATGCTTGATTCCACCCTAGTAAAGCCAGAAGCTCTCTAATTTACATCCCCTACTTGGCTGTGGATATCAGATGTGCTCAGGTTGAACAAGTTCAAGACTCTTGCTTGAGTAGTTTTAAGGAATGTAACACGGTCTGAATAGTAATTGGTTATTTAATAATCCTGCTTTCAGAGCCAACATAAGCTTGCTTCACTCTTAAGCACAGAATAGGACCAACTGCCTTACTCTGTGCTAGGAAAAGAAACCTTCATCTGCGTATAAGCTTTAAAGTCGACCTGATGTGAAATCCTGAAATACATTTTGAAAATGAATGGATTAGTGATAAAATTAATGAGAAAACTAAAGTCTCCAAAATGAAATATTTTTGGCATGTAATAACCTGATATGCTGCCCTCCAAAGTTCCTTGCAGTTAGGATTGCTGAGCCATCTCAGCATAGCTTTTCTCGCATCGTGGGTATTATATTAACCAAGCCAACTTGTCTATTTGTCCTTGTGTCACATCACTTTACAACACTAACTTTTACTTCATTTAGATCAATCTCCTTATCCACAACAATATGTTACATTTACTTTTCGAGTTTTCTCAGCATGCTTCTTCACTGATCTGGAAGGGCTTCCCACTAAAAGGACTACTACCAACTACAACTTCTGTATCCGACAGTAACTCGAACCCCCTCACCTACTAAACTGCTCGTTATCTTTACTGTTAGCATCTCTCACTCCCATTTCACACAATCCACTGTGTGATGTCCGGCCTAGCTTGGGTTCCAACTGACCACTTCTGTGTCACATACAAAGAACACCACCTCAGACTACACATACATACATACATACGTATAGATACATACATACATATGTTTCCACAATCCAGAATTATAACTACTATCTTCTTTCTCCGAATGTCTACTTCTCTTTGCTAGCAAAACATCAAATGATGTAGAGATTGTGCCTCAGTAAATTACTATTTATCCACCATCAATCAAAGCCTAGTATTGCTATTCATTCATGGATTCAGCAAATATATATTAAGACAATGTGCCTGACAATATGCTTGTTTCTGTATATTCAGTGATAATCAAAGCAGACAGAGGTTGGGTGAGGAAAGCACGTCAGGCAGACTCAATAGCAGAAATGACTCTGGCATTTGAGAGATGAGAGCAGGTCAGGGTGGCTGAAGGGCGGCAAGACTACAGAAGAGGAGGGAAGAATTGGATCTAACAGAACAATAATGATCTTGAATCAGAGATCAACACAACCTGGTTTCCATTTATAAAAGATCCCTCTGGACACTCTGTGGAAAATGGAGGGAGTAGAAGGGGTCAGAAGCACAAGTGGCAAAGTCAAGTTGGGGTGTTTAAGGGTAACTTAGGATGGAATCAAAAGATATGGATAATGTGATCTAGTTTCTCTGCTGTTCCATGAACCTTTTATTCACCTATCTTGACAGTCTGGCACATTCTCTATAGCAGCTGCTCTATTCCTTCCCACTCTTTTTCAGGTTCACAAACTGTTTCTTTCCTCTCCAACTGTTGCTCCACCTTGATGGATGACTGTTCTTTAGTTACTCAATGGAGCAAAATCACCTGCTATGAGCTCCTGTCCTCTCCCCCTCCTTCTGTCATCTTAAGTGCCCTTGCCCTGTTTTTTTTTGCGCACATGAAATAATTTATCTCTATCACTGTGGTAATTTAGATTCTCCCCAAACAGACAGCAAGGTGAGGACTTAGGATGCAGGTAGTCTATCTAGCAATTGATTTCAGAAAGCACAAGTGAGAGGGTGGAGAAAGTGAGGTTGGGAAGGGGGAGGAGGCATTAAAGGATGTGTTAATGAGCACATTACTACTGGGGGCAACTGGGGTTCAAATCCTCCCCCCCTCCCACCCTGAGAAGCAGTGAAGAGCAGGCTTCAGAATTGTCCCGCCAGATGATGAAGAGGCTGGGGTGCTTTTCCCAAGGATGCCCATCCCCTAGTAGTTAAAGGTTGCTCCTGGTGACTTTACCTCCCACCCTGCCCCCTTGGCCCCAAATTTCTGGTTTACTCCTGTTTTCAGCAGAGCAAGCTGTCAAGGTGCTGCAGTAAACCCTCAGGCAGAGCTGCAGAGCGAGACCCGGGAACCGTTGAGATCGGTGAGCCAGGAACTGCACTGAACTCAAGCCGGGAAGGAGATGTGGAACAGAGCATCAGCACCATCAACATCTTTCCCCTCCAGGACGGCGTTTATTTCTCCCCTCTACTGAAACATTCCTTAAAGAACTTACTGTTACGAGTTATAAAAGGGACCTTATAAATCATCTAGTCCAACCCCCTTATTTGAAGATTGGAAAATTAAACCCCCAAATTTTTCAGTTGATTTTGGGAATGCTATTTGTAAACGTTTTACTCTGTCGACTAAAATGTGTAAGAGTGTTTTATATATTTTTAGGTTGGTCAATAGTATTAAAATGAGTTGTAATACCTTGCCATTTATCAACATGTACTACCTCCTACTTGTATCCAAAATTTCAAATCTAAGCCAATATCTGTTGGAATTATAATCTCTACTCAATACTCACTTTTTGTTTAAATTTGCAGACTCTTAAGTACAGGCTAATTGGAAATTCCTGAACAAAAAAGCTATTTATGTTTCAAAATTCTCTTTACAGAATATTTCAATGTGTGCTATAGATGGCCTTGAGTAGAAGCAGTTTTTAATTGTTATTTTGTGGTTGTTTTTTAAACCAACAGAAATGTTTCTAGGGTTCTGGAAACCTCCAAGGTAAGTGTTTAAAAATTGTGCTTGCAGGGTACTTCCCTGGTGGCGCAGTGTTTAAGCCTCCGCGTTCCCAACGCAGGGAGCCCGGGTTCGATCCCTGGTCTAGGAACTAGATCCCACATGCCGCAACTAAGAGTTCACATGCCGCAACTAAGGATCCTGAGAGCCACAACTAAGAAGCCCGCTTGCCACAACTAAGACCCGATGCAACCAAATTAAAAAAAAAAATTGTGCTTGCAGGAGTCTGTATTTTGGCAAATAGTATCTGAAGCATAACCATAAACAAATTTGAACAGCAGGCTAGCTCACTCAGAAATCGTTTTATTCATTGGAATGGCTTCACATGTGGTATACTTTATTTTTAGTTTGGTTTAGTTTACGATTAACAATTACAATTCCAAAGGTAGTTAAATAATATAATCTATTGGATAAATGATACTCTCTAGAGTAAGGCACATAGTCAATATATATTTTAACTTAATTCACACTGAAATTATTTGTATCAAAAATCTTTAAGTCAAATAATTTAATGCAGCTAGCTACGATAATTTTGTTATCCCTAACTATATGTCAAGGTTTCTCCTCCTTACTCTTTTTCCGAAAGGCCTTGTTAGACACCAGTGGTGCTCATTTTTCTTGGAAAGGGATTTGTCTAGATTTCCCAGTAATTTTGTGAGAGCTTTGGCACCCCTTAGTCATTATTCATTATGCAGACAGAATCTAACTCTTAACTTTCAAAAAAAAAACCCACAAAAAACCCTTTACATATTTTATTTTATAAGTGGCTTGAGTTTAATTTAAAAGAATGTTTTCACAGGTTCATGTTCAACCTTGGCTTGAGTCTTAAATATGGAGTAGAGCAAAGCAGAATCATTTTTCTGCTTTGGGCACCTTTCAAGCTGCCTAAGAAGGTACAAACAGGTGGGGACCTCCCTCCAACTCTTCCATTTCTCTTTCTTTCCTTCTCTTAACCATGTTCACAACCCCTGCCTAAAACAGAGAGGCTGAATTTTGATTGGCTGGGAAAAAATCCAACCATTCCAGGTTTTCCCTTCCCTCAACTTCCATTTCAATTTCAAGTGCTGGTCCAAAATAAAATACATGAAGAGAGTGTGTGTGTGTGTGTGTGTGTGTGTGTGTGTGTGTGTGTGTCTGAAGAAATATGATTTTGGCCTGACCGAGAGGAATTAGGAAACTGAAAAAGCAAATAGATGATTGTATCCTGAAAGACTCAAATGAGTTTGTCAAAGAAATTCAATATTCATAATAAAAACAAAAAAACCTAAAATGCCCTTTGTTCTCACATTCGGTTAATGATCTAATAGCTATCACGATAAAATGTCATAAATATTACTCATTTGAACCAAATCAAATAGCATTAAAAATTGAAATAAAAATACCCTTTTTTTTTTTTTCCTGGGGAAAGTTATCTGTAGGATTCATCCCTTCATTTATTTAGCTAATTTACTGAATGCTCATTACATTCCAGGCAGGTATTAAGTGCTAAGAATTCAGTGATGAAAGACAGAGATATGAGAGACTGAGTACAGTGCTAGCCCTTTTTCTCAAATTTATACTCCAAAACAACATTAAAGATGGTTTTATTTTCATAATAAAACCATAATTTATCATAAATATTAGGTATTTTAGTAACTATGAGTTGCTTTAATAATGAATGAAAAAGTAAAAAATAATAAACTAATAAGTGAGCCAGGCCAAAATAAATCATTTGATATATTATTTAAATATCAGAAATATGGTACATTTGCTTTCTAAGCATCAGCCTCATTTCATCAACTTAGAAGAGTATCTGAATTAAAATAACATGAAAATGCGATCATAGCCCTATTGATTTCTGGACTCTACATATGTAGCACGTGATAGGTAAGACCAGGCAAAAAGAATACACTATAAAATTGGAGTAAATGATGATTTTCTTGATATATAATCAAAAAAATTGAGAAAATGATTGTATTGAACATCTCTACTTCCTTAAAGGCCTGCCCACTCCCAACTCTACATTATGAACATGTAGATTAAATTCCATTAAAAGTCAATTATCCATATTATAATTTAATCTAAATGTTGTACTCCATTAGAATATATCATGCTTAAATTTTACTGAAGAAACGGACCGTAACAAATGAGCATACAACTTAAAAAACAGCAAAGCTTACAATTTTTTGAATGCTTCAATTTAGTTCTTAGTATCTTAAAAGATATATTTTAATTTTTTATTAGGCATTGTAATTAAGTAAAATATCCAGTCTTGTCATGGTTTAATTTTCCAAAATGTAGCTTCTGTAAGGTAAATTGGAAAACATCTTATTTTTACTGAGTGAAAAAGGGAGACGTTGATATACATTACAGACTCAAGTGCTTATAAAAAATGGATCATACTTTCATTTTGTTAAAAGTGTCATAGACTAAATCCTTATTTAGGGAGGTATCTCAGGCAATACGAATCACAAGAGTAATTAAAAATGGGTTCTTTACATATTTGAGAACTAATAACCAACTTTAATAATTTTATTGCTAATTTCTATAGGGTAATAATTTTCAAGAGTAGGTACTGAATATTTTAATGTGTTAACCATTAATTTAACAAATGCCTCAATTTTGTGAGGGATGCATGCTTATTTTCTTGTGCAGTGGGAAACTTCTCTAAACAATGTGTAGAGAGAACCCTGGTAACTAGATTAAGAGAGAGAAAATAAGTGGGTTTTTTGCTAACAACGAACATGAGCCAATTTTTTTTTCATTCATTGAACAAGAAGTTCCCTACTATTTACTGACACATAAATCTCATTCCTCGACGATTCCTTGAGCTCCTGGTGTATACACTGCATTAGTTAATTTCATAAGTCTTTTGTCTTTTCATCAAAAATGTAAACTTTCAGAGAGAACTTTTTTTTTTAACCTTTTTATTTCCCATCAACCTCTGATTGATAGCTCAGCCATCCTTGGCAATTCACCATTCTCCCATTCCCTCTACGAAGAATGTCCTTTGGCTCATAAAGATTTATCAACTGGATAAATCTTTATGATCCAAATTCTCAGTCTACCTGAATCTTCGTGATTCTGATTCATAAATGAGAACCTTCTCATCTCCTCAGTGGTCCTCAACATGTGGTTCCCCACACCAGAGCACCAGTGTATCCTGAGAAACCTTTTAGAAATGCAAATTCTTGGGCCACACCTCAGAAGGACTGAATCAGAAACTCTGAGGGTGGGGGCCCAGCAAGCTGTGTTATAACAAGCCATCTGGGGGATTCTGATGCTCACTCAAGGCTGAGAACCAAGGCTCTAGTCGATCTTCTTCCAGAGTTTTTGTGAAGATCAAAGAGAAAAACTATGTCACGGGGCTTTAAAGGAAACAATCAAATAGATAAATATTGGGTTGGCCAAAAAGTTCTTTCGGGTTAGTCTAACATCTTATGGCAAAACCCGAATGAACTTTTTGGCCAACCTGATAAATCAAGGACTGTATAAGCATAATTTATTAAATAGGTCAAGGACTGTTTTTAACTTATTTTTCTGTTTCTCTATTTCTTCCTTAGCTTGTACATGCATTTAGAGATTATCTCAGCAATGTCAGCAAGCTTGGTGGCATAGTTCAAGCTGTGAGGGTTCAATAAATAGGTCGGTAAACATTGCAAATCAACACAGCTTTTGATGAAATGTCAAGCAAGACAGAGCTTAGCTATATTCAGCTCAGCTTGAACTCACAAACCATTAACTGGCCTCTGTACTTCAGGATAATCTGTCTGATGAATAAAACACAAACATGAAAATTAAAAAAAAAATCTTTAGAAAGAGATTAGTCAAAGCCAATCTGTAAATGAGAAATGGCAACCACTTAGATCAGAGCAAACGAGAGATAAGACTTGCAAAAGTGGATAGCTTTTTCTTATAAATCAAGCTATGGGACAGCTGAAGATCCAAAAAACTTTTTAACTTTGGACTGTTTTCCTAATATATACTCATAATCTTAAAAAGGCTTATTTAATCTCAACTTCTTCAGCTCTGCCCTGCCCCCAAAATTAGTCATCTTCCTTCCTAATGACAGAAAATCTTATTACAAGAGATTTAAATTCTAATAAAATTATCACAGCTTAGGAATTAGTATACTTTTAACATAAAGTTTGTATAGACCAACAATAAATTTTTGCTAATTTAGAATTTCAGGCTATCTTATAATTTAAAAAAACAGATAACACGATTAATCATGACACCTTTTTATTTAAAAGCTAGCATTTAACAATAAATGTTTAATCTTTAATATTATTCTTATATATTTCAGGTAATTAGGCAGCCTATAATTATTGTTTACAACTGGTGGCCCAGTTTGATTCCTAATAAGTAGTGCATGCCTGATCATGTCTAAATTACTATTCACAAAAACCCTTATTATTTTCCTTTCTTTGACCAAAAAATGTCTTGAAACCTCTATATACACATAGGTGTTTCTATTGCTAAGACAAAAATTCTTCACATTAGTTTTCTAATGAGGTTATGGATTTAGTCTAGGTCCTTAGAAACTGAATTTGAAATATTACTGTTTACTGATTAAGGTCTGGGTCATTATTTTTTTTTTCTTGTTCCTTCATACTAGAGATAATTTTAGATTTCTGAAGATCAAGTTCATAAAAGCCATAACCCAAAAAGTAGAATTTGGGCTCCTTTTCATTTCAGTACTTTGATGTTAAACCCCTTCCCTCCCTTCCTCACTACAAAAGCCCCAATTTAACTTTTAGAGAAAGCCACATGGAATAGGAGTGATCCAAATTTATCCTAGAGGTTGCAAATTGACCAAAAGAGTCACCTTTGGGGAAGCCTGCTTCCGAATGCTTGTGGCGTTTATCATTCTTCTGAATGGCTGTTGCATTTATCTGCAGCTTTTACTCACCAGATGAGACCTCAGACATTTCAAATTCTGCGGTGGCTTCCTACACCTTCATAGGAAAGCTTTTTGCTGATTTCCCTGTTGGTACTTTTCTCTTAAACATTCTATGGGATCTGATAAACCTGGAGGTAGAGTCATAGCCAAGCGCAGATAAAGCAGGTACATAATCTCTGACCAGCTTCACAAAAGCAGACAAACACACAATCTTTTTGCACCTGTTTCTTCCACTCCGGTTGCCCTGAAAAGTGAGGTGTTCTTCACAGATTCACAGAGAACGTTTTGCAAACACTCCCCTCTCCCAGCAATGGTTTCTTCCCTCGCAAGCTCAATCTACCTGATTACGTTCCCTTCTAATCAGTAACCTCAGTTCCTCTAGTAATAACTATGCCGCCTGCTTTATATAGGATTTCGCTGAGACTGAAGCATAAACCAGAGAGGAGAATTAAAGGAGCTGATTATTATGAGGACACCTGTATTTCTGTCTAGTCTTCATGCGAACTCGACACTGTACTCATGGATGCAAACTGATGTTATGAAAGAGAAGCAGAAAGGAGGATGCATAAAGAGGAGACTGGACTTGTGAAGTTGTGCACCTGTGTGACGCTAGGAGAAAAATAACAATTCTAAAAATGCCCAGTGCTGCTCGAAACACATTTGAACTTCCTATGCAAATATACAAATAAAGGTACTTGACAGCCAAATATCTTCCTCCAGATATACCTTTAAAAATCAATTCTAAAATCTGAAGTAATCTTAAACTAAACACAACCACAGGGCAGAAGTTAATTCTTAAAGCAAATGGAGATTGTTGAAGATTGAAGCAAAAATTCATCATGTAAACCTTGACGTTTTTTAAATAAAAGGAATAATATGAATAACTTACTCGAGATTATATTTGAAGTTAAACCTTGAATCTTGCTTCTTGAATGTACAGAATTGTGCCAGCCTTGTGTAATGACTGCTTGCCCAGAGCATAAGATTGAAGTGGATTTTCAGATTAAAAATAAAACTCTTAAGTATGGCAATCCCCATCTGATCAAAGCACATAAACTAATTTTTTTCAAGCGCTTCATTAACAATACACCCAAGTAGAGCTGCATATTCTCTCAGTTTTCTTTAAAGAGTAAGTTGTTAAAATGATTGAAGTCCAGGTAAAGAAACCTGGAATCATAGCTAGGGCTTACCTCCGTCTCACTTAATAGATTCAGGGCCTGGCAAATAGTAGGTACCCAATATACAGTTATTTAAAGTGAACAAACGCCTACAATATAAAGTGTCATTGTCATTTATATTTTAAAAAGCCAAGTTGTGGACTTATTTCCTTTTGAAAAAAACCCACCATTCCCCAAGGCTCCCAAAGAAATTAAATGTTACCGTTTTCTTTACCATAAAATATTCTGCAATTATAAATACGTGCTGTGCTGGAGGTAAGTGAAAATGTGACTGATTTTTCCCCCCTTGCTCCTTTTTCTACTCTCAACTTCCAGATGTGGAAATTTCATTTGGAGAGAACAGGAGGTGTTGGTGGGAAAAAGCTCATTAATCGTACTGTATCCCCTTGCCCACAAAGAGTACTGCATCCAAATTACAGAAGAACTAAAGAAACCTTGTAGAATGAGCATATAATTAGCAGTGCTGCTAAGTGAATGGAAACAGAGGTTGCCTAACTTAATTAACTGTAATCATTACTCATTGTCGTCCTGCTTAGAAAGATTAGCGGAGGGTATTTCTTCTCTGGTATCCCAGTAGACATTTCTACTTCCCTCTCAATGTGCAAATGATTATACTACAAAGAAAGTACTGCCATACCCTTTCAATCAGATGTACACTTTACCGGACAAGTCAGTTCTATATCTTAGTTCACGGAGTGGAACAGGAACAATGAGAAAATACTTTGTGGGGCAAAAGAAATTAAGAAGAGAAAGATAATTGCA
The DNA here is from genome assembly GCF_011762595.2 of Tursiops truncatus. NCBI lineage: Eukaryota > Metazoa > Chordata > Mammalia > Artiodactyla > Delphinidae > Tursiops > Tursiops truncatus. The sequence continues at coordinate 100,272,424 of NC_047055.1, read as the reverse complement.
GAAGTTAGTGGCTTGAAGAGAAAAAAGAAACCCTATATATGAGTTTCTAGAAAGAAGTGAGCTCTTGGCCAAGGAGGAGGGAAATAACAGATTGAGATCTAAAAGGTAAAATTAAAGATAACAGTATGAATAGTGGCACTGTATGATTAAGTTGATCACATTCTACAACAATGCAAGGTGCCCAAGGTACCTGCAAGGACATTGTGGCTATGATTTACTTTTTTAGAAGAAGACACTTGAGTCCAGGAAGCATTTATTCTTTTGAATTAATGAAAATCACCTTGAATTCACACCTACAAAGAACCTTCACTAATACAAGAATAGGAAGGCCTGTGATGGAGGTCACTGGCAGTGTTTTGCTTCACTTGCCCTCTATCCACCAGCGCTGAAAAAGGTCACAGCAACTCTGCCTGTTAAGAAGGACACAAGGTTTCCTGAGTGCCTTCAGTGTTGTAGGAATTAAAGTGAGTTTCCAGTACTGCAATTCACAAATCTCCCCAACGAGCCTGCAGTGTTGACAGGGTAACCATTATGCCCATTTGACAGGCAAAGAGACTGTAGCTCAGAGAGGTTTCCCAGAGTCACCTAGCTAATTAGAAATGGCTAAAAATCCAGCTCTGCCTGACTCCCCAGCCCAATATTTCTCAAAAGTTAATGTGCACAAAAATCACTTGGCTATCTTGGTACATGGTGGATTCTAATTCAGTAATTCTTTGTGAGACCTGAGATTCTGCATTTCCAACAAATTCCCAGGTGCCGCTGGACCACACATTGGGCAGCAAGGACTTTGACTGGTAGTTCTCAAACTCTGCTGATATTAGAATCACCTGGGGAGCTTTATTTTTATTTTTTATTTTTTTTTCCGGTACGCGGGCCTCTCACTGTTGCGGCCTCTCCCCTTGCGGAGCACAGGCTCCGGATGCACAGGCCCAGCAGCCATGGCTCACGGGCCCAGCCGCTCCGTGGCACGTGGGATCCTCCTGGACCAGGGCACGAACCCGTGTCCCCTACATCGGCAGGTGGACTCTCAACCACTGCGCCACCAGGGAAGTCCACCTGGGGAGCTTTTAAACCTCCTAATGCCTAAGGGACACTTCAGATCAAGGAAACCAGATGTAATGTACAATGTGACAAATATAATGAACGCTGCTGTGTGTTATATATGCAGGTTGTTAAAAGAGGAAATCCGAAGACTTCTCATCACAAGGAAAACATTTTTTCTTCTATTTCTTTCATGTTGTATCTATATGACATGATGGATGTTCAGTAAACTTATTGTGGTAATCACGATGTACGTACGTGAAATCATTACGCTGTACACCTTAAACTTATACAGTGCTGTATGTCAATTATATGTCAATAAAACTGGAAGAAAAAACAAACAAATACATAAATAAGAGAGAGAAAAAAAGAAATCTCAGGGTGTGAGACATCAGCAATTCTAATGTGCACCCAAATTTGGGAATCTGTGCCCGTAGACCTGTTGTTTTCAAATTAGGTACACACCTCTCTTCATAATCAAGTGAAGAGCTAATATACAACACAGGGGCCTAAGTTCATTAAAGCAAGGATGGGGCTTGAGCCTTTATAGTTTCATGTAGTGCTCCAAAGTTTGAGAACCAGTCCTTAGACCAAGCTCTTTCAAGTTAATCAGCTGCGTGTTTTCATGAAGGTTCTCAGGTTTGATGAGACATCTTCTGAGCTAAAAATTCCTGAACTTCTCAAACATCCCAAGTCACAGACATTTTTAAAAACTCTTTTTTGACTATCAGTGTCCTCATTATACACTCATGCAATTTTTTAATGTTTATTATAGTTAGGTGCACATTAAATCTATTACTATGTCAGTACTTCAGTGGAAAGCATATCCAAGTTATACAATATCTGCTTTATGCCCAGGGTAGCTATATAATTAAAAGTAATTGATTTTGAAAAGGAATATAGTAATAAGTTGAAATGAATACAAAAAATTATTCCGAAGCTCGGTAACATAACGGCAGCACGATGTATCACCCTGTAGTTAAAACCCACTTCATAAATGAGCCTCAACTCCTTTCCAATGGCTTGTGAAGATGAGGGTCATTTTAACTAGCGATACATTTGGGCTCCAGGGGAGTTTTAGCATGAGTGCTGTCAGATTATATCTTGCTAAACATTTTTGTTAGTGATGAAGGGAAAATGTGAGCATATTAGAAATGTAATTAGTAGAGCACACATTTTATATCCTTGCAGCTTCTAAGAACACATACCTATAGAAAACTCTTTTGTATATTTCTCTTAATATTATTTTGGAATGCCCAGCTATTAGTTTCAATGAGGACAGCCAGGGCCTCTACTTACGGCCCTGGGTATTACGTTTTGCACCAAGGTGCTTGTATAAGGGGGGATGAGTAGGGGTTGAAATCCATACCCATGCTCTACTCACCCATCCTTGTGAGGGCAGAGTTGGACTGGAAAAAAGTGTTCCTTCTTAAAAAATAAGTCCTCTTCTGGGTCGGTGGGGGGTGCTTCTTTGTCTACTTTCCAGAGTACCATATAAGGTAGGAGCAATTCTCCGGACAGAACGGTGTAATGGAAAATGCTTAGGGTGGCAGTAAGAGGCATTAGGAACTAACTTGATAACCTAGGGCAACTTATTTAAACTTTCGGCATCACTAGTTTCCATCTACAAAACAGCTTGGCAATGCAATTCTGCTATATACCATCTGTGTAAACTTGGCATGTCATTTAACACACAATTTCACCATCTATAAAATGGGCATAATATTAATTCCAGCATCCTGAGGATATCATTCAGATCAACTGCAAGGTGTTTAGCACTGCTCCTGATGCAGAATTAGTGCTAAATAAATAGTATCTTCTATTTATCAACAACAATAATAAGATGATAATAACTCACATTTCCCAAGGCTTTGGAGGAAATTAAATCAAATGATGCATACACAATAAGCCTCTGAACTGAAAAACACCATAACGGTGTTGGAGATGTGTTTTCTTCCTTTTAGTAATGTATGTTTTCAATATCTTGATTTTAAAGAAATAGTAATGATAAGTAAGCAAGGAGTAGAGCTGTGACGGATCCAGCTACAATGATTATTCTGAGAGGTTAGACTCCTATGGAGAGTTGAAGGCAAACTAAATGCCTATACATGGCGGTAAGAACCTAAATATACGATCCATCGGGGAATAAGGTGGACTCTGAATGCACAGATCTAAAACTAGAACTTCAATATCCTGGCAACGTGCTGAATAAATTGGAAGTAAACCCATTAAATCTTTGTCTCTGCAGTTATTATTCCCAATAATCACATTTTTTAAACTACCACCTTGAAAACTGTGTTTCCTAAAGTCACCTCCAAGTAGCAGTAAGCTACCGGTCTCCTGTTTCAAAAAGAAATATGAGACCAGCCTGTAAACACATTACCCAATACAGTGCCTGAAATTGCAAGCTGGGAGGCATTATTGCTTGATGGAAGTCAATTTAAAATAAGAGGTTATTAGTGCCTTCTCTTCAAGAGTAAAGGATCCCAGCCATAATTGTTCTGCAGTACCCTTGGAAAGGCATACTTTTATTCAAACTGTGCTATGATTTCAGCTTATCTCCTGGGGAGGAACTTTAGTTTCAGTCATTAAGTTCATGGAAAGCCAAGTCCTTTGCAGTTCTTCAGCCAGCTTCCGTCTAGTTTTTATAATCACATCACTGTGGTGAGTGTATGTGTTTATGTTTATTTATGATTTTAAGCACAATTCTTCATGGCCCATATCTTCTGTAATACTGTTCTTTTGCTTTGATTCCATGTCCTTCCCATGGAGTCACAAGTTTCAAAAAAAAAAGAAAACGATATATTCAGTATCACAGGAGTTTTTGCTTTTACAAGTCAAACGGGATGAAAATTTATCTCGTTGTTTGTTGTGGATGATCAGTGTTCATTTTCACATCCATTGACCAGAAACTCATTTTAGAATTGTATATAAAGAAATTTTGCACAGAAATCTCACCAGATGGAATATCTCCAAGTGTTCGGTTGTCATATAAATGTGAACATCTGGAAGAACTTGAGCCAACTTGGGAGCGATTATTTTGCTCAGCCTCCTTCAGGAAACAGAGCTCCAATCTACCTTCCCTTAAATTTAAGCTTTTCTCAATGAACTGAGTAATGGAATATTGAGGGACACCTTTATATCCAGCAATAGAAGCAAAAACCTTCCCCACTGATAAGCAAAAGGATATTCCTGGCAATAAAACCCATTAACTACAGGAGTTATATACCTAACTCTAACTCAGTCAGCCTAAATGTTAGTCAGTAACCCCTGAAGGCAATGGCAGGGGCTTAAGAGTAAAATAAAAGAACACAGACACACTGCAGAAGATCCAGTCTCAGAGAGTGATCTGCTTACCACTTGGCCCTGAGATTATCTGGAAATCTCCTAGAACATTCAAAACTTCAATACTTCCAAGGCCTGGGAAAAACTATTTGTTAAACCCAGTACATTATAACTGAGATCATGAGCCAAAAGAACTGATGCTTGTATTTATAATCACCATTCGGTTAAGGGCATAACCATATGTCACATCACCTATACAAGGGCAATGTAATATATGGTATTTAACATCACAAAAGCCCTAGAAATGATAAAATAAATCCAGCTAAGTGGGTAAAGCCCTGGACTTTACAAATCCCCACATTTCTATAATGCTGTCATACATATTTTCTTAAAACACTAGTTTCCTCACATCACCTACCCTGGTTATTATAACCATAACTCCTAATAGGATATTTCCATTCATTGTTGAAATTTCATCACCTGCCATTCATTCCTCAACACACATATCTAAATTCTACTGAAACACACTGCTTTACAGGGATCTCTCTCCATTAGATTAGGAGGTATTTACGAATAGAAAGGCTTCTATTCCCTACTACCTCCTGGCACTGTCTCTGGAGCATAGCTGTTGTACAGCAAATATTTACTGCATGTTTTACATTGATATGTACACCACTGACGTCCATTACCTGCTTCTTTAAATAAATATTAATGCCACCAAAAACTTGTACACCTGCTTAGAATATTTGTAAAATATGCTAGATTATCTCCACAGTGAAAAATTGGAAGCAAACCAAATATATCAAATAGGAATTAAAATAATTCTGGTACGATCAATTGATAGATTTATAGGCAGTCAATAAAAATCATATTTTTACAGAATATTTTAAAACACTGGGAAACATATGGCATATTAAGTAAATTAAAGCGCTTACAAAATTGTATGTATGTTATTATACTAAAAAGGCATTATTTCTTAGTGGTTAAAAACCTGGGCTCTGAGCCTGGCTGCCTGGTTGCAGTCCTGGCTCCATGTTCATGGTGATCATGAACAAGTTTACTGCACCTTGTTATGGCACTCATTTTCTCATCTTTAAAATGGTATAATAACAGTACTTATATCATAAAATTGTTGCCAGGCATAAATGGGTAATATTTAACATATAAAGTCATTGAAACTGCCTGGTGCATATAAAATGCTCAATAAATGTTACTTATCATTATATAGTTCTCAATAGGAATGTATGTAGCAAACAGTTAACACTGGCTATTCCTGAATCGTAAAATTACGGGCAACCATTACTTTCATTGCGTTTTTCTGTATCTACTTTGGACAGTGAACATGCATTATTTTTTATTGTAAAAAAATAACTCTGGTTTCCTTTAAATATGCAAAATGCTTACTGCAGATTCCATAGGTAATATTCACACATAAGTAAGGGAACCACACTTGGGGGCTAAAGACAAGAACTACCGGCATCAGAAGCATCACGTTGCCTGCGAAATAGTAGACATGGTTCTCCAACTATGTTGTATTTCATTAAGAGTAAGAATTTCCAAGTTATCACACATGTATTAAACTTGAACCACTTAAGGGAAACAAATACCCCTGTAGAAATATCTTTACTATAACTCTTAACCCTCATTTATAGGAATTTACTGTTGGAGGGGGAACATAGCTTACTTCCTCTTTAAAGTTCATTAGAAATACGGTGACTGCTATCTTTCAGTTATCTCTTAAGACTATCAGAATAAAATGGGGTGCTAGCAAGAGAAATAAAACCTACTTAGACAAAGTATGCTAGGTTTTCCAACCACTTTAACTTTGCATGAGAACAGTTAGTCTAATTGAATGAGATACTGAGAAAACATCATCAGAAGCATTTAAGCATAAAATAAAGTGGGTTTTGTTTGTTTGTTTTAGTGATGGGGGAAGATGACAGGAGAAGAGTGAGGAAAAGTGAGATTCCAGCCTTAAGTTTCACTAGCAAAAGACAAATTAAAAAGTGAAATATGAGATAAAAGAAAGTTTCATGTACTATAGTAGCATTTAAACTTGACTATGACTTGAACATATCTGGTAAGTCTGCCCTCAGCATCCAAATAAGCCCAGATGAAATACTTTGTTCACAAATTTAATCATAGCATTTCTTATTATTGTTTTCTTAATGAGTTGCTTCTTTTTGCTGGACATATGTCTTTCTGGGCAAAAATTGTGTCTTATACCTCTTCATATTTCTAACAGTGCCTGTATATAGTAAGTGCTCAATAACTGCTTGATAAATAACATATATTCAGCAAATGAGGCAAAAAGAAATGACTCTTTTGCAATGAAGTAACAGACAGATGACTGAAAAAGGGCAGACATGAGGAAGAGAAAATGAAGGCACAGAGATAATGATGTCATCAGAACTTTTTATCAGCAGCAGTAATTCTAACTCCTATGTAGTACTATAAATGAATGCAGTGTGTTACACTCATATAAAAGGTTTATTTCCAAAGCATCGACACAGTGCAAACAGTTCAGATTGTCCTTAATACATGATAGGCACTATGCTAAGTGATCTTCATCACTCCTCACTTATTCCTCACAGCACCCCTATGAGGTGGGCACTATTATTAACTCTATTTTACTGATGAATTGAGCAAGAGAGAGGTTAAGTGATCTGCCCAAGAGTACAGAGATACGATGAAAAGGAGTTGGATGTCAAACCCAGAAACTTCGGCTTCGAGTCTACCCTTGTAACCACTAGATTAAACATGTAAGCTACACTGCCTCCATTTATATATGTATTAATTATCTTTCACAAAAGTCCTTTGGGCTCGAGAGAATAAATATTACCATTACCTATTTTGACAGGGAGAAACACCAGACAGAGGTGACTTGGCCTGATCTCTCAGCTATTTATTGGCAGCCAGACCTTCATTTGGAATTAGTTGATTGATGTTCTCCCAGCAAGAGCATTCTCCTATCCCTAACTCCTAGCCTTGTCAGCTATTTCCCAGGAATACACCATACAGCTGGATGGAGACATAAACACAACTCACCAGCTTGAAGGACAGAGACACTGCTCACTGCCTTTACTACCTCTTTCTGGATACATCTACTTGTCTTTTTTTTTCCCCATTCCTTAATCCATTCTATCTTCGTTTTACTTTTTTTCCTTAAGAAAATGTATTTTTTTGCCTTGGAGAAAAGTAATAAGCTTCTTTTCCTCTTCATTCTGGAACGGATTATTGTCATTTCAAGGCCTCCTTTGTGACCATCCCCCATCTCCTCTTCATAGCCATTCTTCAGCATTTTTACTCATAACATTTCCCCTTTTCTTGTTGGCATCTGGCATCTCTTTGTTGCTATTTCTTGTTCTTTGATGTTTCCCATATCTAATGGTTCCCTTTCTCACCTCTGCTTTCAGCCACATTTATCCTTCTGCTATTATTTATTTCCCATTTGGGAGGCTGACAACTAGAGGGACAGTATCATCCCTCATTGTGTTTCTCTGGCTTACTCATGAAATTACAAGCAGCCTCCTTCCCACATAAAATATCTAGTCTGCGTTGGAAGATTAATAGCCATTAGGGAAGCACATACTTTGTGTCAGTGGGAGCCTCTGGCCTCCCAGCTTCTCGCTGTGCCTATCAGCTTTAAGGGACAATGGTTCTGTGTGACTTTTGAAAGGGCAGAGCTAGAGCCTTTATATATCACATTTTTACGATCAATAGTTAAGAGCTATTGCTCTGTATTGAAGTCAACATGGATACCTTCTCGAGTCAGAGGTCAGTTCATTTCATTAATTACATCTTGGGATGGTCCCTGAAATGTAGTTTAATGTCTACAAATTCTAAGTGGGTGTATCCAGCAAGCATATTGGCAGTATATATGGTAAGTAGGTAATTTGTTTTTAATATCACACATGTTACTCTCAATATTTTGGATTGTGTTATAAGGGAGAGTGTGTAGTTTGAGCTTTTGTCTTAATCAGAGGTTGAAAGGGAAGGGAGAGGTTTCCAGCACACTTCCTAGGTTTTTCTGAATAGTGCAAACATGTTCAGGTGGAAGAAAATGTTGCTATTTTAAATGGACTCTTTTAGACACTAATTTAGAGATTAAATTTTAGTGGAAATAACCTAGGATTCATGCAGACAATTGGATAGTTTCCTCATCTCACACAAAAACTACTATGGCCTTGGACAAACTGCTCCGTTTTCTGAGCCTCAGTTTTCTCATCTATAAAATAAGGGGGTTGGAACTACTCAGCTTTTAAGGTCTCATCAAGTTTTAGCACTTTCTGATTTATATTCATTTACTAATTCAACACTGCCCCTGAGAAACATACATTTATACAATTACAGAGCTGAACTCTCTGGACTCCATTTAATAGATTTTCCTGACAACCACTGTACTGTACTGCTAATGGGCACTTTCCCCTGAGATAAGTAAACTATTCTGCAAACACTAATGGAAGTGACCCCAAAAAGGTTTTCCAACAGGAATTAAGGAACCTTGGCAAATAAAAACAAACAAAAGAGTCAAACAAAAACTAGCTGTGGCATACAGACTGGATATACCTACACCAAGTTCGGATTTGCTAGTGGTTCCCTCCTCTTAAATTACTGATATCAGTACCGGAGATATATATCTATCTCCAGACATTGGTATCTTTTCCCCTAGGTAATGATAACAGTAACTGTAAAGTATCATACACTATGCATTACGTGCTGTACACCTTTTAAGCGATATAAATCTTTCCAACAAATCTACAAAGTACTATCATTACTCATTTTAAGAATAAAGAGGGGCAGAAAGAGGGTAAGTAATTTGCCCAAGGTTACAGTTATTAAATAGCATCATTGAGATTTGAAGTCAGCAGTCTGTCTCCAGACTCTATGCACGTAAAACTACCTTTTATAATATGGCTTTATCCATCCTATTGGAATTAGGAATACAGCCCTACGTTTAAGAGTATGGCAAATTTTATCAGCCTAAAACTCGACTCAAATCTTTTGATTAGTAGTCTCAAGGTGACCTCGCTAATGATCAAACATTTTAAATGAGCTGTTACATATTTCCTGATGTTGCCTCAAAATATATACCTTGTTATGTGTACAAACCAAAGGCTGACTTATGCACTCAAAATGCAAAACTAATACTACAAATAAAGAGCACAAATGGAGACTGGCCATATAGTACAACATTTAAAAAATTGTAAACATCTGGTTTTCAGAAGTCATAAAGAGCTTCAAGTAAGTAAAATAGCCTCAGTGATGTGATTGGCGAGCTGAAATTGTGCAAACTTTACTAAAGAGACTTGATAGAACCCCACTAGGCAGAGTTTCCATAGGTTCATGACATGATTTCACTTTCTTTACTATCACATCCAAGTAAAGTTTTACAGGTACAACAAACTCGACATATATCTAATTGCTCTCTCTAGGGTAGTAAAACAAGCAAGCAGTGAATCCACCAAATCAATTCCGGGTATCATTTAAACCAGCGGTCCCCAACCTTTTTCGTACCAGGGCTCGGTTTCATGGAAGACAATTTTTCCACGGACGCGGGGGTCGGGAGGGTGAGGGATGGTTCAGGCGGTAATGCGAGGGCTGGGGAGCGATGGATGAAGCTTCACTCACATGCCCCCCTCCACCCCACTCACCTCCTGCTGTGCGGCCCGGTTCCTAACAGGCTGTGGACCAGTAGCGGTCCGCGGCCCGGGGGTTGGGGACCCCCGATTTAAACAGTACATATACCCCGAAAAGTGACTCACAACACAGGAAATTTACTGCCATGAAAACACAACTTTTAATTATCCAACACTAGGACCTAAAATCTCATATTACATACACAAATTTGCACACGCACACACCCACTTTTTTTTTATAGGAAGAACATAAACTCTTCAAACTGAAATGCCTAAATAATCCTTAAAGATTACCTTTGCTAAGGTAAAATCTGGTTGGAAAATGAAAATTTAGCCCTTTAAAATGGTGGCAATGCCAACTAGTCATTTTTTAACTTCAAATAAACAGAATTGCAGTGATGCAAGCAGTACATCATCATCCGATGTCATCTAGCATGGCATAGAGCTATTGTGTGAGACAGACCAAAGTTTTCTTGTTTTCTTTTCTTTTTTATTATCTAACTGACTAATTTTTGGATGCCTCCCTCAACAACCAGAGAGCGATCATCTAAGTAGCTCACGGCATTCCCCAAAGAAATGAAAGTGCACTCTGCACTCCTTAATTTGCCACCTTTCAGAGATGAGGTTAATGGAATTAAGTTAACCATAAAGATTATTATAAATTGAATGCTGTATCCTTCGATGTCTGAGGTAATTTAATGCATTTCAATAAATATGAGGTTGGGAAACATAAAAAGAAAATTTATGGTACTATTAATTTAAACAGTGTCTTTTCCCATCTCTTGTGCATGCTACAGCATAGCCCTCAATGTTTGTCCACTCACAAATATCGTTGAAGGGAAGAGAGGGGGGTCCCAAGTTTTCTAAAGAAATTGGAGTCAAATGTTTGACATAATATTGGGACTCATGTGAAGTGATGTCGTCATTTCCAAATAATTCAGCTATGAAATATTTTAAAATATTAATAGAGGGAAAGTATATAAAGAGAAGTTAATCACAGGAAAAGTAACCTAATAGTGATTATTTTTATTATCCTCATAATCACCAAGGGAATTCGCCGGTGGTCCAGTGGTGAGGACTCTGTGCTTCCACTGCTGGGGGACTGCATTCGATCCCTGGTCAGGAAATTAAGATCCCCCAAGATGAGAGGCTCAGCCAAAAAAAAAAAAAAAACAAAACTCATAATCTTAAAAAAAAACAAAAAATCACCAAGGTTAGGTTTACAAAACAGAAAAATTGTTTTTTTTATATTTGTTTACTGGTGTTGCAATAGGGACGTATGCTTTATTTCTTCTTTTACTTATATATATATTAAGTATAACACAATATAAACTTGATTTTTTAATTAGAATTACATTTTTTGGTCCATTAACATTATGATTTTATAAAGAGAAATGTAGTGATAGTGATGATGATTGTTATATTATTGATACTGTTATATTATCGATATTGGATATCAAAGAAACTGTCCTGAATACTGTTCTTATGGCATCTTTTGAAGTAATTAGTATTATAATAATTTTATGTATAAGGAAATTGAGCCTTAGAAAGGTTAAATAACTAGTTTAAGGTCACACTAGATTTGGAACAATCTAAATTTCAATTTTCCTATAGTTAGAGGATAACATAACACGATGTCCCAAAACTAGAAGTCTTTTTTATTCCTTATATTTAGAATAGAGGGCTGATGATAACGTTGCCAAGAAAACTACTGTCAAAGTCCTTATTGTTGATGGTTTTAATAAAAGAGAAAAATATCTGGGCTTCCCTGGTGGCGCAGCGGTTAAGAATCTGCCTGCCAGTGCAGAGGACACAGGTTCAAGCCCTGGTCCGGGAAGGTCCCACATGCCGCGGAGTAACTAAGCCCGTGAGCCACAACTAGTGAGCCTGCGCTCTGGAGCACGTGCTCCGCAACAAGAGAAGCCACCGCAATGAAGAGTAGCCCTGCTCGCTGCAACTAGAGAAAGCCCGCCTGCAGCAACAAAGACCCAACACAGCCAAAAAAAATAAATAAATTTGTTAAAAAAAATAAAACAGAAAATGTCTTTTAGTACTTCCTTTCTATATAGTAGCTCATATTTTGCCTATATCCATGATATATAATATATATATATATATTATATATATAGCCTCTTAGAAAATTAACCAAATAATAGAAAGTCTCTTTTTTTATAGTATTAACTCCTTCTAACTTTGTATACATTTATCTCGATATTATGAAAAATAAGAAGAGAGGGGAAAAAAACACAGATAACTCATACAAAGATGATGGCTTAAAAATTAGCAAGGAAATACAATCTGACACGAAAACAAATTAATATGAAGACTAAAAACAGTCTGATATCCCAAGGTTTGGAATGTAAGGGAAATAATGAAGATATCTGCAATTTGTTTTCTATTAAAGAAATTCTTCTTTGTTACTTCTGGAAACCTCATTATTTCTTTCCTCGTAGATTAAGAAAGAGGGGTTTTCCTAAAGCCCCAAGGAACCATTGTTAATGCTTTAAATCTCTGTCTATTTCTCATGCCCACTATTGGGCCAGTCTACATGTAAGTGATGAATTCATAGAGTAGTAACATTTATTTACTTCCAGCCATGTGTGAGACACTATGCTAAGTATTATTCATGTGTTTTTAAAATTCCAGGGCAATTCTCTACATTAGGTATCATTCACTTCATATATGAGAAAACTTAGAAAGGTTCCTTCCAGTCTAACCTGCTGACTATGACCCTAGTCCTCTCCCCCATTTCTCACTCTATTTCATGGCTTCCTTAAACACATAAAGGCAGTCGTGCTTCTAAGTCTTTATACTAGCTATTCTTTCCTCCTGGAATGTTCTTCCCCAGTCTTCCTATGACTCATTCATGCCAGACAATCATACCTCAGCTGACATACCATCTCAGCAAAGTTTTCTTCACTTTAGAAACAAGAATAACCACCCAGTCACTATCTCAACTTATTTACCCTCAATGAAGCACTTATTATTACCTGATATGTTTCTTGTTTATTTGTAGTAAGTGCTTCATTGAGAAATTATATATATAAAATATAAAAATATATATGACAGGTCATGATTATATAATATAATCTATATAATAATATATTTTATGTATTATATTTAGTAGAGAGTATGCTTAACAAATAGTAGGTATTTCATAAACAAATTAAAAAAACCACTATTACAAAATATATTTGTCTCTCCACCCTTCCCATTAATTTTTATAATGCTGTCATTGAGATAGAATTGACATACCATAAAATTTACTCTTTTAAAGTGTACAGTTCAGTGATATTTAATATATTTGCAGAGTTGCACAACTGTCACCACTAACTATTATAAAACAGTTTCATCCACTTGAAAAAGAAACTTCATACCCATTAGCAGTCATTCTCCGTTCTTTGCCTTCCTAGACCCTGGAAGCTACTAATCTACTTTATGTCGCGATTGATTTGCCCATTCTAGACATTTCATATGAATCTCATAATTTTTAAAATTCTATAAATTCAGAGTATTAACATGTTGATAACAAAAATATCTAGTATGTATTAATACTAATTCAGGGTCAGCAACCTTACAAAGCATTTCTTCTTTTAGTTGTAAAAAAAATTGTTTAATCAATTTATCCTTCTTTTGTGACAAAATAACTCAGAAAATATAAGCATCAGGAGGTGAAGGGAATAAATGTATTGATATACTGAAACTTTTTAAAAATTTTAATATTTGTTCTTAAGTCCTTTAACGTCTTTTAATAGACTATTTTTTAACTTTAGTTTTAAGTTAACAGCAAAATGGAGCAGAAAGTACAGAGATTTCCCATATACCCTCTGCCCTTACACATGCAGCTTCCTCCGTTACCAAATCCCCCACCAGAGTAGTACATTTGTTGCAATGGATGAACCTACATTGACACATCATTATCATTCAAATTCCATAATTTATATTACGGTTAATTCTTGGTGTTTACATTCTAAGGGTCCGAACAAATATATAATGACAGTTATCTACCATTACAGTATCATACAGAGTATTTTCACTGTCCTAAAAATCCTCTGTGCTCTGCCTATTCATCTCTCTCTCTCCGCTACCCCCTGGCAACCTGTGATCTATTTAGTTTCTCCATAGCTTTACCTTTTCTAGAATGTCATATACTTGGAATCAAACAATATGTAATATTTTCAGATTGGCTTCTTTCACTTAGTAATATGCACTTAAAGTTCCTCCATGTCATTTCACAGCTTTATAGCTCATGTCTTTTGAGTGCTGAATAATATTCCATTGTCTGGATGTGCCAAAGTTTATTTATTCATTCACCTACTGAAGGACATCTTGGTTGCTTCCAAGTTTTAGCAATCATGAATAAAGTTGCTGCAAAAATCTGTGTTCAGGTTTTTGTATGGATGTAAATTTTAAATTCCTTTGGGTAAACACTAAGAAGTGTAACTGCTGAACTGTATGGTAAGAGAATGTTTTGTGTCTTCCAAAGTGGCTATACCATTTTGCATTTCCATGAACAGTGAATGACAGTTCCTGTTGCTCCACATCGTTGCCAGCATTTGGTGTTGTAGGTGGTTAAGATTTTGGCAATTCTAATAGGTGTGTAAGTGAAGTCTCATTGTTATTTTAATTTGCCTTTCCCTGATGACAAATGATGTGGAACATCTTTTCATATGCTTATCTGTCATCTGTATATCTTCTTTGGTGGGTGTCTGTTAATGTCTTTGGCCCATTTTTTAAATTGGGTTGTTTATTTACAAAGCACTTTTCATACATTAGGTCATGTAATCCTCCTAACAAATATAAATACTATTAATATCCTCTACAGATGCAGATGGAAAAGCTAAGGCACATGAGTTTAAGAAACTCCCAGAACCATGAAATTTAAAATGTAGGAGTAGGATTTAAACACAGGCTCTGCTCATAGGCATAGTTGTCAATTGGTAAGTTACTTTTGTTTTGTCATTGTCTGTCCCCCTTGATCTTACCTGTTATTGTTTCAGCAGTGGAGTGAGGTGCTCACAGGAGCCTCTACTAAGGGTATTTGGGTATAGATAATTAACTTTAATTCCACCTGCAGAAGCAGTTCTACCTTTAGATGAGTAAATAACTGAGGGGAGAGCACAGATGTATTATTTCATTGAACACAAACATAAACCTTAAAATGTTCCTCTTCCCTCTCTCCTTTCTCTTATCTGTTATTTTCCTGATTGTCTATCGTGAAATACCGTGGTCTCATATCGAAATCAAGAAAAGTGAGAGGGGGTTGCATTTTGACTAAAAAAAATTCCAATAAAATGAATTATTTCTGATACATAAGGATGTCAAAATACATATAAATAAAAACGTAATTAGGGCTTCCCTGGTGGCGCAGTGGTTGAGAGTCCGCCTGCCAATGCAGGGGACACGGGTTCATGCCCCGGTCCGGGAAGATCCCACATGTCGCGGAGTGGCTGGGCCCGTGAGCCATGGCCGCTGAGCCTGCACGTCCGGAGCCTGTGCTCCGCAACGGGAGAGGCCACAATAGTGAGAGGCCCGTGTACCGCAAAAAAAAAAAAAAAAAAAAAAAAAAAATCCGTAATTATTTGATACAGCATTACATTTCTTTGATTCACAGCAGGCATTTCATTCTGCGGGCAATGAGGATTATCTCAAACGGAAGGTCCAGAAGGGTATTTGGCATATCCCCCTATTCAGTAGCCCTGATAATATTTATAATTATGAATTGAATACATTCTATTGTGTTGGTAAAGGTTAAACACATTTTTAAAAACTACAAAAGTACTAATTTAACATGGTTTGTTTTTGGTCCTTAAATTTACAACCAACAAGTATGCAATTTTTAAGTAGAATAACACACACCAGGGAGTAATATTTGAAATGACGGTGAATTTTGGTCTCTGGATATTCTTGGCCTTTGCTCATATGATTCACCACACCTTCCAGGCATGCAATTATCTCTTAACACCTCACAACCTGTCATGCAGTATGCCATTCCTTAAATGAGAATTTGCCTCAAGTATCATTGTATACTTAGATCTTAATAATTTCAATAGAAGCATCAATCAGTAATTTCTGATGGGCAAAAAGTATAAATTTTACCATTTAAAATAGATTTTTCTTTCTGTAATAAAACCCAAATCCTCATATTCTATTTATAACTAGAATGATCCTTTAAGATCATTCGACTCTTATAATTAAATTGTAAAAATTAAAATATGTCCAACTTAAAATTCAACCTAAAATTCAAAGCTGTATTTTAAAAGTTTGTATTGCATTTGTTTTACTGCATCTGCCAGAGAATGCACCACAAAATCCTTTATAGATATTCAGATGAATCTCTCCACTAGAAATGAAGAAGGAATGCAGCTAATCTTGGGCTTTCATTGGTTTGATTACCATTTCAACTTTAAATGGCTGTATGATAATTAGTGGGTGTGGAACAACCAGTACTGCTCAAGGAGCAATTGCCTTTACTGAAAAACAAAGTTTTGAAAGAAGCACAGTAAACTCCTAGAGACAATCAGCTCAATCTTACACACCTCCCTGCCATAGTTTTAAATGGAGCAGATGTGCTAAAAAGCCAGTGAGAAGATGGAATAGAATCTCTAACACCTGACTGCCTATATTTTTCACGATGATGTATTGCAGTGTATAATCTAACCAAGCATCCCAATCTGGGAACTTTTCATATCAGAAAAGTATTTAAAACCTTAAAATATAGTAAAATTAAACTTAAAAAGTGATGGGTTTACTTAAAAGTTAGAAAACAGACAAAAAGAATGTTTCCTAGAGATTAAAGTAAGTGTTTTTATAATTATACTATATTTAGATGGATGTTCATTCCTATATGATATACTGCACCTTTCTGATTTAAAATGTCTGGACAGAAACACAAGTGATAATTATAAACAGGATAAAGTAAAATTTTTAAAAATGAGTGGAATTACAATAGAATCTGTCTTAACAGACTTTCATTTTCCAAAATTTTTGGATAAACCAAAACTCTCCATTCCCTCTTTAGGATCTCCAGATGGATCAAGATGACCCGCTGAAAGCTACTGTCTATTAGAGTTGAATTGTACACCTTGGTGGACTAAAGATGGCTGAAACAGTTTTTTGACACTCCTCCCATTGAAGAAGTGAAGTCTTTGTTTCTTCTCTTTAAGGTGGGTGAGCTTCTGTGACTGCTTTGATTAATAGAATGTGGTGGAAGAGATGAGCTGCTGTTTTCCAGGGCCGGGCATTAAGAGATTGGAAACTTAACACTTCCTGTCTTTTGTATCGCTTACTCTTGGACTCTGAGCTGCCATGTGAGAAGCTCAACTACCCTAAGTCTACCATAGGTACTAGGTCAGTAGATCTAGTTGAGCCAAGTATTCCAGTCATTCCTACCAAAGCACTGGACATGTGAGTAGAGCTGTCTTGGATCCTCCTGACAGCCATCTGACAATCACTGAATAATCACAGATGATATAACATGGAATAGAAAAATCACCCAGCTGACCCATGCCCAAATTCACAGAAACATGAGATATACAAAGGGACTGCTATTTTAAGCTACTAAGTTTTGGACTAATTTGTTACACAGCAAGAGACAATCAGAACCTGTGCTTATAAAGAGTCAAGTGTGATTGCCCCCATTCTTACGTAGGTAATGACAAAATATAATAATACACTACATAATTAAATGAAATATGAGTATAAAATAAAAAATGTGTTCTTTCTATAAAACCCAATTGAATATGTGGGGAAAAATATCAGTAAAAGTGGGTTAAAGAACAAAAACTAGGCCTTCCTGTGGGAGATCTTATAGAACCATTAAAGAAATCTCCTCCCAGATTGTTTGCAAATGCTTCTATGTTCTTTTTCCACTGAGCATAAACCAAAATGTACAAGTCTCTAATCTGTACCCTAATCCCCCTTAATTTTATGATACTACGTACTACTTTCTGCCTTGAAAAAACACTTCTATTGATTTTTTTCCCCCACAAATTCAATTGGGTTTTATAGAAAGAACACATCAAACACACTCCCTCCCACCTTAGAGCCTTTTTTCTAGTTGTTCACTCTACCTGGAACAGTTTCCCCACAGCGTGAAGTCTTGTTCAAATCTCACCTGCTCAATGAGATCCATCATGACCCTGGAACTCCTGAATCCCTTTACCCTGCCACTTTTAATTTCCATCCCACTTATATCCTTCTGACATATGGCAATTTATTAACATACCAAATTATTACTGCCCGGATGGTGTGGAGTAAGAGGGCTTTCACTCTGAAGTGAATAACAGAAGAGGGATAGATAATTCTGAAGCACAATTTTGGGACATCATATAGAACAGTGAACAAAACACTAAGCCTTTTAAACTGTATTTCAGATTATAAGAAGAAGAACATGGGGTTGAAAGCAAGACCAGTGACAGAGTGAGGTCAGCGTGCTTTTCTGGGTCATGCTGCACTCTGGCATGGAGTTGGCAGTCTCCAGTGGGTTGAGATAAAGCTCTATTCACGTACTTCTGAAGGGATGGACCAAGTACCTTTAGATTAAATTGAAAGTGTTTTTTTTAATTCAGCTACACTTTCCCAGGTAACCCAAAGCTTTTCCCATCTGAAATACATGTTATTACAAGTTTCTGGAGTCAGAGTTAGAGCTGAATACCAGAGTCAACAAGTATAAGGCAAAAGGTATACATTTCATTTTTACTTGGGTCTCCAAACATCCTGTACATGTTAGCTGCTAACTGATTTTTTCCATAATATATTTATACTGAATATTGCTCCTGATTTTTATTTTAGCTAAAGGAACCAAATCTACTTTTGCTATTAAAATTCCAGAATGTATTTTCTTTAAAAGACACAAAAATAATTCAAAATATCCATGAAATCTGAATAGTGAATAGGAGGTTTTATTTTGATATGGGAGATACGTATCAATAGATACTAGCGACAGAAGTCATGGTCTCTGGCCTCAGGCAACTTAATATCCTGAGAGCTTGGATATAAAGCCTGTCTGGGATCAAACCCTAGCTCTATCATTTAACTGTGATCTTAATAAGATTACTCAGTTTTCCTGAACCTCAATTTCCTTACCTATAAAAGGAAATTGGTAAGACTTCCTTATAAGTGTGTGCTAATTAAATAAGAAAAATGAAAACAAAGTCATGCATGGGATGTGGTCCATATTAAGACCTAAACAAGTAGCTAGCTATCACTATTTTCATTTTCCTGAAATGAACTATTATTAAAAAAGAGAGGATGGAGGACTTCCCTGGTGGTCCAGTGGTTAAGGCTGGGCTCTTGCACTGCAGGGGGCACAGGTTTGATCCTTGGTTGGGGAGCTAAGATCTTGCATGCCAAGCCATGCAGCCAGAAAAATAAAGGGATGAAGGAAAGAATAAAACCAATAACCTTCAATTGAAAACATTTTAACAACAGACCAAGCTTTAAAATTATCAAAAAATTTAACACAATTTTGAAAAAAGTGATAAATAGATTCACTATACTAGTTACCATATGGTCCTTGCATTGGTATGAGATTTCTTTTTTAAGTATTATTATTAGGCTTTAAAATTTTAAGTGGAGGATTGTACAGTTATTAGTTTTTTTTCTATTTTTTAATGAGAAAATTGTAGTAGCATGTTGAGAGCTACACAGGGGTTTTTTGATGTGTTTTTCTTCTTCAGGAACTGTGGCATTTATATTTTATGTATTTATGTATTAAAGTATATTGGAGACCACTGAAAATTTTTATGCATGGAATATACTACTTAAAAATTCTCTGTAGGAGAGAGGTTAGGTTCACATACAGAAAACCTTATGATATACTGCTGTAACACAGAGAAGGGTATTTCTCTTAAATGTATTACCATTTTATGGTCATTCCAAATGTAAAAAGCTACTTCATCCAGCAATCATATTACTATCGTAACTCACCAGAAAACCCACTCTCTCTTTCTCTCAAATATATAGTCACTTAAAGCAAATATACAGAAAAGAAATTAGTGTATAGTTTAGGAATTAATGAGAATTTAAAAAGCAACAGTCCCATTGAGAAAACAGAAGGCGGTACATTAGAAAAAACTGTGCAAGGGAAAATTTTCACAGCTTAAAAAATTAGTTCCATATTGTTTCAATTAACGAATGTAGATGGTGTTGTATTCATTAGGTACACTTGATTCAGATATAAACCTTTTTTAGTTGTAAATTATTTATATTTCAGATAAAAGAATATGTGGTCAAAAATGACTCTATTTCCCTCAATGAACACTGAACTCTTGCTGTTTTTATTTACTACCTTAATACCACACAATTTTTCCAAAAGGAATACAATACTATAGACTAAAAAAAAAAAAAAAACTGAAAATGTATAAAAACAGGGATACTTGAATCAGTCTAATGGAGATATTCTTTAAAAGTATTTAAGAATAAATAAAATTGAAATATGTAATAGGTAAAAAAATACAGTATGAAAATTGTTGCTTAAAGGAATTTTGCTAAAAGCTGTGTGCCACATTAATACTCACTTTTTACCTTTGATGTAAAATTAAATTTCATCCATCAATTCTGCACAAAGCAAGACCCATCTATACTCTTGAAAATTCAAATCCACAGGAATTTCTAAAAGGTAGCATAGATAATGTCTTTCATTTTAATAAATGAAAAAGGACTGTAGAAAGGCACAAAAATCTTCAGTACTAAGTAGGTCATATGGTGCAAACAATGCATCTAATTGACGAAAAGTAAAGGTAATCTTGACACACAGCTCCTCCCAGTTAACTTCTCCAGCTATGGCCAAGAATTTGCTAAAATATTAGCTGTGTTATTTTCATTCAATCTTTCAAGTATTCTATATTTTAAAAAATTCAGTTTCCTTTGAGCATTAGTAACTTTAGAAGAAAAAATAATGCTTTAAAAAACTCTAAGAAATGAATCAGCAGCAATGTTCAAAGTTAAGTCTGAGAACTTCTAAAGTAGAAATGTCTCCCTAGTCTTTTAATTCACCTGAAATAAGTTTATAAACAATAATCCTGAATCTTTCTACCTCCTGCCACAAAGGTGAGATGTTTCATTTATCCTGTTTTTGTTTTTTTTTTCCTTTGGTGGTTGTTGTTTGTTTGTTTTCCTTAGATGAGAAAGCACCAAAACAAGGAGGCAGAAACTGGTTCTGTCTTCCCTGGTCCTAATTTTTTCCCCTTAAATCTTGCTGCCAATTACCTTGACTTTTGTCCGTAGGAGTTTCTTTGTGTTTATTTGATCCTTCATACATGGACTCTGTTCATGGGGTCTTTTGCCAACTCACTGTATTATCCTTTTAGAACATGGTCAAAGACGAGCTCATATTACAATCCAATTTTCATTTCTGAGAAGATACTGGAATTGCTCACGTACAGTTTAAAAGGATATCTTTCCTCACTTTTCATTTATTAAAAGAAAGTGAAAACAATGACATTATTATTTTGAGTGATTTAATTACATTTTCTTACCCATGTGATTTTTTTCATCTAATTTAACATAATTATCAGAGACATGGCCCGATTACATATTATGTCCTTATTCCGGAAGTACAATTCAAAACCTAACTTTGACTTCTGCTGATTTTCTAAAATTCTTCCCATAGATTCACATATCTCTACCCTGTTTTAGGGCTAACAATAATTTCAACTTTTCTATTATTTTAATGAAATTATTATTCCTCTCTTCTTTTCTCTAAAATGGATGTCTTTAAGATTTGGGAGGGCAAAAATCTTTCTGTCTGCTGCTTACTTTCCCCTTCAGTTGAGTGAACTATTAATAATCTTCACAATACCAATCTTTGTTGCAATTTAGAGATGGACTATGTTTATAAGCATTTCAAATTCAGATGCTAACACAGGAGGCTCAGGCCTTAAAGAAATGCAGCCACATGGAATCAACACTCTCCTCCACGTCTTTGAGTCTCTCTGTAACATTAATGAAAATCCCTGGTAAATAGATACGCAAATATGCTACCTATTTGCAAAGAATGGTTAGCTAACGATGGCTGAATATTTTACAATTTCTACTTTTCTTTCCCTTTTCTTGGCAATAGGAAGGCCTTAACTAAAGGTAAAGGAAACAACAAGCATCCATTGTGTTTTAGATAGCACAGAATATATATACAGATTTAACTAAGAGAATTCCTTCTCATTTCTGAGAATGTCCAAAACCTCTCCATCTGAACATCAGTGGAAAAGGAATACATTTCTTTTAATGCTATTTATTAAATGCAAGCTTTTCTGAATGGTCAGAAAAGCTAAGGAGTGTGCTTACATCACTGCACTGTATGATTTATGAACTGATGACAAAGATGTCCCATCTCAAGAAACAACTCTACGAGGGCACAAATATTTTAGGGCTTGGTAATTCAAAGATAAATAAAAGAGGGTATCTGTCTCCAAGGAGTTTACATAGAACTTCCATGCCTGTGGTACACGTTAAACTGGATTTCAGAAGTGTTGCATTTAGCCTAAACAATGGCAGGGAGATTGATTGTGGGAAAATTGGTAAAACAGATTTCATTTTAAAAGGGCGGAGAAGAATGGGTGTCTTAAGAAGAGGGATAAATACAAATCAATTGTTTTGGGGCAATTCTCTGTATATTTTCATTTCTCTATTTAACATGCACCTACTTTTTTTCACAGTGTATCTTAATATACCTTAATCTGCCCCTTCTAGGCCAAAGTCTCAATCACCAAATATATAGTAAGAAATGTATTGAGTTGATGCATTGCTCTAAGTGCATAGAAGGATACTATGAGAAACTCTATCAAATGCCTTACTAGTATTGGCCTGATCCACAAATCAAAACTTTTGGGTACCTTCAAGGAACTATTACTTCCTTTTTACATCCTTTAAAATGATTACTTTAATGATGTGTTACATGATAAAAGATACATAAAACTGATATTCAATGGAAGAGTAGCTCTGGCAGTTAAAATTCTTTATAGATAAATTAATACTATGATATTTAAATTTCTTTCCATGGTATATTAGTTTCCTGGGGCTGCGGTAACAAACACGGTGTTTAAAACAACAGAAATGTATTCTCTCACAGTTCTGGAATCTACCAATTCAAAATGAGGATTCTGGCCTGTTGGCAGGGCCACGCTCTCTCTGAAGGCTCTAGGGGAGAATCTGTTCCACATCTTCCTCTTGGCTTCTGGTACTGCCTGCGATCCTCGGCATTTCTTGGTGTTCCTTGGCTTGCAAATGCATCTCTCAAGGTTCAGCCTCTGTTTTCACATGGCATTCTCCCTATGTGTCTCCTTCTCTTCTGTTCTTATAAGGACATCAGTCATGGTAGATTAAGGGACCACTTTACTCCAGAATGACCTCATCTTAACTGATTATATCTACAACAGCCCTATTTCCAAACAAGGTCACATTTTTGAAGTTCTGAGAAGGACATAAATTTTGGGGGGTTTTATCCAACCCAGTCCATGTGGTAACACAGTCCTCAATCAACTGCTTCCTGTCAATCTCTCAATTTTCAATTCAACCTTCCATTCAACTTAGCAGGCAAGCAAAATATATTTATTGAATGAAAAGCAGTAGCTGATAAAAGCAGGGGGAGGCCAAAGAGTAAATAGGAGTGGATTTGTTGGATAGAGAAGTCATATTGAGGAATAAATCACTAAAAGTACAAAGAAATCAAACATAATTCATTTAGATTAAGCATAACCATGATAATAAAAAGTCATTACCTCATGACCTCACACAAAATGATGGCCTATGTATTTCACTCAAAATGCTTGGATTTACATGCAGAAATTGTCTTTTTATTTCATGTTCTAAACACTCTGTAGTGTATTAATTCTTTGCTCACCTTGTGTAGCCTGCAGCTCTCTAGCCTTTATGCTCAGTCATGTGCCAACCTGAATAACCTCGCAAATGAGAGGCCCAGCACAGCCAGCTTCATCAGAAACCTGCCGTGGCTCTGGTTTCTTGCCAAGTTCTTGCTTTGTTCCTTAGGACTCATTCTCTGCCTTGTACTCTAATAAACTGCTTTCCCCTTCAGTTCTCTCAGGTCTGAACTCCTAAATGAAAACAGTTCATTTCACTTCCTGATCCTATCTTCCTAGACCACCACTCTGACCCTCCACTGGCCATACTCAGAATGAGAAGTTGTGCAATCATAATAACTCTAACACTTTGCTCTATTTCTTCACATTACCTCCTACCCCAAGGTCCCAAGGCCTTCATCAACTGCTCTTGAACATCAGGCATAGGTAGGTACCTATTACCTGTTATGGAACACACCTGTCGGGGACCAACGCGGAATAACCTCATACCTGTTGCTCAAACCTAGTGCCCCAGGAACCCAGCGAACTGCCCTAGCCCTGGGTCTGTCCAGTCTCTAGAACCTGGTCATCAACCATTTTGTCTGTACATAAACCAAACCACATTTAAATCACATTCATCTGCCCAGGACTCTCATTTCTCAATCAAACTGACATTTTAAATATCAGATGAGTGATGATATATTGCTTGAGTGATCATGACAACATATTCCCTTATACTGAAGAGATGAATTATCTGCTTATATCAATATTTTAAAATACTGATGGAAGCAAGTGTCAAAAGTATGTAAAAAAAAATTAATAATAAATTTACCACTTCAATATCCCACATGCCTAAAATACAAAAGTCACCCTCCAATAACTTATTATAACAACCAAAATTGATAACTAACATTCACTAGGCACCTACCATATATGAAACATTTTACCAATACTGCCTGATATAACATTAATATAACTGTTATTATTCCCACTTCACAGATACAGGCTTAGTGAAGTTCCATAACTTTTTCAACATTACAGTAAAAAATGTCTGAATTTCTCATTCAGAATAAGCAGCACCTTAGTGGGTGATACAGACTGAATGTTTGTGTCTCCCCCAAATTCCTATGTTGAAACCTAATCCTCATCTGATGGTATTAGGAGGTGAGGCCTTTGGGAGGTGTAAGGTCATGAGGGGAGGGCCCTCATGAATGGAATTACTGGCCATATGAAAGGGACCCCATTGAACTCTCCCTCCTTTCTACCATGTGAGGACCATATGAGAGAAGACAGCCATCTATGAACTAGGAAGCAGGTCCTCACCAGGAACCGAATCTGCAGGCACCTTGATCTTGGACTCCCCAGTCTCCAGAACTGTGAGAAATAAATTTCTGTTGTTTTAAGCCACCCAGTCTATGGTATTCTATTATAATAGCCCGAATGGACCAAGAGAGTGGGTTTGTTCCACCTCCCTGTCACCCAATCTTTATCCCTGTTTTCTACAATTTTTAAAATAAAATCAACTTCTTACGTATATAGTTTTTATGCCTCGTATTTTTAACTTCCCATATTCCTTTCATATTTCTGCATGTGACAATGAGTCTGACCAACAATCGTGTCAAGCCCACCACTAGGTGCTTAGGTGCAGGCCTGTAGAAGCAGTAGCTTCCACACGCCTCCACAAAAGCACCCCTTTCATGGTCAGACATAGCGGGCCAGCTTCTCAGACCTTCATACAAACTTACCTTTTCTACCCCTGCCTTCTTTGGGCTGACATAGTTAATGTCTCTGACTTCTGCCTTTGAAACTCCACTTCCCCAACTCTAAATCCCATATCAAACCCTATTATTCCCATTGTATCTGAAATGTATTTCATGTTTTGACTAAACCATTTGCACCCCATTCCTGTATTTTTTTTTAACTTCTATGCATGTCACCTTGATGATCTTTTTAAATTAAAACAACAGTGACAACAATAGGCCCACCTCTGGAGAATGTGAGGAAAGGTACCCACTAAGATAAGACTCAGTCATCAGGGCCGGTCTGGAAAGAGACAATACCTTTCGGTGAAAAAAGGTAGGGCAAACATAGCCCCATGCTAGGGAATGTGGCTTGGACGCCTTGATGGAAGGCTGGATTTCAGCCTCACCTGCCTACCATCACCACAGTGAAGAACAGTACCAGGGTACATGGCATCCTTAAACACATTCCATTAAAGTAAATATGTTTGGTAAGGCAATGTCAATTTCAGAAATCTATTATTCAAAAGCCAAGAAGGATTCTAAGACCTCCAGTGATCTTAGATTGCAACCTTGTAAAGGAGACATAAATGTAATACCAACATCTGACCCTATTTATCAAGGGGAAATGTGAGTTTCTCTCAAAGGAAGTTTGGTAGATATCAAGAGTTTATTATCTACAGCATACAGGACTCATTCTGTGAAATCTAGATGATAACATTTGTCTTCCCTGCCTGTGACGATCCAATAAACTCAGAGACAATAGATTTTTAGCAAACTTTAAGGTGGTATGATAAGATTTAAAGATAAAACTGAGAATTTTTACAGTTTTCTTTGATATTGAGATTTGAGAGAGATAAATGAATTAAATTCCCAACCTTGGCTTTAAAAATTCTCTTTTATTCAAATACTTTATGACTTTGAAATTTTTTTTTTGTGGTACGCGGGCCTCTCACTGTTGCGGCCTCTACCGTTGCGGAGCACGGGCTCCGGACGCGCAGGCCCAGCGGCCATGGCTCACAGGCCCAGCCGCTCCGCGGCATGTGGGATCCTCCCGGACCGGGGCACAAACCCGCGTCCCCTGCATCGGCAGGCGGACTCTCAACCACTGCGCCACCAGGGAGGCCCTATGACTTTGAAATTTTATAACAGATTTGATATTGAAGAATACTTTGCATTGCCATAGTATTTTATTGCTTACAAAGCATTTCACCTATCTCATTTAACATCTAAGCAAAACACTAAAGGGAAAATGACTGACCTCATCCTACAGATGAAACATTGAGTCTCAGTGTACTTAAATAATGTTTCTCAGAACACCCTAGGACTTCTGACTTGTATCGGTCAACCACATCACTGACTGCATTTATTGAGCACTGTTCTACGAGCATTAGATACGATGACTCCTTTAATCTTCAAAAATCCTACAAAATGTAAGTTCTATTATTTTCCCCATTTTTACAGAACAGCAGATTGAGGAACTGATGGGTTTAAATAACTTGTCAAACACTGGGAGAGAAGAAAATTATTTGCTATTTATGATTATATATTTTACACAAAACTTTTTACATACGCTAAGTGTCTTAGTAACTAGAAAGTGATACATTTATTCCCATTTTACCACTAAGAAATCTTGAGGCTGAGAAGGTTAATAACACAGTCATGTTGACGTGCCTAACAAGTGACAACCAGCATTCAACCTGTTCCCAAAACATGCATCCTTCCCATGACGCCCTTTAATCTCTCATTGCCGGACCACGCAATTCCTCCTTCAATTCTCACAAAACCTATCCTGGACTCTATGGCTGTCACTACTATGGCCAAGCATGGAGAGAGTTTACCTCACCAGGCTTTGCTGTTTACTTCTTTTCCATCATTTTTACCAAATTATTTTCCTTTTCCTTCCTTAGTCAACAACATTTAACTTACTCCTGGAACTCCTCCTACAAGGCTGTGAAGTTCTTCAGTTACTAAGTCATTTCCCATTCATATTTCCAAAATTAATTTGCAAGGTTCTTTTCCCATCATGGAGGAATTAGAGCTGAAAATGAGCCTTGACACACTAAGTCTTTGGGTGGGGAATCTGGAAGTAAGTGACTTGGGCAATGAGATGTAAATAGAGGGGAAGGTGTTTGCGAACTTTGTCTTCGACTCTGAGTTCAAATCCCACAGCTACAGCTGCTAGATATGCAAGTGGCAAAATTTCACTCTTACAATCCTTTTTGATAAGAGATAGGTTATAAAAAGTATCTGTCACACAGGTTTTTATGGAAAAGCCAATAAGATAACTATGTGAAAACTCTTTGAAATTATCAAGTGCCATTCAAATATCAAAGACCATTTTAATAACTGGCTTATGATAAAATGATTAGGGATCTTAACTGCTAAATATATACTAAAATTAATGCAGTAAAGGCTTTAGAGTATAGACAAAACAGAACTCAAACATATTTTAAAAAGAATAATCTTACAGGATACTTTGAAAGGGAGAGAAAGAATTGATAAGAAAATGGAGATGAAATCCATTGCTAGGATAATAGCAAATAGAATACGAAGAGAGGGAATAGATGTTAGCAACATAAATGCTGATTTGATAGGAACTGACAAGAAAAAGAAGAAAGAATATTTGAAACTGACTCTAAGATGTGGGGTCTGAGGGATTGGAAGAGTCAGGATACCACTGTTAGAACAGTGGCAACAAATCAGAGAAAAAAATCAGGAATCAGAAAACAAACACTGTTTGGTTTTGGTTATTTTTAGAGTCATGACCTAAAAGATATAGACCGTTCTATGCTGAGTAAATCTAAGTCACTATGAAGCCCTCTGTTTTTAGGCTGCTTTCAAATTCTCACTCATTTAAGTTTCTAGAAAATTTTCATTGCTTATATACTTATGTAAGAAATTCATGTCATGTGTTTGTGCTCCAAAAATTTTTACTACCGTAATAATAAGTTTTACTGCTCCTGAAAATGACCTACTATATTAGATTATTTGTTGTATTAGTCTAGCAACATCATAAACTATTGATTGACGTTTGACATTTTGAAATTATCTAATAAACTGAAGGAAAGTCCACTTCTGCTGGAACTCTCTGGTACACGGAAGGCAAAGAGATGTTCTCGTCTTCCCTTGGCTTCTCCAAATATAGATTCAAAAAACGATACAATTTTAAAAGGAACTCATAACATTTCTATCTTCACATAAAACACTGTGATATGTGAGGCCAATAACAGATATGAAAATGATGGAAGAAAACCCTCGTGGAATAGATGTTTATAGGAGGCCTCGTCAGTAAAGAGGCCATTTAAAAATACACACAGGTTTTAGGAGAAATGTGCTCAGGACTGCACTGTTCGCCTTATTCATAATGATATAGTCATATAACTTAAAGTGTGATATACTGAAGGTTAAAAGAAAAGTTCTTCAAAGTAAAAACATTTTCAACTTCCAAAATACAAAGTGCAAATCAACCCACTTATGTGTTTTCCAAGATAAAAGCTTAGAAAGTTGTTGTCAGGTTCTTATGAGCCTCTGCTACCCACAGCCAATCTGTTGCTAAATGTTGTGAGTTCTTTTTTGTTGTATTGCATGTCTTAATAACTTTTTTGCTTCATTTGCCAAAATGAAACCCATATGTTTTTTGTTCCTCTACATGGTCCTCCAGCCAAAACTGTAGTTACTATTCCTTCTTACTTTTATATATTGAATTTTTGTACAATAATTCAAAAGTCACTTTGTCGCTTGAAAGTTGAAAATTGTTAGAGATCAAGGCTGGTCTATGCCCTTAAAGTTCATTTAATTAACTGAAGTTAAGATAGAGTGGTCCACACATGTACAAAATGGATAGAACATGCATAAAGCAAATTGTTCACAAAGAGTGGGCAAAAACGTGTCCAATTCATCTGGAGCTGCCAGAAATAAATTAATGAAACGCACTGATTACTAAATTTGTAAAAACCTGGTCATTCCTAAGTTTTAAATTGTCTTTGGAAGCTTTAAGAGATAAGACTCTTTAATTGAAATCATCAGTCTTGATCCTTGACCAATTTGAGATCAATAAATTCACCTTTATATTATCAGTAATGAACACACCCAATAAAAACTAGTGACACAGTAGTTTATAAATCCCCTAGCTTATTTTGTGAAAACAAACAACCAAAGTTATAAGTATCATGTATCTACAATTTAGAGATATCAACTCTTTTCGGGGGGTAATTTTTCCTACATTATCTTCATAGTATATCTTTAAATCAGGTATCAAAAATAAAGTAGGATAGATGAGAAGATAAGAGGCCCAATTAATAATTTACAGGGCTGAAATGCAAACCTTACATACTAAAAACGTTCTCCTAGCACAACAGGGTCCACAGATACTCAGTAATCCTACCCTCCTTCTCCTGGGCTGATGATAAGCACGGCTAATAGATCACTGCACTCGCCTACCGAGTCCAGATGGGACCTTCTCAACATTTCAGTCCAAGAAGATACTACCAATTAATTAGAGTTGGCACTTGAGGTTATTCTTTGCTTTGCTTTCTTTTTTTTTTTTTTTTAATTTGGCATCCAAACTTAGCTAAGTTAAAAACTTATTAAACATCCCTTTAATGTGATATTAGGAAATCTGGAGAAGTGATTGCTTAAATCTGCAAATTTTGAGTTATAAGGGGATTAATCTCAGGGACTAAGTTCACAATTGACTAGTAGTGTGTAGTTTTCTATTTCATCCTAATAAACTCACTGGCTTTAATAAGTAATTCTCAAGACAACATGTCCTTACCATCCCGGCAAACCCACAGAACTTCTGCTCCTTCCTCCTACATGTCAGTTTGGGTTTCAGCATTCCATGATAAAAATCACAATTTTCTTTCTGTATTATGAGTTCATAATTGGAAGTGTGAACAAAAAGTTCAGGGGAAATTCCCTTAAACTTCTGCAACAGAAGCAGATCACTTTTTATTCCTCCTTAGTCTTAGAGCATCCAGTAATCAATAATATCTATTAGAGACCTTTTCTGTGGCCTGAGGAAATGTGGAGAATGCATGGGGACAGTGCTAGCTGCCTTCTTGCAGCATTTTTGACAATACATGTCTATCTTTAGGAAGTATGATTCATAACT
The DNA here is from genome assembly GCF_011762595.2 of Tursiops truncatus. Lineage (NCBI taxonomy): Eukaryota > Metazoa > Chordata > Mammalia > Artiodactyla > Delphinidae > Tursiops > Tursiops truncatus. The sequence goes on along the minus strand of NC_047055.1, from coordinate 100,241,808 downwards.
ATTAACAATGAATAATTCCAACTCTTCCACCTAAATTAGACAAAGACACATTTAGAATATAAATAAGAGAAAGAAGTATGAAGAAAATGCACTTAGAGAAAGACAAATAATAATATTCAGGAATGAAATATTTCTCAACCAAGGAACAACATAGGATCACAATTCATCTATGTGATTTTTTTTAACCTCCGTTACTCTAGTTATTTATAAAAAACACACTAAAATAAGTACCAACGTACAGCATGCTGACTATAGTTAACGATACTGTATTGTACATTTGAAAGTTGCTAAGAGAGTAGATCCTACATGTTCTCATCACAAGAAAAAAACTGTAACTATGTGTGGTGTCAGATGTTAACTAGACTTATAGTGGTGATCTTTTTGCAATATATACACATAGTGAATCATTACGTTGCATGCCTGAAACTAATATAACGTTATATGTCAACTTCATCTCAATTAAAAAAAAAAAATAAGTACCAGAACAAAGTAAGTAGTAAACAAAGGAAAAAAGAGAAGACTTTGTAATTAACAATGCCATTTCTTGCATAGAAACTATAACGAAGGTGGTCACAGCATCAGAAGAAGGGCATAGAGTAAAAAGAGTCATGAAAAGAAAACACACAGGACAGGATGATACGATGTTAAAAGTCAAACCAAAAAAGCTGTAGTAGGGTAGAAATTGAGGATAAGGTAAACTCTGAAGTTTTAATGCATAGGAAGAAAGGAAGGTAACTGAAAGTGACTAATGGTGTTGTTTTAGCAACAGAATGGGAGATGAGGAACAGCTTTCTGAACTGATTGAAAAGGATGATGAAGGAATGAAAAGCACTTAGCATGGGAATTGGGAGATGGTAAGATACAGGAATAACAGCCCAGGAGAGATCTCAGTAGTGGAGTCCAGATTTTAAAAACATGATGGCGTGATTGATATAGATTGGATGGTAGTCTAGAAGGAAACATATCTCAACATTATCATTATCAGTCATCACTGAGAAAGGGAAAGGAATAATTTAACAGGAAAGAAAAGTTTGCAGGAAATTAAAAGGAAAATAAGATATATGAGGAGATGTGAGAAAGAGATGAACAGAATTTTTCTTCCAAAAATATAGGTAAATTTGAGAAATATTTCCCTTTCCAAATGGTAATCAATACTCTTTTTTTTTTTTTTTTTTTTTTTTTTTGGGGTACGCAGGCCTCTCACTGTTGTGGCCTCTCCCGTTGTGGAGAACAGGCTCCGGACGCGCAGGCTCAGCGGCCATGGCTCACGGGCCCAGCCGCTCCGCGGCATGTGGGATCTTCCCGGACCCGGGCACGAACCCGTGTCCCCTGCATCGGCAGGCGGACTCTCAACCACTGCGCCACCAGGGAAGCCCTCAATACTCTTAAAGCAAATTAAAACATCTAGTAAAAAATACAGCATAATTTCCTACATGCAGATGAATTCAACAAAGAAAATACTCAATTTCTAAATTCTGAAAACATGGATTTATTTTGAATTATGAAGTTTTCAGGTCACTATTCTATTAACTATTTCACTGAATGTACTTCTTATTTTCCCTGGTATTATGGAATATGTATCTAGAAAACTGTGCTCCCTGGTTTGTACATTTATGTCTACTTTTAAATAAACGCCTTTCTCAATGATTTTTCCTCTTTTCAGTTCAAAGTAGTATAGTAAAAGGAACCTTGGTCTACAAGTCTTGGCTGGGCTTTATTTCTGAGTGTGTGTATACATGTATACACACACACATATATACACACACACATACATGCATATACATACTTGTATGAAACTATGCTGCCTTTTACTATTCCATCAAATGAAAGAATAAATCCCTATCCAAATAAATGTAGAAGGTTATTAATAGAATATGAGTGTATTTGAAAATAGTTTAAAGTAGAAAAGCACCACCAACATCATCCATTATTCACTGATTTGCTTATCCAGTCCACAAATTAAGTACCCATTGTACACCAGGTACTGTCTTGGCTCTGAGATTACATCTGCGAATGAGGCTAACATTGTCCCTGCCTTCCTATTAGGTACCGGTAATATTAACAAATGATCGATTTCTGAGAGGTTCTGAGCATTTTTACTGTGGTAGGAAACAGTGCTTGAACAATTTCTAATGAAAAACAGCAAAAACATGACTATGGAAACCAAAGTGTAATCCAGATTACTGTCTTTTGTTCAGTTTATTTTTCTGTTGTTATTCTTCTACTGCTTTTAATGTAAATTAAATTACTTTACTTTAGGTCTTCCTTATTGCACAACCTCAGGGAGCACCATTCATATAGAATATAATGTGAATAGTGTGCCCTGGAATTTGTGCACTAAGTAGTACTGCTCTAATTTATATTTTTCAATTTAATATTATTTTGAAATATTTCAACTTTATACTTTAAAACAAATTTGGATTTACAGGAAAGTTTCAAAAATCAAACCATGTATTCACATACACCCTTCACTCAGAAACATTTTTTTAAACTTTATTTCAGCTTAAATATAATTTTTTTGCCTGTATTTTAGGGCCAATTTCTACTCAGAAGAAGAATTGTATAACAAAAGCCTGTTTAAATGTGTTTGGCATGCAAAAAATAATTTGGGGATAAAGTTTTGAATACAGAGAAATAAGACAGCTTAATTATTATATTTATCTTTAAGCACAGGGGACCGAAACTTCTCATAGAGATACCATGTATGGAAATAGCAGAGCCAAAGAATTAGAAGCATGGGACTTGGGAATAAGATGGCCCAGAGTTAGTTTCCATTTACCACTTCAGAGTAGTGTGAAAATGAGCATGTTCATTAATCACCCAGTGTCATAATTCCTTTATCTGTGAAGTGAGGATAATATTGTGTCTATTTTAAAAGTTTTTTTGGGATTAAATAAGTTAATATTTACAAAGTGCTTAGAACAGTGCCTGGCACAAAGTAAGCACCCATTAGTGGCTTGATAGAAATAATCTGACAGGCAAACAAACAGCACTCTTTCTGTTTTGTAACGTAAGACCATGGCTATAAAATTCTAAAATAATGAGAAAGATCGGTGGAGGAAGAGGAGAGCGTGTGTGTGTGTGTGTGTGTGTGTGTGTGCGTGCGCGCGCGTGCGCACGCACGTGTATGTACTTCAGTGTTTAAATATTTTATTGCTAAGTTTCCAGAGTTCTATACAATGTATTGAAATGAAATTGTCTGATTAAACTAGGATTATATTTAAAGATAAACGTACATACAGTGTGGCAATTACTGTCATAATAGTATTGAATAATAAAAAAAATAGAAGTAACTTTATTCACTGTATATTTTTTACCATTATAAGGAACTTTAGGATCCTACAACACTGCCCAGTCTTAATTCTGACTTTCATTTTCCACATTATAGTACTGAGAGAGTAGAGGGCTCAGGTATTTGGTCTGGATCATAAGCCATGCCCTGAATGTTGGCTTTGAAATTAAATCCTAGAAAATTCTTGATATACAGCTGTTTTTTGTTTGTTTGTTTGTTTTGTTTTTTTTGCGGTACGTGGGCCTCTCACTGTTGTGGCCTCTCCCGTTGCGGAGCACAGGCTCCGGACGTGCAGGCTCAGCGGCCATGGCTCACGGGCCCAGCTGCTCTGTGGCATGTGGGATCTTCCCGGACCAGGGCACGAACCCGCGTCCCCTGCATCGGCAGGCCGACTCTCAACCACTGCGCCACCAGGGAAGCCCACAGCTGATTCTTATAAACTTGAATTCAGATAATTTAGGTCTTCAGATAGATTTAAATTTACCATATTTGGAAACATCAAGAAGGTAAATAAACCTGTCGGGGAGATACAACCCACATGAGCCCTTTTGAGGAGGAAGAGAAAACAGGTAAATGGAAGCTAGAAAAAGAACCACGGAAAACAAAATGAAGATGAGGGAGAAACTATCAAAATTGCCAGAAAAGTTACAGGATCAAACACAGTACACCGAGATATATTGATGATGCCTTGAATGTGGCTTGGGGGTTGGCCAGTATTACTGATGGCAGGAAGGATGCAGGTAGATTCCTAAGTGAAATATAATCAATTATAGAACTGAGGATTTCAAATAAAAGGTAGTATAGAAAAGGGGTTATTGTATGAGCAGTAAAACTGGCAAAGAACACACAAATGTCTGAATATTTTTGAATTTCCAAATAAGATAGATTCTTCAACTCTCTACAAGACAGTTATTTTTTTTTTCCCGCCTATACTGATTTTCTTGCATTCACAAAAGGCTTTTGAACATCTCTTTTTCATCCAATCTCCCCTTAAGACTATTGGAACCTCCTAATTACATAAATGCCTATATTATCTAATGAACAGAAAAACCAAATCACTATTCATACCATTTCAACTGAACTCAAGCTTACTTAAAGCTCTCTCAGAATTCTAAATGCCATACATTTACGAAAATCAATGGCTAGAAAATGTAACTGTCAAGAAAACTGCTTTAGTTACTATTCATTGGAGTAAATTTACTGGACACTAAGGCCACTGAAACAATACAAGTGCTCTGTATGCCCTAGAGCTACCAATTTATTGATGGGGTTAACAATCTTTGGATGACAGCTTACTTTTCCTCTGAATCCAGTCTAAGGATCCCATTAAATATATTTCTAAACAACAACAAAAATGTCTACATGAGAGTATAAACCAATCTCAAATGCTCACTTTAAAGGACTGAACAAAGATGGACACTTCCTTCCAGGCAATGTCCAGACATACAAATTAAAGATTGAAGTCAATTGTCAAGATTTAATAGGTTAGGGGATCTGGCTTGAATTATGTTATTGATTGGCTTAAACTCTGACAATATTTTCTCAAAGTATTTCATTCATCAGATAGTCTATTTGCTACTTATTATTTACCAATCATTGGCATATATGTCAATGAAAAATGAAAACTCTTGATGAATTTGGAGTCTAGGGAGGGAGTTGGAAAAGCAGTCAATAGGACAAAGTACACAGGAGGAGCTCTAAACAGACCTCCATATAACCAATGTCTACTTATCCAATTTGCTAAATTAACAAACACTCTGTATTTCTTCTAGAAAACACACTGGCTAATGCCTAAGGGTAAGATGGATTCTTTTAGATAATACTCAACTCTCTGGTAGGCACATAGCTTCCGGTCCCACTAGTTGATTATGTACCCAAGCCAACTTAATTAAGCCAGCTATACTTATTTCTACAGCTACATAAATTAAGATTATCAACTGACAAATTTCAGTTCCACAAAGACAAGGGCTTTGTAATCCCCAAGTAACTACAATAGATTATACTCAATATTTATTATTGAAATGAATATAATTACAAAATATTTTTACTTACGCAAAAACTAAATGGAACATTTTAGAAATAATCAATAAATATAATAGCAAAAAAGATTCAAATATTTGGCCAGACAAATGTGAAACTTGGATAAAAATAATAAAAATCTTTAGCTCTCTAAGCAGGTTACATCACAGATATCTTTTAATTCTCATTCAAATATAAAGAAACTGAAACTGGAAATTATACAGTACACTAGCTCTGGCCAACAGAAAAATAATGAAACTCATATATGTAATCTAAAAATTTCTAATACCCACATTAAAAATATAAAGAAGGTAAAATTAACTTTAATGACATATTTTATTCAAACATGTCCCAAAGATTCCCATTTCAAGATCTAATAATATAAAATTCTTGAAATATTTCATATTATTTTTTCATACTAAGTCTTCAAAATCCTGTACGTATTTTACATTTACAGCACATCTCAATTCATGCTATCTACATTTCAAGTGCTCAGTAGCCACAAATGGCAAGTGTCTACAATATCAGCCATCTCAGATAAGGCAGTATAGACATGGTTTATATATAAAAGAGATTTATCTCATTCTACTCTGTGAATTTTTGCAGTATAGGTGTGATTTCTAGATCAAAGTACATTTTGTTTTGCCTATGGATGCCCGGTTGCTCCATCACCATTTGTTGAAAACGCTATCATTCTTTCATTGAAATGATTTTGCACCTTCATGAAAAATCAGTTGGGCATTTTGGTATGGATCTATTTCTGGGTTCTTTATTCAGTCCCATTGATCTATGTGATTATCCTCCTGTCAGTATCACAGTTTTGATTCCTATAGGTATATAGTAAGTCTTAATATCGGGTAGTGTGATTCCTCCTACTGTATTCTTCTTTTTCATGCTTTTAACCTATTCTAGGGACTTTCCATATAAATTTTAGAATACTCTTCTTTATGTCTACACAAAATCTTGTTGGGATTTTAACAGTAACTGCATTAAATCTTTAGATAAAATTGATAAGAAATTACATCTTTACTATGCTGAGCACTCCAATCCTTAAACAATGTATACCTTTCCACTTCTTTAGGTCTTTGATTTTTTTCATCATTATTTTGTAAATTTCAACATATAAGTCCTATACATATTTTGTTATGTTTATACTTATGTAATTAATTTTCTTTGGAATTACTGTAAATGGTTTTGTGTGTTAAATTCTGGTTTCTGCATGCTCACTTTCAGTACATAGACGTGTGACTGATTTCCATAGCGTTAAAAATTCATTTAAATTATTGCTAATTTCTCTTTAAATATTTGCAGTAATAGAGTGAATTTGTTTTTCAGGAGTTTTCTAGTTACAAATTCAATTTTTAATGGTTATAGGGTTATTCAGATTGTCTATGTCATCTTGCTTGAGTTTTGTAGTTTTGGGTTTCAAGAAATTGGTCCACTTCTAGGTAAAGTTGTTGTAAAGTTGCTCATAGTATGCCCTTATTATACTTTTAATGACTGCAGAATCTGTAGTTTCATTCCTGATATTGGTGCTTTGTGTCTCCATCTTTTCATTTCTGTCATTATTTCTAGAGTTTTATCAATGATACTGATTTTTTGTTTGGAAGAACTTGAGGTGTTTCAGGAAAATTGTATCTTTAAAGGAGGGCCAAGATTCAGTTAAGAAGATGGATAAAAATCCTTGAAAAAAAATCAAGAACATGCAAGTTTATAGTTAAGGCATCAAAGTGCACATTAGTGGATCACTTCACTAATGAGTCACAGTTCTCCAGATTTTGTTGTATACTCTTAACAAATTTAATGATACTGAAATAACTTCTGTAATTTTGGAAAACCCAGACCAGATGGATTGAGTACTTTCTCTTTAAACTCTCTCTCTCAGATGTCTAAATGCCTCAAAATGGAAATACACTACCCTCCTATATACACTACCAAATGTAAAATAGATAGCTAGTGGGAAGCAGCCACATAGCACAGGGAGATCAGCTCGGTGCTTTGTGACCAGCTAGAGGGGTGGGACAGGGAGGGTGGGACAGGGAGACGCAAGAGGGAAGAGATATGGGGATATATGTATATGTATAACTGATTCACTTCGTTATAAAGCAGAAACTAACACACCATTATAAAGCAATTATACTCCAATAAAAACGTTAAAAAAAAACTGGAAATACAACAGATGAGACCTGCTTATTGGAGAAGAGAAAGTGGCACGGGAATTTATTTTGACCCACTCTCTTGTTTGAAACCTCTGGGATTTAAGGGAAAAGTAGACACAAGATGTGTCTTACTTTTAATGTTAATGCCATGGTACAGCTGGGACTTGTCCTACATTTATTGAGAACTCTAATTTACGAAAACTAGATCCCAGCATTCTGAAAGCAGATTTGAGACCTCTAAAGCTATTTCTTTCACAGTTTTTTCCACTTTTGGTTACAGTCTAGCATATTGTCCTGATTCCTTTTTCTTTTTAAATCTATTCATAGGTTTCTCTTAATCCCTTAAAATCAGCTCCTCCTATGTATGTGATTATGCCTCCACACAGAGATCCCTCAAATGTCCGTCCATCTTGTACTTTTAGTAAATAGTGCAAAATAATTAAGAAACAAGTCATGTAATTTTCTGTAGAACTTTATCAAGTTAGAATAGTCAGATACACTTTTTTTCTGACAGATATATGGATATTGTTCATGAAACAGAAGAGAAAGTAAGAACATATTAGAAGAAAGAAATGACAGAAGGTGGTAGGACAGTGAAATAACATTTATGTAGTGCCTTATTATATTGTTGGTGATATGGTATGCACCAACCAACAATAAATAAGGGAGAGAATTTAGAACAAGGGGAAACAGTGGTTTGGTCCTCACCATTCCTTCACCACCCCCACGTATACCTATACAATTCTGGTTTCTCAAACAGCCAAAAAGAGTCAGCTTTCATGAAATAAACACTATTGGGAGAGACTACACTTTCGAGGTAGTATCCACTAAGATCTTACTCTGCATTTAACACTTTAGTACTAAGTATTTCACCAAGAACTAAAAACATGATTAGTCTAAAGTTGACTATATTTCTACCAAAGGGACTTAATCACATAATGTTAAATGTTACATGCACTTGCATATACAAATAACTTTTTCCCCCCAGAATATGCGCCATAAATAATTTTAAAAGAGAGAAGTCACCAGGTGACTGAGAGTATATACATTTAGATACTTGCCATAGGATAGATCCGATCAACATCATTCCTCTTCGAAGGTATAAAAACAATTTACTAAGAAGGGGCTTTAGAAATCACAAGTTCAAATATCATACGTAACACATATTATTTTTAAACCACAGAAAAAAACCAAGATTCAGTAAAGCCTGTATCTCTATTAGTTAAACATGCTAGTTAGTCCAAAACTTTATTTCAACACACTATTTTTTTCTACAACTCAGTCTGTACATCAATTTAGTTACAGTTTTCTATAACTCGGTCTCTAAATTTACTTAGAGAGAAAGTTTTTAACTTGAAGCCCAGAGGTCTTTGAATCTCCTAAAATATAAGCAAAAATATCATGTGTATATATATATATATATATATACCATTATCTGGAGGTTGGACTTAGTGCTCACATTTGATTTTCTTTAAAGGATCCACGATCATCTACTAATTAAAAACCACTTATTAATTTTTAAATATAAATGTATTTAATATTGGCCAAATGGCTACAATGTTTAAATATTTTTATCAAAAAGGTAATTGTATTTTATTTCCCTAAGTCTATGACTTGATAACTAGAAACCTTTATATTGTCTTGTGCCCAAAAATATACACAGATGCAAGAGAGATACAGAACAGAAAAGAATGAAAAATTGTACTTTATCTTCTCAATGGTAGAATGTGTGTATTCATTACTTTTGCTTCTTCTAGACATTAAAGTACATAATCTTATCTCATAAACAGTAGTCTATTCATATCGGCTTAATAGAATACCAGCTAAGAATGATAAGCTTGATGGAATGATAACATTATTAGATGCTGGAATTCTCAGAAGAACTTCACAATCCAAACAAGAGAATTAATATCAGTAAAATATTCCAAAGAGTAAAGAAAAAGTCATGATTTATCATAGTCTATTTAGGTTTCTGTTATTATTATGTTTTATAGCACAATAAGATCAGATAATTCATACGGTTTGCTCTATATTTCACCAAATCACTGCTGACTGCTTAATGTACAAAGTGCTAAAAATTCAAGACATTATGTCAGAATATAAGAGGGCAGAGGGAAAAGAGCTACAATGATGAATAATAATTAGCCCCTATTTCTAAGGACCTTAAACTCTAGTCGTGGAAGTATCTATACATATAAAAATGGTTGACATATATAACAGGATCAGCAACTATCAAAATAACATTTTAGATTCTCTAACCCTTGTAGAATTGGGAATGAGGGAATGACAAGAGTCCTCTCAGCTGACAATCAAGGGAAAAACAAGACAAGCAGAAGACATCTCACTTCTCAAAGGGACTGCTAATGGTTTTGAAATTCACCTCTTACGAATGCATCTTCTGTGCATATGCAGAGTGGTCAGGGAAAAGGAAGTTACTGAAGTAAGGAACGGTAGTGAGAAATGGTGAGTTTCCTGCACAGTGGAAAATGAAAGTCTCCCGTGAATACGAGGAACCAGAAAACTGAGAAATAAATGTTGCTGAAGACTTTTATATCTGCTTTAAAATTTTTAAGAAATTTAAGTACAAGATTACTAACTTTTCTTTTCATTACTGTTTTCCTGAAATGTGACATCTGTCTAAAATTGGACTGTGCGTGTCTAGATTTATAAGGCTTATATTTGCATATATTAACTTAATGCAGTATAACAACTAGATGAACAATGCAGATGAGATGTTTAGGTGAAGGAGATTAACAGTTTGTACTGGGATGGACAAGGAGGACTTGACTAAAGAATTAAGACTTAAATTTCATGATTCTCATGAAATCAGGTTAAGCTTAAAATATGGAAAAAGTAAAAAAAAAAAAAAGATGGGATGATTTAGGGTAGGATTCAAAGAAGAAAAAGAAAAAGGATGGGGATTAAAGATGATCACTTAAATACTAACATAAAATTGAGAAAGCCCTGTTATGAAATTCATGCATGAAATTCTGTCATGTCTATTGATCTGTTTTGAAAAAAAAAAAGTAGCCAGAAATATTCTCAGGTTGCCATGCTTTGAGTCATGTGGCCTCCAATCTTAACCGTATCTCCTCCCCTTCTTGTGGAAGTTATAAGACCTTGGCTCTCATGCACAGAAGTGTGTTCTATCTACTGTGGCTTTGAAATCAATCCATGTGGGGGCAACTGAAAGACCTTTTATAGTTGGAAGAGAACTGAAGAGCTGAGGAGAGCTTGATTCAGTACAGAAATCAAAATGGCTGCCTGAAATTCCACACCATGAGGCCAATATCCTCCAACTGTGCTTAAGGCACTTGGCTGGTAATACAGGAGCTAAACACAGGAGGAACAACTATTTCTTCCCTAGGGAAGGAGGGAAAGGAACCATATATTCAGCACCTGCTATATTATGCACTATATATTTTTGTCGTGCAATGGTCATAACAATATTATGATTTAGGAAATATTATTTTCACTCTATAGAAAAGTAGTACGATGAAGTGGAAATAACATGGACTTTAGAATCAGATATACCTGAATTTGAAATATAGATTAGCCTCTTAATAGTTCTGAGAAAGACATTTAAATTCTTTTAGTCACAGTTTCCTCGTTGATTAGACAGGGAAACATACTATCTTTTATTGTGAATGAACAAATATTCATTCTGCTCTGTTTTACAGTTAACTTTCATTGAAAGGCATAAATATAAGACAAATTTAGTGATTTATTTACTGCATATTATGTGTCAGGCCTTATTATATACGGTGACTTTTTCGTAAGTTAACTCATTTAATCCTCATTGAAACCAGGTGCAAAGGGGCTGGTTTTGTTCCCAGAATTTTACAGGTGAGGAAACAAAAGCTCAGAGATATGGGGAAATTTGTCTACAGTCTTAAAATGATTAAGTGGCAGAAGTGGCACGAGCCATTTGATGCTGTCATCTTAGAGAGCACCTGAGGAAGAACAAAGGGTAACAACACAGCTTGCATTTAATGAGTATCTAATGATGTCAGATTCTAGTATAATCACGCTATTGGAATCAGAATTTATGACAAAGGTAGGGTGATTATCCTTACTTTACAGATGTGAAAACTGAGGTGCATATATATTATGCAGTGAATAAATGGGAGAGCTAGAATTTGAATTGGAGGGACCTTCACCACTACTACACGCTGAGTTTGGATACTGCCATTAACAGTTCTGAAGTCCTGGCCATGTCACTTAATATCCCGCAGGCCTCAGTTTCTTTATCCATTAAATGTTGGTATGGATTGCATACTTTCAAGAATTGTAGAATTTTAAGAGCTGATGGAGGTCTAGAATTGTATTAGGTTACATTTATGAACTTGACACCCTCTCTATTTAATACTACTCACATATGCAGCTCTTCTAAACAGCTACCCCTCAAACTCTCATTTTTCCCCCATAATCTTTATAACAAATCTTATTACTATTACTTGCTTATTATCCATTCATCTGTTACTTCCTGCACATAAGCTGGGAACAAGGTGCAGCCTTCAACCTTGTGTCTTTCCAGCTATAAAGAGGAACTCTTTCTCTAACGCTCCTGATTTTCAACTACTCAGGCCAAGCCAACCCCTTCTCCACACCCACTTCACCCCTTGCCAAGATTCTTGTGTGATGAGTAACTCTGTCACCTAGTCTAGTTTTGCATGAGTCCGTGTCACACCCTGTTTCTGTTCAGCACTTTTTTAGCTCTAAGATTTCTAATCTGGAGGCTTCTGTTTTTGAATTGGACCTGCACTAATTCAGGCTGTCAAGAAGTTTGTGTCCTGAAAATTCCCCTGAGTCAGAAGAACAAATATTTTGTATAAATAGAAACTCAGATGAAATAGGGTAGAGAGTTGACATAAACAAGAGGAACCTGCTATTAGAAGTATCTAGAAGATGTAGTTACCTACAAAGGATTCATGGCTTCACCAGAGAACAGGCACATAGGCACTGAAAGATGAGTACAGAAAAGTGTGTGTGTGTGAGTGTGTGCGTGCGCGTGTGTGTGAGAGTGTGTTAAGTGTTGATGAACAGCATTTGTAAGTGGAGGGACAGTAGTGAGTAGGAGGGGAATGATAAAGACAAACGTCATTCATTTTCACTTGTATGGCATTGATAATTTTGATAAGATTATAACTTGCTGATACTTTCTCTAGCAAAAGGCTATTTTACCATTATTCCCTATTATCCATATCTAACTAACCCTCGCCCTTACCACCTGCTCCCTCAAAAAAAAAAAAAAAAAACAATAACTTAGGACCTCAATTTGAATCCTCAATGTCATACCCTCCACAGATACATACACTTACACATATATTATATATATAAATGCTCATGCAATTTTTGTCTTCCTTTTCTATTAGTCCATGTCATTTCCCAACTTTGAACAGAGATACTTGCAGAACTATGGAGAGGTTACCAAAAAAGGAACGTAAATTTTAATGGATCAATTTAATGTTATGGATATATTTTGAGCATTTACTCTGTGCAAGTTGTTATGACAAAAGCTGTCAGTGAGGTTATTACTTTCCAGGAGAAACCTTTTATGTGCAAAACAGAGTACAGAATCACAGACATTTCAAACCAGAAGGAACCACTATATTCCCAAAGGTAGAGAAGTTAGGATGGAGACATAAAAATAAGGCTTCATAATTCTGAATAGTTTCAACTATACTAAAATCTCTCTCTCACCCCTCTTTTTTAAGATAAAGTTTTAAGTGTATCATACATTGAGCGACAGGTATGTTCGGGTAATTTTGGTTTCTTATTAAGACTCTTACTTCAGAGTTCCTACAAGCAGAGTTCGAGACAAGGGTACTTGCACCAATGATATATTGAGGAAGCGCTTGAAAGAGTGAGGGTGTGAAGGGACTGGCGTAGGGGAAGGGAAAACTAAACCAGGATGAGGTTCTAGTTGGAGACCAATTTCAACATGATCCCAACGGGTGCTCTGGAGCACCAACTGCAGCACAGATTTGGTCCCACCTTGTGGCAACGGGGTTGGGCTTTCGTACCCTCCCACCTGTTAGTCACTGGCTTCAAGTTGACCTGGGATGAGGGACATGTGGCCTTCAGGCTCATGGCACCCTTTAGGGCAAAGGCAATTCTCCAGGGAAGGAGGTCGCTGTGAGCAGCCAGCACTTTCAGCAGCTAAGGGATGGGGGCACTGACTTGGTAAAGGGGACTTTGGTAGAACATCACCAGCGCCCACTAGTGCCAGCAAAGAGAACCAATTTGTTTTGAAGACAGTATACAGAGAGAAATATTTTATGTTTTCTTTGGTCTCATGGTATTAAAAATGTTTTTAAACTTATGGCTTCTTTAGATGAAAAACTCATACAGATTATTGGGCAAAATGTTGAACAGATGTATCAGTATCTCCAAGGCTTCCAAACTGGAATTTTATAGAAAATTTGAGCTACGATTCACACATATTTAGTAACAACTTAGTAACATGGATTTATGCCCTCAGAGAAAGGAAATCAGAATGCTCAAAAGTATTGTTACCAGAGATTTAAACAAAACTTTCAACACCAATTGCAACAGAAGAATGAATTTGACTATTTTCACATAGTCTACTACAAGTCAAAGTAGGCAAAGAATCCAGTGGAACTTAGGGGAAACCTGTTCAAAGGGAGCTGACTCAGCTTGAACATGTACTATTTTTACTCGGCTGGATTCCTTTTTCTTGCCACCTGGAAAGAGACTGTAGGTCCAGCAGCCATCTTAGACCATGATGTAACTTTGAGAATGGAAGGCACCATAGCAAGATGGAAGGTTCCTGGGTCCCTGAGGACCATGGTCCTGCTCTGCCAGCAATGTACTGCTTACAACTGGACCTGTTTCTTGTGACAGAGCAATAAATCTCTCTTACTTAACCCACCACTATTTCAGGTTTTCTGTTACTTGCAGCCAAACCTGATTCTAATTTGATGCAGATATTTTGTTTTAATTAAAAATGTAAAATTTACCATGATCGCTTTTTGCTGTACCTCAATTTCTCCCATACAATGAGTAAACCACACTGTCAAAATACCATGTCATTCATTTTAAATAAAAAGGTTTATAAATAAAAATCAAACGACAAAAATCTCATAAATTAATGCGAATGTGTAGCACATTTTCATCACACAGGTGCAAATTAAATTGGACTGCTCTACCAGAATAAAGATCCTCTGCTTGTTTTGAAGTGAAAAGCATCATGTAACTTTTAGTGCTGCATTTCTTTGAAAAGTACCAAATCTCTTTTCTAAGTCACTCCGGTCTCCCTGAATGTAAGGTATTCATTACTACTGGGATAAAAACAGAATGTTGAGGGTCACATGATGCAGGCAGGGCAGCTGAGATTTCAACTCAAGGTTAGTCACTGGACCCTTAGGCAGCCAAATAGTGCTTATTGCCAAACTGACTGATGCCTGTAGCCTTTAAATAAGGAGACAGAACTATGATTAAATTTTACCCTTAAAAGCTACTTCATACTCTAATACACAGGCTATATCCCATTAAAATCTTAACAAGGTAGAAAAACTGACTTCATAAATAGTTACGGAAAATTGGAGTACAGTCTGAAGTTATCCAAAATCATCAATAGGGAACCATAAATATTTGAAATTAGATAATAAATATGTACTTTCAAAGGATGGCAATTTTAAAACAGTAACTTACATCGGTGCTAAATGGGGGATTTAATGTAACTATCAGAGTAATCAGTGTTAGATGCTGAAATATGAAAAGTTATTTGGGTCTCTAGATGACAAACTTAACAGAAAAGGTGGGTGATTGTAGAAATTTTACTATACAATTTCTACATTTATGTGTCTAATTTAGAAACTGAATAAAGGGTAGAAGATAACACAAAAATTCTAAAACAAATGTTTCAGTAGCCAAAAAGGAAAGCAAATCAGCATACTGAAACTACTATAATCTGAGAAATGTATTACCACCTAAGAAAAGTACCACATCATTCGTCTACACTGTTAATTATTCTGAAGGAGACGCATCACCTGTTTAAACATCTAAGTAATATATAATCAAACAAACAAATCTCCTGGGGTAATCATATTTACCACATACTTTTTAAGGGAAAATAAACATGGTTCTGTTTATATAAATTTAACATTTGAATAACTTCCCCAAACAATTTACTCTATCTCCAAATATTTTCTTTATGAACAAATATGTTCCTATATTCCTGGACTACAGAAATAATTACCAAAGATAGCAGGGTATCTATTTGAAATGACTGAAAGCACAATATTTTTCTTGTATCTATGAGGTTTACTGAGTACACTCTCACCCATACATACAGTATTGGGCATACAGTGAATTATAGTTTTATTATGCATACTACACATTTCACCTTCTTCTTCATTACCATGTTTGTCTTGGCCTACCCCCTGCTCTTCTCTGATGGTGTTGGATAGGGCCTACCTCACTCCTGCTTTCAGGAGTGGGCATATGATGGAACAAGCCCATGGAACATTGTACTCCCAAACTGTTAATTGGTTTAGGAATGTGTAGGTGATTTTATGAGCGTCAATCAAAGTAATCCTGGGTCTTCTTTGGGGAGAATGATGTTTTTGTTTCCTGTTGGAATTGAGGTACAATAATATAAGCCTGAGACTAATATGGATGCCATATTGACAGAGAATGCCCAAAACTGGAAAGCAAAGGTGAGAGAGGGTGAGAGACATACTGGGCCAGATGGTATTACTTGGGCTCATGAATCTAACTGTGCCTGAAATAAGTCCTACCTCTTCACTTTTTACTTATGAGTCAGTAAAGCTACTTCTTTTTCCCCCTTAAACTAGTTTGCTGCTTTTTTGTCACTTATAACTGAAATAGTTCTGACCTACACTTATGTATTTATGTGTAGGTTTATAGAGATTAAAAGATAGACATAGATTCTAATGATGTAATTGACTAAAAATGAAATTGGTCCAATTATTTAAACTTTCAGCACCTCAGTTTCCTTTCTGAAAAGTGAAGAATTCGATTACATGACCAATATTTTTTTCTTAAATCTGAACACACTGGGCCCAGTCATTTGATGTTGATGAATGAACAATTGGAGGCATTTAAATTTGGAAGCAAGTTAGATTCACCTTGGTATCTTTATAATCCTAGGCCTGAGAAATAACAGCTATAAAAAAATATAACTGGTCTCTATATCAGACAATGGGTACCAATTTTTGTACTGAGGTAACATTGGTTTTAACATTATATAAGTTTCACGTGTACAACACTGTATTTCGACTTCTGTATACACTACAGTGTGCTCATCACCAAAAGTTTAGTTTAACATAGGTAACTATAGGGGCTAGCTAGTAAACCTTGGTCTAGGTTTAACAGTGAGCCCAGAGAGGTAGCATGCTGTGGTACATAACAGCAAGGGCTATGAAATAGGAGGCCTGGGTTTGTAAGCCTAGTTCTAACTTAGATTTCCTTATCTGTAAAATGGGAGTAGTAATAGCTCCCTTGCAGGCCTGTCCTAAGAATGTACTCATATAATGTATTTAAAGCTCTCACCACAGTATTTGCCACAAAGTAAGTGCTCAAAACTTGCTGTATGTTGTAATTATCTGCAGAGTTATTATAATGACTAAAGTGCTTGAAAAAATGTAATTCCCTCTGGCATGAACATTAATCTGCAGATGTTTCAAAAAATACTATGTACTGCAAGTTGTTTAAAAAAACACAACTCTCAGCATATCAGGTCCATTCAACCTTTGTGAGATCCTGCTTATGACTGCTAACCCAATATTTTCTACACTGTCTCACACATTGCCTGTTATTTCTGGACAGGAAAATAAATAAGTAAATAAGCACCCATCTGGTAGAGTATTTCTCCACCTATATATGAACCAGAAATGCCAAACGTTTCTAATGTGTATTCTCCAGATGCAATAATTATCCTCTTCAGTTAAACCACTGATTACTATGGAAAATACTGTCAGCTAACCATATACCCCCAAATGTGTATCTATGAAAGGGAAAAAAATTTAAATCGCAAAACAAAACCCTGAACACATTCCAAAACAGAAGTCATATCTTTGATGGATTCATAGAGAAGACTGTACTTATTTTCATTTGATAAGAGATACTTGCTTTTATACAATAAAAATGTTTAAAACTACTTCTCCGATTTCTGGTTCTTAAAGTGGCAAACTTATGAAACAGTGATTTAATCACACATTAATAATAGCAAGCAGAAAAGGAGAAGAGTGAAAAAACCACTCTGCAACTGATATTATAGAATGAATATTTTCCTGATTTGTATAAAGATACCAGTTGGACCTTAATACATTTACAAGATGCAACAATTAACTAGTATTTGCATTTTAATTCACACAACCTGTTTGTATGAGAAAGAAGCCTATTAAGGAAAACATGCCATGAAAAACTAAATTTTTGTGCTCAAAATAATTTTGTAAGGCTAACAATAATCATTTAAAGAAGGATGAGAATCTGAACCTTTAACAAAAACCCAGTGTTTTAATTTACAGTATATTTGAAAGACATTAAGAATGAGTTTTTTTTTTTTTTTTCCTGAAAGAAATGTATGTAATCCAAATCCTAGTTTCAAACTGAAGATGCTAGAATATAAAGAATGTAGAGGTGATACTTTTACACAATGATGTTAGGGGCAAGAGTCTACCTTTATACTGACAGGACTGAAAGTATTACTTCCTGAGTGCTTCCAAAGGTATATTTAAAACTCTTAAATTCTACTAAATTAAGTAAATAAAATTCTAGTTAGCCATTTAAACAGGATATTATTGCTTTGATAATTAAAAAAAAAAACCCTTTAGTGACAATCACTCTAAAATCAGCTCGAGAAATATATATTTTATGGGCAAGGTGGCGGGATTTAGGAGAGAAGAAAAATTTCCTAGGGTCCAAGTGATCGATTGGGGTGACAGTCTGAAATTACCTTCAGCAGTGTTGACAACTAAACTCAGCACTTGCTGTTTCTACAGGTGTACACACTCAGGCCCACCTCCGCTTGTTGTCAAAAGCAAGGAGAAAGACAGGCAGTCCCCACAAAGCTGCGCCTCTGGCTGCCACTACAAAAAAGTCAGGCTGGCTATTTTTAGGTTTGGGGTAGGCGCTCAGCCAAAGCTCAGCAGCACCACCACCAGAGCCTGGGCTCCACCGGCCTCCCATCTGCCTGCCTACTCACCCCAACCCTACATTCTGTTTCCTGTGGTCCCCGAACCACCTGTGGCTTTCATCATCTTGCTCAAAGGTCTCCATTTTTGTGCCTGTCATGGTGCCTCTCCTGTTTTTATGTTTCTGTCTCAGTTAGCTCTAGACCTTGAAGCCATGAAATTTTCCTCCTTAGCACCTACACCGAAATAAGGGGAAAAAAATCAGAAACACTCTGCAGCTGCTTCCATAAAGAAAACAGTGGATTTAATTTGCTCATGATATGTCCTTCACTTCACTAAGCCTCTAAGTCATGGTCATTGCTATCACTGTGATGAAATGCAAGAGGGAAGCGAATGCTTGTAATATAAAGGGTGGCAGGTAAAACAATCAATGTGGAAAGGAGGAAGAAACTGACAACTGTGTTTTGATAATTTAAAGGAAGCCAGGAAAGGGAGCTGGGAAGTCTGATATTCAATGGTGTGCATTATTTTACGTTGGTTGAACACTGATGCAGAAAACCAATATGTCTCGGAGTGTGCATGCACGTAGTGTTGCTGTGTGCTAGCATAATCTCAATCGGTTTGTGTCATTTCCAGGTGGAAAGCTGTGCTTTAATGAAAGAAATTATTCTATGTTAAACCTTGCTTTCTCCTCATAGCTCTCTGTAATTTGTAAACTGAAGTACATGCACCCATTTATATTATACTCTTAGGTACTGCTGTCAAAACTAATAAAAACACTTCTCTTTTTTTTTTTAAATGTTTTGTTGTGAACTGACATGAACATTTATATATGAACTATGATTCTGAAAACTAGGGTACAGTTACAAAATTAATAAGGAATCTAGGTCAAACAAAAGCAAAGCCAAACCTTGATTTTATAGAACTGTTTTATCTCCATGCAGTCATTCGAAATGACTGCTTAAATTATGTGAAATAATTATTTAGAAAATGCATTTTAATGTGTCCCTATAAATGTAATTTTATATGCCTAAAGTAAAAAAAATAATAACAGAAGAAAAATTGATATTTTATTTCCTATTTTAATTTTTATCCCCAGAACTGCAACCCAAATTCAATATGGCACATGCAATTGCAAGAATTTATTCTCAGGGAACCAGTATTGTTCGGAGATCAGCCTGGTTCATAATTATCTCTCATGAATGAAGAGTTTGCCAAAAATAATATACTGTGTCTTTCTCTTGGGCCAGTAATTGAAAATTATTGTACTTCAGAGAAAAACATAACTAGAAGAGGAAATCCAATAAAATGATATGGTCATTATGCCTCTACAAAAACTTTTTTAATATTTTAAAAATGTATTACTTACATATATATATGTATATACATATATGTGTGTGTGTGTGTGTGTGTGTGTGTGTGTGTGTATACACATGCAAACACTCAAACTCAGGAGCTAATTTTAGAGCAGAGGTCAAAATCTCATGTCTGCCACTTACAATGATGTGACCTTGAGAACGTTGCTTAAACTCTGTGTGCTTTAGTTTTTTCATCTCTAAAGTGAGGATGAGCATTTCTCATGATCTGGTTAAGAGTATCAAATGAGGCGCACACATCTGTACTCCCCCAGGGTTCTCTTATCCTTTTGTTGTTAGTATATGCATTCCCTCTGTAATCTTCTTCTCTTCTGTAATTTCAACTACTATCAACCCCACGTAGATGATTCTCAAATATTTCTAACTCTTTTCTTAGCTTCAGTCCTCTATCCCAAATGCCTGTACAATACACCCACCTGGATAGCACATCAACAATTCCCAGTTAATGTCTGAAAACAAACAACCATCTCCCCACTGCTCTCTAATTTTGATCCTATTCCTGGTTTCTCTGCTTTTGCTCATGTTACCATCATCTTCCCAATTATCAAGGCTGATTAGCTCTTTTTAAGAATCTCAAAATATGCTTCATAAAACATTAGACACAGTGGCTTCTATTGACTGTATGCAGAAGGAGTTCCATGGTTAAATGAGTTTGGGAAACTGAGTTAAAAATTTATCTTTACTGCAGGATTCCAAAGCACCTTGCATACACACTGTGAAACTCTACAGTAGACAGCATTTTCCTAACTTATAGGACTACAGAAATCTTTTTTTTTTTTTTGAGGGGTGGGGAAAAACAGAGGGATCCCACATTGAATAATTAGTGTTCCATAGAGCCTTCTTCGAGGATTGCCATCATGGGTGTCTGCTATCACTATTCCCTTTCCTCATCTCCCACAATTTACCAGTCACTCATTACTAAACAATATTGGTTCTCCTTGTTGAATTCCTGGCTCATTCTGAGCCACCTCCTCTATAAGTCTGGCCTGGACTACATGTATGTTTTCCATCTACTACATTTTCTTATTCTGTCATCTCAAACTCTCAATTCTGTATTTTCTGTACAACTGAGATCTATTTTGCTGTAAGAGACAAAAAGATGTATAAGACATGATCTTTATTGTTATAGAATTCATGGGAGACAGCAATGGGCACACAGAGTTCAAATACTTGCTCAATACCACAAGCACACAAGCCTCTTAGATAGCCTCATACACCAGAGTGCAGACAAAAGAAGCAAGAAGAACTACAATCCTGCAGCCTGTGGAACAAAAACCACATTCACAGAAGGACGGACAAGATGAAAAGGCAGAGGGCTATGTACCAGATGAAGGAACAAGATAAAACCCCAGAAAAACAACTAAATGAAGTGGAGATAGGCAAACTTCCAGAAAAAGAATTCAGAATAATGATAGTGAAGATGATCCAGGACCTCGGAAATAGAATGGAGGAAAAGATGCAAGAAATGTTTAACAAAGACCTAGAAAAATTAAAAAACAAACAAACAGAGTTGAACAATACAATAACTGAAATGAAAAATACACTAGAAGGAATCAATAGCAGAGTAACTGAGGCAGAAGAACAAATAAGTGATCTGGAAGACAGAATGGTGGAATTCACAGCCGCAGAACAGAATAAAGAAAAAAGAATGAAAAGAAATGAAGACAGCCTAAGAGACCTCTGGAACAACATTAAAGGCAACAACATTCACATTATAGGGGTCCCAGAAGGAGAAGAGAGAGAGAAAGGACCTGAGAAAATATTTGAAGAGATTATAGGCAAAAACTTCCCTAACACGGAAAAGGAAATAGCCACCCAAGTCCAGGAAGCGCAGAGAGTCCCAGGCAGGATAAACCCAAGGAAAAACACACCGAGACACATAGTAATCAAACTGACAAAAATTATAGACAAAGAAAAATAATTGAAAGCACCAAGGGAAAAACGACAAATAACATACAAGGGAATTCCCATAAAGTTAACAGCTGATTTCTCAGCAGAAACTCTATAAGCCAGAAGGGAGTGGTATGATATATTTAAAGTGATGAAAGGGAAGAACCTACAACCAAGATTACTCTACCCAGCAAGGATCTCATTTAGATTCGATGGAGAAATCAAAAGCTTTACAGACAAGCAAAAACTAAGAGAATTCAGCACCACCAAACCAGCTCTACAACAAATGCTAAAGGAACTTCTCTAAGTGGGAAACACAAGAGAAGAAAAGGATCAACAAAAACAAACCCATAACAATTAAGAAAATGGTAATAGGAACATACATAGCGATAATTACCTTAAACATGATTGGATTAAATGCTCCAACCAAAAGACACAGGCTCACTGAATGGATACAAAAACAAGACCCATATATATGCGGTCTACAAGAGACCCACTTAAGATCTAGGGACACATACAGACTGAAAGTGAGGGGATAGAAAAAGGTACTCCATGCAAATGGAAATCAAAAGAAAGCTGGAGTAGCAATACTCATATCAGACAAAATAGACTTTAAAATAAAGAATGTTACAAGAGACAAGGAAGGACACTACATAATGATCAAGGGATCAATCCAAGAAGCAGATATAACAATTATAAATATATATGCACCCAACTTAGGAGCACCTCAATACATAAGGCAACTGCTAACAGCTATAAAAGAGGAAATCGACAGTAACACAATAATAGTGGGGGACTTTAACAGCTCACTTACCCCAACGGACAGATCACCCAAACAGAAAATTAATAAGGAAACAGAAGCTTTAAATGACACAGGAGACCAGATAGATTTAATTGATATTTATAGGATATTCCATCCAAAAACAGCAGCTTACACTTTCTTCTCAAGTGCACACGGAACATTCTCCGGGATAGATCACATCTTGGGTCACAAATCAAGCCTCAGTAAATTTAAGAAAATTGAAATCATATCAAGCATCTTTTCTGACCACAATGCTATGAGATTAGAAATCAATTACAGGGGAAAAAAACATAAAAATCACAAACACATGGAGGCTAAACAATACATTACTGAATAACCAAGAGATCACTGAAGAAATCAAAGAGGAAATCAAAAAATACCTAGAGACAAATGACAATGAAAACATGACGATCCAAAACCTATGGGATGCAGCAAAAGCAGTTCTAAGAGGGAAGTTTATAGCAATACAAGCCTACCTCAAGAAACAAGAAAAGTCTCAAATAAACTATCTAACTTTACACCTAAAGGAACTAGAGAAAGAAGAACAAGCAAAACCCAAAGTTAGTAGAAGGAAAGAAATCATAAAGATCAGAGTAGAAATAAATGAAATAGAAACAAAGAAAACAGTAGCAAAGATCGATAAAACTAAAAGCTGGTTCTTTGAGAAGATAAACAAAATTGATAAACCTTTATCCAGACTCATCAAGAAAAAGAGGGAGAGGACTCAAATCAATAAAATTAGAAATGAAAAAGGAGAAGTTACAACAGACACCGCAGAAATACAAAGACTCCTAAGAGACTCCTACAAGCAACCCTAGGCCAATAAAATGGACAACCTGGAAGAAATGGACAAATTCTTAGAAAGGTATAACCTTCCAAGACTGAACCAAGAAGAAATAGAAAATGTGAACAGACCAATCACAAGTAAGGAAATTGAAACTGTGATTAAAAATCTTCCAACAAACAAAAGTCCAGGACCAGATGGCTTCACAGGTGAATTCTATCAAACATTTAGGGAAGAGCTAACACCCATCCTTCTGAAACTCTTCCAGAAAACTGCAGAGGAAGGAACACTCCCAAACTCATTCTAGGAGGCCACCATCACCCTGATACCAAAACCAGACAAAGATACTACAAGAAAAGAAAATTACAGACCAATATCACTGATAAATATAGATGCAAAAATCCTCAGCAAAATACTAGCAAACAGAATCCAACAACACATTGAAAGGATCATACACCATGATCAAGTGGGATTTACCCCAGGGATGCAAGGATTCTTTAATATATGCAAATCAATCAACGTGATACACCATATTAACAAATTGAAGAATAAAAACCATATGATCATCTCAATAGATGCAGAAAAAGCTTTTGACAAGATACAACACCCATTTATGATAAAAACTCTCTAGAAAGTGGGCATAGAGGGAACCTACCTCAACATAATAAAGGCCTTAAAAAAAAAAACCCACAAGCATAGGCATTCCACATGAGTGTCATAAATAAAGAAATTGCGATCAACGTTTATATGAAAAAAAAGTTAAACCAGGATTTTCAGGAAGGTAGGAACAGCATGATATTAGTCCAGGAACTTCTAAATGAAATACTCTACAATATTTTTCTACAATGAAGCCTATTTTCTTCTCATCTTAAACTAAATTTAAAATAGAATTAAAAATTTTATAATAAAATACTAATTGGAGAAAGTTTGGGATGTGCAATTAGAAATACTGAAATAACCTACAGTATAATCTCACTCTATATAAATCTTCTGTTAATTAAGGGTGAAGTTTTATTTTGGCTCTCTGACTTGTCTCCAAGTCAACAATTCCAAAGATTTATCTTCTAGAGCTACAGTTTTCTAATAATAATGCTAATAAAATATTCCAAAAGCTTAAGGAAAAAAAGATATTATGGCTAAATTTTAAAAATCTGATTACTTTTTGTTCACAAGATTTTGCTTTTCATTTCCATATATCTTAAACATGCACATCATGCAAACTGATATGAAAGCTATACACTCAAATAGCTTAAGCTGAACTTAGCGATGTATAGTTTATGGAGGAAAACCTTATTAAAATGGAATCTACTTCTTAATTTCCAAAGTAATCTGTAACAATTGACCATATATTTAACATCACTGAATGTCTAAATCTGTGCACACATTAGAATATTTCTGTGATTTACACAGCTTGTAATATATAGTATCCACCAATATTGTTGCTCAGAGTAATGACATGACTCAAAAATATATTTATTCCAGTAAGTGGAAAGATCTATATTAATCATAATAAGCATTCCATAAACATTTCTTTCCCAATATTGCATCCACATTTCTTGGCCTCCAAGGGTTTACATTCTTCATTCTGTGAATAGGGATTTATTAAAATGGTAATAAATGGTAGTGGAAAAGTAATTTCTACAATACGGTAACTTCTGTTTTAGAGATACACGTAAGGCACCAATAGGGCTACATTCAAGTCTGTCTAAGCCAGAGGAAATTTAGGAATTTTAGTTAGAGGAAATTTAGTAATTTACTGTGCAAACAAGAGAGGAAAGGGACAAATCAAAGTGTATGTACAAATGCAGAGATGAGAGTGAGGATGTCATTTTCCAGAAAACTAAAATAGTCTAGCATAGCTGGAAAGTGTGGTGTATAGGTAGCGGACAACATGAAGTAGGATGAATACACACAGGCCCAGTTATGGGGCTTTTGAAATTTATCTATTTTTAATTCTGGGAGTGATAGTTTTGACTTACTAATTCCCTGGTCTTTTCTAATTCTGTTTGTTGTAGTTTTTTTGTGCATATATAGAAAACTGGAAGATAGACGATTGCTACAGAAATAATTTTTTTAAAATAACCAGGCCTGATATCTATAAACATATATATGTTTTTTTGTACATCACTCTATATGTGCATATACATGAATTACATATATACATATATAATTACTGAATATTTAACCTACAATCAAATGAACTTATTACTCTGTATGAAGATGTGGAGACTCTGAAAGCAGTATAACATACCACCTTGACCCATATACCACGGACTTTTTCTAACTATACAGTTATATAGCAGAGTGGTATGATGTGAAAATCATCAGCTACGAACCACCTGGGTTTTATTTAGTTCTGGCTTTGTATCTAACTAGCTATGAGAATTGGAATCTCACTTTTGATATCTGTAAAATAAGGGCTTAGAAAACATTCTCCAGGTCTTTTCCGGCTGTTATGGTCTATGATTGTGTTATTCACCACAGGGTGTCAAGCTAGCGAAATAGCAAAACCAGACCAAATACCGGGTTTCCTTTAGCCGTATCTATCATCTATCTGTCTACATCATCTTTTAAAATCTTCAGTCTTCTCAAAGCAGTTTTTAATCTCTCCTGTTGTCCACTTTTCTAGCCCATTTTTTTCTTTTTCTGACCACGTTCTCTTTATTCTCCTACAGTTCTTTTGCCCTCTGTTGCTTTGTGGTTCCAAATTGCTAACTGTCTCGTGCACAAAGGATTCATTTGCACTACAACCACACTTCCAACAGTCCTCATTAACTCAGGGGGGGAAAAAAACCCTCTCAAGCAACTGAATCCTTGTAGCAGGTGGGATTAGAAAACCATTTCCCACGGATCTGACTGGTTCACAGAAAGAGTGAGAAGAGAACAGCAAAGAACTGAGTCATCTTCCTTTTCCCCATATTCCACTCAGAGGCCAATCTCTTTTGCTCTCAAAACTGTTTTTTGACATGGTTTCTTGTTACAGGCTGAACTGTGTCCCTCTAAATTTCATGGTGAAGTCCTAAACCCCAGTACTTAAGAAGGTGACTATACTTGGAGATAGGGTATTTAAAGAGGTAATTGAGGTTAAATGTGAGGTCATTAAGGTGGGCCCTAATCTAAATGACTAGTGTCCTTATAAGAAGAGGAGGTTAGGACAGAAACATGTACAGAACAAAGACCAAGTGCGTACTGAAGGAGAAAACAGCCTCTACAAGCCAAGGAGAGAGGCCTCAGAAGAAATCAACCCTCCCAACACCCTGGTCTCATATGTCTGGTCTCCAGAACCGTGACAAAATTAATTTCTGTTGTTTAAGCCACCCAATCTGCCATGGTATTTTGTTATGGTAGCCCTAGCAAACGAATAGACAATATACTTATCACCCTCCATTTAGAATGTTTTGTGTTTGAATTAAGATCATTCCCATTTTCCTGTTGGACATACATACACATACACACACACACACACACACACACACACACACACACACACAGATGCAGATATATAGATAGATAGATAGATAGAGAGAGAGACACACACAGATATATATATTCTTGATACTAGAACACAAAAAGATGATTAACTATAATGAGAGTGTTAAATGGACTCAGTTCCTCATATGCCTTTAGATATTCACTTATTTATTAAAAAAGCATTAACTGAATATCTTTATGTTCTAAGCCTTATGCTTATTTCTAGGTACAGGGTGGGGGGAGCACAACAATAAAATAACACTACCACCATAATAATGATAAATCAAACACACATCCCTGTCCTCAAGGAATTTAAATTCTAAAATTAAAATAAAGTAACTGACAAAATATAGCAAAAGATGTGCATTTTAAAAGAGTTATGCCATGGGAACACTTTGAACTGGTACCTCCCCTTGTCTGGTGGAGTGAAGGGGACTGGGGAGAAGGGGTTAGGAGAGGATTTCTCGGGGGATGTAATGGAAATCCAGCTTTAATGAATAAAGATTTTTGGTAAGGAGAAGAGGGGTAAAGGGGGAGGCATTTCAAGAAAATGTAGATCTGACAACATGAGAGCATGGCGTTTGGGGGCTCCCACCTAGGACCCTCTGGCTAAAGGGCTAGAAATAGGAGGTAAGGAGAGTGGTGAGAAAAGAAGGAGTAGTAAGCTGGGTCCAGATAACACATGACCTTGCACATTCCATGGAATTGACAGCAGTCTATAGCAGCGAAAAATATTTTCCAATTTGTGAGTTAGGGTCAATTTTAAGCTTGTCACCTGTAATAATAATCTCTTTGAAGGAATGAAGTTCTCCTATATTCATTTGTACTAATCAGTATCTTTCAGTGCGAGATGAATGTGAATTTTACCTAACTTCTAATTTCCTTTAGGAATCTAAACTCATTCAATATTTTCACAAGATGATAACTATAATCAAAGCAGAGAGCTTTATTTCATCTAACAAAGAGCAGTCCTTCACAAAGGAATTGCAAATACCCTAATTAATGATTATTCTAATTGTTCTCCCTGTTGGAAGACACTACTTCCTGTTTTGTGTTTAGCCAGGATAAATAAACTATGGTATCACCATCCCTCTAGTACAGGATGTGAACTGTTTTATATAACATATTATTACTATAAAGTTTGTCTTATATTCAAAACCCAGTCTTCTGACAGGATTTATAAATGGCGCCACCCTGCCCCCCCATGCTGGGCTTTGCACTATGATGAAGTGTGTACGTGTTTTGTGCTTCTGTGAGCTCAATTTGTAACTATACAACCCTCCTGAAGGAAATGGCTAAACATTAGGTCTAATTTCTGTCTTTAAGGTTACCTAAAGTAATCGACTGGACATTTAAAAATTATTGTTTTTTTCTATACATGTAAGCATTCTGGCAATTTCTAAAAGGATATAAATACAAATATATACAGTATAAACCTCTATTTGCCCAAGTCAGAAACTAGGAAGTCAATACTGACATTTTTTTCTCTGTAACCCTTCTCTCCTTCCTCATTACCTAGTCAAATTCCATTAATAAGTTTTACCAATTAAATATCTAAATATTTCTCAATTGCATTCTAGCTTTTCCATTCCTAATTCCCTACTAAGGCTCTTATTTGGGATATAACCACAACCTTCTTATACCTGCCTCCAGAACAGTGGCTCAACACAATCTGCCCCTGGTGTGTTTTTCAGTTATACTTTAAATGGTGGAAAAGCAGGGTTATAAATATGCACACAATTTTTAAAGCTCCCCAGGTGATTCTAAAGTGCAACCTAGGCTCAGTGCTCTAAGTCAGGGGTTCTCAATGTGTGGTCCCTGGATCAGAGACCTAAGCATCAGCCTGGAAACTTCTAAAAATGCAAATTATTGGGCCCCACCTCAGATAGACTGTGAGTGGAGCCCAGCAATCTGTGTTTTGATGATCATCAAGTAACTCCCATGGAGGCTCAAGATGAAAAACCACTGCTATTAAAAACCACTGCTAAAGACCACTGTGGGGGTTATACTCCCCCCGCACATTGCTCCAATTCAAGATACATCAAGACGGTCTCACAGTCTTCTCCAAACGTTAAGGACTAAAGTGTAAATATTAGATTGTACTAATTCCCTGCTCAGCGTTATTCACTGGCATATGACTCTAACTTGTATTTCGGCTGTGCCATATCATTGGGTCTATGATCTGACAAATACCTACTTATTTAATTTCCTAAATACACTACAGTTACTCCACATTCTTGTACATGCTGTTCCCTCTATCTTGAATGTCCTGACAAATTCTCTTCCTCCATTAAGCCTCAGCCCAATTCATTCCACTTTTTTGAAAAGTCTTCTTGGATCTCCCTGCAGACTAAGGTGTTCCTTTCCACATGCTACGGCTGCAACTTGTATAAACCTACATCATAGCAATCTCCATACTTTATTGTACTTGTTACTTATATAATTTTATCCTCTTTTGGGGGGACAGAAACTATGTTTTCCTCGACTTTACAATTACTGTGTTCTAAATTGTAACATTTCCTACATTTACTGTGATGTAATATTTTCGATGTTGCCTGAAATTCAGTATGTGTTGGAAGAAAGGGAGGGAGGAAGGAAGGAAGGAAGGAGCCCCTAAATATTTTAGAAAATTTTGTTGGATCATATAGTGTATCTCATCTAAGCAAGAAAGTTTGACCATCAACCACCTACAGTATCACAGATCTAAATGAACCAAGAAGTCAATGAGTTTTTTCTTCATGTGAAATCTCTTATATTTTCATGGTACTTTATAACTTGCAAGAGTTTTCACAGATATTACCAGTCACCTAGAAAGGGGATCTGAATTTTCTCCTTTAAAAATGTCAAGATGCATAAATACTCCCTGACCATGCATATTTTGTTTCAGTATTTTATCTCACTCATTATCTAAGCTACTGCAATGTATAGAGTAAGCACCAGAAACCTGTTTGAATATACAGTACTGCTTAGAGCTAGCCACTTCTCTTTCCACCACTCACATCAGAACCAGAACCAGAACCAAAACCAAATAAGGATGACATCAGAGGTCAGCCATGCTAGGGCCATCCATTCAGTCATCATTTATTAAGCATCAACCGCTAGGAACTTTGCTTAGCACAACTGATACAACAGTAGTCACTGTGTAAAACTCACAGTCTATTGGGAGCAAAAGTCCTCTAGACCAGGGGTCCCCAACCCCCAGGCTGTGGACCGGTACAGGTCTGCGGCCTGTTAGGAGCCGGGCTGCACAGCAGGAGGTGAGTGGCGGGCAAGCGAGCTAAGGAGCGAAGCTTCACCTGCTGCTTCGCGTTGCTCGCATTACCGCCTGAACCATCGCTCGCATTACCGCCTTGAACCATCACCCCCTCCACCCCTGTCCCCCGTCCGTGGAAAAATTGTCTCCCACGAAACTGGTCCCTGGTGCCAAAAAGTTTGGGGACCGCTGCTCTAGACAAGTGAATTAAAGGCAAGAATTTAAGTGCAATAGAAGAAAAACAGGCACAAAACTCTCTTAATTAAGAAGGAGGAATACCAAACTACACACTTTGTTTACATGTAAAGATGTAAAGAAGGCTTTATTTCTTTTTCCACAAAATACTCATGCTGGAACTAGCGTGAAAGATGCCATCTCACTTCCTTTGGCCCTTTTTCCCCCTTTTGTTTAAAGGAATAACCTTGATCCTCAAGGCATACCAAACATGTTAGATTTTATTCTATGAGCAAATTTATTAACTAAGAACGTGAGCACATTCACATTCATTCCAATTAACATTAAATGACATTCTCCCAAAGAATGAGATGTCAAAAATCATGCTCGTAATTGCAGTCAATGTAATGAATGTGCTGCTCTTGGGCTGCATGCATACTTGTACTCATAAATTGACTACTAATATCAAAAAATACACACCTAACTCAGAAAAAGTAACAAATGCGTTAAGATAATATTTGTCACTAATGCCTAGTTAATAGGTGGTGATTTAATTTCAAATTACTTAATTTCTTGGCCTTGGAAATTAGATATACAGATTTTACACTTAAACGAGCATTTTGTCTGCACGTATTAAACTTACTGAGATCCGAAATTTCATCAGTTTTTAAATTTTGGCTGGAAAGGAAATATGTCCTAATGCTTTAAAATCCTTCTGTTTAAATTTTGGTTTACATAGCAATGATCTGTGCTTACGTTAAAATTATCTTTAAGCAGTAGATGATTCTTCTTCCTTTTAGAGGGAATGAATTTAAGGGAATGCTAAAATCATATCCACTAACAAAAAGTAATTCACATCTCTGAAGTTAACTATTTTAGGTGCAGAATACCTTATTTTAAGAAACACACATAGGGCCGCTGTGTTTTTCTTTCTTGACAACACACACACACATATACACTCACACACAGAGATATTCACACATACATACGACATGAAAGCTGGATTTCATCTTAAAGAAAAAAAACTCTCTAAAATGGGTCCAAATGAATTCTAAGTATAGACTTGAAAGCCAGATGTTCTCTCTCTCACAATATACAAACTCCAAATCCCCTTTTACATCCACGTGAATTTACATTTGAAAGAACTCTGAAGCTAATGTAAGTATATACCAGATAAGTATTTGAGTATCTGAATATTTATAGCAATCGATTATGTTCTTGATAAAAGATACACTACACTTACACTGTATAGATACAATTTTAATGGTTTCCTGCAATTGGAAAAATACTTGACATATTAATTGATTAGTATTCTTTTTATACTTCTACTATAGAGAGTATGTTTTTGTTTAAGTACTCAAGATTCCAAAAGGGAATGTATGTCTGGGTACAACATTTTAATGTGAACAACTAAAATAGACATGCAAAACTCAAATGCACTGTCTACCTGGGCTGTAGGCTGAATCAATAGCCTATGCCATTTTTGAGAACTCTGGGTGTATATGTGCATAATTCTATTTTCTGAAATTATCTGAGATTCCTTCTATACTATATTTCTAAAATATTAGATGTCATGATGCAATGGTTTAGGCCAAAAGAAATTTATGGGCAACTGATCACTCTTTCCATCACTTTTGGATATGAATGAATGAATCCAACACACATTTACTGAACTTCTTCCTAGTATATGATAATATTCTAAGATCTATGAGAACATAAGCACATATAAGACATGGCTTGCAATAGCCAGATGGAAGTAATCTAACAGTAGAGAAAATATAATTAATAAAATTATAATACCAATAATATAGACTCAGTTACCATATTTATCAAGTGGGAATGGTAATATACTCCTTCACCACAGTGTTTTTAGGAATTATATATAAGAAATGTTTTCATCATTATCATTCATTATAAAAGATAATGGATACATGCAAATTAATTGTTCAATGAACAACTTGATTTCTAGATGTCTTGGATTGGAACACAGCTCTCCTCTATTTCTCATTCATAGTCTGTATTTTCAATTTTCAGTTGTATTCCACATTTCTGTAGTGTAATCCCCAGCCAGAATAATGCCTATAAGCTTAATTTAGGTACACCATATTATTCAAGGCCTAGATTCTTTTCTGGTTGGGTAGCTCTTTACTTTTGGCATATGAAGATCAAAAATTGGACATACAATCTATTTTAGTTGAAGACTTAATACAATAGTAATGTATGCCTTCATTAAGAAAATTTAATCATAGAGCTATCATCGTAAGTTATCATGAATAAATGAGCCTGTATCATGTCTTTTCCTTGGTTAAAGTTTTCCAAGTTAAAACAGGTTGTCGTGATGTCCCATAAAAACTTTCTTTTAATACAAATAATGTACTCAAAGACAAAATATGAAAGAAAAAGTTACTTTTCAATTTCATTTTAAAATCAGGTCAGAAGGCCCACTGCTTCAGCAAATCATTATTATCTCTCAAGCTAGTTTTTCCCATAAAATGCCTGGGTACACCTGATGTATGGATTTCTGTAATGCATGAATAGTATGTTAACATAATACATAAAATACAGTTCATAGTCACTTGTCAAGAAAATACTTATAAACATTATTTCTAGCACAAAAGCTTCCACCTAATAAGTATGAATAGGCTGTTAGATGGACTCAGTAGATGCTATTTTTGTTTTAGGAGACCCTTGAATTCCACGTTTGAGTCATTCACCAGACATTTCTCACCTTGAGTTTGGGCATACTTGTAACGGAACTCTTTGCTTGTGCACATAGTTACCTAGCGACTAACTTTCCCTTTATAAATTAGCTCCATTCCTGATTAAAACAGATGAAAGATTTCCAATCTTTGTGGCCAGCCCTCAGGGTGGAAAATGAGCTCAAGGAAGGCAGCTATCTGAAACTGAATACTCCCTGCAATGGACATTCCGTTCTAGTCCCTTCAGGGAAACTCCAACAATAGCTCAAACAGAAGCAAACACTTGTCTTTGAGATAGGCCAAGCCAACCATTCACTTCCTCAGCAATTTTTCCTCAGACACCCAGCCAGAGACTTAAAGCTCCTGTGCCCATATCAAAGAACTGCAGACACAGCATGTTTTGTTTTTTCTTAACATCTTTATTGGAGTATAATAACATCTTTATTGGAGTATAATTGCTTTACTATGTTGTGTTAGTTTCTGCTGTATATCAAAGTGAATCAGCTATATGTATACATAATTCCCCATAACCCCTCCCTCTTGCGTCTCCCTCCCACCCTCCCTAACCCACCCCTCTAGGTGGTCACAAAGCACCAAGCTGATCTCCCTGTGCGATGCGGCTGCTTCCCACTAGCTATCTATTTTACGTTTGGTAGTGTATATATGTCAATGCTAATCTCCCACTTCGTCCCAGCTTACCCTTCCCTCTCCCTGTGTCCTCAAGTCCATTCTCTACATCTGCGTCTTTATTCCTGTCCTGCCCCTAGGTTCGTCAGAACCGTATGTTTTTTAGATTCCATATATATGTGTTAGCATATGGTATTTGTTTTTCTCTTCCTGACTTACTTCACTCTGAATGACAGACTCTTGGTCCATCCACCTCATTACAAATAACTCAATTTTGTTTCTTTTTATGGCTGAGCAATATTCCATTGTATATATGTGCCAGCATGTTTTTAATGTGTGAACAGAAGTGATTCTCAGAATTTCTACCCTTCCTGCATTTCTACAGCTTGGTATTAATTTGATATCACCAAAGATGTAGCCCCTCAAAGGAATCCCCACAAGCTGGGCTTCTTTTCTAACTCTGACACTTCTTTTGAGACTAAGAAAAAAAAAAAAATTACAGAGATAAACCAAAAACACTTCCGATTGCATGAATGATCTAGATTTTGCAACAAACATTTTAGTCTGAGGTTTACAACTTTTACAATTCATTGAGCACTCAGGAAAAAATAATGTACTAAGGATTATCCTATTCTGTTTCATTAGTTATCATATTGTGTATGGGAATATAATAATACATGCCAGTATTCACTGTTAAACATAAACCTTTTTCAGGCTGGATGCCTGAGTTTCAAACACATGATGATTTGATGACTAAATAACAGTCAGACAAATGATGTGGTATTTAATCTTTCACTTATGTGTCGCCAAACAATTAGGCACAAGGAACCCATAGATAAGAGGCACAAACCTTCCTCTCAAGGAGCAAGGAATTATATCAGAGACAGCCTGACTTTGAAAAAGAGGATATAATTACTTGCATCGAATTATCTCCAGTGAATTTTCACTAAGAACATAGAACAGGGGTACTATATTCTGACCTAGGGTAGTCAGGAACACTTTTGAACAAGGTGCTATAAGCAAGCACTAAAACAATGAATAGAGATTTTTAGTGGGCAATATGTGGTGATAGCATTGTTTGAGAACATTCCAGGAAGTGGCAACAACTCATAGGTATGAAATTACATAACTTATTTGTGGAACCACAATTTTGTGGCTAAAGAGAAGTGTGCATGGTGAGGAACAGCAGATAAAGAGTTGAGAAATGTGAGCACGTACTACACTATGAAGGGTCCTGTGCGCTGGAGGCTTGAATTTCACCCTGTAGCTAGAGGATTCTCTAAAGGATGTTAAGCTAGAGGCATAAGATCTTCTGTGAAACATGACTGGGAAGCAATCAGAAGGACAGATTTGTTTAAGATCAGATTAAAGCAAGGAGATCCTATACATATACATAAACACACACACATACACACACAGAGACTGTCTTTTGATCTATGTATCTGTTTATACAGTTTGTTATATCTTTGGAAATTATATATAAATGAGTGATTCATTAATATTAATAGCTATAATAATACAAAGTAAAAAAATTATTCCCCACACCTTTGCCACTCACTGAGCAGTTTCATATATCCCATCTTTAATACCAACAAGATGTAAATTTGTGAAGTATTATTATTCCTAGTTTATTACTGAGGACAATCAGTATTAGACATGCTCAGCTCAGTGCCAGGCACTGTATAAATAAATAATAAGTATTGGCTTGGCCATGCTTACTGTGCTTGGTAGGTAGAGTCAGGCTGAAAACGCAAGTAGTCTTAGGCCTTGTCCTGTTTCTACGCCCATGGACCAGCCTAACTTTTGAAATGCCAGTCCTTTCCATACAGGCATTTTGGTCATAAACAACGTGAAGCACAATACCTCACAAGGTAGGACATTTAGAACAAGGCTTAAATCACAATGACATTTTGTTCAATAAGTGATGTATGTTCCTGTATAATAGAAATGGATTGCATTCTAGTGAGTTAGCATTAAACCATCCTTTGCCTGTACCCTGAGTGGTGGATTTATTAATTTGTAACTTATTTGTTGATTAGGTCTGGTGATGACACACTGGCCTTTAAGACACTGAGGCCTTGTTAAAGGTTTAACACTATATTTAAAAAATTTATTTTGCAGTAAGTATAGATTCATAGGAATTTGAAACAAAACATGCAGGGATATCTTATGCAACCTTTAAGCTACTTCCTCCAATGTTGACGCCTTAGGTAACTGTAGTACAATGTCAAAACTGGGAGTTAATTGGTATAATCCACAGAATTTATTCAAATTTTACTAGCTACACATGCACTCATTTGTAACCCTCTGTGTATGTGTGTGTGCGTGTGTGCGTGCGTGTGTGTGTGTGTGTAGTTCTATGCAGTTTTACCAAGTATAGCTTTGTATAACAAACACCACAATCAAGACGCAGGCTGCCTTGTGGCACCCCTAAAATAGAACACCCCCCATTCCTAACCTGTGGCAACCAATACTCTGTTCTTGATCTTTATAATTCTGTTATTCAATAATGTGATATAAAAGGAATAACAAAGTATGTAACCTTTTGATCTTTTTTTCACTCAGTGTGGTGCCCCCGAGATCCGTCATACAGAATATCAATTGTTCATTTCTTTTTATTGCTAAATAGTATTTCACGATATGGATGCACCGCAGTTTCTTCTACATACACCCACTGATGGACACTGGGTTCTGTCCAATTTCTGGCTACTGACAAGAAAGATAGTATGAACATCCATACACAGGGTTTTGTGTGAACCTAAGTTTCCATTTTCTGGTAGA
The DNA here is from genome assembly GCF_011762595.2 of Tursiops truncatus. NCBI lineage: Eukaryota > Metazoa > Chordata > Mammalia > Artiodactyla > Delphinidae > Tursiops > Tursiops truncatus. Next base: position 100,205,358 of record NC_047055.1, on the reverse strand, counting down.
AATGTCCAAGAGTGGAATTGCTGGGTTGTATGGTAATTGTATGTTTAGTTTTAGAAGAAACTGTCAGACTGTTTTCTAGAATGGCTGTACCATTTTACATTCCCATCAGCATTGTTTGAGAGGCCCAGTTTCTCTGCATCCTTGTCTGCTGTAGTGTTGTCAGTTAAAAAAAAATATTTGTAATAAAAATTTTATATATTTGAGCTGTGCAACATGATTTGATATGCACAGTGAAATGATCACTACAGTCAAATTAATTAACATACCATCATCTCACATAGTTACCCATTGTGATGGCAGCACATGAGATCTATTAACACACTTCCAGCATTCAGTACAGTATTATTAACAATAGTCACCATGCTGTACATTAGATCTCTAGAGTTATTCATGCTATGTACTGCAACTTTGTACCCTTTAACCAACATCTCCACATTCTCCCCAGCTCCCCACCCCTGGTAACCACCCTTCTACTCTCTGCTTCTACTCATTCAACTTTCTGAGACTGCACTTATGACTGACATAATACAGGTTTTTTTTCCTTCTGTGTTTGGCTGCAAATTGGCTTTCCCTTATAAACTGGGAATGTTGTTATTAACAATATATTTTTATACAGTGTAATTTATTTTTCATTGCAAAAGTCTTTTTGCCCTTTCTCTGAGGGATTGTTTTCAATTTGCCTTTAAGTCCTCCCCACCTTGTACACCTCAGGACAAATCACTTAGTAGTCAATGTCTCTTCTCTAGAACATCTTAAAATGAAATTACGACTTCGTCTTTATACTCAAATACATGTCTCAAGCTCTTAGGTTAAAAAGAAAATGGATCTCTTCTTCAAGAGATAGACTAGCAAAGTAAGAGCAAAAAGTAAATATCTTATTTTCCCAGAATATCCACAGATAGCAATTTGGAAGAGGGAAAGGAGAGAACAAATATAAGAGACAAAAGAAAAGGACTAGACTAGTGTAGAATCAAGGAAGAACATCTTAGGTATGAAGGAGGCAGTTAATGTTGACAAGTGCCACTGAGAGTTTACAAAGACAGATGAAGGAAAGAAAATATACATGAGTTGAAAACAGTTAAAAACAAAATGATACCAAGAACCAAAAGACTCTAGAGTAAAATGGAGTATGGGGAATTTAAGAAGGAAATGAAACCCAGTGACAAAATCCTTATCTTCAATACTTATTTATACACATTAAGTTTCAACAAGAATTAAAGTGCTTTCATTGTCATTTCAAATTTTCATAAACTGCAATAAAATTATCATTATTATAACATGTTCTTATATGTGAATGGCTATAATAATAGTGTGCAATAAAACTTTAAACACCAATTCACTTATTCAAAAATATTCATGTGCCTGGTTCTGGAAAAACAATGGTGAGCAAAGACAACTGTTGTGGCTGGGTTCATGGAACTTACCACATAGTCTGATTGATAAGCATTAGTTAGTCACATATATACACATAGGGAATTGCAACATTGCTATGTGTTATGGAGGGATGTTACATGGTAGGGAAATTTTATCTACTCAGGGAATTTTGATGGCTACTCAGAGGAAGTGGCTGGTAAGGGAAACTGATATTATCTAGGTGAAAAAGAGAGGGAACAGAAAGAAAAGCATGTGCAAAAGCCCTGTGGCAGAAAGAAGCAAGGCCTATTCAAGGAACAGAAAGAAAACCAGAAAGGTGGTATGGCAGGGGGGAAGCATTACAGGAGATGAAAACAGTATCTAGATCTTGTTTTATTTTCTTTTGCTTTCCTTGTAGCCAACAGAACTTGCTAAAGTCATTATGCGGGTGCTGATATTATCAAACTTAGCTGACTGGATGAATTTTAGAGAATAGATTAGAGGGCATGGGGAAGAGGTGAAACAAAGAAACCAGAAAGGAAAGTGCTGCTGTATTCCTAGTGAGAGGGGGCAGCTTGGGCTAGGGTATGGGAGAGGAAATGAAGAGAAGTGGATCAAAAAATTTTAGGAGATAAAACGCACAGTATTAGACATAAGTGGGCAAGAGAGAGAAAAGTTTCAAGGATGAAATGGGTTTCTAGCTTGTGGAAACTGCATGGATACGTAGCATCATTCACTGATAAAGGGAACAATGAGAAAAGCTCAGGTTTTGTGGGGTGAATGGAAAGTTCCCTTTGGGGCACTTAGAGTGGAGGTGGCTTTGTCACCTACAAATGGAGATGCCAATCAGGCAATTGAAATTACAGTTCTGGGTGAATGGAAAGTTCCCTTTGGGGCACTTAGTGTAGAGGTGGCTTTGTCACATACAAATGGAGATGCCAATCAGGCAATTGAAATTACAGTTCTGGAATTCATTGGAGAAATCTGAGCTAGAGGTATAACTTGGTTGGTTTTCTGCACATAAGTGTTAATAAAGCCACAGGCATGGGTGCAATGACAATGAAAGGGATTACAGAGTCAGAAGACAAACTTGCTAGGACTGACCTCTGAAGAATTCTACTGTTTAAAGGTTCAGTAGAGAGAATGAGCCCACAAAGTAGACTGAAAGAAATGGGAACCAACGCAGGAGAGTGCAACGCACAGATCTCAAGGGAAGACAACATTTTTAAGAAGGGAGAAAATGGTCAATAGTGACCACTGCTTCAAGTTCAAGAAAGAAGAGAACAAATTTTTCTCAATTGGTTTTAGTGACATGACATTCTTTACTTCACTTGAACTAAGTCAGGTAAAGTTTGAATAGGAAAAAACTGAAAGTATAACATTTTAAGGAAAAAAAATATCTCAATATCTAGTTCAACTGATGGATATAAAAAGTAGAAAGATAATACCTTGTTTTATTTTTGTATTGGTATCATACTACTCTGATAGTATGATAATTCCATTTATAATACCATTTTCTTAAAAAATTACCCAAAAAATTGCTAATATAGTTACCACTAATGTTTAATATTAAAATTAAATGATGAATAGCCCCTTAAGGAATAAAATAACAAACTATAGCTGTCTATTATAGTTGGGAAGCAAAATATGGATATAACAAATTGTTTTCCCACTTTTCCCCAACTGTGCTGTAGTTTTCTTTATATTTTCCAAGTGGAAGAGTTGATTTCAGTTTAGTTTTAATAATATTTACTGACTATATATATATATATATATATATATATATATATATATTAGTAAAGCCAAATTATTTCTGCTCACAGTACTGAATCTTATTCATGTGGGCCCAGTCCTTAGTGTTTTGTTCATCTAGCACAGTGGCCTGTGTACAAGTGAAATAAAATCAGAAAGACATCTAGTGAGATTCTTCTGAGGAACTTGCTGTAGATGGAACACCCTGCAGATCAAGGGTGACATTAGTTCTATTCTTTGATCTTTCGAGTTCACACTGTCTAAAGACTGAGGTAGGAATAAAACAGTAAAACAGTGACCTATTGTGGACATCACCATAGATAGCCCCCTGAGAAGGTCTAGAGGATGGATATGAGGTTTTTCAGGACATCTTAGTTTTTATCTAAGAAATTGTAATATGCCAGGTCTTTGAGGGCACACAAGTTTTATGAGTTTTTTTAATGAACATTCTCAATGGAACATATTTAGTTCTTGTTAGAAGACAGCATGATTCTTTCCATTTTACGTTTTGTTGTATCACCTCTAGAGCTCTGACAGATCCTCTTCATCAAAATCTGAGAGGCTGTGGCAGTTAACTGGTTAAGAACCCTGAATCCTCCGCCACCATTCAAATCCTGATGCCAGTATGTACAGGCTGAGCTACTGTAGGCAAATTACTTAAGCTCCCTGTACCTCAGTATCCTCATCTGTTAAATATGGATGATTCTATCCCCTACCTCCCAGAACTGTAATGAGAATTAGCTGAGATACATGTAATATACTCAGAGAAACGCTTGATACTTGGTATAGCATTGATGAATGCTAAATGTTATCTCTGAAGACTAGGTGAACCAGAAATATTGCTATGCACATACAAGGGACTATCAGTAGCTATTTATGTAGGATATATCAATGCCTTGTTGATTCTTGTTGATGAATAATTGCTCCTTCTGCCATACTTTAAGGCCTATTTATAAAGCTGGATTCTTCAATGAAACTTTCATAATCACATAATCTATAAGTAATCATTTATGGCTGATTTGTACCATGGTTTATAACTCTCTTGACATATTACAGTAGTGGTATTTATGTGTGTGTGTGTGTGTCTATTTTTTTCTGACTTACAGAGTTGTAATTTCATAAAAGGCAGAGAGAACATTGCAGTTGTTCAACTGTTTATTTACAAGCTAGTAAAAACCTAATGGTAAAAAAGCTGCTTGATATCATATTAATATGCTATCTAGTCTTACTTCCCCAAAAGCTAACTGGTAAGTACATTATACTCATCCGTGACTAAATTTCAATTACTCAAGTACCTTCTTTTTCTTCAGTACAATTCTAGTTTTATTTAAACTGAATTGTCAATGCTTTCCAAGTATTTTTACCATTTTTCCAGATTTAAGAATAATCAATTTTACTAATGGTTCTCAAGAAATTTTAGACGTTTCTCCAATAAACATCTATATTAACTAAAATAGCATTAAATAAAGTGCAAACTTACCTTGTCATATCTAGGCACTTCTGTATTCTCTGAAGGATGATTTTTCATATTGCTTAACAACTCTGACTGAGCAATTGAAATTCAGACTATGATAAATGTTTTACACTGAAGGTTCATTTCATTATACAGCAGTCAGTTGAAATGGGGTTTCCAAAGAAGGTATTTTTAGGAAGCGCAGAGTACAGGAAAAAGCTGAATACATTGTACAATTTAAATATTTATTGAAGCTTTTCTACTAAGGCAACATTTTGGTGATATCTCATAGAAATACCAATGCGGCAGAGACAATTTGGGGTAAATAGATGGTAGAGATTGTGGAAACCAAGACACCTGGTACTGCGAGTTCCTCATTCATAAAAGTCATTAAACTGAAGATGGAATGGGACACTCCTCATTACAGAAATATTATTTTCCTTAGGATTTCATCATTCTTTCTAGATGCCTCTTCTATGATTTTCTGAACTGTTCTTGTCTTCCTTATTGAATTCCTGGCCTCCTTCTCTTCACCCTCTATATGATCTTTCTACCTAGTCTCATCCACTCTCTATGGCTCACACTTTAAGTCCCCAATAATGACTTCATTTGTAGGCTTCACATCCCCAGATCCACAGCACCCACGCTCTGCATAAAAAAACTTATTACTTATCCCCAATCTTTCCCATTATTCCAGCGCTCTTCAAGTCTTCTCCTTATAAATGGCACCATTATCCACCCAATTCTACATGCCACGGAGGGCACCACATCCAATTCAATACTAATTTCTATTGACCCTATCTCCTAAGTAAATCTTAAATCAATCCACTTCTTTCAACTCCACTGTCACCATTCTAGTCAACATCACTTTATTTTGCCCCTGGAGAAGCTACCAACCAGATTGATAGCTTCAGACTGATAGCTCTTCATCTATTCTTTTTTTTAAATACATTTATTTATTTATTTTTGGCTGCGTCGGGTCTTCTTTGCTGCGCGCCGGCTTTCTCTAGTTGCAGCGAGCAGAGGCTACTCTTCATTGCAGTGCACAGGCTTCTCATTGCAGTGGCTTCTCTTGTTGTGGAGCACGGGCTCTAGAGCACAGGCTCAGTAGTTGTGGCACATGGGCTTAGTTGCTCCACGGCATGTGGGATCTTCGCGGACCAGGGGTAGAACTCGTGTCCCCTGCATTGGCAGGTAGATTCTTAACCACTGTGCCACCAGGGAAACCCTTTTTCATCTACTCTTAACACCTCCTAATTGTTTCTTCACAAAACACAGTAATATTCTTTAAAAAAAAAAAACCCACAAACATGGTCATATCACTGCCCTACCTGAAACCTTTAAAAGGCTGACCACTGATCTTACTATACAGAAAAAAATTATTCTCATGAGGTCTCAGGCTCTGAACAATTGGACCCCAGCCCACTGTTGCAGCTGCATGCTCCAAACTTTGCCTCACTTACGACACTCTAGGAAAACTGACCTTCTTTTAGTTCTTTCTTCATACCAACTTATACCTTCACATATGTTTTTCCCTCTGAATGTCACATTTTCCCTCTTTTTCCCTTGGACAACTATCGCCCAACCTCATTCTTCTTTGTCATACTTTGAAGGTCATTTTCTTAGGAGTCCTTCCCCCAATTTCTAATACTGGTCTAGGTCTCACTGTCATACATTCTTCTAACAATGTGTGCTTTATTCTGTAGCCCTTATCCCAAATGAAGTTTAAATAGTGTGTATAAATACCATGTGTAAAATAGCTAGTGGGAACATGCTATAAAGCACAGGAAGCTCAGCTAGGTGTTCTGTGATGACCTAGATGGGTGGGATGAGCAGGGGGTTGGGAGGGAGGTCCAAGAGGGAGGGGATATATGCATACGTGTAGCTGATTCACTTCATTGTACAGCAGAAACTAACACAACATTGTAAAGCAATTATACTCCAATTAAAAAAAAAACCCGGAATGGGAAATAAATAAAGTGTGTGTGTGTGTGTATTCTCTCCTAAATTCTAATCTCAATGAGTTCACTTATTTAGAACATTATCTCCAGAGAGCATGGCACAATACCTAGCACAAGTAGGCACTCAATATATACTAGTTACACGACTAAATGAATGAATAACAATGAACGAATAATTGTTCCTTCTTTAAACAGTGGTCACCGAAACCCACACAATATAAACTTTACGTAGTCACTTCCTTTGATACTTTTACTTCTGGATTTATTTAGAGAGCCAATCTATTTCCAGACATTTAAAGTAAAACACTGCAAAGTCCATAGGCTTGCGCGAAGTAAACTCTGTGATAACACTTGGTGCTCTCTGACATAGTCCATTAGAGACGGGGTATGTACACCTAATCCAGAGGAACCCTTTAGCTCTTCAGCAGCTGTGCATATGGCTTCTGACCTGCCCTTCAGGCTCTACTAAATCAGGATTCCCCAGCTGTCTGAGCTTCCAGTAAGCTCTTTCAGTTAACCACCTACATGCCAACACTGCTTACATCCGGTTACACTCTTTAGCGTCTAATTTTCCTTTTTCCTCCCTAGTTATTTTCCAATACATCAGAGCCACTGGGATTCACCACTTTCATACATAATTTTATCCGTTCCTCAACTATTTTGATAACATTTTGTCTGCTTAGTCAGCAATCTATTTCTAATACTGTCCTCGTGAGCATCAATATAAAAAGGAATTACTCAACTTGCCTTTGATGAAAATACTTGAGCAGTTCTGACTCTGTGATTTTTCTCCTTTTTTATTTCTTTAGCTTGACCTCACACAGTTTCCAAGGCTAAAATCTGCACTAATAACAGTGTGCTGACTCCTGTGCCCTTTAAGTCAGCACTTAGCTCAGGCTAAGGTACTATTGCTGCTGTAATCTGATAAAGGAGCAGACAAGTTGTGTGCAAATAAAGATGGGTGCCAAGAATGAGCAAAAAGCCACTGATGTTTATGCCCTTTTATAGTCCTGATTCCATGACAGTCTTAGCCAAAGGCAGAGTGGGAGGAGGGAGAGCAATTTAAAACAAAAAAAGCAAAAGCCAAGAAGAGGGTGAAAACATTGAAAGGGTAATCCCTTTATTTGCCCATAATTGGGTAAAATGAGACATTGTGATGCTAGTTGTGCTTAATTAATACTGGTGCTTTTTCAACATCAATTATTTCAAAAGGTTGGAGATAAAGTACATCTAAAAGTTGAAGATAAACTGGCAAAAGCCTATATGTTATTTTGGCATATATAAACTCCTCATTGTTGTAATGCCCATGGATGGGCTGAGTATTTATTAAGTATAAACTAAGAGCTTGACAATTCAAACATTTTTTTAAAGTTTCTTTAAAATTCTATTAACCCTGTTTAAAATCCATTCAGCTACCTACATTCTGACTTTATTACGTGAATAAGCATGGGCTTTCACATAGTTCCCTTTAATATTCCTCCTATTCATGAAAACAAGCCAGTTTTCTACTAAAAATAAATAATAAAATGAAATAAAGAAAAATAGAGGCAAAGTGCTTCCTCAGATTATTTTACTTGAACAGTAACATAATAAGACTAAATATTTTAAACTAGCCTTAGATATATTTCAGCTTTCAAAATTAATGTATAGAAAATCATTTTCCCGACATTTAAAATTTATGGAAAATCAGTTGCTTAAAATTATATGGAATCAAAATACTGACTTAACAGTTCTGGAAGATTCATTTATGCACACCAAAAACAACAACAGCATCAACAGTTCACCAGCATAGTATCAAAATGACAGTTCCCTTCCAGCTAAAGGATAATTGTCGACTCTCCCCACCTTCCATTAGTGAAGAATGGGGTGAATAATGACAAACCAAAAGTGAGGCACTGAGGTAGAAGGTAAAAGATAATAAGGAGACTGAGAAGAAATTGATTTCCAAACTCAATCCGGATTGCTAGGAACACTTGTTTTCGCCGGGCTTAGTATCATTAAACATATTGTACTATGCAAAGTCACCTCTCTAGGGACTGCAGGGCCCCAGAAAATTGCTCTGCATCTTCTTTTACCTACTGAAATTCTGAGGTCTTCTGAGTGAATATCAGAACGTAAAGACTGAGCACAGAGCTGGATGGAAATTTTTCCTTAAAATGGTAGCCTAAGTGGAAGACTCCAGCTCTGAGAGAAGGAATACTGCCCTTTGCTTTTGTTAATAGGCATGTGGGGGACGTCTTTTTAAGCATGAATGAGCAGGGCCATTCCCCTTCTTCATCCTCATCTGCCTGATGCTTATCAGAATTGTGGCTGAGACATTTAAGATTCCCTTAAAACACTGGAGCCAAGGTTTTTTGTTCTGTGGTTTCCTGGCCATATTCAGGGCAGTAATCTTGAATGGGGAAAGAAAAAGGCCATGTCCCTCGGAGTTAAAGCATTTCAGAATCTCTGGAGGAACCATCTGGTTTAAAAAGGCACTTGCGAAATTCTAATATGCTGTAATACATGGGAAAACAAGCTCTTGATACTCAAGTTTCAGGAAAAAACAAACCAAATCACTTTAGCTGCTAATCTTCAAACTATTGTTTGCATATGAGTGATTCACAAAATGCAGGGTTACTCTCCCCTTCAAGAGAGGATATCAGAATCTCTGACAGACGTTTTCACTCACAATATTAACTACAGGGAGTCTGACATTTTACAAACATAAAGATGTTAAGGACAATTCTACATGTGACACAAGTAGACAAACCCCTTCCAAACTGGCAAAATAATAAGGTATACTATAGCACTGCCAACCTAACTTTTATATCTGTGTTAAAATTAAACTTCAGAACTCCAAATACATTATGAATATTACTGTCAAGATTGTAGAGCGTGAAACTCCAAGGAAGTTTAACGAATAGATGTTTTTAAATGAGGAAAAAATGAAGAGCACAGGTGTTTACTTATCTGCACGTTTGAGTTTTGAAGATCAGTCTGCTGCATGGACCATACTCCCGAAAGACAAATATTTTCATGAAATTATGCTATGGTACTTGGTTGCATTTAATTAAAAAAAGGTCTTCTCGTTTCCCATACTGCAGCCCATGACCTTCCCAACAAAACGTTCCTATATGAACCAACTGCCTTGATAACAGAACACAAATCTCCTAGGACTATAGCAGGACTTTGTGAGAAAGAAAACTGTTGCCTCCCTCTGAATTCAATCACAACCTGAATGTACTGCATAAAAATAAACCAAGGTCATCATTATTCCGTTTCATTCTGATTTGGCTTGCCTTCAAGTTACATACCCTGTATATCTGAAATAACTGCACCGCCTCCATTAACTGACTTTGACATCACTTTAATCATTGTATCTTTTCAGAATGAAAGGCAGAAATGTCAAATTCCTACCATTATAAATTCTTCTAACTCTCTAATCTGCATTAAATAAAAGCTTGTCTTGGAGAAATAATATATGCTTTAAAGAAATATAACTAGTATCAATTTTATTTTAAAATGTAAGTGAGAAAAGATTCACCCACAACGAATCTCTTCATACAGAGGTGATTTCCCACGAAACTTTTAAAGCTTAAGTCTTGAAGCCCTTCACTTATATTGGCTCCTTGCAAGTCCTACCTAATTTTGTATTCTTAATTCTGTATTACTTTTCCTAAAAGAGTCCCCTTCCTTCATTTTTTCAACCTCAGGCCCCATAAAACCTAGGTCTACTTCTTCCCTCATGGTTTGTTATGTTCTGTAATTACTCTTATTTGTCAGTTTATTTTAAAATGATGTGTATTTAAAATAGAAAATAAACCACATAAACAGAAACTTTGGATGACTGAATCACTTTGCTGTATACCTGAAGCTAACACAGTATTGTAAATTGTACTTCAAAAAAAGGTTTAAAAAAAGAAAATTATCTTTAAAGAAAAGTTAATTTCCAATTAATTTTCAAGGTCTCCCTTAGGTAACTTAGTACCTAAGTTAAACCTGTGATTTAAATATGTACGTGTGTTTATATAAAAATACACAGTCACACCAAAATATTATGTTTCTTGTATATGCAATGCAAGAAAGAATGGTGTAATGAAAAATATGATGAATCATTTTTAATAAGTTAGGGAAATATTACAGCAGAAGGTGGAAGGGGAAAGAAAGTTTGGGAAATCACTTTCTTTTAGTTTTGTGGTAAAGCCATGATGAAAGATAATAGAATTAAAAAGAACACCTGACTTTTCCAGAGAACAAAGATTTTAATCTCTTTTATTAAACCACACAAGTGGTTAAGAGCTTTACAATTTGTTTCACACGCAGCAAAGGCCTTGGACTACAAAGATTTCAAACGAATACTTTAGGACTAAAGAGGAAGTTGTATTAATATCTCCGTCCAAATTATGAATTTACATTTCAGTAATGTCTAGCTGGAGTAGTGTCAAGCAACACCTCTCTTCCTTAAATAACAGAAATTTGCACAGAACACTTCGTAGTCTTTTTTTTTTTAAGTTTAGAGTAACTATTACATGATATTGTTTATTGTATTTTTCATACTGCTATGCCACGTAAGAGACACAGAAAGATTCTTATTAAATTAACAAGTATATTATCTATTTAGATCAGCAATCTCTTTTTCATAGTTAAGATGCCCTTAAAAGACTGCAAATGTAATTCTAAAAGATTATTTTATTAGACTTCAAGATAATTTGCATCATTTAAAAAATTCTAAGGAAATGTATAATTTGCAATCAATTATTTGAATGATTCTTTGCAACGCAATATTTAAGTAATTCTAAAAGTAAACAATACTTAGGTTAATACAGTGATGTTCCCTATTAATTGGTGACTATTTTGGTTAAAACAGAACCAAGTGTACTCTTTTAAGTTCTTCAAACTAAGGCAATTTAAAAAATTGTATTCAAATGTCAATACATTCAAAGAGTATTATGTTGTCAACTAATAAAAGTTAATGTATAATATAACCTTGTGAATATCTTCATTTTCTCTTAACAAACTCATTGTCATGTAGCCTAAGTATTACCTGATCGTTTCAAAATGTATTATAATAAAGTTCTACAGGGATTGTCCAAGAAGGTTAGCTGTCTTCAGATTCTGATTAAGAATTTAAAAAGTCATTTGAATATCTATGACAAAGCAGACAGTATGTTTGCCTTGCTTCATTCCAAAATTAAATCTCTGCCATTCTTCCTAAATTGCTCTACACACTGGTTTATGGTTTTAATTTTGTAGCTATATCGATTAAGTGAGCAATATGTGTGTATTGCAAAGAACAAACGTGCTATTGTATTTTTGTAATATTAGTAAATGGGATGTTTTTTTCAATCAGAAAGCAATTCTGATACTCACCAAAGAAATTTATAAAATAAAGAAATTATATAAAAATGTTTTACTACAAAATCTGGTAGCATCTTTTGTGAATCAATAAGTGCACAAGGTTAATTTCTTTTCCACAGTTTTTTCTCAAAGGCAAAACTTCTGTTGTGACTCTTTTCCAGAAGTTTTGAATAGCTACTTATTTAGAGAGATCTATTTTTTCCATTCTTTTTTTTTTTTTTTTACTTTTTTCATTCTTAATTATAGGCATTGCCCTCATATCTATTTCAGAATGACTATAATCCACAAATCAAAGGCAGGAAAAAAAAAGATAATCTCTTTCATCCATCTCTTTGGGAGACACTGTACCCCTCATATATTATTTTTATATATTATTTTTACTGTTGTACCACAGTCAATTTTTACATTTTTCATTAGTCATCCTGACTTCCTTAAAATAAACAACATAGGTAGAGCTTATATAAAAAGCCAAACTAAAAAGTTTTACTGAAAAACTAGGTCATCATAGACATGAAACAACACCTTGACTTTACTGCAAAATATGATTATAAGCCCCTCATGTTTTTCTGTTGTTTTCTCAATAAAAGTATCTGGTCATTTGCCAGCAGAGATCATCTCATTATTTGAAATAATTTTCATGACCCGCTACAGAAAAGAACATGCCAAATACTAAACGCAATATGAGAAAGGAACTTTTAAATTAAATATTTATCAATACTTTTCTCAACCTCCATTTATCCATCACAATTCATTTTGTTCTTTATTTTCCCCCACAATATGCCAGATAAAATTTTTCTAACCTTGAGGCATCCACATATCATTTCCATAGAGCAATTAGTTCACTGAGAATATGTGTCAGGTCACTATCCCACATGTAACTGTTACTAATACAGAAATATCAAATAATCATGATAATAACTTAGATACACAAACTATTTCACAGCAATTTAAATGGTTTGTCACAGATACTCCAAGCCAGGTATGCATATTATATTACTCTAGTACTTTCTTAAATAAGAAAGATGTGTTTGATTATATTTTCTATTGAAAAGTTTTCCCAATGAGAACCATGTACACCTGCACATACATTATGTGTACAGTGTATATAACATTTATGCTTACTCACAATCCACTATAATAAGTTTAAATTAATCTGCCTAATCAGTGAGTTTGTCACAAACTAAAAGTTATGCCATGGTAAAAAATATTTTTAGTTACTTTGTACTTACAACAGTCCTCTACTTCTTCCCACCAAAGCATTTGGAAAAAAGAAAAGTATATATGAAGGCAGCGATAAAAATCTTGGTAAATTTTCTCCCAACTTTATTGCTTCAGTAGGTTTAGGAATGATGAGAAACCAATCAACTTCAGCAGCCTTTAAAAAATAAGACTTCAGGTTTTCCTATTCGTTTTCTCTGATGCTAATTGCCTCCAAGATCTGAGTCCTGTAAGGGGAAAGTGACTGATCCCAACACTGAGTGAGTCAACACAGTAACTGATGCCAGGATTCTGTAGAGGCCCCTGGATATTTCGAATTCCAGGACCTGCGCAGAAGCAAGAGACTCGCCTTTTCTCTCAAGTTGGTTTCCCATAATAGGACTGCCCATGGCCACTACATATAAGGTTGTGCTTCCAGCATGGCAAGTCCTGTGAATTCAAATGTTGTTCAACTATGTTCTCATTAATATCCAAACCAGAATAGCACAGAGGACATAGTACTTTCTCTCAAGCTTCTAAACATAAAAACTCTTCAGTAAACAACTGTAACAAGACTTTCTGAAACTTCTATGCACATTTCTAAAATAACAGAGCAGAAAATCCTGATCTAGAATAGCCTTTTAAATGCCTTTCTTTTTTCTCACCTTTCAACAACACTAAAAACTTCACTCCACTGAACAAAAATAAATGCCCAGAATAATCTATGCATTTGTTATGTATCCACCGTCTACCAAACTTAATTTCTACCCTGGGGATCCAATCAAAAGTTATGTATTGATGATGCCAACAGCCTGACTAAGAGAAGCAAGAGCAGAATGAAGCAGCTGAGCTCTAAAGGCAGAATGTGTATAGTTCTCATGGGACAAGGTTCCTGCTAAAATAAAGAGCACTTTTAGAATGGAATAAAGAAATCCTCCTGAAGTGCTAAATTTCTGTTGTAGCTTATGATTACTAACAAATTACTCTTTCTTCAACTTTTTTTGGTGAGAATTATTAACAAATTACTCTTTCTTCAACGTTTTTGGTGAGAATTATTAAAACACCATCCTCTTAGACACTGAGTTAATGATCAATTATGTAATGGTTCTCAAAAGTTTTCTGTATTAAATGAACACAGTTGTAACACGTTGTTCAGCATGTTTGTAAACTCTTCTTTGCCAAGAGAAGGCTTCTTTATCTCCTTTCTTATTTTTACTTTTAATGCAACAGGTGAGCCCGATATTTATAGGAAATACTGGTAACACATTTTAGAAAGATATTCCTTTTGCAATTACAATGATCTCTGGTAAAATTATTTGCTTGAGTGTTTTTACAGTACCATTTGTTAAAGTGACAGACTCATTTTTCTATGTCAAGCGTTCAATTGCTTGGCACAGAAATAAACTGTAGATAAAACTAGGAAGAAAAACCTGACATATGGGAGTCAGATGATGATGTTTACTTTAATAGTGAAGTATACATTCTATATTTTGGAATACATCATAATATTACCATTCCCCCCAACAAAATCCATATGAAATAAAACACAAGCCCTGATTTTAATTTTGGGTAATTATATTTAAATTACTATCATCCAAAACAGATTTAAAATGTTCTCTATAGGTCACCTCATCTCCTTAATGTGGTTATCTAAATATGCATATAACCAACAATTTTATAAAACATAATAATAAAAGTGTTTTAGGAGTGACATGGATCTAAGTCTGCATGTTAGCATCAGTGTCCTGCGCAATGGACTGCAATAATGCCCAGAGTATAAGTTCCTTTACACCTGTACCATGAATTCCCTGTAGATATAAACCCGTGTTTTGTCCAAGGCACATGTACAGTTTATCAGTGATTTGTAAAGTGTAATCTATGAAGCAGCAGCAGCAGCATATGGGAACATTTTAGAAATGTGAGCACACATGAAACCTGAAAAACAAGAAACTTTGGGAGTAGGACTCAGGACTCTGTGTTTTACAGGTGATCTAATGCATGGCCAATTTTGAAAAACCCTGAAGTGTATGTTTCCAAAAACAACTGTGGCTCCAAATATACCAAAAACTTGTCTTGGTTAATATCTAAAGCACCAAATATCGAAGGACCTGAATGCCCTTAGGTACATCTTAATTGTCTTTCAGCCTTAGTCAATAATCAGAATTTGTTGGGCACCTGTGATGAATTCTACATTAACGCAGAATACTTATAGTTCTCTTAAGGTTTTTATAATCTAGGTGGAAAGATAAGCTAACTGGAAAAAGTGAAAGGTACATAAAATTTGGCCCAAAGTGAACACTAGTTCAGGCCACACCACTACTTTCCTGTGGTCACTTCTGTCTCTCATTTAGTCCCCACAATAACTACAATGGATAGGTTTTAGGAGTGTCATTATAAAAATGACTGGCCAAGGAACTTGCTCAAGTTCCCATTGTTAATAATTGGCTGAGCAGGATTTTTTTTTTATTTTGAACTAATTATAGATTCACAAAAACTTTCAAAGATAGTATAGAAGGGTTCCATAAACTCTTCACTCATTTTCCCCCAACAGTTACATTTAAGGTAACTATAACACAATATCTAACCCAGGAAACTGATACTGGTACACTGTATATATTTCTGTCATTTCATCATGGGTGTAGATTTGTGTAAACACAACCTCACTCACAATGCAAAGCCGTTCTATCACCACAGAAATCTTCCTTCCTTTAGTCACACCAAACACCCTCTTCCACCAGCCTGGCACCCACTAATTTGTTCTCCATCACTATAATTTTGTCATTTCAAGAATGTTATGTGGCCTTCTGAGATTAGCTTTTTTCACTTAGCATAGTGTCCTAGAGATCCATTCAAGTTGTTATCTGCATCAATAACCTGTTTACTTTTATTGCTGAGTAGTATTCCATCTCATGTGTTTAGGCATTCATTTCTATAGGACATTTTGGTTATTTCCAGTTTTTGGTTACTACAAAGAAAGCTGCCAAACAATCACGTATATTTTTTTCATTTATCTGGATTAATGCCCAGGAGTAAAGCTGCTGGATCATATGGTAAATACATATTTAGTTTTTAAAAGAAACTGCCAAAATGTTCTCCTGAGGGTCTGTACCATTTTACATACCTGTCAGCAATCTGAGTGATCCAGTTTCTCCATTTACTGGTGTCATTATATATATATATATATATATATATATATAGTATTATATACATTATATTCATTTTTGTCATAAACAGGTAGAGATATATCATGGCAGTCTTAATTTGAATTGGCTGAATAGTTAATAACAGTGAACTACTTTTTCTTCATTCTTATTTGCCATCTGAATATACTTTTCAGTGAAATGTCTATCCATACCTTTTGCTCATTTTCCAACCGGGTGCTTTGTTTTGGTTTTTTTTTATATTCAATATACACTTTATTTTATTTATTTTTTTAATGGGGAAACTAATTTTATTAATCGCTAAAAATCATTCATTCAACAAAGCTAAAAAGTAAAATAAACATTGAAATTTGAAATCTTAAGCAAATTGTGGCAGCATAAAAAATACTCAATTTACGCATTTTCAGGCAAACATAACATGGTCTTTTAGTGCTTTTTTTTTTTTTGCTTTCTAATCTATGCACCTTTGGGATTTAATTTTTTTATTTTTAATTTTTTTTAACATCTTTATTGGGGTATAATTGCTTTACAATAGTGTGTTAGTTTCTGCTTTATAACAAAGTGAATCAGTTATACATATACATATGTTCCCATATCTCTTCCCTCTTGCGTCTCCCTCCCTCCCACCCCCCCATCCCACCCCTCCAGGCGGTCACAAAGCACGGAGCTGATCTCCCTGTGCTATGTGGCTGCTTCCCACTAGCTATCTACCTTACGTTTGGTAGTGTATGTATGTCCATGCCTCTCTCTCGCTTTGTCACAGCTTACCCACTTTGATTGTAACTGCTGAGTTTTTAGCATTTTTTTATATACTCTAGATACGAGTCCTTTGTTAGATATGTGGTTTGCAAGTGTACTCTCCCAGTCTGTAGCTCGTCTTTTCATTTTCTTAATAGGGTAATTCCAAAGCAAAAGTTTTAAATTTTTATAAAGTTCAATTTATTAAACTTTTTTCTTGTATGGTGCTTTTGGTGTCATGCCAAAGAACTCTTCACCAAGCCTTAATTCATGAAGATTTTCTCCTACTTTTTTAATCATTTTACATTTAAATCTAGAATTAATTTTATTTTAAAAAAATATTTATTTATTTTGGCCACGCTACTTGGCTTGTGGGATCTTAGTTCCCTGACCAGGGATTGAACCTGGGCCCATGGCAGTGGAAGTGCAGAGTCCTAACCACTGGACCACCAGGGAATTCCCTAGAATTAATTTCGAGTTCATTTTTGTACACGGTGTAAGGTTTTCTTTTTTCTTTCTTTTTTTTTTTTTTTTTGCAGTACGTGGGCCTCTCACTGCTGTGGCCTCTCCCGTTGCGGAGCACAGGCTCCGGACACGCAGGCTCAGCGGCTATGGCTCACGGGCCCAGCAGCTCCGCGTCATGTGGGATCTTCCCGGACCGGGGCACGAACCCGTGTCCCCTGCATCAGCAGGCGGACTCTCAACCACTGCGCCACCAGGGAAGCCCTCTTTTTTCTTTTTTGGCTTACAGATTAACAGTTGCCTCAATGCCATTTGTGGAAAGACTACCTTTCCATTGAATAACTTTTATACCTTTGTCAAAAACCAGCTGGGCACATTTGTGTGGATCTATTTCTGGGATTGCAACTCTGTCCTATTGATTTATGTGTCTATCCCTCTGCCAATACCATACTGCCTTAATTACTGTAGCTGCAATAATATGCCTAAGCATTAGGTAGGGTTATTCCTCCCACTACATTATTCTTTTTCAAAATTATTTTACACATTCTAGGTCCTGTGTTTTAACATAAAAATTTTAGACAAATAGGTCTACAGATCAGACAACAAAATATCTTTCTGGATTTCGAGAGGGATTGCATTAAATAGATCAATTTGGAGAACTGACATTCTTACCATGTTGAGGCTTCTAATCCATTAACACAGTACATATTTCCAATATTTAGGTCACCTTTATTTTGTCATACTGTGCTTTCTAAAAGTGCTTTGTATTGTGATCATATTGTTCCTTCATATGCCTATAATAATATCACTATCTATTATGCATGTGATTGCACAAAGAAAGGGAAAAGAACAGAGGTTCCCAAACTACCATTCTGAAAAATAAACACATTAAAATACAGAACTTTAGTTTTATAAAAGTGCAAAGCACCCATTTCTGGGCATGTGTCCAGACAAAACTATAATTCAAAAAGATGCATGCACCCCTAGGTTCATAGCAGCACTATTCACAGTAGCCAAGACATGCAAACAACCTAAATGTCCATCAACAGATGAATGGATAAAGAAGATGTGGTACATACATACAGTGGAATACTACTCAGCCATAAAAATTAATGAAATAATGCCATTTGCAGCAACATGGATGCAACTAGAGATTATCACAGTAAGTCAGAAAGACAAATACCATATGATATCACTTATATGTGGAATCTAAAATATGACACAAATGAATCCATATATGAAACAGAATCATGGATACAGAAAACAGACTGGTGGTTGCCAAGGGGGAGAGGATTGGGGGTAGGCATGGAGTCGGAGGTTGGGTTAGCAGATGTAAGCTTTTACATATAGAAAAGATAAACAACAAGGTCCTACTGTATAGCACAGAGAACTATATTCAATATCCTATAATAAGCCACAATGGAAAAGAATGTAAAAAAAAAAGAATATATATATGTATATATATGTGTGTGTGTGTGTGTGTGTGTGTATAGCTGAATCACTTTGCTGTACAGCAGAAATTAACACAACATTGTAAACAATTTTAAAAAAAGAAAAAATGAAAAGCATATTTTTATTACATTGAAGGCTTACATTAGCATGTTTTTAAATTACTTTCTTTAGCCTACAGTTGTAAAATACATGCAGTAAAATGAAAACCAGTCCTTGCTTCTATTCTAATACTAACCAGTAATCCCTATATCATAAAATGGGTGAACTATTACTTAGAAAGAACTGATTAGGGTAAACTTAAAAGTAAATAAGGAGTGTATTCTTAAGAAATTGAAAACCTTAATGGCAGCATTATATATATATATATATTTTTTTAACATTTTTATTGGAGTATAATTGCTTTACAATGGTGTGTTAGTTTCTGCTGTATAACAAAGTGAATCAGTTATACATATACATATGTTCCCATATCTCTTCCCTCTTGCATCTCCCTCCCTCCCACCTTCCCTATCCCACCCTTCTAGCTGGTCACAAAGCACCGAGCTGATCTCCCTGTGCTAAGCGACTGCTTCCCACTAGCTATGTATTTTACATTTGGTAGTGTATATATGTCCATATATACACTACCACTCTCTCACTTCGTCCCAGCTTACCCTTCCCCCTCCCCGTGTCCTCAAGTCCATTCTCTAGTAGGTCTGCGTCTTTATTCCCGTCTTGCCCCTAGGTTCTTCGTGACCTTTTTTTTTTTTTTAGACTCCATATATATGTGTTAGCATACGGTATTTGTTTTTCTCTTTCTAACTTACTTCACTCTGTATGACACTCTCTAGGTGCATCCAACTCACTACAAATAACTCAATTTCGTTTCTTTTTATGGCTGATTAATATTCCATCGTATATATGTGCCACATCGTCTTGATCCATTCATCTGTCAATGGACACTTAGGTTGCAGCATTTTATATTAACTGGGATGGGCCTGAGTCATTTTCCCCACTTATACTGTACAATTATTTAACAATTTTAAGAACTATGACTAACAGAGCTTCAAAGGATAAATAAGCTGGGAAGAAACAGGCATGATAACTAAGATTTTATATAAAGTTCACAAATTTATTGATTTGGGAAAAATCATTTCCGGGCCATTTCCCTTCTCCACAATGATCTATATTGGTTGAGATGTTATATTGGGTTGGCCAAAAGGTTCGTTCAGTTTTTTCCGTAAGATGGCTCTAGTAGCACTTAGGTGTCTTTAACTTCATTTGAAAAAATTTTGTTAGATTCTATTGTGACAGCCGTCATGTCAGGGTACATTTAAAAAAACTTATCAAAATTGGTGATATTACATTTTAAATTTTGATTTGTAGTAGTTCACTTCTTGTGTATAGAAGTACAATTAATTTTTTTATGTGCATCTTGTATACTGAGACCTTGCTGAACTAATTATTTCTACGAGTAATTTTGTGGAATCCCTGGGATGTTTTACATTGCCCATCATAATATCTGCAAATAGGGAAAATTTTAACTTGTCCATCCTGGTTTTTATGCTTTTATTTACTTTTCTTACATTTTTGTGCTGTCTAGAACTTCCAATACTACAAAGAGTAGCAGGGCTGAAAGCAAATATCTTTGCCTTGATCCTGCTATTAGGAAAAAGGAATTAAAATCTTTCAACATTATTATGATGTTGGCTAGAGAATTTTCTAGATGTTCTTTATCAAGTTGAAGTCCTCTATTCCTAGTTTTCTGAGAGATTTTTTTAACATGATTGGGTGTTGAATTTTGTCTAACCTTTGTTTTTGGCATCAATTGATAAGATCATGTTATTATTCTTTTTTAGCTAGTTAATTTACCAAAATTTAAATGTTTGTCTCTATGTCTATGAAGGTTATTCATCTGTAGTTTTCTTCTTTTGTACCATGTTTGTCTGGTTTTGGAATCAGATTACCTCTTGTCTCATAAAACATGTTTGTAAGTATTGCCTCCTCTTCTATTTTCCGGACACTGACAGTTCTTTTCTTTAATCACATGAAAGATGTCATGCCATTTCCTTTTGAATTCTATGGCTTCTCATAAGAAATTCTGTCATTTGATTTTTTTTTTGTACCTATAAAGTGTCCTTTCTCTTTCACTGCTTTCAAGGTTTTTTCTTTTTTCTTTTTTTTCCTTTATCATTAGTTTTCAGAAGATTGACTATGACAGGTGCAGGCAGGGATCTCTTTGAGATTATCTCTTTGGGTTTTTCAGCTTCTTGAATCTGTAGGGTTTTGCCTTTTGCCAAATTAGGTTATTTTTAAGCCATTATTTCTTCAAGTACTTGTTCAGCAACACTTTTTTTTCTCTCCTTTCAGGACTCTGAGACATGCATCATAGATATTTTATTATAATCCCACAAGGTCGGTGAGGATCTGTTCATTTTTTGTCAGTCTATTTTCGTTCTTGTTCAGACTGGGTGATTTCTATTGTTCTAGCTTCCTGTTCACAGATTTGGCCCTCTGGCCCCTCCAATCTGCTATTAAGACCATCAACTGAATTTTATTTTGATTACTCTATTTTTCAGTTCTAAAATTTCATTTTGTTCTATATATCTTCTATTTCTTGCTGAGACTTTCTATTTTTTGTTTGTTCCAAGCAAGTTTGTAATTGCTTATTGAACCATTTTTTTATAATGGCTGTTTTAATATCCTTGGCAGATAATTTGATCACCTATGTCATTTCAGCGTAGGTGACTGTTGATTGTCTTTTTTCATTCAAGTTGAGTTTTTTTTTCCTTGGTTTGATGAATGATTTTAAATGGAAGCCTGGACATTTAGGGTATTATGTTGTCAGACTCTAGACCTTATTTAAACCTTCAGTTTTAGCTAGCCTTTCCTGGCAATGCTTTGTTGGAAGATGGGAAGGGGGTTGCTCCCTTGCTACTACTAGGTAGGGTTGGAAGTCCAGGTTCCCCATTCAACCTATGTTGATACCTGAGATTATTTCTCTGTGTGTGTGTCTGCAAATTATACTGCCTTGACATTATTTTAATTTCCATTAAAATAGTAAATGGATATCTGGAGGCTTGTGGATTCATTTTTAAATATTCAAAGTTTTTTCCACTGGACAAAAAAGAGCTACAACTTGCAAAACTCAAAGCATATCTTAACTGATATTTCCATAGACGATGAACTGTATGACACTTGCAAAATGATTTGATTTTAGAACTTGGTACTATATAGCAGTGCTTTCTATAGAGTCAAGACAGAAGACATTTACTTACTTATTAAATACATGTAAAACTAAGTTATCTGTGTTGTAAAAATAATGCATGCCTAACTCATATATTGATTCTCAATCATTTTAGGAGGTAAATGTGTAGGAACTAATGAAGGTGTTTTAAGATTTCTGAATAAAAGAAAGTTATTATGAGTACAAAGAAATTAAACACATTGATGTCAGCAAGCTGAGGATCAGTATGAAGATTTCATGGTTGCATCTCTTATACTATATTAGTCAAGGTCCTGGCATGAAACAGGTAGAAACAAAAGCATGAGCAGAAAACAATTTGTTGAAATAGCCGTGGAGAGAGGTATAAGCAGGATGATGAGACCAAATAAAGGATGGTGAGTCATCCAGGTGATAGTAAAAGCGGGAAGTTCCTTCCACCTCCAGTTCTGATGGGTCAAAGTGAGGGAATAATGTTGTCAGAATAGTAGTAGAGACACACAGTCAGTCACCAGCAGGACTTTAGTGAGGCACATGGAAAAGGAAAAACAAATACCTTAAAATCTTTTTCCACGTGCCCTCTGATATCCTGGTGTCACACAATTGGCTGATAGAGTGCAAGAGGCTTTGATGATGAAGAGCTAAGCTTCCCAGGGCAAAGAGTAGGGCAGAGAACGTCATAAAGTGGAGTGGGTCCACTGATACAAGTAAAGAATGATCAACACATGGGCTCAGCCCACCTTGTAAGTCTTGGAAGGATACTCAGTACTAATATGATACCCTAGTGGAAAATATGATAAGGGATGAATTGACCCTTTGAAAACTAGCCCTTGCCTTCATTTTTCAACTCTGCATTACACCTCTCTGAATTGCACTAAAGTGATCTCATGTACTTTTCTACCAATGCATCTCAAATTACTTCAGAAGTTCACCATAAACGTTCTCCTTGCATGGTGCTTCGCTACTTTGCTGCATGTATAATAAATAAGCTGGATATATGTTGAATGTGTGAATTACCTGCTGGAATGCAAACTCCATCAGAACAGGAGTTATGAACTGTTTCATTCCTGTTGCCTATCATTTTGCGATGTATATATCATTGCCTCTGCTTGCAATTTCCTTATCTTTGATCCTTTATCTTTGTATTGTATGCTGCCTTATCCTTCTGGGCTTTCTTTAAGTTTACTTCCTCTATAAAGATACTTTGAGCTTCCCCTTAGCCCCATTTGTAGCTGGGTCTAATGATATGAATGCACCTTCCTACTCAACTGTCAACTTCTTGAATGTTAAGGACTGGTTTCTATTTATGTTGATATCAGTTCTCAGAAGTGTATTGAGTACAATAGGAGCTCAATGATATCACTTGGAAAAAAAAAAAGGAAAAAGGTACAAGGGAAGAAGAGAGGAATGTGCATTGCAGATAATTACAATACTCAAAATAAATACTGAATTCTTTGAGGGTGGCAAACCAAATCTGTTTTCAAGTATATGTTAGAAGAGATTCTGAATCTTGTCGCTGTGGAATGACCATAGTATCAAATACTCATTTAAAGCAATGGCATTGAGCTGCAGAATAGATATGCATTTATTTTTCATACATTTATTAGGGACTTCCCTGGTGGCACAGTGCTTAAGAATCTGCCTGCCAATGCGGGGGACACAGGTTCGATCCCTGGTCGGGGAAGATCCCACATGCCATGGAGCAACTAAGCCCGCGAGCCACAACTACTGAAGCCCATGCACCCTAGAGCCCAAGTGCCACAACTACTGAGCCCACATGCTGCAACTACTGAAGTCTACGTGCTCTAGGGCCCGTGTGCCGCAAGTACTGAGCCCGTGTGCTGCAACTACTGAAGCCTGCGTGCCTAGAGCCCATGCTCCTTAAAAAGAGAAGCCACCACAACGAGAAGACTGTGCACTGCAACGAAGAGTAGCCCCCGCAAAAAAAAAAAAAAAAAAAAGAGTAGCCCCCGCTCGCCGCAACTAGAGAAAGCCAGTGCGCAGCAACGAAGACCCAAAAGCAGCCAAAGGAAGAAAAAAAAACATTTGTTAGAGCCAGATTTTCAACATTAAGGATATAAGGTAATAACTCCTGGTCCCTGCCTTCAAGGGGATTATGCTTGAAGTGTATTACAAGAAAATTTTACATTTTAATCTACTTGTTAATTAAGGAACTCAAATAAGTTTGATGACACCTGTCTGAGAGAGGTACCTAAGAGAGGGAGCAGATTTTAAAGATAACACCAGATTTACTGCCTACCATAAAAGATTGTCATGTATGTTAAATAAAGCAATGCATTTAAAAAGTCATTTTCAATTGTATACATTAGAAAAGAGAGAAAATTTCAAATCAATAATCTAAGCTCTCACTCCAAGAATCTAGAAATTGAAGAGCAACATAAATCTAAAAGTAGCAGAAAGAAGGAAATAATAAAGATCAGAAATCAGTGAAATTGGCAACAGAAAAATAGAGAAAATCAATGAAACAAAGGGCTCATTCTTCAAAAAGATCAATATAATTAACAAAGTGCTAACAAGAGTGACCCCCCCAAAAAAAAACACCCCGAGGACACACAGGTTACCAATGTTAAGAATGAAACAGGGGATCTCATTACAGACTTGATAGACATAGAAAAGATAATAAGGGAATACTATAGGTAATTATTCACACAAATATTCGACAATTTGGATGAAATGGACCAATTCCTCACAAAACACAAACTACTGCAAGTCACCCAATAAGAAATAGATAATTTGAATTGTCCTATTACTAATAATGAAACGGAGTTCATAATTTTAAAACCTCAGAAAAATAAATCTTCATGTCCAGATGGTTTCACTGGAAAATTTCACCAAACTTTTAAAGAAGGATTAACACCACTTCTACACAATCTCTTCCAGAAAATGGAAGAGAACACAACAATTCTAATACATTTAATGAGTCCAGCAATAGCCTGATACCCAAATCAGAAAAAGATAGCATGAAAAACCAACAACAAAAACAACAAACTACAGACCAATATTGCTTATGAATATCAAAGCAGAATTACTTAACAAAATACCAGCACCTAAAATTCAGCAAATATATAAAATCATGTAGTGTTTGTTCCAGGGGTGTACAGCTGGTTTGATATTCAAAAATCATTATTGTAATCCACTGTGTTAACATGTTAAAGAAAAAAATCACATGATCTTATCAATGGATGCACTACAATCATTTGACTAACTTCAATACCGATACCTGAAATAAACTCTGAAAAACAGAAACATAGGGGAACTTCCTCAACTTATTTATCAACACTTATATAAACCCTTCGGCTAAGTTTGTACTTAGTTTAAGTATTAAATGCTTTTTCCCTAGTACTGTGAACTACTCTCACCCATCTTATTGAACATAATGCTTCAAGTTCTAACCAGTGCAATGAGGCAAGGCAATGAAATGAGTCCATACAAATAGGAAAAAAGACATTAAACTGTCGTTTACATACAGATGGGATGAAAATGAAAATTGCAAGCAATCTACAAAAAAAAAAATCTCCTAGAACTAATAAGTGAGTTTATCAAGGTATCAGGATACAAGAATAAACAAACAAAAATCAATTGTATTTCTACGTACTAGCAATGAACCCCTAGGTTCATTGTGGACACTGAAATTAAAAATATACTACTCTTTTCTATCTCAGCAAAAATCAAAGTAGCTGTTCATCTAACAAAACATGTCCTTGACAATAACAAAATGCTGTAGAAATAAATCAAAGAACATCTAAATAAATGGAGAAACGTACTGTGTACATGGATTGGGAGACTCAGCATAGTAATGTCAATTTTACTCAAATTGATGTACAGATTTAACATAATTCAAATTAAAATCCTAGCAAAGTTTCTTGTTGTTGATGATACAGACAACTTTACATGGAAAGGCAATGGAACTAGAATAATTAAAATAATGTTGAAAAAGAAGAATAAAGTAGGAAGAACAAGCCTATCAGATTTTAAGACTTAACATATACAGCTATAATAATTAAGATAGTGTGGTACTGGTGGTAGGATAGACACACAGATCAATGGAACAGAATAAAGAACCACACAAATATGGCCAACTGATTTAGACAAAGATCTGAAAACAATTCAGCTGAGCAAAGATAGACTTTTCAACGAACAGTGCTAGAACACTAGAACACTTAAGTCTCATACCTTATACAAAAGCAGCTACTAATGGATGATGAATTTAGATTTAAAACATAAAACTCTAAGTATTTTAGAAAAAATACATAGAAAAAATCTTAGGATCTAAGGCTAGGAAGAGTTTTTGGATTTTACACTTAAAAGCATCGGCCCAAAAACGGAAAAACTGATGTTAGACTTCAACAAAAATTTTAATGTTTGCTCTTAAGGAGATAAAAAGAGAAGCTAAGGAAAAAAATATCTGAAAGCCACATATCCAACCAATGATTAGTATCTACAATCCATAAAAAAACTCATAAAACTCAAAAGTAAAGAACAAACAACAATAACAAAAAACTCCAAAAACTTATTAGAAAATGGTACTGTGGAAAATAGCTTGATAGCTTTGTAAAAACACTAAACATGCAAATGTCATACAATCCAGGAATTTCACTCCAGGGCATTAATTCCAGAGAAATGAAAATTCTTATTCACACAAAAACTTGTACATGAGCGTTCTTTGCAGATGTATTTGTAGTGCACAGAACCTGGAAACAACTCACTGAGATATCCTTCAACAGGTGAAAGGCTAAACAAACTGTGGTACATCTATCCAATGGAATACTACTCAGAAATAAAAAGAACCACCAATGATATACAATAACCTGGAAGACTCTCCAGATAATCTTGCTGAGCGAAAAAGCCAATCCTAAATGGTTACATATTGTATAAATCCATGTATATAACATTCTAGAGATGACAAAATTATCCAGATGGATATCAGACTAGTGGCTTCCAGGGGTTAGGAAGTAGGTGGGGGCAGGAGGGAAGGGGATCTGGCCAAAAAAAAGGTAACATGGGGGTTCCTTGTTGTGATGGAGATATATTCTGTACCTTGATTGTTCTGTCAATATCCTGGTTGTGATATTGTACTACAGTTTTGCAATATGTTATCACTGAGAGGGACTCGGTAAAATGACAAACAAGATCTATTGGGTGTTTCTTTCTTTTCTTTTTGTTTTAAGCTGCAAGTAAATGTACAATTATCTAAAAAAAATTTTGTAAATAATTAAAAAAAGATGGCAGCCTGGGTTTGGCCCATGGGCCAACATTTTCAGATTCCTGATACAGGACATTGATATATATGCACATAAACCAATACAGGGGTAAAACACACTGAAGAATAAATGGCAGCAATGTCATGTTTACAACTATCTTTGCACTTGCTCCTCTTTGTTTTAAAGGCTACTGTGATTGGGTTATGAAAAAGAACATATTTAAGAGCTACAATTCTCTAGTTCAAGAAGACTTTAAATCTGCAAATAAGAATTCTGGGTATCTTTTAACTAAATATTTAGAATACTGGAAAAACAGGCTCTAAATGACACTTTGTCGTTACTTAATATTCAAAAAACATTTCACATATGTATTTATTGAAAGCCTAGACGAAGTTATTAATGTGCAAGAGTGATGAAAATAATATAAATCTGTGTGGATGACATTTAAATTGCAGCTTCAATGAACCTATAGGCTCAAATCAAAATCCTTTCCTAATTCTTGTTTAAAAAAGTTTTAAGGTTAAGTGGGCCATCCTAAGAAACAAGAGATGACAGTGATCCAAAAATGTGGGGCTTAAAATTTGAGGACCTTCTTTGTTTTGCCAATGTTTCAAGCACCTGGCTACCTGAAAGCTTTACTGGTGTCTTTGAAGAGTTCTATGAAATGGAGGGGTTCTGACACTTAGACTTCATTAGTTTCCTGACAAAGCTGGAGAGAAGGTTAGAGAGGACTTGTGTAGCAGATGAAGCTACGCATGCTATTCTCTCTAATAAGCTTTGAGAGAGTGATAGAGTGAAAGAGACAGGTCTTTACTTGAGTGGCATTCTATTTTGAAGGTCTCACTAAAGAACGCTTTAAAAATAAATTCAAAAAAACCCTCACAAGTGATGACCATTTATAATATGGCTCAATATTTTTCCTGAGCCTCATAAGAATATACTTACTCACTGAAGCCTGAAAGTGGAAGCCTTTATGGAAACTAGAGAAAGTATTGTTTTTGACTCTAAATGAGGTTTCAAAAATGGACTGGATTTAGAGGAGGATTTTAAAAAATGGTTTATACAGGTTTTACTTCCAAAAGTCCATTCAATTTTTTAAAAGTGATTAAAAATTCTGAAGTCTGGTTACTTGAAAATAGTCTACAGCCCTTATTATATTAAACATTATTGCTTAAATATTCCTATAATATGTTGGATCCAATTGATGCCTCAAAAAACTAAAGCACTCATATTTCCTTAATCATTTTTAGAGGACTGAAAGTTTTATTGTGAAGTTTCAGGGTTAGCTTTATTTCGTAGCTTTATTTAGGGTATTGAAAAGTCTGTTGAGTTACCGAACCACGTTTAATATATGTGCGCAGGTATACATGTGCGTATACCTTTTTCATTATTAATTAATTTGTCTTCAAAGCTACATGCTTCTCTTCACATTAGTACATGAAGTACATTTTTAGGATTTCAAGATTCTGTGGTAATACCTTTAGAAAACTGGAGAAGAGAGTAAGACTAAAGATAGGTATAAATCCCTATTTTTTTTTTTTTTTTTTTGCGGTACGCGGGCCTCTCACTGTCGTGGCCTCTCCCGTTGCGGAGCACAGGCTCCGGACACGCAGGCTCAGCGGCCATGGCTCACGGGCCCAGCCGCTCCGCGGCATGTGGGATCCTCCTGGACCGGGACACGAACCCACGTCCCCTGCATCGGCAGGCGGACTCTCAACCACTGCGCCACCAGGGAAGCCCTAAATCCCTATTTTTTCAATTAAAAAAAAAAAGGAATTTGGGGAAGGATCACGTCAATAAATCCTCAATTTGAAAACAGGAAAGTCTGATAATAAGGTTGGTTCTTGAAATGGGGGTCTGCCGAAAAATATTAAATCTGTGGATTGAGACAAGTTAGAAGCAACAGTTTAATCCATGAGAAAAAATAAACTGTTAGGCTCTCACTTCTACCTTATAGTCCCTATTTTTTCCCTATTTTCTTCAGTTATTGGAAAGAGAGTAAAATGAAATAATACATGGTTTAACTCAAGTGAAGCTGAACTTGAACTAGTTAAGGGATGGTTTTGATGGCGATTCTAGTAGGGAATTGAGGCATTTTCTCCGTTCCCCAGTCCAATCCATTTTTCCCCATAGGTAGTATAGGTACCTAGTAACAGAATATTCACTGTTCTTCCTTCTCGAAACTTATAATGTTGCTGTCATTTGTTTACCTTATCCATAAGCTCTGGTCACCCAATACATTGTTGCTAATATTATTTTGGACAAAGAGATAACTATTATATCATTAGGAATAAGAAAAATAAAAGATTTGATTTTACTTTCATTCCTTCCTTCTCTAATGCTCTTCTTTTCTTTATGTAGATCCACGTTTCTGACCTACATGATTTTCTTTCTCTCTGAAGTACTTCTTTTGACATTTCTTGTAAGGCAGGCCTACTGGCAACAAATTCCCTCAATGCTTGTTTGTGTGATAAAGTATTTATTCGTCCTTCACTTCTGAAAGATAATTTACTGACATAGAATTCTAGGTTGGTAGAGTTTTCTTTCTGTCAACAATTTAAATATTTCACTCCACTCTTTTCTCACTGGCCTGGTCCAACCCATTTTTTGCCCTTCTCTTTTCTGCTGAGTGCCTGCAAGGCTGATCCTCACAAATGACATATTTTTAGCTCGCTGGATGACTTGTCTCTGGTGGTCTTGGCCAATGGCAGGCACAGACATCAGACCACAGGCAGGGAGAGAGAGGGTCTGAGGCATTATTTTCTTATCCCCCTCCACCTTATTTGGTCCTTATTTCCCACAGTGGCAGGTTACATCCCTAACTTCCCTGTCAGAAACCCACTCTTCCACTGCCCTATCTCTTACTGAATTTAGAAAATGCGACTTCCTTCATTTGACACTTCAGACTTGGAAAGGGGGACATATAATAATGTGCTACTGCTGGTAGTCTGTACCATGATAACCCTTTTTGTGTCCTTTAAACCTGCCCACACCTCTCAAAATAGTCCCTTTATTGTGTTTTATTGAACCATCTGTGTCAGATTCTATTTCTTTCCAGAGTCATGGCTGATACAGGGAGATCAGAAAAATCAATAGCGTCTCCCTTTGAAGTAATAAAGTATAAAATGAAAATGAATGGGATTCATAGTTACTTTAATACAGTATGCTTCTGTGTATATAAACAATCTCTAGATTTTTCATAGCTGTATCTGGTGGTTTGAGTATAAAATACTTATTAGAACTTAAGATTAAAGTTTAGCCCCTCTATACTGAATTGCATATGGAGTTTTCACTCCAGAAGTAAGGGTTAAAGCAATGAATGTCTTGTCATTTAGCACAGGAATCATATAACGATTCACTTGCTTACAATGTACTCTACTCAGTGATAAAAGGCCTAAAATTGTGTATCTGAGTGTTTGTGCCTGTATGAATAAGTCATTCTACACCCATACACCCTCCGCTCTGCAAGAACATGGTAACTGAAAGACCTTATTACAGCGCTGCGAAATATGCATGAAGTTATCAAGTTGTTTGATTCCAAACTGTCTTATTTTTTTCTGGCCTCTGTGCCCCTACACTAGCCCATAAGCTTGCACATTTTCCCATTGTGCTTAACTAGAGAGATGCTTTAAAAACAAAACTTGAGAAGTATATGCCTCTATAGAAGGTGTAATATTTCAACAGATATGAACCAGTGTGGGGAGGGGAGGTAGAAATGGCCCCCAATTTTTTTCTCATCTCAGTAAAGTTCAGAACTTTATATAAATATCTTAGCTATCAAACCTGCTTTTACCCAGTTTATTACCTGTGAAGCTGTATAAATCTTAATGTTTTAAATGATGCTAAATAATTGAATACATGGGGAAAATGACACAGACCCATCCCAATTTATGTAAAATAATGCCCTTAGAGTTTTCAATTACTTAAGAAATCGTTCCTTATGTATTTTTAAATTTAGCTCACTGGGTACTTGCTAATTAATTTGTCATCTGTTTCGTGATACAGGGATTATTGGTCAATATAGGAATATAAGCAAGGACCAGTCTTCATTTTACAACATGTATCATAAAACTGCAGGCAAAAGAAGAGTAATTAAAAAATGCACTAATGCATGACTTTAAAAAGATGTTCTGCATTCATGAAAAATTATAGGTCTCTATCAATTCCTCTATAAACAATTATAACATTATCATTTAAAATTATTTCAACATCATACACAGATGGTGTATATTTAGTTATAGTCATTTAAATTTTTTAAGAAGTGCTTCCCTTTCAAAACTGCAGATTTGGACCTTTTCTTATTTTCCCTTTCTTTTTGTAATCATGTACATAATATTGTCTATAACACATAATAACATAATAGACAATACATTATAGGTGTATTAGAAATATGAAAACACAATCTAATCCCAATGTGAAGCACTGTTAAAAGGCACAAAATGATGAAAGAAATCAAAAAAAGATCTTGTAAGTGTGTTAATGGATTGGAATACTCAACATGGTAAAGATGTCGATTCTCTCCAAACTGACATATAGGTTTGATGCAATTTCTACCAAAATAGCAAGTTTTTTTTTGTAGACACAGACAAGCTTATTCTAAAATTTCTATGGAAAGACATAGCCCTATAATAGCTAAAACAATCTTGACAAACAAGAATAAAGGGAGATGAATCATACCACCCAATGTTAAGACTAACTATGTAACTACAGTAATCAAGACACTGTGGACATGGCAGAGGTATAGAGTTATAGACTGAGGCAACAGAACAGAGAACTGAGAAATACACCTACACAAACGTGTCCAACTGATCTTCAAAATAGTTGTAAAAGCAATTAAATGGTGGAATAGGTCTTTTCAAGAAAGGTGCTGGTGCAAATGAACATCTACTATAGTTAAAAAAATTAACTTAGCTCTCACACTTTACACAAAATTGACCCAAAGTATAAAACTATAAATCTTTTAGAAATGTATGTAGGAAATAGTATTTGTGACTTAAGCAAAGACTTTTTATACTTGACACATAAAGCACAATCCATAAACAGAAAAATGGATAAATCGGACTTCATCAAAATTTTTAAAAGTTTGGCCGTGCAAAGGGACCTGTTAAGAAAGTGAAATACAAGACACAGAATGGGGGGAAATACTTGCACATCACTCATGTAGACAATTATTCCAGAGAAATGAAAACTTATGTCCACACAAAAGCCTGCACA
Source organism: Tursiops truncatus (assembly GCF_011762595.2). Classification (NCBI taxonomy): domain Eukaryota; kingdom Metazoa; phylum Chordata; class Mammalia; order Artiodactyla; family Delphinidae; genus Tursiops; species Tursiops truncatus. Next base: position 100,172,851 of record NC_047055.1, on the reverse strand, counting down.
TGATTCTCTGTAACAGCTTTATTGGTCATAGCTCCAAACCGCTAGAAACCAAAATGTCTCCCCATCGGGGAATGGTTTACTAAACTGTGGGACATCCATCACAATAAATGAATCAGTAATATACATTTGCAATAAAAAGTAAACTATTTGCCACATGCAACAACTTAGATGGATCTCAAGGGAATTATGCTGAGTGAAAAAGCCAGTTCCAAAGTATTAACTTCTATATTATTCCATTTGTATAATATTTTTGAAGTGACAAAATTAAGAGACATGAAAATTGCTGTCACGGGTAAGGGATAAGAGAGGGTGGCAGCGGGGAAGTGGAGGTTATCAAAAGACACCAGGAGGGATCCTGTGGTCATGCAAGTGATCTAAATTTTGGCTGTAATGGTGGATGCGCTATCCTACATATGTTGAAATTGTACTGAACTAAACACACACACAGAAATGAGTACTAGGAAAAATTGGGAAATCTGAAATGAGTTCATTGTATCAATGCCAATATTCTGGTTGTGATATTATACTATACTTTGCAAGATATTACCATTGGGGGTAACGGTAAATGTTATAGAGTATCTGGTCTGTGTTTTTTTTTTTATAACTGCTCTTAATTTTATAATTAGCTCAATTAAATGTTTTATTTAAAAAAAAACTTTCTCAAACTACTCAAGCTTGTGTCACAGGTGGGACTCAAGTGCAGGTGAGAGGCCTACACTCTAGCTTCTTGCCATAGTTCTCTACTGGCCCTCAGAGGTCCCTGGGTGCGAGGAGGTGGACTGGAATTGGAATGTGGGCACAATCTAAGCGCCGTATGGACTTTCTAACTTCTAAGCTATCATCAGATTTTAAAGCCAACATTGGTTTAGAGAGAGCTTTTGGGAAGAAACATAAATCCTATAGTCTTGATAAATTGTACGGGAAAGCAATGGTTAAGATCATGGTGCCGACCTCTGCCATCCAATAGGGGTGTGTGTGTGTGTGTGTGTGTGTGTGTGTGTGTGTGTGTGTGTGTGTGTGTGTGTGTGTGTGTGTGTGTGTGTGTGTGTGTGTGTGTGTGTGTGTGTGTGTGTGTGTGTGTGTGTGTGATATTTTACAGCAGTAACCTTTCTAAGCCTCACTTTCCTTAGGTATTAAATTGGGGATAATAACCATACCTACCTCATAGAAGTTGCTTAAAGACACAGCTAGCAAAAGGTAAATTCAAACCTAGGCAGCCTGGTGTAAGAGCTGTACCCTTAGGATATGATCTGTTCCTCCTGGATCCCCACATCTCCCATGGTCCCCATTCATGACTAAGGACACTCCAGTCTAATTCATACTGAGGAAGAGAAACATTTTCCAAAGTTGCACAAAACCTGCCTACTTCGTCCTGCCAACTTATGTTATTATGCAAAGCAAGGACCAGTGTTTCCTTTCTTCTTTCCTTCAGGCTATGCCCTGGGGGGCACTTCAGAGGCATAAATATAGGGCCCTTTACAGAGCCACCTACCAGAAGGATGACAATTCTTTTACCACCAAAAAGCTGGCAAAAGTTTCTTTGATTTTAGAGGCTTCATCAAACTCCAAGACAGGGTAACCTCCTGCAATCTCTAACAATGGAGGCTGAGTGGCAATTTACCATTTTTCTGTCCTCAGAAAAACTCCCAGGATGGTAAGTTATTATCCTTCCAGTTACATTTGTGATATTATTCAATGTGTCTTATGGATTAAATATGCCTATTTCATCAACTCATTCCCCATCTATCTGTGACAGAAAGAAGCAAGTTTGATACAAGAAGCAGTGATTAAATGTCTCTCAACCTGTTCATGCACAGAGTGAAAAGAACACCAGAATACTTCAAAGTGAGGATACATGATTTTAGCAGCATTACCTAATATTTGAGGGAAACAGTTGTACAATAAGAAATGATTTATTACTTTCAGATCAGTCCAATCTAAGAATTTCCAAATTCTATAAAATGTACAGTTGTTTTTCTTCCTTTTGCTACACGAAAAACTTTGGGACATAGGATTTTCCTATCACTGAGCAATAACAACCAAATACAGGAATAAACAAAATACTTCACTGACCTGGGGATTTTGGTACATTGCTTTGGATACAAAGTGGGCAAGGGTATTTAAAAATAAGAAGAATGTCTCACTCTTCTCATTTTAAAATATTTTGTGATACATGCCATGGTTTGTACAAAAGCGCATATGTGTCGCTTTATCTTGATATATTTTGTACTTGTCAGTTAAAATTATTTAATTCCTCTATTTAAAAATTCAGTAATAAAGCATAAATCAGCATGTGAATCTCATGCATCCACATACACACATGTATATACTCACGCAAAAGCACAGCATGGTATCTACAATCTCCCTACAGAGTTCTTTTAAACTAAACATAATAGTTACCAAAAGGGATTCATAGTTCTTGAATTGATTTCAAATTAATCTGCCAGCCAGCTCCAAATGAATTTCCATTCCTATAACATGAAAGTTGTCCCATGACAAAACTTTCAGTGGGAACAAATTCATTCCTTCTTATGTCTATCATTTGCAAGGCACTATGGTGTGTCACTTGGAAAGGGATCTGAATTACAATTTTTCCCCAAAGCCATACCAGGTATTTGAAATACAGAATTTAAAAGAGCATCGATGTTCAAACCCATCAAATTATACACATTATGTGTACCTTTTTGTATATCAATTATACCTCAACAAAGCTGTTAACAAAATAAGGGCACTGATGAACTCATTTTGAGGTCTGTACTCTTTTGAACCCATACATTTGACACCAGAGACCACCTTTTCTTGCTTTGTTCTAGCTCACATGTATGCTCTGGCAGTAAAGATGCTCTAAATCAGAAAACTGTATATAAATACACACACACACACACACACACAGAGGAACCATGGGATGTATAGAAGGAATCTGGTACTTTAAATTGCATGGTGATCACTGCATACCTTAGATTCCTCTTGTGGTTTAATAAAGCATCATCCTAGTATTATGTAGGTAGTATCATTTGTATTTGGCTGATTAAAAAAACACCTGATATTCAGCGAGTTAAGAAATCAGCCAGTTCAAAGTCAGAAGTGAGATTTTTGAATCCTGTTATGTTAAACTCTAAACCCCATATTTTGTACTATCATAAGCTTTAAGAGTATTACCAGATAACGCTTAAAAAATCTGCTGAGTAAAGGACTGGATAACAATTACTAAGGTAATTAAATGTATCTAGGTTTAAGTGAAGGCTTCCATCAATACTGAGAAGACTCTTTCTCAAAACACCCTTGCTATTCACTGAGAAACAGCATCACTATCATAAAGATTCTTGCTAAAAAAACACTAAATCTCAGGCACACCCCAAAGCTACTGAATCAGAATCTGAAATTTAACAGAAATCTGAGGTAATTTGGATTCACATTAAAGTCTGAGAAGCACTTATGTATACAACTATTTTCCAGTTGTAGCAAGACACAGAAATAACTATGAAGCAACGTGAACATTTCATGAGGAAAAAGTGTGAAAACCTCTTCATTTATTCCTTTATTACTTTTTTTTTTTTTTTTTTTTTTTTTTCGGTACGAGGGCGTCTCACTGTTGTGGCCTCTCCCGTTGCGGAGCACAGGCTCCAAACGCACAGGCTCAGCAGCCATGGCTCACGGGCCCAGCCGCTCCGCGGCATGTGGGATCTTCCCGGACCGGGGCACGAACCCGTGTCCCCTGAATGGGCAGGCGGACTCTCAACCACTGCGCCACCAGGGAGGCCCTCCTTTATTACTTTTGAAAAGATTTTATAATGATCTGTTAACTTTTAATAGCACTGACTAGATACATACCCGGGTTTAAAATAAAAAAAGAGATTCCAGAATGTAGTCAAATTATTTTTCTTAAATTATAGCTTTTTAAAAAAATTGCCATTCCTTGGCTAAGCACTGGTATGGATAGTCGATTTTTTAATTATATAAAGTAATCACATTAGTGGGTGAGAAAGTCAGCAAAGTCAAAGTTTTGTTGTTGTATAATTTTAAAGCATGCTGACAGCAATATGATAAGCATAAAATCTGAAATAAGTATTCAACACACAGATGCCAATTTGCTTAGAATTACATAAGCATGGAGTTAGGTTAGTTTGGTCAAACATAGTTAAAGTAAATAATGGCTAAAGAGAAAAATAAATATTTTCTTAAGACTCTGAGTTCAGCTCAATCTATTTATTCTCTGAGTTTACAAGGTGGTTATTTAGAATAAAATGATACTTTAACCTTGGTTTGTTTTTTCCCTGAAATGGTCAATTGGGGAAAAAAACTGTTTGACTGGTGGATTAGTAGTTTTATGACTGAGTAGGTAATGTCTCAGAATTTACCTCCTCCAAAGACTAATAAAGAAGAAATTAGTATCTGTCCTGTTTACAGGAACATAGCTTCTTGAGCACTACTGATCTTACCTAATACTGTAGAAATAAAAAGAAATGAAAGGATATACCACATTTTAGTCTATTTGATTGTGGCCTGATAGAAGCCAAAAGAAGCTTCATTTTATAATGTGCTTTACAATGAAAGTATATTGGCAAGCTCTAGTGTCTTGAAGCCATGCAAAAAATGCTTTCAAAAACAAATTATCAACGTGTGCTTATGAGATAAAAAAACTTTTCCAAATGCATCACTATAAATGGGGGTAAACACAACTTTTGATCTATTCTTCCTGCCATCATACACAAAAAAGCACATTTTTTGTACATTTTGCTTTCAAATATGTAACATTTTTCCCGTTCTTAACTTTAATTCATGAAAAATATTTATGATAAGGGAAACTAGCTTGACTTTTACTACAATATAAGTTATTTTTCCTGAAATGTGGTTTAAGAATATAGATTTTTTTGTTCCTTCATCATAGTTTTTAACTAATGTATTTCAATAACACTAGCTTATTATACATTTTATTGATACTTAAGCTAAATGTACATGGTTATTTTTTGGGGCTTTGGAAAGTGAGAAGAACAAAAAAATCAATGACTAAAAATTAATCCTTGCAAAATAGCAAGTAATGAATTAGAAAGTGAGTGAAAATGCTCTGAATATTCAATAACTTTTAAATTAATAAAACTGCATGTGTTGTATTTATCTTATTTGTTGATCAATAAAACTCTCTTTTTTCATTATTCATTGAAAAGATAAAAGGAAAATTTAGCAGGTGAAACAGATCCGTTCTACATTGTCATATTAGTTTTCTCTCTTTGTCCTCCTCATTTTTGTTCTTTTAACTTTTTTTTTTGGCTGCAGAGCTTGCGGGATAATAATTCCCTGACTAGGGATTGAACGCAGGTCACGGCACTGAAAGCGCCGAGTCCTAACCACTGGGCCGCCAGGGAATTCCCTGTCCTCCTTACTTTTTTTTTTTGCGGTATTAGGGCCTCTCACTGCTGCGGCCTCTCCCGATGCGGAGCACAGGCTCCGGACGTGCAGGCCCAGCGGCCGTGGCCCACGGGCCCAGCCGCTCTGTGGCATGTGGGATCCCCGCGGACCGGGGCACGAACCCGCATCCCCTGCATCAGCAGGCGGACTCCCAACCACTGTGCCACCAGGGAAGCCCCCCTCCTTACTTTTGATGTGATGAATATTTCATGATGAATTCCAAGTATGGCCATAATACTGGAGGGCTGGGCAGCCAAATCAGCTAAGAATATTACCAGAATTGTATGCAAGTGCTAGAATTTCCATTTCTGGAAATTTTCATTTCTGAAAATTTCCATAGTACAGAAAGTACTATGTATCATAGAGGTAATATGTATAATTTTCCAAATTTTTATGAGTTTGGGTGATTTGAAGTTTTCCAGAAAAAAGTCTTAACATCTAGCATATTTTGTAATCCATGAAGAATACAACAAATGTTGAAAATATGGTCAATGTTGACAGTGGGAAGATCAAAACCCAAAACTGAATGTACTTTTTTTTTGAAAGAAAAAAAAGCAATTCAAAAAGAGTACAAGTTAAGTTTCTGCAACTGAAACAATGCAACATTGATTTTACCTTGTTCTAAATCCATCTGGGAATTCATCACTGGTAGAACTCTAAAACGTCATAAAGTTACAGCTTCTAAGTTTGCTAAGGCATGTGCCTTACATACACTATGTGGAATATTATTCACACCTGTATAATACTCCATACAGGAGTTAAACTATTCATAATTTACATTTGTATGTATGTGTGTATATATGTGGTAGAAGACATACACAAATATATAAATATACATATAAATGTGTGTTGTCTATTTTTATTCAGTATAAGTTTTGGAAAACTGAAATGAAAGCTTTTTAAACTCTCCATCTACACATGTGGACATTTCCCTCCAAATATCAAGTGTGTTAAACAGTGGAGAAATGAAAACTATTCAGAAGAAAAACATTTCAGATAAAAATGTAATCACAAAAATCCATTACATATTCTAAATTTTATTTCTTCTTTATGTGTGTATAGCAAAGTAGTTGTGAAGAAAAAAATAAATTTTAACTTGAAATAGTGCAGAAAAATTCCCTACCTTAGATATACAAAATAGCACCAGACAAGAGATGCATAGATAACCTTAAGAATAAAAGTCGTATATTATGTGCAGGGCTAAACCATTTCAAACACATATTTGGCTGATTAATTAGCAATGGTAAAGGTCAAGATTTGCATAAATGTTTGGAAACAAAGTGCTTAGTTTTTCTTTCTATTAGTTGGACCAATACTTTGGAATTTTATATTACTATATTTTGCTTGTGAGTCCTCTCTAATTTATTTGTCCAGATAACAAAAATAAAAACAAATAAATATAGATTAAATCAAAATGTAAGATTAAGAATACTCACAAAAATTGAGAAACTTGTCTAATTTAACATACAGAATTACAAACCCTACTTATTTCTAATCTGTGTCTAACATTACACAATTTAAAGTAAAAATAATCCTTATATCTGCTCATCCAGCTTCCTTATCTTCTATGTTAACATAACTCCAATTCTGTTCATATATGAAGGAGCATTGTGCTCAGGGAATGGGCCAACCCCAAAGAAGCCAACACGATTGTCCCAGGCCAGTCATGTTGTTTCTGTGTCTTTTATGCTAGTAATTGGCCAGAATGGAGTCATCTTGATATGCCTAAAACAATGACAGGCAAGCTACTGAAACCAAGCAGGACCCTGTGGTCCTTATTTATTTATTTTTTTACCTTATTTATTAATTTTTTTACTTTATTTATTAATTTTTTAAATTTCATTATAATTTATTCACAGAGACAACCAGAGAATCCCATCATTAAATAGCAATGGCTCTTGATTAATATTTTAAGATAGTTTTCAAACCAAACTCTTAATATATCTGATAAAATAAATGAGAAACTATCCATTAAATTAAAAAATACTTTTACTCATTTCTATATGAGTAAAAATTATTTTGTAAATAGTAAGAAGAAAATTTCATCAAAAAATAAAATATTTTTAAAATTTTGCATTTAAGTATCTGAGAATATATTCACAGTAATCTTGACCAGTTTTAAGCCTAATTTCAGTAATACTTCTAATGATTAATTACGTATACATTTGCTTTACTTCCTGTCACATGGGTTAGTTTGTCCAGAACGGACACTGTTTTTTTCAGTACATTTATTTATTTATTTTGTTACAACTTAGATGCTTTTAAAGTGAATTTGAAATATTTGCTCTTAAAATTATAATAAAAAATCATGGATTACAAAAGAGATTGATATATCAAATTAAGAAAATTGCCTCAACAAATTCTAGCGTTTATAATTATCCTTAAAATTGGAGCACTGGGGTATATTAGACATATGCCAAGATAGTTATCACGTTTTTCCATGTGTCTTATGCAAGGGTATTTTACTCCTCCTTTAGTCTTTTTACCCTATATTTCCCTATATTTTGATATAGATTTTGATCATACTATTCTTGTTTTAGTGGGGAGGTGATACAAATCATTTGAAATCAGTTTTAATATTCAACAATTTTAAGGTTCACTATTTTATGTAATGCTTCACAGAAAGAATAAATTAGAGAAAAAATAGTCAACACCATACTAAAATAGAAATATTTAGATTGGATGCTCTGATAAATAGATAACATAGTATCAGTTATTAGTACTTGGTCAGAAAAAATCCAAAATGTGTACAAGACTGGGGAACAAATTCAGTTTTAGATCAAGATTTTTATTTCACTCAAAAAAAAAAACATCCATTGATGATATGTTTATAATTTTTACAAGTCAAGAATTTCTTTAATAACCTAAAAGCTACTTGAATGATTATTTAAGGAGTAGACTGACTTATAAGAAAGGATATTATAATTTTTTTCAATCATACCATTTTATTACTCTTACATGTTATCCTTCTATATATTTGTGTTATTTTAAGGTGTGGACAGGTTGTTAATTTTGAAAGACCCTATATATTCATGCATGAGCAAGAGAGACTGCACTGGAAGTGATCTCTCTGGCACAATATTCAAAGAAACTTCTTGTGCAACACTCTCGATCATGAGCAGACATTTAGCAACTATCACGAAAAATTTAATCTTATAACACTGGGCAGATGTCACTGGCCCAGTCATTAAAATCAACAAACCTAAATAAACACCCAGGGTTAATTCCAAATAAATACCACTACTATACTGAACAAAATCAATAGAGAAATAATTATTAAATAAATTTAGTTAAATGAGCATTACATTTCTAAACCACTGGAGAAAGCACTTCTTATTCCAGAATAATGTTGATAAAAGAGATTGCCACTCACATGGAACATTCTCTAGGATAGATTACATGCTGGGTCACAAAGCAAGCCATGGTAAATTTAAGAAAATTGAAATCATATAGCATCTTTTCCAACCACAATGCTACGAGATTAGAAATCAACTATAAGAAAAAAATGCAAAAAACCCACAAATGTGTGGAGGCTAAACAATATGCTACCAAACAACCACTGGGTCACTGAAGAAATCAAAGGGGAAATCAAAAAATACCTGGAGACAAATGAAAACAAAACATGGCAATCCAAACCTTATAAGATGCAGCAAAAGCACTTCTATGAGGAAAGTTTATAGCAATACAAGCTTACCTCAGGAAACAAGAATCTCAAATAAACAATCTGACTTTACACTTAAAGCAACTAAGAGAAAGAAGAACAAACAAAACCCAGAGTTAGTAGAAGGAAAGAAATCATAAAGATCAGAGCAAAAATAAATGAAATAGAGACTAAGAAAACAATAGAAAAGATCAATGAAACTAAAACCTGATTCTTTGAAAGATAAACAGAATTGATAAACCTTTAGCCACACTCACAAAGAAAAAAAGGGTGAGGGCCCAAATCAATAAAATTATGAATGAAAAATCAGTTACAACCAACACCACAAAAATACAAATGATCATAAGAGACTACTACAAGCAGCTGCATGCCAGTAAATTGGACAACCTAGAAGAAATGGACAAATTCTTATAAAGGTACAATCTCCTAATACTGAACCAGGAATAGAAAATATCAACAGACCAATTACAAGTACTGAAATTGAACTTGTGATTTGAAAACTCCCAACAAACAAAAGTCCAGGACCAGATGGCTTCACAGTTGAATACTACCAAACATTTAAACATTTAGAGAAGAGTTAACACCTATCCCTCTGAAACTATTCCAAAAAGTTGCAGAGGAAGGAACACTTCTGAACTCATTCTATGAGGCCACCATCACCCTTATATACCAAAGCCAGACAAAGATACTACAAAAAAAGAAAATTGTAGGCCAATATCATTGTTGAACACAGACACAAAAATCCTCAACAGAATACTAGCAAACTGAATCCAACAATACATTAAAAGGATTATACACCATGATCAAGTGGGATTTATCCCAGAGATGCAAGGATTTTTCAATATCTACAAATCAATTAATGTCATACACCACACTAGCAAATTGGAGAATAAAAACCATATGATCATCTCAATAGATGCAGAAAAAGCTTTTGATACAATCCAACATCCATTTATGATAAAAACTCTCCAGAAAGCGGGCATACAGGGAACATATCCCAACAAAATAAAGGCCATATATGACAAACCCACAGCTAACATCATACTCAACAGTGAAAAGCTGAAATCATTTCCTCTAAGATCAGGAACAAGACAACGATGTCCACCCCACCAATTTTTTTCAACAGAGCTTTGGAAGTCCTAGCCACAGCAATCAGAGAAGAAAAAAAAAATAAAAGGAATCCAAATTGGAAAAGAAGAAGTGAAACTGTCAATGTTTACATATGACATCATACTATATACAGAAAGTCCTAAAGACACTACCAGAAAACTACTAGGAATCATCAATTATTTCAGTAAAGTCACAGGATACAAATTTAATACACAGAAATCTGTTGCATTTCTATACACTAAAAATGAAAGATCAGAAAGAGAAATTAAGGGAACAATCCCATCTACCATCACATCACAAAGGATAAAATACATAGGAATAAACCTGCCTAAGGCGGCAAAAGACCTGTACTCCGAAAACTGTAAGATGGTGATGAAAGAAATCGAAGATGACACAAAAAGATGGAAAGATAAACTCTGTTTTGGATTGGAAGAACCAATATTGTCAAAATAACTATGCTACCAAAGGCAACCTACATATTCAATGCAATCCCTATCAAATTACCAATGGCATTTTTTCACAGAACTGGAACAAAATTTTTTTTTTAATTTGTATGGAAACACAAAGGACCCCAAATAGCCAAAGAGATCTTGAGAAAGAAAAACAGAGCTGGAGGAATCAGGCTCCCTGGCTTCAGACTATACTACAAAGCTACAGTAATCAAAAGAGTATGGTACTGGCACAGAAACAGACACATAGATCAATGGACTGGATAGAAAGCCTAGAAATAAACCCACGCACATATTGTCACCTTATCTTTGATAAAGGAGTCAAGAATATACAATGGAGAATAGACCGTCTCTTCAATAAGTGGTGCTGGGAAAACTGGACAGATACATGTAAAAGAATGAAATCAGAACATTTCCTAACACCGTACATAAAAATAAACTCCAAATGGATTAAAGATCTAAATATAAGACCATATACTATAAAACTCCTAGAGGAAAACATAGGCAGAACACTCTTTGACATAAATTGCAGCGATATTTTTTGGATCTGTCTCCTAAAGTAATGGAAATCAAAAGAAAAATAAGCAAATGGGACCTAATTAAACTTAAAAGCTTTTGCGTAGCAAAGGAAACCATAAACGAACCAAAAAGACAACCTACAGAATGGGAGAAAATATTTTCAAATGATGCGACCAACAAAGGATTAATCTCCAAAATATAAAAACAGCTCATAAAGTTCAATATCAAAAACAAAAAAAAACAAACAACCCAGTTAAAAAATGGGCAGAAGATCTAAATAGACATTTCTCCAAATGAGACATACAGATGGCCAAAACACACATGAAAAAATGTTCAATATCACTAATTATTAGAGAAATGCAAGTCAAAAGTACAATGAGATATCAGTCAGAATAGCCATCATCAAAAGGTCTACACACAGTAAATGCTGGAGAGGGTGTGGAGAAAATGGATCCCTCCTATACTGCTGGTGGAAATGTAAACTGGTACAGTCACTATGGAGAACAGTATGGAGGTTCCTTAAAAACTAAAAACAGAGCTACCATATGATCCAGCAATCCCCCTGGGCATACATCAAGAGAAAACCATACTTTGAAAAACTACATGCACCCCAATGTTCATAGTAGCACCATTTACAATAGCCAAAACATGGAAGCAACCTAAATGTCCATCGACAGAGGAATGGATAAAGAATGTCTGGTACATTTAACAATGGAATATTACGCAGCCATAAAGAAGGGTGAAATAATGCTATTTGCAGCAACATGGATGGACCTAGAAATTATCATATTAAGGAAAGTAAGCCAGAGAGAGAAGGACAAATATCATATGATATCACTCATATGTGGAATCTAAAAAAGAAAATGATACAAATGAACTTATGTACAAAACAGAAACATACACACAGACATAGACAAGAAATTTATGGTTACCAAAGGGGAAAGGGGGGAGGGATAAATTAGGAGTTTGGGATTAACATATTCATACTACTATATATAAAACAGATAACCAACAAGGACCTACTGTATAGCACATGAAAACATACTCAGTATTTTGTAATAACCTATAAGGGAAAAGAATCTGAAAAAATAGATATATGTGTATGTATAACTGAATCACTTTGCTGTACACCTGAAAGTAACACAACTTCAATACAAATAATTTTTATAAAAGATATCACCACTCATATTTCCTATGAAAGGCACTCCATGAATATTTGTTGGTAAAAATATTTTAATATTAGTCAAGTGTGATGATATAAATCGGATTTATATAAACACTTTCTTAAACTTTTAACTGCATAACAAACACCACTTGATTATCTTCAAAACAAAAATGGGAAGAATATGATAGGAAGACCAATAAAGCAGGATATATATCTGGTTTTTATGCTCTAATAACTTCAAAGCTTTAGGCAGGTTACTTAACTTCTCTGGCTCCCGAGTTTTCTAACCTGTAAACAGGACTGAATGATCTCTCAAATGAATTCCAACTCTAAAATTCTCTTTTTCTATGGCCTACCTGAAGAATTATTTCTTTAACCAATTAATTCCATTTACATCCTTGATTTTATGTAACGCTACACTAAAAAAGAATTGATAAAATACCACAACACCTATTAGTGAATTTTATTATCTGAGCTACCATTAAAATGGTTGGACTTATTCTACAAGCTAGTCCATATATATCTGCCTTCCTATAAGGGCATGATGCAAAGCTTCTAGTGGCAGAGACCTCTGTAAAATAACAATACGTTAGATAGCATTTTAACCTGCTAATACTCCCTTTCCTGTTCAGTAGATCTTTGCCTAGCAGTTTGGATTCAAAAGACTTCAAAGCTTTCATACTCTAGACAGGCCATCACAGATTAATTCTTTCCTATTGTGCACTCCTCACTCCTTTAGGACTTGTATATGAGGTTTAAAATTATCCTGTGTCTGCCTGTGTTAAATGGGTATTAGCTAAAGACTAATTTCTTGGTGATTATACGTACCAACGAAGAAAAATTTCACAACTTAAGTAGGATTCTAGTTTTGTCCTTTTACTATTGACAGTTTAATCGTATGTCTGAGTGAGAGTTTAGATTTCACAGACACTTTGGTTTATTGACAGTCTCACAAACTCAGTTACATTTCATAATATTTATATCCATAATCAAGGAAAAGTCATTTTACACATTTATGTAAAAAAATAAAATGTTATCATGTGTTCTCAATTGTCTAATTATTTTCCATCTGCATACACAAGCCAGCATGCTGCATGATGTGCATACAGCAACAAATTTCCTTCCAGATATTTTTGGTCTAGTTCAAAATACAAACAAATATACTAGGTACAACTGAAGGGCAAAACATAGAGAAGTCATAGTGTAATGTATTATAATGTATAGTACTTAATGTTTAAAAATTAGTTATCAACAGGCACACAAAAAGAGGAAATTATCCTTGAGTTTGATGGTAACACTATTCAAGCCTCAAGTATGGTTATATTTCTCTAAATATTTTTCCCTAGAAAAGTATGACTGCAAGCTTATATGATCAATAAAAATGCTTTAAAATCATTTCATTCTGTGCTAGGATGAGAAGAGGTTTAACACATATTTTAAAACAGTCATAAACTACACATTAATTCTGATTTAAAATAGAAACTTACTTTTCAGCTGAGAATGTATATTGTCACAAATCTCTGAAGAAAAACTATATTCATATTTTAATTTTAGGTTTCAGATACAACCGTTTACTGAATTCTTAAACCAACACGTGGTTGGAGAAATACATTTGGGGAAAAAAATGATTATTGTGTACATCCTCAAAATTATTCACTTTAGATTTTAATTATTAAATGGTAAAGGAAATGTTTCATTTTAAAATAAAACATACAGTATTAAGATATTGTGACTATGCATACCACCATTAATTTTTCCTATTACTTCTTATAAAAGACTTCCTTCTTTGGCATTAATGAAAAGCTATATCCAGATGTCTTTAGCCCCTTCATAAATACATAACTGAGTAACACATCTTGAGCACACCCCTAGTCACCATCTTATAATACGTGAAAAAATTCAGAGATTTTAAATATAACTTACTTGCAATTTTCCTATTTTCAAAAAGGCATAGTTGCTCTTTTGGTGTTATCAAGGGGTTTCTGAAGACCAACGTGGAAAAAGGTATCCATTTCTGAGAAATACCCACTGCAGGAAAGAGGGTGCTATTTGCATTGAATATAAATACTACCTACATCACCTTCATTCCCTTTAATTAGAAAACAGAAAACCTTGTGTATTCCTAACATAAAAAAATAAAAGTTTCTTCTCAATATGGTAGTTGATTGCAAAAAGCCATTCTGTGTGTAGAGATGGTCCTTCTACCAATTATTTTTAGCATCATGCCATTTTCATTTAGAAAGGTCAGAGGAGTTCTTTGCTTAAACCAATGTGATTTTCCTAATAAGCTCACCAGGCTAGGCGATCCAACAGAATGGCTCTGTATGTTAATAAGGAGAGTAAATGGCATTACTTGACAGAACTGTTCTTTCAATGATGGTTCATTCTAAGAGATTAATTTAGCCATACTTGTCTAGTGCCACATAAACACTATTAAATAGGCTATGCAGCATCGTTCTCATTCGACTCTTACACTTGGCTGTTTTGTATTAATATTCGGAAATAAAATATATCACTCCATCTGTTAGTAATCATGATGATGAAATTATGTCATACCATAATAGAAGCAAATCTAAGGTATTAGAGAGCCCTGTTCTTTTTAAATGCTCCTGTAGGATATCCCATTTTGCACAGTCATCCTTTTTTTTTTTTTTTTTTGCGGTACGTGTGCCTCTCACTGTTGTGGCCTCTCCCATTGCGGAGCACAGGCTCCGGACGCACAGGCTCAGCAGCCATGGCTCACAGGCCCAGCCGCTCCGCGGCATGTGGGATCTTCCTGGACCGGGGCACGAACCTGTGTCCACTGCATCGGCAGGCGGACTCTCAACCACTGCGCCACCAGGGAAGCCCACAGTCATCCTTTTTATTCTTCTAAGTCTCTTGCCTTCCTTCACATTTAGTTAGTGGTCAATTCACTATCAGAGGAATGCATTTTTTTCTGGTGGGCATTGAGGATGAATAAAAAAGAAATCACCCTATCACTAAAGATGCCATAGCCTCAAATGTCCTACTCACTCTAGCTGCATCTATAGAGATTCCCACCAGCACAAAAGATCAAACTATAGTATCTACAGATCTGGCCAGAATGCCTTTCAGAAATGGGATCATTCCCACAGCAGTTATTCTTGTTACCAGTTTCCACAAGAGTCTGAGGAAAATTTTCCATTGTCTCCTACAGTTATTAGAGTGTTGGCTCCTAATGACATGAATATACAACTTGCTATTGTTTCAGCCCAATGTTTTATGCATGATATTTTAAAAACTGTACAAAACACAACATTAAAATTCTAAAGTGAAAAATAATAGCATTATGGCTCATTACATTCTGAATTGTGGTAGTCTGAACTGTGAGTAACTGTACTGTCATCCTGTCAAATCTCCCTAAAAGATCTGCTATAATGTTTTACTGAATGTCATTCATATCACAGATATAACTACACTAAAGCGTTCCAGTTCGGAAGCATATTGTAAATGTTTTTAAGTGTTTTCACCTAGTCACCTGAGAACTACCTGCACAGAAAACTGTCAATTATACCAACAACAACAAAAGATCTGCTGCTAGTAATAGTTTTCATCAAACACAAAAGAAATAACATACTGAGTATTTTGATATAATTTTCCAAGGTTATCATTACATTCCTTATTCTTCTTAGAGACAGAATTTCCAAGATTTCCTAAAAGACTTGAGGGAAGATGATAGAAACATTTATCTAAAAATTTTCATTGCTCTTAAGGTGAAATGACTGGCAAATAAATGACAGCATTTGGCCCTAGAGACATCTTTTTCTACTTTAGCCTGGGGTGTCCTTAAAGCCCTTATACAATGATATCGTATGATACTCCAAGGTCCTTTGCTGCCATCATTTTAACATCTTTACACAGTCTCTCCCTCCGCGGCTTTGCTCGTAACTGAAGGATCATCCGCCATTGGTGGTTTGTTCTGAATTAATTCTATTATGTAGTACATATTCAATTAAGACTCACGTTGGGGCAAGGCTCTCTTGACTTTTGTAACTGCTTATTAAATAGCCAAGATGTTGTAAAGGGAACAAGTGACAAATTAAATAAAAACACGCATGAGGCTTTGAATAGCAGCCAGAATAATACCAGGTTGAATTAATTATATTAAATATATGCAGAAGGGGAAAATAAAATATCTACTATTATATGAATGAGTCATTTAAATATACATGTTTGATGATAAGCACTTTCAAAGGAATTATTATACACTCCAGAGCATATGGTACTATACTGAGCATGTTTTAAAAGTGTCCTTAAAACAACATGTCTTGTCCTAATAAATATTTTTTTAAATAGACTTTATTTTCTAGAGGAGTTTTAGGTTCACAGCAAAATTGAGAGGAATGTACAGAGATTGCCTATACATCCTCTGTTCCCCAATATGCACATCAGATTTCTACATGAGAGTGGTACATGTGTTACAGTTAACGAACCTATATTGATACAGCATCACCCACAGTCCATTGTTCACATTAGGGTTCAGTCTTGGTGTTATATATTCTATGGATTTTGACACAAGTATAATGATAGGTATCCACCACTATACTATCAAACTGAGTCATTAACTGCCTTAAAAATCCAATGTGTTCCGCCTATTTACCACTTTCTGCCTCCAACCCCTGGAAATCACTGACCCTTTGATTGTTTCCACAGCTTTGCCTTTTCTAGAATGCCATGTGGTTGGAATCATAACAGTATGTAGTCTTTTCAGATTGGCTTCTTTCACTTAGCAATATGCATTTACGTTTACTCCATGTCTTTTCCAGGCTTGATAGCTCATTTCTTTTTAGTGCTGAATAATAGTCCCATTGCCTGGATGTACCACAGTTTACTGATCCACTACCGTACTGAAGGACAAGTTGGTTTCTTCCAAGTTTTGGCAATTGTGAACAAAACTGTTATAAACATTCATGTGCAGCTTTTTTTTTTTTTTTTTTTTTGCAGTACGCAGGCCTCTCACTGCTGTGGCCTCTCCCGTTGCGGAGCACAGGCTCCGGACACGCATGCTCAGCGGCCGTGGCTCACGCGCCCAGCCGCTCCGTGGCATGTGGGATCTTCCCGGACCGGGGCACGAACCCGTGTCCCCTGCATCGGCAGGCGGACTCTCAACCACTGCGCCACCAGGGAAGCCCCATGTGCAGCTTTTTTTGTGGACATGTTTTCAACTCATTTCGGTAAATACCACGGAGTGTAACTGCTGGATCATATGGTAAGAGTATGTTTTGTTTATTAAGAAACCACCAAACTATCTTCCAAAGTAGCTGCACCATTCTGCATTCCCACCAACAATGAGTGAGAGCTCTTGTTGTTCCACATCCTCGCCAGTATTCGGTGCTGTTAGTATTTTGGTTTTGACCATCCTAATAGGTATGTATTAGAAAAATACTTTTTAAAGCAATAATAATTTTCCTTTTCTAAAGTGGTAGTTTTCTTAGTCTTTAAGAAACACTCAGAAACCCAAAGACTGAATAGAAATAAATTTTCACACTCTTTCATCCACTTACTTTTCAATAACATAGACAACAGCATTGCTGTACTAAAAATATTCAAGTTGTACCTTTTCATAAGACCATCAAATAATTAAAAGCAGGAAAATAACAAGAGAAAAATAATAAGTTCTACATCAGGTTGGTATCTCTTTAAGAAATAATCATTATGGTTTGAAAATGTAAAAGACTATATGCATATTTTCTGTTGTACTTATATCAATATTATTAGGAAATTCATAAAATGACTTACTGAAAAGAAAATGTTTTGTATCAGCTTAATATGAAATTGTCTCAAAAGTGAAAAAGGATTAGTTTACTGTTATATATTCTTACAGCATCCATTCTGTTTTTCTGTGCTTATCACCTTATATACTTATTTATTTAAAAAAAAACAGAAAACTTATTGCCAGCCTACTTTGTTGATGACAGCCTGCAAGGCACTGCAGTACAGAAATTGTATCTATGCCTGCATGTCCCCTCAATGCTCATTTCTTCAATTAGCATTTGTCGGCCTAATTGCTAGGTATCATGCTAGCTGAGAGGAGTATGATGGAAAATTACAACAGTAACAACAACAAATCACACACATATGACATCAGTCCTAGGTCTCTAGAGCCTATATTCTAGAGGGTGATGCAAATACAAAAAAACAGCAGTTAAAAGCAGGTTCATTAGGGGAACTACTGGTGTTTGGGAAGCACAGAGGAGAATCATTTAAGCCAGATTTATGTATATTAGCTCAAATTCCTGCAAAATCATTACACTTTTAAATTTGGATACTCTTTGATATAGAAGACACAGACAAAAGAGAAGCCTTTGTGTTAATTTTAGTGTGGCACAATAATATGCGTATACTGTCCCCTAAAACATAATGATCTGGTGTATCTTCTATTAATATATGAGCAGTATATGAATGTGGATTTTAATTTTAATTGACTCTGAAGTTAATGAATACCAGGAGATTAAATATAAAACATTAAACCTCTATAGTTGAGATGGCATGACAATTTCATGCCTGATACATATTACCTATTTAAAATACACAGCACTGATGAAGAAAATATAAAAAGAGGAAAAAAAGCATAATAACACAGCAGGGCTTAGACTCAAGCTTGACATCTCTGTGGATCAGACAAAGTAGCTACAGGTCCTAATAGGCTCTTTTCCCCAGACACATAGTGTCACTGCATTTCCACTCCTTCACTAAGAGTCTACATGTAAGGAAGGAACCAGAGTTAAGATCACTGCTTGAAGTCACAGGTTAAAATGAAGGCCTACCCAGTGATCATTCTTGAAAGGACTAAGTTTTTGAAAATTCTGCTGACCTGATGCCTGAGCCTCTAACTTTATAGAAAACTATTAAACTAGTGATATGAGAAGAAAAAAACCCACCATGATCGCAGAAAACAACCCCAAAGATAAAGGATTGAGTACAGCCCTCAGTATCTCTAATCACCACCACAACAGAGGAACCCCAAGATGCTATCTCCATCTAGATTGCGATTCCAGGAGACATATGGGGACAACATCAAAGTTAGGGAGGAATAAAGGGAGGAACAAAGAGAAGAAAAGACATAACAAAAACCATGACAATAAAAGCAAATCTCTTCAATTAAAAGGATCCAGAAACCTGTCACTTAAATAAAAACCTAAAAAAGGCAGAAATTCACCACTACCACCACAATGATTCCAAGGACTCAGTCTAGATAAAATCATTCTCACAGAAGTGTCTGTAAAAAAATTAAAATGAATATGTTGAGTGTTTTCAACAACAAAATTAGACGGTAAAATTCAATTAAAAAACAAGAGTTCCTATAGAAGTGAATGGGTGGAATTACAGAGAAGAAAGATTTAAAAACAATAGCTGATAATCTTACAGAACTGAGGATAGACAAGAGTACTCAGTTCAAAGTGCACTGTGAGTACCAAGCAGGAAAAAGATAAATTTACACCCAGATGCCCTATAGTGAAACTGTAGAACATCACGATAAAGTAACACACCTGAAGACATATTAGGAAAATGCAGGTTATGTCTAAGGGAATGACTGTCAGACTCTTCAAAAGATCTAATCTAACTTTGTGACTGAAAATAAGCATATGAAATAATAACATGAAAAGAATAACATGAAAAAATGTGCTGACCTAGAATTTTAACTAAAACTATTACTCAGAACATTTTCAGACAAAGACCAAGAAAGATTACCTCTGCATGTTCACTGAATTACTGAAGGATATATTTCAGCAAGATGAAAAGTGAACCTAAAGCTTTAGAAGTATTTTTATTAAAGTTAAGAACAACCAATATAATAAGGCACAATTAAAAATTTAAAAAATCAAGCTAAGTTGTCATTTCTCCCAAATTAAGTTCAATATAATCCCAATAAATATACCAACAGTTTTTAAATGAGGCTTTTATAAATTTTACCTAAAATTCACATGCAAACAGAGGGTTAGGATTATCTAAGAAAATTTTAAAAAACAAGGTAGGGTGCTTTGCCTTACCACATGTCAATGCTAATTATAAATCTACAGTAATTGAGATGTATGGTGTTGGCACAGGAATTGGCAAATGAAGGAAATAACAGAAAAGAATGCCCAGAAATACATGTCCATATATTAATCTTGATACATAATAGAGGTAGCAGTACAGATGAGTAGGGAAAAGACAGACATTTTTAAATGGTGGATACTTGTTTACTTGTTCTAAAACACTCTATTTTAAAAAAAATAACTTAAAGATGATTTCCAGGTTTATTAAGAGAACTAAACGTGGAGGAGTAAAACTTTAACATTTTAAAAGAATATATAGGAGAAAATAAGAACTAGACTCACAGCTCAGTCAAAATAATGGCAAAAGGCATGAACAGATAATTCATAGAAGAACAAATAAAAGGGACCATGAATAAAGATCTATTATCATGGAAATGGAAATTAATATGAGATAAAAATTCACACTTATCAGCTTGGGAAAAATTTAAACATGTCAATATCTAGTTGATAAGGATATGTAAAATAGGGGATGCATGCACCATTTGGCAAAATGTTATATTATCCACAATCATTTTTTGTTTGACATATTCAATAATAATCAACATGATAAGTAAAAATAGCTCTCTTTAAATCAGAAAATGAATGGACATGACCCTGTCCTTAAGAACTAATCCATGTGTTTGCCATGTCCATTTGAAAACTCTTTATTCATTCCTCATATAGATCTTGAATATTTAGTATGTACTGCCTATCTTTGTTAAAGGCAATGCTGAAGACTTGCCTTTCAATTTCAGTGCCTTATCAACATGAATCACTTCAGATTCACAAGTGACCTTACCCTAGTTAGAAAACTATCTTTTCATTCTATAGAAAAATGCTTCCTTTTATTATCTGAGCTATGGATTTTGAGCTAATTGGTTTTGAGCTATGAAGCCTTGCTTACTATGGGTTTATTCATTTCCTTTGTTGTTAATTAGATTTTAATTTATATATACTTCTTTAGCCCTTTATGCAAATGGTTAGACTTAAGGGCACCACTGATAGTACTATTATTACATATTACTAGTCAAACATCTATAAAAAGATAAATATGAAACCAAGTGATAGAATATCAGAACTCTTTCTAAAAAAAAAAATAGTAACAAAACCTTACAAGAAGTTGTTTACGAAGTTAAACTTAATTTATGCCCCCAAAGTAGTAAGAATGATATGGATATGTACCTGTGGAAAAGAAAGATTTACCAAAAAGAAAAGCAAACTGATTCATAAAGTGCCTATAATTTAAAACTATTTTAAATGTCCTATTTTTATTTAACAACTTACACAAATATTTGAGATGAAAACAGTGTATAAAAATAATCTTGCACTTAAAATCTTCTCTCAAGTCTAATCTACCAGCCAAAAAAAAAATCTATTAAAAGACACTGGACAGTCTTCTACGCTAGCACTTTGCCTCTACTAGGTGACAAAAACATCATCAACCCTTAGCACAGTTTGTGAAGGAAGCATAAACATTTTACAATCTTTTTTTGGCTTACATATAAATGCTGAAACTTATTCTGCTAGAACAAATTTCCAAATGTACAGTTCTTTTTTTTCCTGATAGAAATGCATTGTTAAGTGCATGGATAAGGTCCCATCCCTGCTAGAGAGTAACTCTGAAAACAAGAAATAAAATTCTGACAGGAAGTTTCAAGTACCTTTTAAGGGACTAGGTGATGAAGATGATGCTAGGGAAATTTACCTCAGGGTAGCAAGTCATGAGTTAGGAAGGATGAGCCCTTAAGCCCTGCAGTCTAAGCAGTTGTTCATCAGCAAAATAATCTAGTTCATTTTTATTTCCTTATTTATTTATCTTTTACTTTTTACTGCCTATGGTAAAGTTGTACCCCAAAATTTTGACCAGGACATAACTGTAATCACACACAACATTCAGGGCTAGGGCAGGTCCTAGGTTACTCTAGAGTTAGGGTGTTAAATCAACAAATAGTAAAATATCCTGAGAGCAAAGTAAAATCAAAGAACTCAGAAATGAAGTTGAGGGGGTCTCCACTATTCTTCAGATGGAGAACACTTCTCTTCATTGTAAAAGGAGTAAAGATAAAGGAAACTTCTTTATGTGTATGGATTGGAGAATATCCACAAAGTAATCAATTTTCAAATACATCAGCACCGAAGGAAAGGAGGCTACATTTTCTTTATGACCATAGTAGGTTGTGAGAGAGAGTCTGGACTATGCCAGTATGGGCCTGGCATTCTAATTCTGAAAAGTAATTATAATTACTTTGAAAAAAATTCTCATAATGCATTCTATTAAAACTCATGCCTGAATTATGGAAACACAGGGGATGTGGCCACAAAGGCCTAGAAAAGTAAGAAGGGCAATCAGGGAATAAGGAAAAATTATGCAGAAAATGTGAAGGAAATGATGCTCGGTGTGGACAACACATTCTCAGTGTGACAACCAGGATGGTGTATCTAGTTGATTGTCTACTTAATTTACCATTGGCATCTGAGGCTTAGGATCCCTCTAGGCTAAGTATAGGTAATTTCTGTTTTCCCCAGAGAATCTACCTTAGAATGGATAAGTCTATACTGAGTGTGCCTACTGTTTGTCTGAATTTGGTCTAGATCGCCACTATCACAGGTGCACATAAATTCAATCCACCTCGGGGCTCATACTGGGAACCCTGAAGGATTTCTAAGCATGCTTCAAAACTCAAAACATGCCATTGTAGATAAACAAATTACAATACTCATTAGAAGCTGGCAAACTATTACTTTTTATTTTTTTATTACAATTGAATATAAAACCGACATATATTGTTCGATAGGCCCCTTGTGGGCTTAGCTATATAAAAATGCTGACAATTTACACTGATGTATTTTATTTCTGCATTTTGCATTTTAGTTGAAATCTCAGGTAACTTTAGCAAAAGAGGATCCAGTAAGTTACTGTTAAAGAAGGGTTCCACAACACCAGTAGAGCTATATTAAATTCCAGTATCTCATTTCAGGAATCAGTTTTGCCAAATATAAATTCATGATATGAAATAAACTAAGAATACCAATATGGGTCCAACAAAACACATAAAGATAAATTTCTTAATTTTTATATCATACCTTCTAGGATATTTAATAAAAAAAATTTCTAGCCCTAAGATTCCATACTGATGGGCTTCTTAGTTAAAACTCCTGAACTTATTACAAGCTTAATCATCAACATAGCTTTTAGTTAACATAAAATAAATACACGTGGTATTGACATGTCTTTTTAGTACTAAATATTAGTGCTTTATAAGCAACTGAATTATTTAGTCACCTTTTTTTTTCTTCAGAGTGGAATATCCTCGGCATTATGGATTTAACACTGATGAGTCTGACTATTACTGAGAAAAATCAAAACTCCATTATATGTAGAATACTGATATTTTACTGAGGCACATATAAGTCACTTATGCTAGTGCATGATCCAAGGTGAGCCCTCCAGCATTCTCTTTTCAAAGCAGCCTAGACCACCCCTTATCTTTGTGTAGGCAGTGATTCCCCTAACTTGAAGCAAACTTTCCTCCTTTGTGAAACATACACCACCATTCATCTCCCTGTCATCTCTCCAACCTCTGTTACCCCAAAGAGAGCTAATAATGCTGGCAACAGAAAGGTAGACAAAATATTTTACAATGGAGATGACTCTTGAACCAGCAAAGTGGAAGTCTGGGGTACTTAAAAGCTTTTGCACAGCAAAGGAAACCATAAACAACATTCAGAATGGGAGAAAATATTTGCAAACGAATCAACTGACAAAGGATTAATCTCCAAAATGTACAAACAGCTCATGCAGCTCTATGTCAAAAAACAAACAACCCAATCAAAAAATGGGCAGAAGATCGAAATAGACATTTCTCCAAAGAAGACATACAGATGGCCAAAAAACACATGAAAAGATGCTCAAAATCACTAATTATCAGAGAAATGCAAATCAAAGCTACAATGAGGTATCACCTCACACCAGTCAGAAAGGCCATCATCAAATATTGACAAACAATAAATGCTGGAGAGGGTGTGGAGAAAAGGGAACCCTCCTACACACACTGGTGGAAATGTAAATTGGTGCAGCCACTATGGAGAACAGTATGGAGGTTCCTTAAAAGACTAAAAATGAAGCTACCATATGATCCAGCAATCCCTCTCCTGGGCATATATCCAGAGAAAACCATACTTCAAAAGATACATGCACCCCAATGATCATTGCAGCACTATTTACAACAGCCAGGACATGAAAGTAATCTAAATGTCCGTCAACAGAGAAACGGATAAAGACGATGTGGTACATATATACAATGAAATATTACTCAGCCATAAAAAAAAGAATGAAATAATACCATTTGCAACAACATGGATGGATCTAGAGATTATCATATTAAGGGAAGTAAGCCAGAGAGCGAAAGACAAATATCATATGATATCACTCATTTGTGGAATATAATTAAAAATGATACAAATGACCTTATTTGCAAAAACAGAAACAGACTCACAGATATTGAAAACAAACTTATGGTTACCAAAGGGGAAAGGTGAGAGGAGGGATAAATTAGGAGTTTTTGATTAACATATACACACTACTATATATAAAATAAATAACCAATAAAGACCTACTGTATAGCACAGGGAACTCTACCCAATAACTTATATGGGCAAAGAATCTGAAAAAGAATGAATATATGTATATTTATAACTGAATCACTTTGCTGTACACCTGAAACTAACACAACATTGTAAATCAACTATTCTACAATAAAATTTTTAAAAAGTGCAACGTTTTGTTTCTTGAAGTGATTGAACTGCATTATGTTCCCTATAGAAAACTAAATAACTACAGAACTGTTTTACTAATTACAATGTTCAATACCTCATCAAGTAGGTGGTGGAGGTTTAGCAAAAGTTGAAAGGTGGTTATCTTGAAATAAGACATAGGCAACAAATACATGAATCTTGATGGATGCAGATTTTAGGAGGAAAAAACAGGTCTTGGGTATCTGTCTTCATCCAGTGACAGGTGAGAGAGGTGCTACCTCAGCCAGGGGACCAACCATAACTGAGCATTAGTTGAACAAAAAACTTCAAGAAGCATTTGTATTTCTGTAGCAGGAAGCATGGAAGACCAGATTGTTCTTTCAGCATTTCTACTTGAGAAGAAATAGTTCAACAAGTGAAAAGGAGTAAAAAGAAACAAGCTGTTAAATACACAAAAAAAGGGGTCTATTGCAGAGAAAACATGCTGGGCACGTATTACACAGCCACTGTCATCATCATTTACTCCTTAGAGTTTTCAGTTCAGGTGAGTTCAGAGTTAAGAATTATATGGGGGTGATACAGTGCTCTGTGTGTGTGTGTGTGTTCATGGTAGAGTTTATTTTAATAGCTTTATAAATGACTTGAGTTTATACAATCATTAAGGGTCTGATGGGGTCTCTGTAATTGTTCAGTTATACTTTACTGCATTTTATGAGTGGAATTATATGGTTTAGTGGTATTTGTAAATTCGGAGGTTTGCAAATGTCTCAGGACATATACCTTTGGGCTACTGACAGTTTGTTTTATATACATGTGTAAATAAGCTGTCTCCATATAATTTTATTTATTATAGCTTTATAATAATCTCCAAAATGGATATAGCTATAGGTGATTTAATGGGGTGTTAATTTCTGTAGCCTGCCTTGTTCAATACTATATTTGGTTGATGTCTCTAGTAAGATAATGTTTATGTTATTTTTTGATTTGCTTTTCCCCCCTTCCTGGCTTTTTTTTTCCCCCAGACATCATTAACAGGTACTCAAGATAGATTATTGGACAAGGGTTGAAAATATCAAGAAACAGCAAATGGTCAGTTTTTCAAAAATTTCTCAAACAGACTTTTTTTTTTTTTTTTTTGGCCACACAGCACAGGGGATTTTAATTCCCTGACAGGGATCGAACCCACACTCCCTGCTTTTGAAGTATGGAGTCTTAACCAGCGGACCGCCAGGGAAGTGCCTCTCAAACTGACTTTTAAGACACAAAATGGTATATCTGACTAAAGTAAGGCTCAGAGTTTATCCTGCGGCAACAGAACAGGGAAGAGAATAAAGAATGACAGCCACACCACGCTATCCACAGGCACAGCAGTGGAGAATCACCAGGGCTGAGGACAGGAGGTGCCCACTGTACACAAATTCTTTGCCCAGACTCATCTGAATTGTCCCAGGTGGGTCCTTCTGCAATAACTTGGAGCAATTACAATCAACTCCCTCACAACAGAGGGTAAGCACATTGTCTCCCAGACAATGGTGAGATTTAAAAGGAAAGGTCTTAGTTTTGGCACATGCGAAGAAACTGAACAGCAGCAGAAGGCACCCCATTACACTTGTCCTCAACTAGAAAACATTTTAATATATTCCCAGAGTATCTAATAATATGGTCATTATTTGTCTGCAGAAAAAGAGAGAAAATACAAGCAAAATATAAGGGAATGATATATAAACAAAAGCAATTTCAGTAGGAGCAGCTGAATAAACTATTAGCTTGAAGAGAAAGGATCAATATGAGACCACTGTATTCTTTTATTATATAAATTATATATAGCCATGAAACATACATGAATAGAATCTTGACTGTATTTATCTTTATTATTTTTAGAAATTAATTATTCAAATTTTCCAGAGCTGTGGTTAAAACAACAAGGACTTTGGCCACCCAAACTAAGATTTATTACTCTGATATTCCAAAATATTATAAAAAGGTGCCATTTGTGGCAATACTTTAATCCCAATCTTAATTATCTTAAAGACCTAGAAAACAGCAATTACTATTAGTGAATATTTATTGAATATGAAGTAAATGTATAGCATTGTATTGAATGCATTACTAATATTGGTAAGTTATAGTTCCAATATTTTCATAGTATACAAATATTATATATATGTTTCTTTTTTAATAATGATTCTTTTTTTACCTAGACTGAAAAACCTAATTATTCATCAAACACCTTACATGTGTCAAGCACTATGCTAAATACTGTGAGCAATTATCTATCTCCTTGTCTATCTATTTTATAATCCCTGCTCTAAAGATTTCATTCCATTTGATGAAACATTAAGTATGAAAACATGAGAAAATAATTCAACGATATAAGTCAGAAAATAAATATTGACCAGGAGAGTGGTAAAGAACATTTGTGATCTAAATGCAGAGAAGCAAGAATTTATTGGGGTTGGAGAAAGCTGGGAAAGATGTTGCACTGGGCAAAATTAATAGGGGAATTCATGTACAGGGAGGAAATGATCAGAGTTATTTTTTGGCTAAAATTAATGCAGGGGAAAGTTAGTAAGTCAACCATATTTTAAAGGATGAAAAGGAACAAAAGAAAAATAGAGTAGACAGAATAGTGAATGGTTTATTTACATTACGTGGCCCATAAAGTTGAAGTCATCAGTTTATGGGGAGTTTCTCAGGTAGTCTTTCTCAAGAGTCAAGTTTGAAACTACATATCTCGGGAGGGAGGTGACTGAAATTTTTGCCTTATAGTGGGATCCCAACTTATGATAATGACATTAAAATGAGAACCAACAGAAGCAAATGACACAAACTGTAATGAGAAGTAGAGCCATGCATGATCTAGTTATCTCCACATTGGTCCAGGGAAGAGTCGAGACCGTAATGGGTCAGATCATGTCTATGAGACAAAATGAAATGAAGAAATAACGTATAAAGCAAGAAAAATATAATTGAGACAATTAGATGTGATCTTTTTATGACACTAACTGAGGGTTTCTTTATCACAGATACTTTTACCAAATTAATTAGCTGAACCTAATGCAAACATTGGTGACAAAGACAACTCAGATTTATCTTAATCAGGAATATGAGGTAGTAATTAATGTCAGAGTTAAACTAAGGGTGAGTATAAAGGTAAAATTCCCAGGCAAGGTGGGTACTGGATTTTAGGAATGCAAAAATCAGGGAAAGAGAAAGATTGGAGGCAAGTTTTGCTTTCTTGCAGCAGGCCCTTTGAAAATTGAGAAATCTGGAAATAATTAAAAACCAATGGATTTTAATCACCACGAGGGTAAAAATTCTCTCCTTCACCAGTGTATTCCTAACACAGAACATGTTATCTGACACTCTCTAAACATTCTGTGAAAGACTGATTGATTGCACATTCTAAACTACTGCATCAGTATCTCCAACCTTTAAGCATGACCCAGAGATGTTAATAAGCGGTAAACGTAACTGGTTGCAATTACCACCTCAGCCCAGGCCTAACTCACAGCAGAGCTCTGAACAACAAGGGGACATCAAAAAATGACCCTGGCGGTCTTCCCTGGTGGCGCAGTGGTTGAGAGTCCGCCTGCCGATGCAGGGAACACGGGTTCGTGCCCTGGTCTGAGAAGATCCCACATGCCGCGGGCCATGGCCGCTGAGCCTGTGTGTCCGGAGCCTGTGCTCCGCAACCGGAGAGGCCGCAACAGTGAGAGGCCCACGTACCGCAAAAAAAAAAAAAAAAAAGACCCTGTTCTGACATGTTTTATACTTGTCTAAATTAAAGTTAAATATGATATTTCTAACCTTGGTTACAATCTCAGAATGATGCATTTCATAAGTAGCAATAGGTGTTTAAAAAAGAGGCATTTATGATGCAAGAAAAAGTACAATATTGCTTCAAGAATCAGTCAGTGGTACCTTCTTAATGAGAGGATTCATACTCCATTGTTTTCAGTTTAAATGTCAAGGCATGTACATATAAACATTTGGAAAAACAGGTTTCAGTAGATCATGCTATGTAAAGGTCATACAGACCTTGCAAATACTGCTGCATCTCTAACTCATCTAATCCATTTCTTGAGTTTAAATATCAAATTATATCCCTTTCTGTCACCCAGAATTGTGAACTTCTGATACTCAGTGGATCCTAAAATTTCCACATTCCGATATTTTTAAGAGCCCATATGAAACCATATGCAATTAGCATATGTTATATTGTGGTATGTTCTGTCAACAACAGCTCTCTGATCAACGATGCACCCTAACTGTTGAATCATCAAAACACTACAGCAGTACAACTTCAGTTCTGCATAATATGAAGTAATATGCATGCCTGCCCTCTATAAATATAAGAGGCAATTTGTTTGGCTCCACATTTTATTTTGCTTTCAGGATTACACTACTCACTAACTTCAACAAAAGCAATATAGTGAGAAATATTGCCTCACAATGCCACAGCTCTGTCCATCAATATCAAAAATTCTCAATCTTAACACCAGTGCCAGAAGATGAATTGCATTATGGTAATTCAGTAATCATATACGGATTCACATATTCAAGTATACTTAAGAGAATACAAAACAAACACAAGTTAGATAAGCAATCAGATTACTGAAGTTTTTGTCGATGATGTTAAAGAGTATGTTAGAAACCATCTAATACAATCTAACCATTAATGAAAACAGTGGAAGCTCAGAATGTATCTGATTAGCTCAAGGTCACACAGGTAGTCAGTACATCCTAGAGAACTCTCTATTCACGTTTCTTAATGACATATCCTTACTATTATACTGTATATGTCATGCTGATATTAACTACCACCAAATCAGCACTAATTTTCACTTGATAGCTTTAAAAGGACTAAACTGAAAATATTTTGAAAGCTCATCTTGCTGGAGTGGTGAGAGATGAGGTGGGATCCAAGGTAGCCTGAAGCATCAGAGACTGAACTAGATAACATGCATGTGAAATTTATGAACAAAAGAAGAGGTCAGAAAAATAGGTTTTTAGCAAGGATAGTTTGTTATGAATTTACAGGATAAGGTTGAGAAAACCTTGCCATCGGGGGGTCCAAATTAGAGAATTGCCTGTAGAAATTCAGTAGCAGAGATGAGGCTCTGTGATTTCTCGAGGTTTGAAAACCTTCTGAGGTTTTCAAAAGAAATGACTTGTCAACTATTATATCAATACTGAATTATACCTTTAAAATATTTTTAGTACTAGTAGTCAAAATTTGGGGTTTACTTAGTACAAACTGTGTTTCAAAGACCACTAATGTAATCTGGTATAACTGAAGAGCCCATAACTGAGGTTCCATCCAGACTGGCATGTGTTTTATCAGTACATCTGTCAACTCCAGGAAGATTTGAGGGCTTTGGAATTTTGTTAAAACTCTTCTTACCATTATCCTAAGAATGTTGCCTTAATAGCAAAGAAGCCAATACTGGGGCTGAGTTTTGAGCAGTGGGCTGGCCCCTGCCCTGGGCAATGAATTCACTGAATGAACTCAAGTGCCTCCTTTTACAGCTCTGACTCACCACAGGTTTGTGCTTTCCTACACAGTGGAACTGGAGCAGGCTTTTCTTTCATTTGTTTTTGTTTTCTAAGCAAAGCAGTTTGCCATCCCTCCCTGAATATAAAATTCATGGTGAATGGAGTTGTGTAAGTTACATGGTAGGACTAAATCCATATATTGGACAGCCTAGTAAATGTTATTCTTACATGCATTCAAAAATAAACATTTGTAAAATGACATTTGCTCATATGAAACATCTAAAATTAGCAATGCATACTGGTGAAGAGTTCAGCTTTGAAAGCAGACAGCCTGGGTTTAAACCGCAGCTCTACCAGTGACTAGTTGAGTCATCTGGGTACTTTACTTAAGCTCTATGAACTTCAGCCCTTCTCATTGGAAAAATGGACTAAGTGTGAGGTTGATGCAAGGAATAAGTGAATTAGTATTAAGCACAATTCTGGATTTATTAAATGTCAGCCATTATTTATATATTTAAAATAATGTAGTAAGCCAGAAAGAGAAAAACAAATATCGTATATTAACGCATATATGTGGAACCTAGAAAAATGGTACAGATGAACTGGTTTGCAGGGCAGAAATAGAGACACAGATGTAGAGAACAAATGTATGGATACCAAGGGGGTAAACTGGCTGGGGGGTGGTGGTGGTGATGGTGTGAACAACTGGGAGATTGGAATTGACATATACACACTAATATGTATAAAATGGATAACTAATGAGAACCTGCTGTAAAAAAAATTAATTAAATTAAATTTTAAAAAATAAACATAAAATAAAATAATGTATATCCATATACCACCAAAAATCCTTTCTGGGACAAACTGAGACATAGTATAATTAAGTGTCAACACCTATGGTACTTGCAATTGATGCTAAAGGCGGCCAGAAAGAGGAGAGATCAATGTTGGCATTTTAGCATTTAGAAAGTATTTTTCAAAGAAAAGTGGGGCTGTGCTGGGCTGTGGAAGTTGAACAAACATTGAACGAAATGAAAAACATTCTGACGGTAAATAAAACAGGACGAGAAGTAACTATGAGAATGAGCAAGACAGACGAAGTGTTAGCCTCCTACAAACTTGGGAATATATTAAAATAATCATATATCAGTGGAAAAGCATATGGCATGCACTTCATAAATATATATGCTATACGTGCATGCATGCATCTATATGCATATAGAGCATTTCAGGAAATTCCTGTTTTTACATTTATGCATGCAACTCATTTGTGTGTGTACATGTATAGCTATATTCAATTTTATCACGTTACTACACGTTAGCAAAATCACAATCAAGACAGTAAAATGTACCTTCACCATAAGGTTACCTTGTGTTACCCATTTATAGCCACACCTACCACCTACGCTCATCTCTATAGCTGACAATCACTAATCCTTTTCCCATGTCTATAATTATGTTACTTCACCAATCTTATATAAAAGGAAACATTCACTATGCAACCAATCGAGATCCGCATTTTTCATTCAGCATAAATTCCATGAATACTATCCAAGTTTTTGCATGTATCAATCATCCATTCGTTTTTATTGCTGGGTAGTGTTTCATGGTACAGATGTACCACAGTTGTTTTCTTTTCAACCAATCATATATGGAAGGATATGTGGATAGTTTCCTGTGTTTGGCTATTATGAATAAGGCTGCTATGAATATTTGTGTACAAGCTTCTACATGAAAACAAGTTTTCATTTCTTTGGGGTGACGAAGGATGCAACTGCTGAGTTATATGGTAAGTCCATTTTTGGTTTAAAATGAACTGCCTATTTTCCAGGATGGCTATACTATTTTATATTCCCAGCAGCAATGTATGAGTTATCCAGTTTTTCTGCTTCCTCGTCAGTATTTTTATCTATTTTCTTATTGTAATCATTTTACAGGTATGTAATGACACCACACTGTGGTTTTAATTTTCATTTCTATAATGGCTATTGAACATCTCTCCGTGCACTTATGTACCAGCAATATATTGTTACCTAGTGAAATGTTTGGGCCTGTCTCTTGTTCATTTTCTTATTGGATTACTTTTTATTTTTTAATGTTTAGAGAGTACTTTATATATTCTAAACACCACTCCTTGGTCAGATAAGTGGTTTGCACATATTTTCTCCTAGTCTATAGCTTGCATTTCATCTTCTTAACAGAGTGTTTTGCTGAGTAAAAGTTTTTAAATTTAATGAGATCCAATTTAACAAATTTTCCCTTTATTGATCATGCCTTGGTGTCAAGACTAAAAGCACTTCGCTTAGCCCTAATCTCAGTATTTTCTTTTTTTTTTCTGTAAGTTTTATAGCTTTATATTTTACATTTCAGCCTCTGAGGTTTAGGTTGAGGTACGTTTTTTGTCTGTTTGTATTTTGCTTTGTTTTGTTTTTGGCCTGTGGATACCCAACTGCTATGACACCATTTATTGAAAAGACTCTCTTCTCCTTCACTGGATTACTCCTTTGTAAAGAAAATAAATAAATTTGGCATATTTGTGTGGATATATTTCTGAGTTCCCTATTCTATTTTACTGACTTATACGTCTGTCCACCA
The DNA here is from genome assembly GCF_011762595.2 of Tursiops truncatus. NCBI lineage: Eukaryota > Metazoa > Chordata > Mammalia > Artiodactyla > Delphinidae > Tursiops > Tursiops truncatus. The sequence continues at coordinate 100,139,653 of NC_047055.1, read as the reverse complement.
CCAGTAGCATTATGTACCAGTAGCATTACTATTGGTACATAATAAGCCTAAACATTAGTGATTCCTCCAATTTATTCTTCTTTTACAAAATTGTTTTCACTATTCTAGGTCCTTTATCATTCCATGTAAGTTTTAGAATAAGCTTGGGTGTGCATATAAAAACATTGCTGAGATTTCTGATAAGAATTAAATAATAAATATACATCAATTTAGGGGAAATTGACATCTTTACTATATTGGGTCTTGTAATGCATGAACATGATGTCTCTCCATATATTTATTTCTTCTTGATTTATTTCAATAGCACTTAGTAACTTTCATCATACAGATTCTGCATGTTTTGTTAGTTTTATACATGAGTATTTCATTTTCTTTGGAGAAATTGTAAATGGTATTACACTTTTATATCTTGGTTTCAACTTGTTCATTGTCACTGTATAGAAATGCAATTGATTTCTGCATGTTTATCTTGTACTGTAAAACCTTACTAAACCTGTTATAGGAGGGTTTTTTTGGTATAATCCTTAGAATGTTTATACAGTACATCATTTCTTTTGCTCTTTTCCAAAATGTATACCTTTTAGTTTTCCTTCCCTTATTGCAGTTGCTAAACTTCCAGTACAATGTTGAATGAGAGTAGTGAGACCAGAGACACTAGGCTTCTTCCTGACTTCGGAGGCAAAGCATTCAGTCTTATGCTATTAAGTACCATGTTAGCTATAGATTTTTGGTAAAAGCCCTTCATGTGGTTGAGGAATTTCCCCCCGTTCCTAGTGTAATAAGAGTTTTATTATGAATGGATATTGAATTTTGTCACGTTTGTGTCAACTGATATCATCACGTATTTTTTCTTGTGTAGACTGTGTATATATATGGTGGATTACACTAATTTTGAGACACTGAAGCAGTTGTATATGCCCCAAATAAATTGTACTTGGTCATGCTGTATAATCCTTTCTTACACTGTAGGATTACATTTGCAATTATATCATGGAGGGCTCTTGTGCCTAAGTTCATGAAAGATATTGGCCTGTGATTTTATTTTTTGAGGTACTGACTTATTTGGTTTGGGTATCAAGGTAATACCAGCCTCATAAAATGAGTTTGGAAGTATTCTTCCTCTTCTCTTTTCTGGAAAACATTGTACAAAATAGGTGGTAGTTCTTTATTGTTTGGTAGAATTGTCCAATGAAACCCTCTTGTCCTCGATATTTTTCAAGAGCTTTTAAATTATGAATTTGAATTCTTCAACAGTAATTGGACTATTCAGATGATTTATTTCATTTCTGTTGAATTTTGGTAGTTTGTGGTTTTTGATGAATTGTTCCATTTTTGAAGTTGTCACATTTATGAATACAAAGCTGTTGATAGTATTTCCTTATCATCTCTTTCATAGTTGCAAAATGTGTAGTGATAACCCCTATTTAATTCCTTCCATTGGTAATTTGTGTGTTTTTATTTTTGCCAGTCTTCCTAGAGGTATATCAATTTTAATGATTTCTTTGAAAAATTAGCTTTTCGTTTCACTGATTTTTCTATACCGGGTCGTTATTTGCAATGCACTAATTTCTGCACTAACGTTTATCATTTTGTTCCTTTTCCTTATTTTGGGTTTAATTTGTTTTTTCTAGTTTCTTGAAATAAGAACTTATATATATATATATATTTTCAAGACATCACAAGAGAATTTTTTTCAGTAAATTGCTCAACATTTAAAAAATACTTTATATAAAACATATCAATTAAAAATACTTTATCTCCTTTATTATTTTCTTAACTGAGGTATAGTTGATGTACAAAATTATATGTTTCAGGTGTACAACACAGTGATTCACAATTTTAAAGGTTATATTCCATTTATAGTTAAAAAAATATTGGCTATAGTCCCTGAGCTGTTCAGTGTATCATGTACCTTATTTTATACAGAGTAGTTTGTACCTCTTAATTCCCTACCCCTATCTTGCCCCTCCCCACTTCCCTCCCCACACTGGTTACCACTAGTTTAAGAACTTATATTATTGTTTTGAGATATGTCTTCCTTTGAAACTTAAGAAATTACTGCTCCAAGTTTCCTTAGCATTGCTTTAGCTGTACCTTACATTTTTTGACATTTTATTTTTATTTTCACTCAGTTCTGTCTTTTCAGTTTCCCTTATGAAATCTTCTTTTACTCACGGATTATTTAGAGACACATTATTTAACCTTACCATGTTTAGAGATTTTTTTATTTTCTTTCTTTTACCCCTTTCTACTTTGACCCCATGATGTTCAGAAAACATACTCCATATGATTTTAATTTTTAAAAATTTACTGAACTTTCTTTTATGATCCAGTATATGCTCCAGTTTGGTGAATGCTCCATGAATGCTTGAAAAAGAATCTGTACTTGACTGTTGTTGCATAGAGGATTTCTAATAAGTCAATTAGATCCTGTTTGGTTATTGTGTCATTCCGATTATCTATATCCTTCTAAATTTCTGTCAAGTATATCCATCTCTTGCTGACAGCGGGGTGTTGCAATCCTCAACTATAATTGAGGATTTATCTATTTCTACTTTCAGCTCTAACTTCTTTTGTCTCATGTATTTTGAGGCTCTATGTTCGATGAATACACATTTAGGATCAGTATGTCTTTCTGTTGGATTGATTCCTTTATAAGTATGTAATGTTCCTTTTTGTCTGTAGTAATTTTCTTTTCTCTGAACTATACTTTATCTGATATTAATATAAACACTCCTGCTCTTTAAAATTAATGTTTGCATAGTATATATTTTCCATCCCTTTACTTTAAATCTACCTATGTCATTGAATTTCAAAAAAGTTTCTTAACGGTATACAGTTGGATCATTTTCTCTATTCTGTCAATTTTTGTTTTTTGTTATATTTAGACCATTTATATTTAAATATATTATTGGAACATTAAATCTCAAGTCTGGCATTTTATTATTTATTTTCTGTTTGTTTCTTCTAGTTCTTTCCTCTTTCTCTTTTCTTGCCTTCCTATTGCTTACCTGAATATTTTATTAAGATACCATTGTGTTTTCTTTATAGTGCTTTTGAGTCTTTTACTTTGAATATATTTCTAAGTAGCTACACTGAGTACTACAATATCCCACTTAACTTATGCTAACATTATTACCTCTGAGTGAAGTATTAAATCCATACTTCCATTTAGCTTTAACTTCCCCATTTTAAAAAGTCATTTTCTTGTTTACTATATTCTGTTATAATTTGAATTTCAATCATCAAATATTATTTATAAAACTCATGAGGAGAATAATAATCTATTTTATCTACCCATATTTATGCCTTTTCTGTTGTTCCTCCTTCCCCTCATACTTAAAGATTTTTTTCTTTTACCATTTCCTTTGTGTTTGAAGAACTTGCTTTAAGCAATCTTTAAGAGTAGTTTTGCTAGTGACAAATCCTTTTAGTTTTCCTTCATTTGAGAATAACTTTATTTGCCCTGCATTCCTGAAGCAGTTTTGCCAGACCTTTTGAGCACCTGAAAAATGTTCCATTTTCTTCTGGCCTCCATGTTTCAAAAGATAAATCACTGTCATTCAAATTGATGTTTCACTATATGTAATGTGTCATTTCTCTGGCTGCTTTTACGATTTTGTCTTTGTCTTTAGTTTTCGTAACTATAATTATGAAAATGAATTTGGGCATATTCTGTTTTGGGTTTACTCAGCTTGATTATTATATAGGTTTGTGTCTTTTACCAAATTTGAGAAATTTTCAGCCATTATTTTTGGTAAAATTCTTTCAGTCCCACTCACTTTCTCCTCTCCTTCTGGGATTCCCATGATGCAAGTGATGGATCTTTTGCTATTGTCCCAAAGGTTCTTGAAGCTCTGTTCTTTATTGGTATTATTATTATTCTATATTCTCTCTGTTGTTCAGAGTAGGTAAATTTTACTGATATGTCTTCAAGTCCACTGATTTTATTCCCTGTTATCTCTACTCTACTACTGAATCCGTACAGCAAGTTTTCTTTTCTTATTGTGGCTACTGAATTTTTCAGTTTTATACATTCGTTTTTATAACAAAGATTTGCAGAGATTTTATTCTTTCATTTGTTTTGAGAGAAGTTGTATTTGAATGTTTAAGGAGTTTTATGACTCCTGCTTTAAATTCCTTGTCAAATGATTTCAACATCTAATTCATCTCAGTAATGACATCGGTAGATGTCTTTCATCATTCTAGTTGTATTCTTGATTCTAAGTGTGATAAGTGAGTTCTGATGGTGCCCTGGGCATTTTGTTTATTATGTATGGAGAGTGTGGATCCTATTATAACCTTTTATTTCAGCAGGCATTCACCTAATGTAGTTTTGGTACACAAGTCCCAGTCTACTTTTATGGGCTGTGGTTCCAAGGACAGTTCTATATTCAGAAGCTTTGTGGTGCTATTTTGACCTGCTTGGTTAAATGGTGACATTGAGGTTCCCAGTGGTCCCTAATGCTACTGCCTGAGGGGGCAGAAGGACTTCCCCAGGCTAAGGCACCTAGTGCCTCTAGGTGGAGTAGGGGTGTCTCAGGCTCAGGAAGAAAAAGGGTTTCCCAGGCTGCGATGCTTCTTGTGGCAGAATCACTATACTGGTCAATCACTCCAGCTGCTGCAATGTCTCTAAGTAGGAGACAGGAATCTCAGGGTCACCAGGCCAGAAAGACTTCCTTGGCCAAATACCTCTTGTGGTAGATAGGCCTACAAGTGCCCCATGGTTGCCCAGGTATCTCTGCGTATGGGAGCGAAGTTCCAGGCCCAAAGGGACAAAGAAGCTTTCTGAGCCTGGTTGCTTGTTGTGGCTGTGTCTTTCTTGTCATTTCTGCCAACCCATGCTGATTTCCCCCTGTGGGAAAAGGGAGTCTCAGGCCTATAGATTTCCATGGGCAGGATAATTGTTCCTGGCTGAGCACTTGTTGTGGAGGCATTGCGCTACCAGTATCTTGGGGCTACCCCAGTATCCCTGTGTGCGAAAGGGCAGCCTCAGCCCATAGGAACATACAGGTTTCCTGGACCAGGCCACTTGTGATGGGATCCCTTGACTTGGTGCTATGTAGCCACCTAAGTATTTCTTGCAGTGTGTCTCAGGCCTATAGGCACAAAGCTTTCCCAGATCAGGTCACTTGTTATAGCAAGGTTCCTCTAACTGGTGAGGCGAGCTGTGTCCATATCTTTTAGCAGAGGATGGTAGTATTAAGTCTAGGGGAAAGAGAAGCCCTTCCCCCGGCTGCTTATCGCTAGTACGGCTCCTGTTCAATATACTTTCGCAGTTGTACCTGGCTTATCTAGTATAGTCAGAGGAACTCCTATTCAATCCAGGGGAGCAATGAGCCCACCTGGGCTGCTTTCTGCTACCAGTTGGGGGTTTCAGATGTGCTAAACATGGGTCACCTTCTTTTGTTGGATAGAAGTACACAGGAGAACTTGCTGCTGTTCGTCTTCCTCCAGTCCTGGCATCTCAAATCAGTTTGCTTTCTTCTGACCACCTTTCACAGATTTCTTTTGATTGATTCTTGTGTTATCTCTAGCGTTTATTGTTGTATTTAGCTGGGAAGGCCAGGGAAAAATGAGTCTATGCCATCTTGTCTGAACTGAAAGTCTCAATCTTGTTTGAATATGTTTTAATGGGTTATTCAGTTAACAGTATATTTAAAATACACACAACCTTAAAAAAAAAAGATGTTACAAGACCCAAATCTGCATTCAATTATACTATGCTGTATGCAAGGTAGCTGTTGACTGCTCCAGTTATAAGTAAATGGCAGCCTTTGAAGTTAACAACAAATAAAGCATCAAGTATACCATGTGATGAGTAGAACAAATGCATTTGGTATGTTTTTTTCAGTATATATTTAGCATTTGCGTTAGTAACCTAAACAAAAATAAAGCCAGCAATAAAAACATCGCAGTTCACCGAAATATGTGAAACTTGAATATGTAGATTCATTTTCCTCTGTTTAATTTTATGAAAACAACTGTTAAAACTATGCAAACAAAACATCCCCACCGGCCTGAAATTGTTGACTAGTCTATGGCATATATGTGTGTGTTTACACATTTATTAATCATAAACATGTCTAGTTTGAACAAGTTAGGTAGTACAATATGCAGCTACCACAGTGTCTAATAGTTTGTATAAGTGTTTTAGTCAAAGTCAAACCTGCCTATTAAAGAGGAACTCAAACCTTCATTCAAGTACATTTGGTTTGAATATAAACATACAACAATCAGGCTTCCCTGGTGGCGCAGTGGTTGAGAGTCCGCCTGCCGATGCAGGGGACACGGGTTCGTGCCCTGGTCTGGGAAGATCCCACATGCCGCGGAGCGGCTAGGCCTGTGAACCATGGCCACTGAGCCTGCGCGTCCGGAGCCTGTGCTCCGCAATGGAAGAGGCCACACAGTGAGAGGCCCGCGTACAGCAAAAAAAACAAAACAAAAACATACAACAATTTTTTCAATAATTAGAATGTTCTTACTAAAGGAAATTAAAATATATAGCAAATAACTCATGAACTTTAGGAGGTTTTATTTTCCAAATTCCTACCAATCAAATGTAGGACAAAAATATTTTTTTAAGTTTTAGCATAATTGAATACAAAGTAATTTTTGCTGAACCACTTCTATTTTTTGTGTTCGGTATTTTATTCAAAGCTTTCTATTTATGGCTTACACACTTTTGTAATTATGCTGCAATATTTTTATTTACTATTAATACCTTCTTCAATTCAGGCTCAATTTTTTTTAGCCATTCTCCCCAGACACTAAATCACAGACCCTTTTATATAAATTCTGGTTTTCTGTTTCATGTCACTGTGTAAAAAACTCAAAAGCCAAAACTTTCTTGATCATCCTTTTTTTCCTCTCTTTTTTTTTGCCTTAATGCCTAACACAGAGCATAGCACATAGAAGTTCCCAATAGATTATTGTTAAATGTATTTGTATTTGACAAGAAAAAAGGGTAAGTAAAAGTAAAATTATGAGAGATGAGCGGTTTTTTCCTTTGAGAAACATAGTTTAAATTCAGTGAGGGGTATTAACGATGCTGAGTAAATGACTTCCTATTTCACTGAAGTGTTTAATAAGGCCTTTAAAAAAACACTTCATCACATCCTGCTCTTCAAAGCAACATTTGGGACTCTTTTTGGTTCCTAATAAGTGATAAATAACAACAGGATTTTTGGCTTGCAAAAGGACCTAAAAAGGAGAGTTGGCTAAGCTATTAATAGATGTTCTTTATAACTGGGCTGCTTTAATTTTATTTTATTATATCTACAGTTTCCACAGATATATTGTCAATTGCCTTCTTTATTAACTTACAAAGTATATTCTTTAAAAAGGAAGCCACATACAAAACCTTTAATGATGTAACATAATGGACCACTCATTTTTCTTCTTATCTCTTTATTAAAACCAGAGTTTTCAAAGAGTTTAAATTACTCCTTACTTTTTGTGTGTTATAATGTTGGGGAGAGACAAAAGATAGATTTCATGTTTTAACACTAAGTACTGATACATTCCTAATTCAGTTACATCACAAGTGAAAGAAAAAAATGTATGTGAAGCCTTTAAAACACATTTTCACTTCCGTAGACTTTGGAAATCAGAGGATCAAAGAAAAAAACTCAGAATTCTGTCAAAATAGTGTGGAACGTGGAACACACCAAATAAGAGAGATATTTGGGAAGGCCTTCCCAGCCCACAATCTTTCTCCCTTTTCTGAGAACTGTTAGCCTCTCCCTCAAACAAACCCACAAGCATAGTTCCCTGGTGCCATGTTCACACCATGTGACACTGTCTCCCAGGCAAGGCTGAAGGGACCAAGATTATTGACACGTGACTCAAACTGGAACACACATGTGCTCTTCCTGGAGTATTTTACCCGAGACTCATAAAATGAAAACGTGGGTACTTAGTCATCCTCAATAGCTCACAACTAGGGGAAAGGCCCATGTCTCCACCATTGCTGTAGCCTGATCGTTCAATTTTCCTTAGATTCTACTATGATAGAAACCACAATACACACACACATACACAGCTTGAATACTGAACTGTATTTTTTTTTTTTTTTTTTTTTTTTTTTGGTGGTACGCGGGCCTCTCACTGTTGTGGTCTCTCCCGTTGCGGAGCACAGGCTCCGGACGCGCAGGCTTAGCGGCCATGGCTCACGGGCCCAGCCGCTCCGCGGCATGTGGGATCTTCCCGGACCGGGGCATGAACCCGTGTCCCCTGCATCGGCAGGCGGACTCTCAACCACTGCGCCACCAGGGAAGCCCCTGAACTGTATTTCATTTGGGTTTCTATTTCTCGCAAGGAAGATACATTATTAATATTCACAACATGGCTTGAAAATTGGGTACATTTCAGAAAGAAAAGATAAGATGATACTAATTGAGAGAGTGAAGTAAACAAGGAACAAGGATATTTTCAACAACATATTATCATGCTGTAGATATAATTTTTTCAGAAGCCTGAAAGCATGTCAGTATTGTGTTTCGTATATAACTCTATAAAAGGAATGTATAAGACGGAACACTGTAATATTCCTCTGAATTATACTTTTATATCAATAAGAGCTTCTACACACTTACACCAATGGACAGATGATCCAGACAGAAAATTAATAAGGAAACACAAGCTTTAAATGATACATTAAACAAGATGGACTTAATTGTATTTCATAGGACATTCCATCAGAAAACAGATTACACTTTCTCCTCAAGTGCACATGGAACATTCTCCAGGATAGATCACATCTTGGGTCACAAATCAAGCATTGGTAAATTTAAGAAAAATGAAATCATATCAACCATCTTTTCCAACCACAATGCTATGAGATCAGAAATCAATTAAAGGAAAATAAACGTAAAAAACACAAACACATGGAGGCTAAACAATACATTACTAAATAACCAAGAGATCACTGAGGAAATCAAAGAGGAAATCCAAAAGTACCTAGAGACAAATGACAACAAAAACACAACAATCCAAAACCTATGGGGTGCAGCAAAAGCAGGTCTAAGAGGGAAGTTTAGAGCAATACAATTCTACCTCAAGAAACAAGAAAAATCTTGGGCTTCCTTGGTGGCGCAGTGGTTGAGAGTCTGCCTGCTGATGCAGGGGTCACAGGTTCGTGCCCCGGTCCGGGAAGATCCCACATGCCGCGGAGCGGCTGGGCCCGTGAGCCATGGCCGCTGAGCCTGCGCGTCCGGAGCCTGTGCTCCGCAACGGGAGAGGCCACAACAGTGAGAGGCCCACGTACCAAAAAAAAAAAAAAAAAATATATATATACACGAAATGTAGAAGTCATATGTAATTTTATCAATTTAAAACTAAATTAACTGATATAAAACAAGTTCAATTTACTCAATTTGTTCATTATATCTTTTGAGAATGATAAAATTAGGTACAGAAGCCCAGAGAATTATACAAGCACATATGTACACATCTACAAGAAATCCTAATTACTAATAATCTGTTCTAATTCAGTGTTCGTAATCTATCCATAAGAGAAAGCAATACAGATACGTTTGAAGATTGTCTTGCTCCCTTATCACTAGGCCTATTCTCCTGTTCTGCTCTTCATAGGTGGCTACCATATATGAGTTTTTTGTTCATCAATTCAGCCCAACTGTTCTATTTTCACACGCATTTCTATATCCATAAACAGTGTGTGTCCATGTGTGTCTATGAGATCTTTACAAATTTACTTAATGGCTAGGTGCCCTTTACTGAGCTAACCAGTTATCCACAAACATCCATGTAGCCCCACTCACACTGTGGTAGTATTGCTGAGAGAGAAGTTGTTCAGCCTTTAACTACATTTCATAGCCCTCCTCCCATCCAGGTGTGGTTATGGAATTAGTTTCTCCCAGTAGAATATGAGTGGAAGTAATTGGTAACAGTTCTGGGTTTGGGATTTTTAAAAAGCTAATGTGTCTTTTCCACTCTCTCTTCCCCATCCACTTGCTGAATGCAGAGGATTCTGAGATCAAAGAGGTGGTGGAGCAACAAGGCAGAAGTCGTCTGGGGCCTTGCATCACCATGTACAGGGGAGCCAAACGATGACACGGACTGCCATGGACTATGACATGAGCAAATAATACATGTCTACTGTGTTAAATCACTGACATTTTGGGTTTGGTTTGTTATAGTAGCTAGCATTAAAACAACTAATACACTACCATATTTCCTATCATTCTAAACCTTTCCTTTTTCATTCGACATTACGTATTTAGAATATATTATCATTGTTATGTGCGGATATAATGTAAGCTTCCTCAAAAGCAGCACAACTGACATTTTGAACTGGAAAATTCTTTGTTGTCAGGGGAGGGGCCTGTCCTTTACATTGTAGAATGTTTAGCAGCATCCCTGCCCACTAGATGTCAGTAGAATACCCCCTCCCTAGTCATTACAAAAAAAAAAAAGGTCTCCAAACATTGCCAAATGTCCCCTGGGAGGCAAGAGCATGCTCAATTGAGAACCATGAATCTGATGCATCATTTTTAGCGGCTCAACAGTACTTCATCACACGTATTAAGGATATTTATGATATTTTCACTATTAAAACATTGCTGCAATGAATATCCTTACAACTGATTTGGAGCTATATTACGCAACTCCTATTAATTACCTAAGAAGAAGCTCCTTTTCTTCAATACCAATAAAAAGTAAAGCATTATATAGTTCTGAAAAGTAAGGGACAATTAAAAATGGGTGAGTAGAATTTAGAGCACAAAGACAGTGCAAAAAATAAAAAGCCGAATTCTACAGTGAACATAATCAATTCTTAGTTGTTAATCGAGGTAATGGATGCTTTTTTTTTTTAAACATCTTTATTGGAGTATAATTGCTTTACAATGGTGTGTTAGTTTCTGCTGTATAACAAAGTGAACCAGTTATACATAAACATATATTCCCATATCTCCTCCCTCTTGCATCTCCCTCCCACCCTCCCTATCCCACCCCTCTTTTGTGTTTTGGACACAAAACACCGAGCTGATCTCCCTGTGCTATGTGGCTGCTTCCCACTGGCTATCCATTTTACATTTGGTAGCATATATATGTCCATGCCACTCTCTCACTTCATCCCAGCTTACCCTTCCCCCTCCCCATGTCCTCAAGTCCATCCTCTGTGTCTGCATCTTTATTCCTGCCCTGCCCCTAGGTTCTTCAGAACCATTGTTTTTTTTTTTTTTTTTGATTCCATATATATGTGTTAGCATATAGTATCTGTTTTTCTCTTTCTGACTTATTTCACTCTGTATGACAGATTCTAGGTCCATCCACCTCACTGCAAATAACTCAATTTCGTTTCTTTTTATGGCTGAGTAATATTCCATTGTATATATGTGCCACATCAGTTGCTTCCATGTCCTGGCTATTGTAAACAGAGCTGCAATGAACATTCTGGTACATCACTCTTTTTGGATTATGGTTTTCTCAGGGTATATGCCGCAGCAGTGGGATTGCTGGGTCGTATGGTAGTTCTATTTTTAGTTTTTTGAGGAACCTCCATACTGTTCTATAATGGATGCCTCTGAGTTAAGAATATCAGCTAAATGGCTCACCACTCACTATCTCGTATTCCTCTATGATTCTTACTTTCTCCAAACCAACCTGCTACCATATAATTTGTCTTCACATCCTCAGTGCTCACTGCAAAATATACTTCATGTGAGGCTACATTTTTTTTTCCCACTATAACTGCCATTACGCTGCACAAGCCACTTGCAAAAGCAAAAAGGCCTCCTAAGGATATATGTGCATTCTAGACTACCAGAAAGATGATGAGATGCCTGTCAGCCACTGAGGATGATGTGGCCTTGCTGGTTCTGACTTTAAGGACCAGACTGTACTTCCTAGAATGAGACAGATGCTGCCTTGGCTCTTACGTGTTAATGGTATCTACTCCACTGAGGGCTCTGATGAGCCACAGGACTCTATATTGATGAATAGTGTATCAGTCCTTGCCTATGATATTATCTAACAGCTTTTCCAAGTCCTTGGCTAACTTCACTGGAAACTTCATCTAACCTGATTGCACAGTAAGTACAAGTTCTTCCAGCCGATCTATACCTGACCTGAAACTCTGCACCTCCTGACCTCTTGCCCTCTCTATGTCCTTTTCATGGCAAACAGCATCAGAGTGGTCCCCTTAAAAGCGTACATCTCATCATTAGAACTTCTCAAATTCTTCAGTGGCTTCCTACTGACCTGGGAATGAAGTTACCACTCTTTCTCAACTCCAAAGTCCCCTGTCAAACTCTCCTAGTTCATTTTATGGCACTTGGCTCAGGCTACTCTCCCAGCTCCACAGATACTGGCCTCTTTCAGTTCTACAAGTTCACCCACTTGCTCAAGCCTGAGGGCCTTTGTATATGGTATTTCTCTGTAGTTAATACCCTCCTCCTTCTTCTCCTCCATTTTTTAAAAATTTTTTAATTAAAAAAAATTTTTTTCCTCCATTTTTCATAGTTCAGAACTTCTCAGCACGAATGTCACTTTTTCCGAAAGTTCATTAGATCATAGACGATTGTAAGCACTTCAGTAGTTTGTTGGTTGCATTGTTTCATCCTTATGTATACGGCAACTGTCTTGTATCGTGCCTGGAGCCCCAAAGGGCTCAGGTCACATATGCTCAAACACAAGCACATGTGACCTGAGCTGTAAACAAAATTGCACCCAAAGACTCACAAGAAAGATGGGACTGTGAGGTTTCCAAGTTTGTGTACTGAAGGTTAAACAAACAAGCATTTAGGCTTGATTCTCTCTACTTTGACCAACCAAGTTATTATTTTTATCTTGCAACAACAAAATATAGTTCTTTATTAAAAAGCCTTTATTGTTGAAATTGCTGCAGGAAAAAGAAAAACTTTCTACTACAAGCGCAAATAAAATTTTCTGGGTCCCAGACTCTCATTTTTTCCTTAAAAACATCTGTTTTTATTACATGATTTTTAAAAATAATGTATAAATGTTCTTTCATAGAAGAGGCAAAAGCCATGCTGCAATAAATGGGCAGAAATTATGGGCAGCATTTGGAATTTTAGTAATTTTTTTCAAGCCAGATAAAACTCAGAATAAGATATTTTTGGAGGTATCTAGTTTAGTTGCACACAAAAGGGCACTGCTTACATTCAATACACTTTTAAATTGTACACATGTTCTGTAACACTTGCAATACTAATTTACATTATAAAACTATTCTAATTTGGTTAACAGTAAGGAGATTTCTGAGATGGTTTCTCAAGAAAAAGCATGCTTTTCAATATAAGAATAAGTTAAGATGAATTCATAACACCAGATATTTTCCTATCTGTCAACAAACACTCTTTCATTGGAGAACAGTCAGTCAGGGTCTGTATCCCTAAATATAGCATGCCAGATAGTTTTCTATTTCACACCCAAAAGAGTTTCTACGCTATTCTCTATGGCAGTTGTTAATAAAAAAAATAGTTCGCATTAGGCCACTGTTTCCTGGTATGATAGATTTTGGATATCATCATTTCAGGAATGATTTCTTGAAAAAACAAAACCAAAACCAAAACCAAACCAAAAATGGCTGACTTACAGAGTTAGTGCCACTTTTCTGAAGGAGGAATAATGATTTAAGAGGAAATAATTTTAAAATGAGCTCCATGTACTCTAGACAAATATTTTCTACTACTTACTGAATAACTCCGCCTTAAATTTGATATCACCAGAATTTTAAAACTCAGTACAGTCTACTTCAAACCTCCTTCTCTGCAGGTGTATCCTACCTTAATAAATGGAACTACCCTTTAATAAACCACTGCTGCCAGATTCTTCAAGGCATACGGGATTTCTCTCTTTCCCTCTCTGTTGTTTCAATGAAGCCTCAACATATATAGATTCTACAGCTAAAAAGTCTTCTCTTTCACCAATGTCCAGTGCCTCTATTCTAGTCCAAATCACAATACTTTCATGACTAGACAACTATTACGATCTCTTAACTGGTCTCTTTGCATCCTCACTCAGCCTGTTGACTCTCCAAACCCCAAACAAGTATCTTCCATTCCCAACCAAGTCCCTTTTCCACGTGGGGGTCATAATGAGCTCAAAAAGATAAAGATGATCATGTCACTTCACTTGATTAAACTTATCAGTGGTTCCCTGTTTTTCTTGGTATAAAATCCAAAATGATAAACACAAGCTACAAGATGCTGCATGAAGTAGTCTCTGTTTACCCCCTAAGACCCATACAAATCCATTCATCGTTCCACACTCTAATCATACTTGCCTTTAGTTGCTCAAATGTACTTGGCTCCTTTACATCTCAGGTTTTTAATACATGCGCGTTTTATAAACCAGAGAACAGCTTACCACCACTCCAATGTAATATAAACTAGAAAAATTCATGCCATGTCTTTACTGCATGGTCAATTTTTATCTGCAAGTGAATTTATAATCACCACAAACTTTGCTATAGGTTAAAGCGTTTGCTTGGTTAATTTGATCACAAAATATTGTAAAGGTGCAAAAGGGTTAAATTTGATTAAAACACACTGAAGCCTCTCTTATCCTTGAAAAGGGAAAATGCATCTCAACAAAACAAAGGTTACCTCCTTTCAATATGAAAATGTTTCTTAAACAAGTAGTATATTTTCAATACATTACTTTGCCATCCATTGTTTTCCCATTAATCCCTATAAATTACCTTCTAGTTATACTAATGTTCATTGTGAGTTAACTAATTGTTTTGTTCCAAATTAAAAAGCTTTTGATTATTATAAAATAATAATTTCATCAGAAAAGTAAAAAGAAAAAAATATTCATAATTTTATCATAGAGATACACTCAATTATTTGAACACCAGAGCCAAAAGATATTCACATGGATCGTCTCTATCTCTATCCTACATTCCTCTCAGTACATCTTATCCTAAACAACATACTATGAACACTGTTGTGTAATTCATTTTCAAAATTCTTCAGTTGGTCATAGATACTTTTCTACTTCTCTATATAAAAATTCTTCAACATTTTGACTTCAATATTTTGATGGCTGTTCAAGTTCCTATTCTATTATTCTAGCATAATTTATTAAGTATACTTTCATTAGGTAATATTTAGGATGTAACTCATGTACACATCTATGCAAATTTAAGACGTAAGCCCATTTTAAAATGTAATACATACAGTCCACATAATCTCTAGTAAATTTATAAGAATTTACATATTCTTCCAACAAGAGTGGAATGAAACTGCTAATCTCTTCTTCATTTACTCATAGTTGAATGGATAAACAATAGTCTGTAATACTTTTCTCACTGTGAAAACGCCCCAGACGCCCAGTCTCTGTAAGATATTCATTAAAGCCCTCTCCTGACTTCTACCTCTGGGCTAAACATATAATATGAACATATTTTCCTTCCTCCACCCAAAACCAATAATACGCAGCATTGCTGACATCAAGTATGTATCCTAAAGATAGTTACCTGCCAAAACTTTTCTCATTAATGTCTGCATCGATAACTCCATATCCTGGCAGGGAGACAACTGTATTTTAGTATGCAACTGGTAGACAGTTAACACATCATGGGAAGTGAAGTGAAATTATTCAAACAGCACATGGCAGGAAGCTTTAGGGGGAAGAATCACTTGGATTCATTCCCGGGCTTTTCTTGATCCATTTTGAGGTAAACTTTGTATATGGTGTGAGGTAAGTGTCCAACTTCATTCTTACTGCATATTAATCTCTAGTTGTCTATTACCATTTGTTGAAAAGATGATTCTTCTTTCCCATTTTCATAATCTTGGCAGCTCTCCCTCCACGTACAAGAGGAAGGATCTCTACTAGGAATCAGGTGATTCAGAACCAGCTATATCTCTACAGCTATGGTCAGGTGGTCATACGGCCACTTCCACCTAGAGTAATGCTTTTGTCACACTGAGCTAGGGAAAGAGGGGAGTGGGTTGTGACTCAAACGTCATAGACTCTCATTGTGAGACTTAGTAGATTTTCTTTAAGAAATGTTTCTCGGGCTTCCCTGGTGGCGCAGTGGTTGAGAGTCCACCTGCCGATGCAGGGGACACGGGTTCGTGCCCCGGTCCGGGAAGATCCCATATGCCGCGGAGCGGCTGGGCCCGTGAGCCATGGCCGCTGAGCCTGCGTGTCTGGAGCCTGTGCTCCGCAACGGGAGAGGCCACAACAGTGAGAGGCCCGTGTACCGCAAAAAAAAAAAAAAAAAAAAAAAAAAAAGAGAGAACACCAAAAAATTTTTGGTTTTGAAAATGAGAAAGCAACAGGGACTTCGAAATTAAAGTGCTGTGCTGGAGCACCAGTTTCTACTGCCTCGTAAGAGCTGAGTGTTAAACTTTAAGGAATTCTGCAAGCCTCCAATTAAACACGGTCTTTGTTAAAATTAAATTATATAAACTTACCATTAAATAAATTATACTAAAGAAACTTCAATAAATTAAAAAACTGAACACTTCCTAATGATTTTGCTGCATCTTACTATTATTTATGCTTGTGAGGTTATTTACATCTCTGTATCTGTATGGTGAAAAGGTTATATAATGGTACGTCTCTACACATCTTTCCAACTCCATACTCAGCAATATCACGTTGATGGTGTGAATTTGTATATGACTGAAGTATTTACACTATAGAAATAAGCAACCATTAAAAATCAGAGCTTGCCTTTTTTTTTTTAGTGAGCCTGTCATTAAAAATTTACCAGTACACTACACACATAGAGATATAGATATAGGTAGTATAGATATAGATTTACAGGGAGAGATAAATGTAAATATTGATACAGATATATAAATTCAGTTAGCTATACCAGCAAGATAAATGAAAACTGGAAATTTGCCAGCACCATAAGAATAAAGAAAACGTGGTATATACATACAATGGAATCTTATTCAGCCACAACAAGAAGGAAATCCTGATATGTATCTCAACATGAATAAACATGGATGATATTATGCTAAGTGAAATAAACCAGTTGCAGAAGGGCATATATGTATATGATTATACTTATAGGAGATATTTAAACTAGCTGAACTCACAGACCCAAAAAGTAGAATGGTGGTTGCCAGGGGATAGGGGAGAGAGAAATAGGGAGATGCTGTCCAACGAGTATAAATTTCCAGTTAAGCGAGATGAATATGTTCTAGAGATCTACTATAAAACACTGTGCTTATAGTTAACAATACTGTGCTGTATCCTTAAAATTTTGTTGAGGGAATCTACCCTTTTATGTTATCTATTCCTACCACAATAAAAAGAAGAGTAATAATAATAAACAAAGCACAAATAAAGTCTCATTTTAAAACAATTTAGAAACAAGCACAGAGAATTACCAGTGAGAACAGTAGTGACATACAATGAACAGACCCACATATATAGCTGTCTACACAGGGCTGTTGTGAAATCAATTTATTGGAAAAACATTTACTAAGTTACTGTATACTTCCTACCACTTTCTGTGCTAAATAGAACAATGAGTAGAAAATAGTCACTACCATTACGAGATTCAAATTCCACAAATGGACATGGAATTCCATAAACCATACGACAAGCAACGCCCATGAAGGATGAATATCTATTGGATGAATATAACAATCTACTATGTGACAAAATATGATACCAGAAGGTTTATTTGCATTATCCTAGGTAAATTCTCTATGAATTCTGATAGCTAAGCATCATTACCCCATTTTACATATCAGACCCAGAGAAATTAAGTAACATCACAAAAAACACAATACTTAGATTCTATGCCCATTCTGCTACTATCTTTTGTCCATGTCACTTATTCTCTTTCATAATTTTATTAGCTTCTCCCTTTAGTAATGCCTTCTTCTATGAAAGGTATTGCATATAAATTACATTAAAGCAAGGCTATCCCATGTAAACCACCACAATAGCTAATGAAGTAAATACATCATCACAAAATAGGAAAGCTTTTGTAAGTGAAAAAAAGATAAAAGAAACAATATGCTGAAGGCCATGTTTACCTGGATATTAACTAATACATTGTAGTAATGTCTCCCACTTGAAATCACTGCCCAAATGAAGCAAACTGAAGGAAAAAAGGTAGCTTCTTAAATTCAGAAAATAGAACAGAAAGAGATCTTAAAAAGTGTAACAGTTTTTTTTAAAAGTGTCAGTTAAAGTGCATGACAACCTCTTCAGAACTATCCACATCTTCTGGGGTACATGGTAGAATGACGTTAAATAAAGATAAAAACAAACAAGTCTTTAAAACATATTATGAATTCCAGCTTTATCATGATAGGAGAATATAGGGTATGAGAAGTTTAAAAGGTACCAGATGCTCTGATTTGTCAATTATCCCTACATTTTAGAAGATAATTTATTTTTTTTGAGAGTCTTCCAGATTGAGCACTTCATCTGACATATAATGTACCTTACAAAGAGGCAATAGCTACATCATAAAGTTAGACCTAATGAGATTTTCAAATGCATAATAACTGAAGAGATTCCATTACTTGCTTTTATATAACATATATATATAGATAGATAGATAGATAGATATACTATAAATCAAAAGAAGATACAAATACTTTTAGTTCTTATTTTTAAATTATTGGTAAAAAAAATCAGTTGATTATTGAGAAAATAATTTAATCTAAACTTACATAAGCTTGCATTCACTTTAGCTTGATATTTTAAAAAAAAGTTTTACCAATTCTAACTAGAAGGGGTGACTGAATAGTGTAATGGTTAGGAGTAACAGCTCTGAAGTTACTGGGATGAAATTACTTGCTGTTATGGGTAATATCTCTGTGCTTGTTTTCATCTTTGTACATAGGTGGGGAACGTTAATAACATCTACTTCATAAGCAGTCTGGACATTTAAAAATTATTATTTCTTGCAATATATAAACCAAAATCATAATACATAACCAACTGGGGAATATACAGGGAAATATTAGTTTACTTCATTATCTCTGTTTTCTTCCAAAAATGCCTCAAATAAGACAATAGACAATATAAACTTAAAAGGAGTAGACTTTAACTGTAGATAGACCTCTTTTGGATGAATCAGTTATATTAATTTTTTTTTAACATCTTTATTGGAGTATAATTGCTTTACAATGGTGTGTTAGTTTCTGCTTTATAACAAAGTGAATCAGTTATATATATACATATATCCTCATATCTCTTCCCTCTTGCGTCTCCCTCCCTCCCCCCTCCCTATCTCACCCCTCTAGGTGGTCACAAAGCACCGAGCTGATCTCCCTGTGCTATGCGGCTGTTTCCCACTAGATAGCTATTTTACGTTTTGTAGTGTATCTTTGTTCACACTTTGAAATAAAATGTTTAAGTCTCATTACAGTTTTTAAGAAGTATCTTTAAATAATATTAATATCATGCCATTACAGAAGCTACAAAATGATTAGCAATAAGCATCTAATGATAAAATGATTACCACTTTTGTTCACTACTGTTAAGTTCTAATACTGCAACAGGGAAATGCTTCTCTGATGATGTTATATTCCATTTTAACCTAAAACATTAAGATAGAATGGATCACAGAAATTACCTGTGTTTGCTTTACATATCTTAATTCTTACTCAAAATTTACTTGACTACCTTCTGTTAGGGAAAACAATTTCCTCCAGGAAGACAACCTTATTGCTAGACATCTTTAATTTCAAAAACCATCAATAAAATTCAAATCAATTTTTATTTGACTTTTTTTTTTTTTTTTTTGTGGTACTCGGGCCTCTCACTGTTGTGGCCTCTCCCGTTGCGAAGCACAGGCTCTGGACGCGCAGGCTCAGCGGCCATGACTCACGGGCCCAGCCGCTCTGCGGCATGTGGGATCTTCCCGGACCGGGGCATGAACCCGTGTCCCCTGCATCGGCAGGCAGACTCTCAACCACTGCGCCACCAGGAGAGCCCTATTTGACTTCTTTGGAGATGAAAAATTTTGGTATCACATGAGCCAAATGTGGGCCACAGATACAGTATGTGATTCTGAAAAACATTTCCTTAACATGTTTGCTGATTCAGCTGTAATACAATCATTGATGTTTAGTTTATCAGTAATTTTAGGCTATTGTTTTATAACAATGAATCCCCAAATCTCAGTAACTTAGTCCTTCCACCACAGCATGGAATGGCCATGCACTGCAGTCACTCAAGAGGACAGAGTAGCCACCATCTTGAATGTTGTTGGCAGCTTGGTCTGAGAGAAAAGTGAACATGGTAAAGCATTCAATGGTTCTTAGATCATCTGACCAGAAGTGATACAGGTTACTGTCACTCACACTCCATTCATCAAAAATATCATATAGCCAGACCTATATTTAAGTGGGTGGGGTCATGTTTCCATGTACCAGGATGGAGAGATAGACAGAAGAGCTGCAAACAGCCATAGTGACCACCACCTTGACCTTATTTATTAGATAGCTACAATTCAACACAATGTGTTTCATAATAGGTACAGAGAATATATAATATGTATCAAACTTTTAATTAATAAAAAACTTTAACTTCTGAGATATTTTTCTCCATTTAAATAACAAATTAGGTAAATATTTATAAGCAAAATCTATAAACTTTAATTCCAATTTTTTTCCAGACAGCAAATGATCATTATGTTACTCTATAACCGAAAACCAGAATGAGACTCTATAACCGAAAACCAGAATGAGAGAAAAGAAAAAGGACCAACAACAAACAGCGAGTTCTAGGTAAAAACCCAACCTTTTTCTCTTGGTACCTGTAGGACTTTGCCGAAGAATTTGGATCTGACTAGCCCTAAGTTCCCTCAGGAATATGGGATTGATACCGTCTACCATAAATAGACTGTTGTAGTAATTAAATGAACTAATGTTTACATATATGCATGGCCTACAAGAGCTGCTCTAGGAAACATTATCTCCTATCCCTTTTCCCTGTAGCTTCTTCTTCAAAAAACATTAATATAGGGAGATGTAGCTTTTCAAAGAGACCATGAATTTGACTCTTATATTATAGGGAAGACCTAGTGAGATAAGAAGAGGTAGGCAGTTGCTGTAATTCTCCAAGTTAAGGGCAAGACCTCAAAATGAAAGATCAAAGAAAGGTACAGCTGCGGTGGACAGGTAAAGAACAGGAAGAGGTAAAGGTGAGAAAGTTTAGATGAATAATTGGATCATGTTTTCATAGCCATTTTGACAATTAGTGGATTAGCTGACATTGTCATTTTTCACATACAGTTGATATCTTCCACTTAACTTTTCCATGTCATTTTTACACTTATATTTTAAATAAATTTTAAAGATATCAAATGTCTCTTTCTGGATTTTGGCTTTCTCCAGTTTCCCCTTGACCTTGATATTTCTGATAATTGTTTAACTGTGATAACAGTTACACTTAAGCAGAACGGTGCAAATCCTACAGTATGAGAGTCTTTCTTTACTTATACTCAATTCCCAAACTGCACCAACTGCAGACAGCTAAACAGAGACCGTGAATACTAATCAAAAGAGGAAGAATGGCTTGGTTGTGGTCATGTCGTAACAAGAAACTTCTTTGCCAGAAGAAATATCTGTTTTGCATGCTACCTAGATATTCCCAGTGGAAACAGCCATTTCAAAATGACTGTACATTGCAGATGAATAAAAGCTTTACAATTTGCTTTTCCTGGTGCATAAACTAGATCTGAAACCATCTAGTATTTTATATTTATTGTAAAGCACATGCAAATTAGCACACATAAGCTTTGATCAAACACAGCATCCATACCTAGAATACTTCTGCTAGTTTGAAGCCATCCTTTGCAAAAGTTGGAGTCTTTTGTTTTTAATGAGGAAAATATAATTTGAGTAAACACATGAAATTATCAAGCATCTAAGCCAAAATGACCCAGTAAAAAGTTCTGGTTCATCTGTGTCTAAAGCCTTCCCAGTTCGCTAATAAGAGAAATTCAAAACAGGCGAAATGTGAACACAGAATATTTAAAATTACCTGAGATATCTGGGTTCAGGGAGGATTTGGCAGTAATTACTGTCTCTATTATTTACTATTTAACAGCACAAACCTCTATAATCAGGGGAGGCTGAACATAATAGCTGCACTGCAGATACCATGTACAAAATCAAAGATTTGTAAGATGTAGGACTGGTTGCATTACTATTATGGTTTCAGAGACAATGTGTTATTTGCAGTCAGAGACCAACTAACAAGGTGCAATAAAATAGTATCTATATGCTCCTTCTCCTTAGGGAATTTGTGTGAAACCAAATGCAGAATTTGCTAGAAGTAGAAAAGCAGGAGGGTAACATAGCCATTATCATCAGAAGCCCAGTATGGCTCAGGACCGGGCACATCTGGTTTAAGGAGAAGCATGAGTTTTCCTACCAGTAGTATTACTCGTGGAAAGCATGTAGCAGCTCACTTTCCAGGTAAGGCCTTAGGAACTGTACTCCTTCAGTGTTCCATCTCAGTTTTGGAGGAACCTGCTGGAAGTTGTACTTGTGGACCCTGTCAGTTTTCATCAGGTAGGATTAAGTGCTTCTCTAAATAGCACTTTCCAGATATATTTCTTGGTATAATTTTTCTTGTAAGGAAGATATACCAAACGTAATGACACAATGATCTTGTGAAATCTTTGTTTTTAATTGTAAGCACAGCACATATCTTTTTATTATTTATTTTTACATCTTTATTGGAGCATAATTGCTTTACAATGGTGTGTTAGTTCCTGCTTTATAACAAAGTGAATCAGTTATACATATACGTATGTTCCCATATCTCTTCCCTCTTGCATCTTCCTCCCTCCCCCCCCATCCCACCCCTCTAGGTGGTCACAAAGCACGGAGCTGATCTCCCTGTGCTATGCGGCTGCTTCCCACTAGCTATCAATTTTACATTTGGTAGTGTATATATGTCCATGCCACTCTCTCACTTCGTCCCAGCTTACCCTTACCCCTCTCCATGTCCTCAAGTCCATTCTCTACGTCTACTTCTTTATTCCTACCCTGCCACTAGGTTCATAAGTACCGTTTTTTTAGATTCCATATACATACAGCACATATCTTATTCCACTTGGAGTTTACAAAATTAAACTTTAAGTTTTTTTTTCTGATTATAAGAAAACTTTTATAACTTAATACTTAATCATAATCTCACCACATCAGAGATTGTGTTAATATTTTAGAAACTTTTCTTTTAACATTAATTTCTCTACGTAGATTTTAAAAATTAAATATACTGGCTATATGGCCTATATTTTTAGATTCGTATTATATGCTCGATAGTTATTCACTTTACTAAATTTCTTGAAAACATTTTAATACTTGCATAATGTCCTACTGCATTGATATATCATGATTTGTTTAACTGATCCCTTGTGTGCCAACAACTGAGTTGCTGGCTGTTTCTCTTTTTTTTTTCCTATTGAAAAATAACACAGCAAAGAACAATCTTGTCCATATTATTTAATCATGTCCTTAGGAAAGAGCCTCAGAAGACAAATTGCTGGGTCAAAGGATTAAATATGCTTTTTATGCATATTGCCAAACTGCTTTCAAAAACCATCAGACTGATTTATAATCCCACCAACAAGAAAGGGCATGTCCACCTCACTAACTCCTCTGCTTTATTGACCATTTCCAATTTGATAGGCAAAAAAAAAAAGACCCCAAAAAACTACTTGAGTTAGCTCTTCTACTAATTGTTTGAACATATGTTCATATTTCTTAGGCATATATATAATTTTTGCTGAGCTCTTTGTTCTCTTTACTCCTTTTAATTTTTCTATAATGAGTGTATTGTACATTTTTACATTAAATTGTGTGGTAAATAAGCCAAAATAAATCAAAGACACAAGTGAATTTCAACTAAGAATCAAGGCTTTAACAACTTGCAAGATGAAAATGATAAAATAAGGCCAAATTTCAAATAGGACACCTAGTTTCGCACCATATTCTGGGGAATCAGCATATGGAATAAGAAGAATTACCAGTGGATCACGAAGATAACTAATACGCTTTTGTAGTATCTGGATAGTTACCATTTTAAATTGATTTGCTGTCCTTTGTTCCCTGTCTTTTCAATGCATTTTAAAAACTGTGTTAACTTTTTCACTAAATCAGTGAATTCTTCTGTAATTTCTATAAATACTAATGTCCTTTGAATTTGTGCATGAATTTCAGAATAACATAATTTAAAAAATGACATAAAATATTATGTTAGGTCTGTTCGTAAAGGGCACCAAACATCAATAGTAAAATCATCTCTCCAACAATCAGAAATCTATACCTCAGTTAGTAGAAAAAATAATCTAAGATCACAAATTCACTTGCATACTCATCTAATTCACAAGTATAAATTCAAGCATTTTCTCTTTTCATTTAACCCTATGTAATGAGAAAATCTCAGTCTCCTAAGTGACATTATGGAGCATTAGTTTCTCTCCCAAGGTGAAAAGAATTAAATCTTAACAAGAATATACCTATTCAATGTCTCTGGGGGATAATTATATCCTGCTTGAATGTTTGTACAGAGGCAAATTGCAGAAGTCTGTGCCCAAATGTAGCTTCTGTAGACTTGAAAAATATGAAAGGGAATTTAGTGAGGAAGAGAGACAGAGAGGAACTCTTTCTGGACTACAGTACAAACACTTTTTCTAAGAACGAGGCTCTAGTTAATTAACTAGTCTGAGCCACACACAATGGATAGGCATTTCTGACTGGCACTTTTTAGCTATGAGGCATGACACAGAATTGGGATGAGAGAGCTAAAAAAGGCCATGGATCCTCCCTGGACCAGCCGATACAGACAGTGGTGATGCACCGCACTGAGCCCACTGCCCAGCAGAACCTGGCACTGCAGCTGGCTGAGAAGCTGGGCAGCCTGGTGGAAAACAATGAGAGGGTGTTTGATCACAAGCAGGGTACCTATGGTGGCTACTTCCGAGACCAGAAGGATGGCTACCGCAAAAATGAGGGCTACATGCGCCAGGGTGGCTACCGCCAGCAGCAGTCGCAGACGGCCTACTGATTGCTTGACTTCAGTCCTCAGTGCCCTAAACCATTCAACGTTTAGGTCCAGCCACACCCCAGTCATTAAAGGTCTATTTAGAGTTGGCTGCAAAAAATAAAAATTAAAAAGAAATTTAAAAGGCCATGGAGACAAGGATCCAGCTTAAGCTTTCTCCCCATGCAGGAATCTCCTTTGCCACAGCTGTGATGACCGTTCATTTAGCTCCTGCTTCAACTCTTAACATGATAAGAAACTCTTGCTTTCTACTATTGTGCTCCATTAATTTAGACAAGTTTTAAATGCATTTACTTATCGAAGTCTGAGGGTCCAAAAATGAAAAAGACGTGGTTCAAGACTTTGCAGAGTTTCTAGGTTATAAAAGGGGAAGAAATACAAGTGATTTAATATGCCATGTGGTCATAATAGATTTGAAAATTTGAAGTTTTGGCTAAAATGAGGAGTAGCTAATTGGGCCCAGTATTTCAGCAACTTTTACAGAGGCAGTGATGTCTGACTGAGAAATAAGTGGGGGATCATCATAGACAGAATGCTAGAAGCAGGGCCGCGGCAGGTGCGGGGGACATAGAGGTGGGTTGGCAAGTGGTGCAGACACCTGAAGACTCCAGGCACGTTCAGATGGAAGGCGACAGAGCCATGTGCCGGGATTAAAGGAATGTGGGGGTGCGATGTTTGAAAATGAGGCTAGAGAAGTAAGATGGCACGAACAATGAAAACTCTTTATTAGCTCTAAGCCATGGGGATCTGGACTCTGTCTCTGTGACACTGAGTGCAAAAGCCGTATGGAGAAGATATTAATAGCACAGACTACGGTGCCAGACTGCCTAAACCTAAATGTGCCACTGACTACCTGGTGACTTTGGACAAGGTGTTTAGCCCTTCTGTGCCTCATTTTACTTAACTGAATAATGAGGACACTATGATTAATATTTAGCTCACTGAATTATTATATAAATCACCTGATACAATTTGTATAAAGTGCTTTAAAAGTATATTTAAATGACAGCATCCATTAAATAAATGCCAAGTGTCAATTGGAACAGAGAGATTCTACATGATGAGCCCAGAAATCCAGCCATGGTAAAAAAAAAAAAAAGGTTGAGGAAGGCAAAAAGCACGCTCATTCCGACTGTAGACATATTACAGACTAGAAAGTTCTTTCTTACAGCAAAACTCAATCTGTTCCCCTTCACGCAAAGAATTCAATTTCTACCTGCTGATCCTAGTTATACCTTTCACCTAACAGACATATACATAATAAATATTCCAATGTTATAATGTCTCATAGATAATACCTATTTTTTAATTTTGAAAAATATTGAAAGATAAAAGATTTTGACACTGAGATCATGGGTAATCTTCAGAAGAACAAGATCAGAAAAGCTATTGAAAGTACTTACGGTTCAAACAGACAGCAGGCAACACAGAGAGCAGAGCCCCTAGCGTCAGGGCAGAAAGCAGAGTCACAAGCAAAAATTCAGGAACGACAAGAACAAAAATCGTTTACAATTTAAGAATCCCATTTACTTCAACAGTTCTTTCTCCAACATCTTTTCCTAACTCTGTAATGTTTTAGACAGATGCCAAATACAACTACCATATGATCCAGCAATCCCACTCCTGGGCATATAACTGGACAAAACTATAATTTGAAAAGATACATGCACCCCTGTGTTCATAGCAGCACTATTCACAGTAGCCAAGACATGGAAGCAACCTAAATGTCCATCGACAGATGAATGGATAAAGAAGATGTGGTACATTTATACAATGGAATACTACTCAGCCATAAAAAAGAATGAAATAATGCCATTTGCAACAACATGGATGGACCTAGAGATCATCATCCTAAGTGAAGTAAGTCAGACAAATATATGGTATCACTTACATGTGGAATCTAAAAAAGTGATACAAATGAACTTATTTACAAAACAGAAACAGACTTACAGATATCAAAAACAAACTTATGGTTACCAAAGGGGTAAAGTGGCAGGGAGAGATAAATCAGGAGCTTGGGATTAACATACACACACTACTATATATAAGATAGATAACCAACAAGGACCTACTGTATAGCAAAGAGAACTCTACTCAGCATTCTGTGATAACCTATATGAGAAAAGAATCTGAAAAAGAATGAATGCATGTATATGTATAACTGAATCACTTTGCTGTACACCTGAACTAACACAAAATTGTAAATCAACTATACTCCAGTAAAATTTTTAAAAATTAGAGGCACAACCAAAACCCAAGTCTAAATGTTATCCCATCCAGAATAAAGTTTGGCTACTATCTTACTAGAAAACACATAGATAAAGTGTATGCTTAAACAGTCATGTCTCTGATACCTCCACTAACCAACAGTTGATGTTTACTGTCATTTACTGTGAATACGCCATAAACAGCAGCAGCTTATAACATTCAGTGAACCACTGTTTCTGAAAGTCCCTCTATCCAGACATTGTTCTGAAGGCTAAGACTTTAATAGCCTCAGTAGCACAACGCTCCCCTACACTGCTTTCCTACATGCCCCTTTGCCACTTCCCAAACTCCTACCCTCTTCTCCGCCCAACCTTGACATTTTCCAAGTGAGAGTCACATTCCAAGGTCACAAACATGTACCTCTTCTGATACTTGGAAATGTCTTGAGGTTTTAAATAATACTTCTGGAGTCAGTTATGAAAAGTTCTATTTTAAATGAAATGAAACTGGATTTAAAAAAAACAGGAATTAAACTCTAATATTTTGATGCAAACAGAGTCCTTGTTTATAGAATCCTTTTAAAATATTTCTACATGTTGCTCCTTAAAGGAAAAGGTCAGTATTTCTTGCAGGAAAATTTACAATGATCTGTTTACAGAAGTAGATATTCAAGGCTCTTACCAACTGTGCATCTTCAAAAGTTCCAATTTGGAAATGCTTTTCCTGCTATTTTTTTCATCATGTCCTTTCTATAAATGGTGAGTATACTTATAGAAATTAGTCATAACTATTCCATTAAAGGCTCTGTCCTTCCTTAGTACTGGAGAAAGGTTCACAATATGTGAATTTTGGAAATTCTAATACTTTATTAGATGCTACAAGACTATTACATGTAGCTTAGTCTCACAGCAGGGATATCCATACAGTGTGCTATTTGTGAGCAGGACGTCAGCCAGTGCAGACTAATATTAGCTTAAAAGAACTGAGATGTCTCTGATATAAACAAATGCTTGGAACCACACAGTCAATAAACATTTTATAGACAAGAAGAGAAATCTAATGACATTCATTTGGCCTTTGAAGAAGATGCATTTGGGGCATTTTTCATTTTATAAAGGAAAACTGAATCCAAACGTTGTTCATAAGGGAACACTAAAGCTGTAAAAGTACATAAGAGAGCCAAGTCAGACTTTTAAATATTTATATGTTCTTTTAGGGAAATTGTTCTGGTTCCTGCACATGATTAATAATACCTGCTGTATTTGCATAATTCATGGCTTTAAATAATTAACAGGATTATAATTATATTCATAATTCTTTATCAATTGAAGTTAATAACTTTGCTCTGCTATAATGTGCTATGTTATTGAACTAAAATCTGTACTTCAAAACAATGATTCTAGTTAATATTAGCAACACATATTACATATCTAAACCTTTCTTTATATGCCCTAGTCAATGCCGATAAATGAATATATGGTTTAAATCCCTTAACATTCGATGAGAAGAATAAAGGCATTTTAAAATCTGGAAATCTGTCTGTATTTAAGTATAAATAATCATATCTATATCTCTATAGATCTATCTATAGCTATCTATACATGATGTATAGAGATACAGAGATGTACATTCATTTTTTGGCAAAGAGATGATACACATTTTATTTCAGGACAAGTGATAGGTAGGAAACAGAACTTAATTTTTTATTCAAAAATAATAAGGATGTACAAAGTACAATAGTTTATAAAAAATCTGCCGTTAGGTAGATCACTCCCGCCTTTTGTGAAAAGGCATATTTACCTCAAGACTTGATCAACTTGTTAAAAAGGAATATTTTTTTATTATGCATGTATGGAATGACTAAATAATTATAGTAAAAATACAAATAATATAGAACTACACAGGAATCCTTCAACTTCCACCCCCATCATTTCTACTCCCACCAACAATAAAGTTTGGTAGTATTTAGTGTTATGTTCTGTTTTATTCATTCATTAGCTATAATGGCCTTGTCCATGACTGGAATTTAAAAGTAAAATATGCTTTAAATTTAGAGAAAAATATAATGAAAATTAACGTGTATTCTTGAGCAAAACAAAGCTAAAAGTAAGGCATCTTTTTCTACTCAAAAGATATAGGAGTTAAAATATAACAATAGTGAAAATCAGTCTCCTTTCAAATAGCTTATATTAGAAAACATCTTGGATTTTCTTGGAAACGTGAATACTATTAAGAAGATATTTTCAAAAGAAAAATAATTTACTCTGTATCAGCTGTATTTAAAAATGGATCCGGGGGAGAGGGGGGAAGATGGCGGAAGAGTAAGACGCGGAGATCACCTTCCTCCCCACAGATACATCAGAAATACATCTACACGTGGAACAACTCCTACAGAACACCTACTGAACGCTGGCAGAAGACCTCAGACCTCCCAAAAGGCAAGAAACCCCCCACGTACCTGGGTAGGGCAAAAGAAAAAAGAATAAACAGAGACAAAAGGATACGGACGGGACCTGCACCAGTGGGAGGGAGCCGTGAAAGAGGAAAGGTTTTCACACACTAGAAGCCCCTTCGCGGGCAGAGACGGCGGGTGGCAGAGGGGGAAAGCTTCGGAGCCACGGAGGAGAGCGCAGCAACAGGGGTGCAGAGGGCAAAGCGGAGAGATTCCGGCACAGAGCACGGGTGCCGACCAGCACTCACCAGAGGTAGAGGCTTGTCTGCTTACCCGCCGGGGAGGGCGGGGCTGGGAGCTGAGGCTCCGGCTTCAGCCGGATCCCAGGGAGAGGACTGGAGTTGGCGGTGTGAACAGAGCTTGAAGGGCTTATTGCACCACGGAGAGCCGGGAGAGAGTCCGGGAAAAAGTCTGGACCTGCCGAAGAGACAAGAGACTTTTTCTTGCCTCTTTGTTTCCTGGTGCACGAGGAGAGGGGATTAAGAGCACTGCTTAAAGGAGCTCCAGACACAGGCCCGAGCCGCGGCTATTAGCGCGGACCCCAGAGACTGGCAAGAGACACTAAGGCTGCTGCTGCCGCCACCAAAAAGCCTGTGTGTGAGCACAGCTCACTCTCCACACCTCCCCTCCCGGAGCCTGTGCAGCCCACCACTGCCAGGGTCCCGTAATCCAGGGACAACTTACCTGGGAGAACACACGGCGCACCTCAGGCTGGTACAACGTCACATGGGCCTCTTCCGCCGCAGGCTCGCCCCGCCCTCCGAGCCCCTCCCTCCCCCCCCCCCCCCCCCCCCCCCCCGGCCTGAGTGAGCCAGAGCCCCCGAATCAGCGGCTCCTTTAACCCCGTCCTGTCTGAGCGAAGAACAGACGCCCTCAGGCGACCTACACGCAGAGGCGGGGCCAAATCCAAAGCTGAGCCCCAGGAGCTGTGCGAACAAAGAAGAGACAGGGAAAGCTCTCCCAGCAACCTCAGGAGCAGCGGAATAAATCTCCACAATCAACTTGATGTGCCCTGCATTGGTGGAATACCTGAATAGAAAACGAATCATCCCAAATTGAGGAGGTGGACTTTGAGAGCAAGATATATTATTTTTTCCCCTTTTCCTCTTTTTGTGAGTGTGTATGTGTATGCTTCTGTGTGAGATTTTGTCTGTATACCTTTGCTTTCATCATTTGTCCTAGGGTTCTGTCCGCCCGTTTTTTTTTACTTAAATTTTTTTTCTTAATAATTATTTTTTATTTTAATAACTTTATTTTATCTTCCTTTATTTTATTTTATCCTCTTTCTTTCTACTTTTCCACCCTTTTATTCTGAGCCGTGTGGATGAAAGGCTGTTGGTGCTGCAGCCAGGAGTCAGTGCTGTGCCTCTGAGGTGGGAGAGCCAACTTCAGGACACTGGTCCACAAAAGACCTCCCAGCTCCATGTGATATCAAACGGCGAAAATCTCCCAGAGATCTCCATCTCAACACAAACACCCAGTTTCACTCAACGACCAGCAAGCTACAGTGCTGGACATCCTATGCCAAACAACTAGCAAGACAGGAACACAACCCCACCCATCAGCAGAGAGACTGCCTAAAATCGTAATAAGGCCACAGACACACCAAAACACACCACCAGACGTGGACCTACCCACCAGAAAGACAAGATCCAGCCTCATCCACCAGAACACAGACACTACTCCCCTCCTCCAGGAAGCCTTCACAACCCACTGAACCAACTTTAGCCACTGGGGACAGACACCAAAAACAACCGGAACTACGAATCTGCAGCCTGCTAAAAGGAGACCCCAAACACAGTAAGATAAGCAAAATGAGAAGACAGAAAAACTCACAGCAGATGAAGGAGCAAGATAAAAACCCACCAGACTTAACAAATGAAGAGGAAATAGGCAGTCTACCTGAAAAAGATTTCAGAATAATGATAGTAAAGATGATCCAAAATCTTGGAAATATAATAGAGAAAATGCAAGAAACATTTAACAAGGACCTAGAAGAACTAAAGAGGAAACAAGCAACGATGAACAACACAATAAATGAAATTAAAAATGCTCTAGAAGGGATCAATAGCAGAATAACTGAGGCAGAAGAACGGATAAGTGACCTGGAAGGTAAAATAGTGGAAATAACAACTGCAGAGCAGAATAAAGAAAACAGAATGAAAAGAACTGAGGATAGTCTCAGAGACCTCTGGGACAACATTAAATGCACCAAAATTCGAATTATAGGGGTCCCAGAAGAAGAAGAGAAAAAGAAAGGGACGGAGAAAATATTTGAAGAGATTATAGTTGAAAACTTCCCTAATATGGGAAAGGAAATAGTTAATCAAGTCCAGGAAACACACAGTCCCATACAGGATAAATCCAAGGAGAAACACGCCGAGACACATATTAATCAAACTGTCAAAAATTAAATACAAAGAAAGCATATTAAAAGCAGCAAGGGAAAAACAACAAATAACACAAAAGGGAATTCCCATAAGGTTAACAGCTGATCTTTCAGCAGAAACTCTGCAAGCCAGAAGGGACTGGCAGGACATATTTAAAGTGATGAAGGAGAAAAACCTACAACCAAGATTACTCTACCCAGCAAGGGTCTCATTCAGATTTGATGGAGAAATTAAAACCTTTACAGAAAAGCAAAAGCTGAGAGAGTTCAGCACCACCAAACCAGCTTTACAACAAATGCTAAAGGAACTTCTCTAGGCAAGAAACACAAGAGAAGGAAAAGACCTACAATAACAAACACAAAACAGTTAAGAAAATGGGAATAGGAACATACATATTGATAATTATCTTAAATGTAAATGGATTAAATGCTCCCACCAAAAGACACAGACCGGCTGAATAGATACAAAAACAAGACCCATATATATGCTGTCTACAAGAGACCCACTTCAGACCTAGGGACACATACAGACCGAAAGTGAGGGGACGGAAAAAGATATTCCATGCAAATGGAAATCAAAAGAAAGCTGGAGTAGCAATTCTCATATCAGACAAAATAGACTTTAAAATAAAGACTATTACAAGAGACAAAGAAGGACACTACATAATAATCAAGGGATCAATCCAAGAAGAAAATATAACAATTGTAAATATTTATGCACCCAACATAGGAGCACCTCAATACATAAGGCAAATACTAACAGCCATAAAAGGGGAAATCGACAGTAACACATTCATAGTAGGGGACTTTAACACCCCACTTTCACCAAGGGACAGATCATCCAAAATGAAAATAAAAAAGGAAACACAAGCTTTAAATGATACATTAAACAAGATGGACTTAACTGATATTTATAGGACATTCCATCCAAAAGCAACAAAATACACATTTTTCTCAAGTACTCATGGAACATTCTCCAGGATAGATCATATCCTGGGTCACAAATCAAGCCTTGGTAAATTTAAGAAAACTGAAATCATATCAAGTATCCTTTCCGACCACAGCGCTATGAGACTAGATATCAATTACAGGAAAAGATCTGTAAAATATACAAACACATGGAGGCTAAACAATACACTACTTAATAACGAAGTGATCACTGAAGAAATCAAAGAGGAAATAAAAAAATACTTAGAAACAAATGACAACGGAGACACGACGACCCAAAACCTATGGGATGCAGCAAAAGCAGTTCTAAGAGGGAAGTTTACAGCAATACAATCCTACCTTAAGAAACAGGAAACATCTTAAATAAACAACCTAACCTTGCACCTAAAGCAATAGGAGAAAGAAGAAAAAAGAGACCCCAAAGTTAGCAGAAGGAAAGAAATCATAAAGATCAGATCAGAAATAAATGAAAAAGAAATGAAGGAAATGATAGCAAAGATCAATAAAACTAAAAGCTGGTTCTTTGAGAAGATAAACAAAATTGATAAACCATTAGCCAGACTTATCAAGAAAAAAAGGGAGAAGACTCAAATCAATAGAATTAGAAATGAAAAAGGAGAAGTAACAACTGACACTGCAGAACTACAAAGGATCATGAGAGATTCCTACAAGCAATTCTATGCCAATAAAATGGACAATCTGGAAGAAATGGACAAATTCTTAGAAATCCACAACCTGCCAAGACTGAACCAGGAAGTAATAGAAAATATGAACAGACCAATCACAAGCACTGAAATTGAAACTGTGATTAAAAATCTTCCAACAAACAAAAGCCCAGGACCTGATGGCTTCACAGGCAAATTCTATCAAACATTTAGAGAAGAGCTAACACCTATCCTTCTCAAACTCTTCCAAAATATAGCAGAGGGAGGAATACTCCCAAACTCATTCTACGCGGCCCCCATCACCCTGATACCAAAACCAGACAAAGATGTCACAAAGACAGAAAACTACAGGCCAATATCACTAATGAACATAGATGCAAAAATCCTCAACAAAATACTAGCAAACAGAATCCAACAGCACATTAAAATGATCATACACCATGATCAAGTGGGGTTTATTCCAGGAATGCAAGGATTCTTCAATATACGCAAATCAATCAACGTAATACACCATATTAACAAACTGAAGGACAAAAACCATATGATCATCTCAATAGATGCAGAGAAAGCTTTCAACAAAATTCAACACCCATTAGGATAAAAACCCCGCAGAAAGTAGGCATAGAGGGAACTTTCCTCAAAATAATAAAGGCCATATTTAAAAAACCCACAGCCAACATCATCCTCAATGGTGAAAAACTGAAACCATTTCCACTAAGATCAGGAACAAGACAAGGTTGCCCACCCTCACTGCTCTTATTCAACATAATTTTGGAAGTTTTAGCCACAGCAATCAGAAAAGGAAAAGAAATAAATGGAATCCAAATCGGAAAAGAAGTAAAGCTGTCACTGTTTGCAGATGACATGATACTATACATAGAGAATCCTAAAGATGCTACCAGAAAACTACTAGAGCAAATCAATGAATGTGGTAAAGTAGCAGGATACAAAATTAATGCACAGAAATCTCTGGCATTCCTATACACTAATGATGAAAAATCTGAAAATGAAATAAAGTAAACACTCACATTTACCATTGCCAACAAAAAGTGTAAAATATTTAGGAATAAATCTACCTAAGGAGACAAAAGACCTGTATGCAGAAAAGTATAAGACACTGATGAAAGAAATTAAAGACGATACAAGTAGATGGAGAGATATACCATGTTCTTTGACTGGAAGAATCAACATTGTGAAAATGACTCTACTATGCAAAGCGATCTACAGATTCAATGCAATCCCTATCAAATTACCACTGGCATTTTTCACAGAACTAAAACAAAAAATTTCACAATTTGTATGGAAACACAAAAGACCCCAAATAGCCAAAGCAATCTTGAGAACTAAAAATGGAGCTGGAGGAATCAGGCTCCCTGACTTCAGACTATACTACAAAGCTACATTAATCAAGACAGTAATGGTACTGGCACAAAAACAGAAATACAGATCAATGGAACAGGATAGAAAGCCCAGAGATAAACCCATGCACATATGGTCACCTTATCTTTGGTAAAGGAGGCAAGAATATACAGTGGAGAAAAGACAGCCTCTTCAAGAAGTGGTGGTGGGAAAACTGGACAGGTACATGTAAAAGTGTGGGATTAGAACACTCCCTAACACCATACACAAAAATAAGCTCAAAATGGATTAAAGATCTAAATGTAAGGCTAGGAACTATCAAACATTTAGAGGAAAACATAGGCAGACAATCTATGACATAAATCACAGCAAGATCCTTTTTGACCCACCTCCTAGAGAAATGGAAATAAAAACAAAAATAAACAAATGGGACCTAATGAAACTTCAAAGCTTTTGCACAGCAAAGGAAACCATAAACAAGACCAAAAGACAACCCTCAGAATGGGAGAAAATATTTGCAAATGAAGCAACTGACAAAGGATTTATCTCCAAAATTTTCAAGCAGCTCATGCAGCTCAATAACAAAAAAACAAACAACCCAATCCAAAAATGTGCAGAACACTTAAATAGACATTTCTCCAAAGAAGATATACAGATTGCCAACAAACACATGAAAGAATGCTTAACATCATTAATCACTACAGAAATGCAAATCAAAACTACAATGAGATACCATCTCACACCGGTCAGAATGGCCGTCATTAAAAAATCTAGTAACAATAAATGCTGGAGAGGGTGTAGAGAAAAGGGAACACTGTTGCACTGCTGGTAGGAATATAAATTGATACAGCCACTATGGAGAACAGTATGGAGGTTCCTTAAAAAACTACAAAGAGAACTACCATATGGCCCAGCAATCCCACTACTGGGCATATACCCTGAGAAAACCATAATTCAAAAAGAGTCATGTACCGCAATGTTCATTGCAGCTCTATTTACAATAGCCCGGACATGGAAGCAACCGATGTAGCACATATATACAATGGAATATTACTCAGCCATAAAAAGAAACGAAATTGAGTTATTTGTAGTGAGGTGGATTGACCTAGAGTCTGTCATACAGAGTGAAGTCAGTCAGAAAGAGAAAGACAAATACTGTATGCTAACACATATATATGGAATCTAAGGGGAAAAAAAAAGGTCATGAAGAACGTAGGGGTAAGAGAGGAATAAAGACACAGACCTACTACAGAATGGACCTGAGGATATGGGGAGGGGGAAGGGTAAGCTGTGATGACAAAGTGAGAGAGTGGCATGGACATATATACACTACCAAACGTAAAATAGATAGCTTGTGTGAAGCAGCCGCATGGCACAGGGAGATCAGCTCGGTGCTTTGTGACCACCTAGAGGGGTGGGATAGGGAGGGTGGGAGGGAGGGAGATGCAAGAGGGAAGAGATATGGGAATATATGTATATGTATAACTAATTCACTTTGTTATAAAGCAGAAACTAACACACCACTGTAAAGCAATTATACTCCAATAAAGATGTTTAAAAAAAGAAATGAAATTGAGTTATTTGTAATGAGGTGGATGGACCTAGAGTCTGTCATACAGAATGAAGTAAGTCAGAAAGAGACAAACAAATACCTTATGCTAACACATATATATGGAATCTAAAAAAAAAATGGTTCTGAAGAACCTAGGGGCAGGACAGGAGTAAAGATGCAGACATAGAGAATGGACCTGAGGACACGGGGCGGGGGGAAGGGTAAGCTGGGACGAAGTGAGAGAGTGGCATGGACATATATATACTACCAAATATAAAACAGATAGCTAGTGGGAAGCATCTGCATAGCACAGGGAGATCAGCTCAGTGCTTTGTGACCACCTAAAGGGGTGGGATAGGGAGAGTGGGAGGGAGACGCAAGAGGGAGTTGATATGGGGATATACATATATGTATAGCTGATTCACTTTGTTATACAGCAGAAACTAATAAAACATTGTAAATCAATTGTACTCCAATGAAGATGTTAAAAAAAAAGATTCTGCCTAAAAAATTACCAATATTATGTTCTGAAAGAACATATAAAGTCTATAATAATATTGAACCAGTGATTAAATATTTTCCTTCTTCGCAGAGAAGCTTATTTCTTTAAAATTGGATTACAACACAGAGACTATCACCTAAATTATTCATTTTAATTAAGTCATTTCCCGATTTTTTTCTTAGCAGGCACAGTGAATTAAGAAATTTCCCATGGACTTCCTTCCTATGTATGCTCTAATTCTATAAAAATGGATTATTGTTTCATTCTCTGCCTCCAAATTGGTAAACCACAAAAAGTCAAATCTAAAATAAAGATCTCAAGTCTTGGTTTATTATTTTAATTTAGATAATATTTTAATTCAATGATCTCAAAATGTTCTAAAAACATTCTAATGTATTTATCACCATAATACTGTCAAATCTGGCATGGGGTTTGGAGAGACTGATAGTAATGAAAGGGGCTTCTATGCTGCTTCATGCACTAGAAAAAAATTAAGTGAAATAAAGTGAAAAAATAAAGTGAAAAGAATTTTGAAGAGTGGCAGACAGATGAATGAAAGAAGCCTGTTGCTCAAAATTCTGCAAGGGTCACATAGACTTTGTATAAACCTTTATAATTTTATAAATGTACATATATATACCAATTTATATATAGTTACACATTTAACACATATATCTATATATACACTTAGTATTATTAATGCATACATATATGCATATATGTATACATAGTTTCATATATACATACATATATACTTAATAGATGCATACATATTATATATATATATATATATAAAGAGAGAGAGATTGATGACTTTCTGTTTCCCCACAGATATTCCTGGGAGGGTTGTAGTCACAGTAATAAAAGAGGGTCATATAAAATGAGAGGTTGGTAAATTGGAGAAAGCTTTGGAAATAATATATTTTAATTATATAAAAATTATCATACTGAAATAGCAAACAGAATGATTGCATGTCTGGCTTTTAAACCGAATATTGTACTGATACATATGAGTATTTGAGACAGAATTTTTGATCTTTTTGCGTGTGTGTTCACAGTTCTTTGAAATACACAGGGAATGTCTTCAAAGCCTTTTTTGGGAAGAGATAGATGGTTCTGCAATTTATCAATGCCATTAGTTATTGGGCACCCACTCCTATGCATAGGACTCTGTTTTAGACAGGGACGTATAAAAGACAAAGATATAAAAGGATAAAAACACACAAAAAAAGACATTTGCAATGTGCCAAATGGTGCAGGGAATTGGAGGTCAGGAGTTTTATCGTTCTTTTGGCTAGCATAATAAAAACAGAAAGAAGATAATAAGAATGAGATACAAGACAGACGGCTAAGAAAAATAATCAACAGGGAAAACAAAGAAAATCAGTAAGGAAAAAGGCCACTGAGGATGAGAAGTAAGAAGATGAGAAGATGAGATGAGAAAGAACAAATTTTTCCAGTAAAAGAAGGATTTATTCTTCACAGAACCTATGTGACATTTATTTGAGAAACACAGAATTGTGTCACTTCAGCTTCATGACACTCCTGGTACTGGTGGTACCATTTTTATACACTGGACTGAAAAATAAAAGTATAAATAACGTATACTTGGGGGTTTTACTAATGTGTAACTTCACTAACTTCTTAGAAACCCAAATACTGCTAAATATTGAACCTGGAAACTTGGATGTCACTGTGGATTTTCAGTACTGTTGGAACTGTAGACCCTACAGTGGGCAAGTGGCTTGGGAGGAAGGATGACGACCGTATACTGTCAATTCTTGTTATTCGCAGTATTTATGTTCTATAAAGTCACTGCAAACACCGAAGTAGCGAATATCCGAGGGGAAATATAACGTTAGGTTCCTACAAGCCACTGGTCACAACACTTTTTTTGAATTGATCAATACATAATCTTATTTTACCTGTGTTTCTGTTTACAGACACCTTATTTAATGTACAGCTGATTCATTAACACTGAATTCCCAGCCAACAGCATTATACCCCATGACTGAACAAAGCTTATCTAACACATCTATTTTTTCCGTAAGCCACATCACAGCCTTCCTGTGCTTAGGAAGACTAGACAGCAGTTCGCCACCATGCTGGGAGGCTATTTTAAACAACAAAATCAACACAAAAAGCACAAAAATGTGGCAAAAGTGGCACTGAATAGTCCACGTAAAGGACACATTTACAGTATGAGAGCTGACACAAGGAGGCAGCGTCCCCTTGTTTGACCCTAGCTGGGAATATTTAACTCAGTGACTAAAACTTTTTGCTACCCTGTGCATATCTGTGAATGATAGTGAAGGTTCCATGCGTATTGAAACCAGGTGTACAAATATATTTCAACAAATTAAAAAATTCAAAAATATGGAACTCATAAATAATGGAATTGTCTATATAAGCTTTCAGTGTACTGCTTGACTGGACCCATTTCATAAAATGCTATACTGTTTTTAGTTGCAAATGCTTAATGCTTCTCAGCCCTTTCAGTTATAGTATTTGTATAGAAAACTAAATTATACACAACATATACTGTTGACCTTCTCTAATTACCCTCTGAGTGATCTGAGCAGAGATCAACTGCTGGGCCACACTGTATCCTGATTCTGTAATATACAGGCTTTGTTAAGCACTATGGTTCAGAAACACTGTTAGTTAAGGTTTACAGCAATTTTAATCAAAAGATTTAAGAACTGCTCAATCTACTAAGTAACTAGCATAAGAAAAAAGAGTGCAAGATAATTCCAAGAGACTTCTTGTCACCAACTGAAGAACTATGTTATTAATTCAGTCACATAGAGAACTACTTAAAACTTCAGTGTCTTCTTGTTAAGCAAAGTAGATAGAAGAAAAA
The DNA here is from genome assembly GCF_011762595.2 of Tursiops truncatus. Taxonomy (NCBI): domain Eukaryota; kingdom Metazoa; phylum Chordata; class Mammalia; order Artiodactyla; family Delphinidae; genus Tursiops; species Tursiops truncatus. Next base: position 100,099,713 of record NC_047055.1, on the reverse strand, counting down.
TGCAAAGGAATGTAATAAATGCAGCAAATACAAAGCTGAATTTCTAAAACATGGAGCTTGCAAATAGACTGTAGGTGCAATTTACTTGGAAATAGGTATGAAATCCAAATTTTAATAGCAACTGTCACTTTGTATACCAAAACATGTTTATCAATGAAATGAAAAACCTAGATATCCATCTGCCTTGATGATGTTTACCATGAATTTCATAATTTCAAGTCAAACCCAATGTATTCTACTCAGAAATTTGTGAGCCGTCACTAGAGCAAGATAAATCTGAACGTGGTGTATTACATACAAGTGTGCATGTAAGTGTGTGTACCTGTGTGTCTGAGTGCGTGTTGCCTTCAAGGTAAGATGTGTAAGTAATAAGACAGGCATTTTTAAAAGTTTGCTGTAAATTACCCCAAAATATACATATGTATATAAACACATGTCAAATGTGCATACATTATTTTCATATATACAATACTTATATTCTATTGTATTATTTTTATATTTTTTTACATAACAAATTATTAGGAACTTAGTGGCTTCCCTATAGTTCTGAAGGTCAGAAATCTGACACTGGGCTAAAAGCAAGGTGTCACCAGGGTTGTGTTCATTCTGGAGGCTCTAGAAGATAATCCATTTCCTTGCCTTTTCCCGTTTCTAAAGGCTGCCTGCCTTCTTTTGGCTTTTGGTCCCTTTTCTCCATCTTCAAAGCCAGCAGCATAGCATCTCTCAATCTGTATCATATCACTCTGTCACTCTGCTCTTCATTCTCACATATCCTTCTCTAATTCTTTTAGGAATCTTTGTTATCTTATTGCCCCATCCAGATAATCCAGGATAACCTCTCCATTTCAAAGTCCTTAACTTAATCCTATCTATAAAGTCCTCTTTGCTATTATGCAGTAAAATATTCAATCAGCAGGCATGGGTTGTTCAAATTCTGCACATTCCAAAGAAACATCTGGCTCTTGACTGATTTCTGGGAGATAACCTCTAAGCCCTGGGAATATCCTAACTGACATATTTATCTTTGTCTACCTCAGGCCTTGGGCCACAGTATAATTTATGCTAACAATGCGATTTAAAGTGTGATCCTTGGGTAATACTGGATCCATTTTACTTCTGGAGAGGCTAGAGACTTAGGAACTAAGATTAGCCACAAGACTGCTCCATATCTACATTACCAACCCCAATAAACCCTGAAAACCAAGAAAATCAGGTAAACTCCTGTTGGCATTACTTTGTGTTGGTTGTCCCACATCATTGCTGGGAAAGTTAAATATTGTGCATGTGACTCCACTGGGAGCTGGCACTTGGTCTCTCCTGGAGCCTGTCTTATACAACTTTTGCCTTTGTTAATTTTAATATTTATCCTTTTGCCTTAATAAACTGTAACTAGTTTAACAACTTTTATGAATTCTGTGAGCCCTCCTAGCACATCACTGAACCTGAGGGTGGTCTTAAGAACCCTCAACTACATATTAACAGGTTCCTGGGATTAGAACACAGACATCTTTGGGTGGCCATTATTATGCCTACACACTACATAAACAAATGACTGTGTTGTACAAACTTCCTCCATTTCTCTGACTTTAAGAGTAGCTTTAGAAATATTATCAAGAGTTTGGAAAAGTATGTTTCTTTATTGAGTCATGATTAAGTTTTCCCTAGAGATATTTACCAATCACTTTATAATGTGCTAACTTCTGCAAACTACTCTTTCCTATATAGAGAATGAAAATAAAAAGCAAAATTAGAAGCTAAAGCAACGTCATGTTATTTTCATGTTAGTTATCCAAAAACAACTACGTTATCAACTTTTGCCTCCAGTAAACAATAAAAAAAGTACTCAACTTTCATCTATGAGGACAAGAGGTAACCAAGGGAATGAGAAAGCTCAATTAACCACCAGAGACTGCAAAACACCTACTTGGAAAACCAAATCCCACCCCACCCCCCACGTCAATATCTTTAAAGGCAAGAGTATTAATGTAAACTTTAACTAAAAATGATGACATGTCCCTGCTGAGATGTGTGTCTATCAACCCATCTATCTGAAACTCTAAAGGAGAAATCGTCCAAGTACAAATACTTCTCCAAGAGGAACATTTGCATTTATATAAATGAGATCAAACCTAAAAATTATTATTTCTTTTACTTTCTGAAAAGAGAAAGTGTTGCATAAGGTTTATTACACTGTACCTGACTCCAAAGGCAAAGGTTAATGCTGAAGAAAGATGATTTATCAGCTTTGTCCTGTAGTTGTGATTTCATGCTTAAAGTTATCATTGTTTGAAACTTTTCAGGAGATAAAAGACACACAGTAATCACTGGATGAGAATATTTGGGAATAGATGACAAGGAAAGAAGGGAGCAAAACCTTGAAACAATAACCATCACTCCTGTCAGTGTCACTGATAAGCCAAAAGGGTCCAGTAAAATATATCCTGTGTGAACTATACAGACTACAGAAAAACAACCCCAAATGGTACATAACTTGAGGATGGTAAGAAAACTAACTCACTCTCTCTCTCTCTCTCTCACCATAGTAACTATTTTAGACAAGAAACCCAGTATGATATCAATGGAAACAATAACACACTTTCATTATACAGTCTTCAACTGAATGTATCTACTCTTGCACAACTTCAGACAAGTCAGAAGTGTGCAAAGCAGACTGATAAGACACTCTAAGGACATGACATTTTAGGCTTTCTTTGTGAGTTTCAACAGTGACATTCCTTTTTTATTCGGGTGGGATGGGCTCAGAGATAGTCATCTAACCAAATAAAATGTCAGTTGCTACAAAAATCAAAGCTACACACCTATGTTCACATGCACACACTTGCATACACACATACACAACCTTGTAAAAGGGGGCGAAAAAAACCCTAATATTGGGCTATGTAAACACTGGGCTACTTTCACAGAAATACATCTATGAAAGACCAGTAAGCGTCCATGGAAACTTCAAAATATTTTAAAAATTCAAATGAATTCTATCTTGAGATGCAAACCAGTTTCCATTCATGGTTTTTCTCATTTATATGTCCTCTGGCATCCTTCACATTCTCAGAAAAATAAAGTATTCTCACATTTAGAAAGCTGGCCATGGTACTGTAGTGATGCTTTTTCAGGAAATTTCTTATATGTTCCTAAGCTTTTAACAATTCACTCTTAGATAAATAAGATATTAATATTAAAAAAAATAAGAGTAGCTTAAAATCATACCTAAGGTACAAATACCTACCCTTTTTTCCAATGAATAAAAGTCACGTTGCTTTTTTATTCAGCTTAACATGACTTGCTTTTGACTACACACCTGCATTGTCCAATGGTTTTAACAGTAATTGCAACAAATCTCCTTTTAGCAATCGTGGAAAAAATAACTAATGCATATGTTTTGAGATTTTTCTTCTTTCTACAAATGGTGCTGAACCTCACTATTAAAAATAAATATCAATACTGATTTGAAGAGGTTAAGAGCTCTAATTGCTCTTAAAGCAGTTATACTGCTCCTTTACCAGAATCCACAATCTATAAGACTGGCCAAAGGAAGTCTTCAGATTTTAATCATTAAGTGTATATTATCATAGATAAAATTCTTTCACAGTGCAAATACTGTAACATTTTTCTAAAACATAAACTAAGAATTTCATTCTTATTTTACTCCAACTCTTACATTTTAGAAAATAGTTTTTTTAAAATTTGTTTAAATTTCTTTTTATTGAGGTAACATTGGTTTATAACATTGTAAGTTTCATGTGTACAATGTTATAAAAATAGCAGTGTTTTAAGATAAATTTCCTGTACAGTAATATTTCTGCCAAATATGGCCTGGTAAACTAGTAATTCCCTTGATTCAGATTCCTAGATACTCTAACAGCTTACATATACAATTTAAGACATGTGCTATTTAACTGTATTATAAATGGATGATTAAAGTAGAAACAGGGGCTTCCCTGGTGGCTCAGTGGTTAAGAGTCCGCCTGCCGATGCAGTGGACACGGGTTCCTGCCCCGGTCCGGGAGGATCCCACATGCCGCAGAGCAGCTGGGCCTGTGAGCCATGGCCTCTGAGCCTGCGCGTCCGGAGCCTGTGCTCCGCAACGGGAGAGGCCACAACAGTGAGAGGCCCGCGTACCGCAAAAAAAAAAAAAAAAAAAAAAGTAGAAACAGTTTTTACTTCTCAAGTTAAAAATTATATTTTACATCAATCCCCCCCTTCCATTAGCCTGTCAGTTGAAATGCATACTAAGTAGCATTTGCAAAATTAATCATCATGTTGTCCAGGCAGACACAGCACTTAATAGAGTACACTGTCTCAGTAGGAAAGGAGTCTGCCTTATTTTAGTCAAATTTATTTGATTTAGAGTTAGGTAAATTTGATTAAATATAGAAAAATTTATATCCCCAGTTAACTCTCTAGTTGTCTATTTCTTCACAATCCAGTCCATTACTAATAGTATAAAGATCACATGGGATTAATAGGGCTGCTACAGAAAAGAACTTTTTCCCTTTTCTGATTTCAGTAGGGAAGCGTATACATTTTATATTACAAAAGCATCATCTATTTTCCAAAACTTTCATTTCATTTCACATATCTTGGTCTTAATGTGCTGATTAAGTAGAATGATATGGTGCCAGTGCAGTACCTCTCGCTCCATTTACTCAGCACTTTAATAGTAGAGCTATTAGTTAGAAATTACCATTTTTAGGTCAAAATGGTCCAATATCAGCCATTTAATATGGTTCAACCAATATGTTTATGTTAGATATATAGATTATGTATATATTAAGGAATGGATGAATGAATTGACTGGTGTACATATGACTGAATGAATTAAGGAAAACTGTATCCAGAGAAGTAAAGTTCTCTACACACAATTGTTCTGCTCAAACAACTATTTTATTTTGGTCTTTATATCTGCATTTTTTGATTATATGATTTAAAATTTAAAAGTTCAAAAGTTTTACAAATAGTGTTAGAAACTTTAAAAATAGATACTTACACATCTACTTCCCCAGTCTTAATGATTACATTCCCTCGAGAATTAGAGAAACGACCTTATTCTCTTTCAAAATCTAAGAAGTCTCCCCATAACACTTTCATGTTATCCACAGAACACTTCTAATATATTTTCCCAGTTTGACTTACAGTGTGTTATTCAGTGACTGTTATTTCGCAGTGAGAAATATCAAAAAGAATCAATATCAATGCACCCATAATCAGAAAAAGGAAGGCAAGTATTAATGAACAGAGTCATTAGCATAATGTATATAGGAATATGACACAAAACTCCATTGAGTTGAGTTGAATCCCCCTCCCTACACACACACACACACACACACACACAGAGGATGTGTCTGAAAATGCATAGAGAGGCAGCAAAAAAAAATCCAGGTCATGTGCACCTTGTTCTGAACTCTCATAAGATTTATCTGCCATTCTCTTTTAGCACTTACTACATTCTACCTGCTATTATAGTTATCCACTATGAGGAATCATCATCATTATCACCTTCACCATCATCACAGACAGAACAGACTGAATCACAGGGAAGACAAATATTATAAGAAAATGGGACCTGTACTCAGGTAAGAAAACTTTTAACTTTTTCCCTCTATCAAAACTGAACAAGTTTACTTCAATGGGTAGATACTTTCAGAATGGTTTCTTTCATCC